>NW_022436943.1:12284816-12749997 GCF_009761245.1 Sapajus apella | reverse complement strand
TTTTTTTTTTTTTTTTTTTCTTTTTGAGGGAGGATGGAGTCTAGCTCTGTCACCTAGACTACAATGCAGTGGCCCGATCTCAGCTCACCATATTGGCCGGGTTGGTCTCAAACTCCTGACCTCCAATGCAGTGATCCTCCTGTCTTGGCCTCCAAAGTGCTGGGATTACAGGTGTGAAGCACTGCACCTGGCCTATTTTTGTATATTTCATACAGACAGGGTTTTACCACATTGCGCAGGCTGGTCTCCAACTCCTGGACTCAAAGGATCTATCCTCCTTAGCATCCCAAAGTCCTGACATTACAGGTGTGAGCCACCCACTGGGCCCATTTTAACTTTACTATTGAATTTCCATCAGACTACTGTCTATAATCTGAATAGGTTTTGAACACAGAGAGAGAAAAGGGGGCTATGATTGGTGAATGAAAACACATTGTTTACATCAGGAAGGAAACAATTTTTTCTAAGGGTAACTTACACAGTTGGCATCATTTCATGGGCTTTTTACATCCAAGGTGTACATTAAAAGCTCAGGTAATTATTTTGGAACCATATTTCATCAGTCCATGATTACAGAAAAGATATATCCAAGCCCAGATATCATATAGCTTTGTGGTTTTCTCACTTTCTATATCCACAGAGCTCATTCCGAATAGGCAAGTGATTGTGATGGGGATTTCTGGAGCTCACAAACACATGGACAAATGAGTGCGTTCCAATCCGCTGAATTTGAGAATGTATTTTGATCAAATGAGTTACAAATGGCATCATTATATTTGAAAGATAAGAATTTCTTGGGAGTTTTAATTTAAAAAATGAAAAAAATACAAAGATTTAGTAGAGAAAACAAAAGTTTAGCAGTTCAGAAGGTATGATGTCATTTTTTCTTAATCAATTAGATATTTATAATAATGACATTGCAAGTATTTAAGAAGTAGATGCTGGATTAGATGAGTAGTTTTAAAATATCTCAGCTGCAAAGTGTTTTTTAAAAATATATTAAATATCTTGGATAATCTATACTAACCAATAAGAAAATGGCTAAGTAAGGCTAGGTAGTTTGTGGTGTTATGCTCTTAGATCACCTAGGACCCATGAGTTCTTTCTATGAAACATACTTACAACATTCCATGTAGCACAGAAAATGACTGTTGTGGATAGTACAGCAAGAAAACACACGCATAATTATACATTCTACCTATTTTGGATCTGATTTTCTCAAATCGCTTATTTTCCTCTTCAATCATCATGACAATTACAAACAATTTAAAACAACAAGACCCATAATGTGCCTAGTACTAGGTCTTATTAGACTTCTGATATAAAATCTGCAAAGTAATAATATAACCTTTATTATTATTATTAAGAAAATGAGTTCCATGCAAATTTTATTCAAGCCATAATTCACAAATCTTTACCGTAAGTGTACATTTTTTTGATTTACATTTTATGTAGTGGGATAATTTTAAAATTATAAATTCTTTTAAGAGTCAAATAATTCTTCAGCGTATCCTACCTAAACATAACCTGAATAATTCTTATATTGCTACATTAATTTATTTTGGCTTTTCAATTCTGAGCATCATATATTCCAATTGTCCTCAAACATTTTCATCTCAGGACCCCTTTGGACTTAAAAATTAAGAAACATGTCCAAAGTACTTTTCTTTAAATGGGTTATAGCTATTGATATTTTTCTAGATACCAAATGCTATTGTTGATTAAGTATGTGCAATGTGTTGAGCATATTATGTCGTATGCTTACATGTATCATATTTATATTAGATATTATCTCTAAACCTAACAACAACCCTTCAAGAAAGGTGACATCAAGTCTATATTTCAAATGGGAAATGAGCTCAGAGAGGACATATAACTTGCTCAGGTTTCTCAATTTTCATGGAAGTGGCACAGCTAGAATCTGAACTCTGCTTGTAACCACTTGATGAATAGTTACAAGGAAGAGGGGAGTATATGTATACGTATATATTTACCATATTACAAATTAAAACTTAGAAATTTTACAAGTTTTTAATTTTAATGTAATAATGATGCATGCAAATTATACAAATAACAACTTTCCATGAAAAATAACTGCATTTTCTGAAACAAAAATCTTAAGTGGCTTGCTTTACATTTTTGCAAATATCTTAAACGTCTACTTAATAGAGAATAACTGGATTCTCACATCTACTTCTCTATTGTCTATTGCAAGACATTGTTTTGGTTGAAGTATGTGAAGAAAATCCAGCCTCACAAAGCATATATTTGAGAAAGAGAAATTCTATCAAACAATCGTGGATATTTTTCTTTGATGCTACATAATAGCACTTTCTTAATATTTAGCTGTAACGTAAAATCTTAAACCATATTAATAAACTCTTACATTAAAATTCACTGGTCTCTCTTGCACCCTGAGGATCTTTTACCCAAGTATAGGTGATTTGATAACATGCATGCATTGGACATTTGGAAAACATCGGCTATCGTGCAGGTCATCCAGTTTTGACACATTTCCTTTTTTAATATCAAAAATTCATGTTCATTAATACCACTAGTGATCACATGTGAAGAGTCTTTAAGTACTTGGAGGCTGTCAAGTCATTAAGTGTTGCAAAAATTCTCATCTTTGTTTGAAAATTCAAATTGTATCATTGACAATAAATACTGTCTACTGAAGTTACAGGCTCACTTTGTTTTTTTGTTTGTTTTTGAGAAAATGTCTATCAAATGTCCAAATATGAATATTCATATTGGTATAGCAGTTTTTCTCTTTAATAAAAACAGTATTCCATGTAAAAGCTTCAGATCACAACTCAATTGCATAAGTACACTTTTTCAAAACAACTATTGTAATCAGTATCTGGAGAAATGTTGTATGTGTACCTACCATTTCATCACACAGAATAGTTAAAAAATGTTTACCCAATGGTTACAATGTAACAAAATTAATATTTTTACCTCATCAAGTAAATTCTTCAGCAATACTCTTAAAAAAATCCTTGAAGTATACAATAACAAGGATATCTTGGAGCCTACTGCCTTCTTTGTGTTTATGCCTCAGCAGTTTTGACACTGCTATGCAACGGAACAGGCAAATAATACTGAGCATTATTCTAAAAATAGTTTTGAGTCCACAGGCCACCTGAGAATGCTTTTGGGATTCCCCAGGGGTCTGTGGACCAAACTCACTCAGAGAATTATCGCTCTATTCTTCTATTAAGGAGAAACACTTAGATCTGTTTAATATACTGATATATGCACACCTCTGCTGTAACTTTCACTTTTCATTTCCCCTATCTTCCAGAAACAAATGTATGAATATTAAAAAATTGTTGCTTTCCCGTGAATTAAAACTTATTTAGTTTTATTGAGTTTTTGGTACAGTTTTCATGAATTGTAGATTTCTTTGGTCCTATTTTCATCAAATATGTAGGTCTCTTCTTGCTATGTTCAAACATAATAGGAATTGTATCAGGTTCATCCTTCAGGAAGTCTCTATAGAACTTCCTGGCCTGCTCTGAATTTAATTTGTTAAATCCCAGACTTCTCATAGAATGTGTTACCCCCTAATTGCCATTTACCATAATCTTGGGACTAACCCTCCCCATTCTCTTCTTGGTCTTTCAATTTTCTATATCCTACATTTCTTTCTTAGACTGCTCCTTTATTTTAATGGAGTTACCTGTTCCAATCACTTCCGAGTAATAGAATGATGTGATATAAATGTCTTAGACCTTGCAAGTCTACCAACTCTGACGTATAGTCACGGTTAAATGTTAGCTTTCCTGGGTATGGAATGCTAGACTTGAAAATATCTGCCCTAAGGATCTAAAAAGCATTTCTCTGTCACCATCTACATCTCAGACTTGGGTTGACGAACTCTGGTGCCATTTTCATTCTTGATACTTTTCTCTCTGAACCATGTTTAAATTTTTATTTTGTTTGCTCCAACAATAAGAAGAATTATGGTAATGTGTTTTGGTGAAGGCCTTCTATTTTCTATTTTGTTGAGAACTCAGTGGGTCTTTAGTCCCAGGAAATATTCTTGAATCACTTTGTCACTAATGAGTTTGACTCCATTTTCTCCATTTGATTGTTCTGAAACTATTAATACTTTGATATTGAACCACATCGACTAGCCCTGTAATATTGCTATATTTTTCTTTCTGATCTGTTCATTTTTTTCTTTTCCTTTTTATTCTCCTTTTGCTTAATTTTGCTCAAGTTTGACATCAATACTTCCATTAGTATTTTTGTGTCTAGTAGCATGGTTTTCATATCCAAGTGCTCTTCTAAATTCCTTGTAAATTCTCGTTTTAAATAGAACAATCTATTTAAAAATATCCTCTTCTTGTCATATGAAAACAAGTTCTGCCTTACTGCTCAGGATATTCTTTAATTTCTTAAATTATCCTTTCATATTATTTACTCCAAGCAGCTGAGGATTTTTGTTTTTGCTTTTGTTTTAGCTTTCTGTCTCTGTATTTTATTAGATATTGTACATAGTCACCTTCCTATTATATCAGGGGCTAAAAAATTATTAGTAGCTCTTTGTGTGTGAGAGGGCCTCATTAACTATCACCTTTAGAGTAGGATAACTTAATTGAGTCTTTTTTAAAATTTGGAACTGATATTGTCAGTGTTTATAGATCCTACATTTGGGCTTGTCAGATATCCCAAAGATGTCTTTCCCAATTTCCTGCCTTCAGGGCATAATTTTGGCTGAAAGCAATCTTTGAACCAGATGTAGTAAGAAAAATAAATATTTCCGTGTTTAATATGTAAACAGTCACTTAATCTCCCTAATTTTGACATAATATATCTAGCCTCAATTGTACATGTTATCCTTCAATGTATAGATTTTCTCTTTGACAATATCTTGAGAATTACCTACATGCTGCATTCCTGGAAAGGTTGAAATAGGCCACCTATCCAGATGAATAGAATGTAAGGGAACGCAGGAATACAACTGCTGCCAGGTTGGTGGGCTTTGGCATCAACTTGCTTTTCAGTTTACTTCAACTGTTTTTGTTTTATAGCTTTTAAAATCTGATGAGTTACTTCATTGATCTGTTTTTCATCATCCAAAAGTAAATTGCTACTGTCAGATATTTTCATCATTATGGTTTTATATATTTTGTAAACAATTATTTTATAAGGGCTTCTGGTAGAATTGGAGGTCAATGCTTGCATTCAAACTGCCATTTTATACAGTACCCAGCTAATACAGCTTTATGTGCAAATGCTTTTTGAATACATAAACTTTTATTATAACATACATATGGATAAGTGCATAAACCATAAGTATACATGAGTATAACCAGAAAAAGGGCCTGACCATTATTCACATACCAGTAGCTTCCTTCATATCCTGAGCTCAAAGGTAATTATAATTTTGATTCCTTTCTTTTTTTTCAAATAGTTCAGCTCTACTTTCACTAGAACTTCATATTCCCACAACCTTCCACTATACTTGATCTTTCCAATTTCCAGTCATGGTTCAAACAAATGGTCTATTTGTATTATCTGATTAAAATCACATAATCTGGAAAAACCAATAGTTCCCAACTTCAAATAGACCCTCAACTGTTGCTTGATGGTCTCTGTACAAATTTCTAGTTGTTTGACTTTTCTATTTTTTTTGTGTGTGTGTGTGGCTACTCTTAGCCACTTCCTTTCACTCAGCCAAACCAAACTAAACTAAACAAACAACATAAACTATCCCACGTAAAAAATGAATACTTGAAACATGTTCAAATACAACCAGAGGGCCAAAATTCCTGGCATCTTTCCTATAGTCTCCATCTCAAAGCCAAAGTAATCTTGCCCACTTGTGTCATTGCCAAAAAACCCTTCCATTTTTCTCTGAACTTGCAACCTTATTATCTTCTCCCTTATTCACCTTCACCATTTGTTCCTGTCAATCATCCTAGAAATATGTTAAGTATCCCCCATTCAAAATTAAATATTAACATTTAAAATTTTCCCCCAAAGAGGGAGTAACTTTACAATTGAGAAACATGGCAAACCTTACTTCAGTTAGGTTACCAAGGTCAACACCAACAGTTAGAAATCATGTTGATGGTATTAACTTTGATATGATATAGTGAAATAGCACTTTACTTCTTTAGTAAAGCACTTCCTTCCCCAAGTCCATGCCTTTTTAAACTATGAGAAACTACTCTCCTAAACTGTCAAGGTCACATAAAACAAGGGAAGTCTGAAAAATTGTCACAGTCAAGAGTAGCTAAAGAGACATGATAACTAAATATAAGGTGATGTCCTGGATAGAATCTCAGGCCAGAAAGGGGACATGAGGCAAAAATTAAAATAATCTGAATAAATGATGGACTTTAGTTAATAATAATGTCTCAGTATATGTTTATTAATTGTAACAAGTATACCATAAAAATGAAAGATCTCAATAACAGGTTAAACTGTGTATATGGAGGGAGGGAGACATGGGAACTCTCTTTACTATCTGCTCAATTTTTCTGTAAATCCAAAATTGTTCTAAAAATTAAAGTCTTCTAAGAAAATTAAAATTAAAAAGATAGGTTAATAGTTAGGCAGATAAACATGAAACAATTACCTGTATTAATAAAACTTGTATTAGCAATTGATGTTTAAGTCTGTTACTATAATCTATCTCCTAATTCTAAACTCCAGAATTTTTCAGAATAATGAACAAAGTACAGCTTACAATGGAAAAACCTAGGCTTCTCCATGTTGAGATACTTTCTTAAAACTTACAAGAGCGGGAAACAAAACTGAGCAGACCAGAGCTGCATATTCTGGACAGCCAGTTCTCAAGAGGTAGGAAAGAAGAAACAGATCTTATCGGCAAATGCTAATCTATAGCCCCAAAAACATCACTGGAATTTTTTGGTAGAGGATAGTGTGAGGGGACAGGTCAGGATTACAGATAATCAAGGCCTCTTGACACACACACACACACACACACACACACACACACACACACACACTGCCAGAATGGTATTTCCCTCCGAGAGAGAAGAAGAATTCCAAGAAAACGTCTCATAACATGTCCCAGTTACAAAAAAAGAACCCCCGCCCCGCGAGGTTTCCTGATGTGAGTTCAGTTGATAAACTCTGAATAAGGCAAGGAGAGCATCTTCCTGGAGGGGGAACCAGAGTGGGGTATCAGGACCCAAGTGTGATGAGGAGAGCATTAACACAGAGACAGAAGGGTGGAGTAGCAATGGAAAACTGGTAACATGTTATGGGTATTTGATTTTTTAAAAAGTAACTATATAAAAGATAATAAGAGCCATAAACCTTTCTATTTCACTGCAAGAGAAGAGTAAAACAAAGTAGGACCATTAAGCTGTAGTAGTTAGTTGACAATGGAAATGCCTATGTGAAGTGAACTTATAATTTTCATCAAATATGCAGACACATACATACATATATTCGGCATAACTCGGCACCAAATTTTAGCTTATAAATACCACTTTACATTAAAAGCAACTGAAACTCTTTGAAGACATGACTATGAGGCAAGAGGAGGGCAAGTACACTAAGCCTGCAATATCTTGCACCACTAAGTGAAGACATTATCAAGAATGATGAGGAGATGGCAAAGGGCACAGGAGCCAGAATAAAGAGGATCTCTCTTTCCATTTCTGGAATAAGTTGGGCATCGAAATAAATAATGGAAGTAGTAAATTATAATTCATCCAACAAAAGGAATTTGTATAGATAGGAAACAATTAATGGCAAGTTTAATGATGAATATAGTTTTCACATAGTGTCAAAATACCTTCCTACAAAAATGTTATATATAAAAAGAAAAAATACCTCCACATCATAGATGTAGACAACTATCTAGTGAATAAATCTAGTGATCAAATGAATATAGTGATCAAAGTGGGCATCACAAATAATGGGAAAAATTGGAAGTGTACCCACCTAATAGAATGAGAACATGGCATCATTTCTGTTCTACCAAAGATGTAGCACTTGATGCTAACCATGGGAAAACATGAGACAAAAAAAAATTGAGAGACACACTACAGAATATTTTAACTGTAATCCTTAATCAAGAAAACACAATAAAATCAAGGAAACTGTTTCAGAGTGAATGAAAGTAAAGATTTCTGAAAACTAAAAGGAATGCATGATTTCAAACTGAGTATTTTTGCTATCTTGAAGGCTATTGTGACATTTCGTAAAACTTATATGAGATTAGAGAGTTAAATGGCAATCAGTGTCAATATTAATTATGTGGTTTTATGCTTAAATTGTTACTATAAAGGAAAATGTTCTTGTTTGTAGGAAAAACCTACTAAGGAATTTGGAGGTGATGTGTCATCAGATTGACAATCTACTTTCAAACAGTTCAGAAAAATAAACGGTTTGCATTGTACTCACAAGTTTCCTTTAAGTGTGAGATTGTCTAGAAAATTTACCCCTAAAGAATCTGCCTCATTATCAAGTAAATAGTTCATTTTAATCTAATGGTTGTCAAACTTTTTAGAAGATGTTTCTTTTCCACATCCCCATTTTTATCAACTGCAGCTTGAAGTTCTTCCAATACCAATCTACTAAATTACTTAGAAGTAACTGTTGGCATTGTTCTTTATTTTTTAAACAACTTATTTTCCTAAATCTAAAATAATATATAATCATTAAAGATAATTTGCCATTTATAGAAAAAGTTAAAAGTGGAAAACTAAACAAAACAAAAAACTGTAATCTGATCACCAAAGGATGATTATAACAAAAATTTGGGCCTTTTGCCTTCTGATAATTTTATTTTGCAGAAACATACTTGCCCTTCAATCATCCTTTCCAATCACAGATATATTTCTGAAGTGGATTTATTAATAAGGCCTCCAATTGCAGTCTTTTCATTAATTCATGGGCTTAATTTATCTTATTTTTTTATCTACCATTTTGTCAAAACTGCCTTTATCAAGGTCCTCAACAATATTTGCATAACCAAATTCACTGAGCAGTTGTCATGTCTTCTAATATTTTAATTTGACGATATAATAATTTAATTTAAGCATTTACACAGCTGAAAATTAACCCTTCCTTGATATAACCTGAAATTACACAGTGCTTGCAGTGAAGCCACTCCTGGTTTTTTTTTGTTGTTGTTGTTGTCTTAAAACTGGCTGCTTCTTAGAAACCCTTTCCCAGGCTCTTTTGTTGGTTCCTTCTCATAGCTCCAAATTCTAAAGGTCTGAGTGTCCCAGGCTTTCATACTTGGACCTTTTCTATATTTATATATGGATCTCTAGATGAATTACACATGAAGACATTATGTTCTCATCCTATATAATGTATTTAAGTATAATCAGTTATTTTCAATCGATTTATATGTTTACTGTTACAATATTACATTTAATTACTATAGCTTTGTAATAAGTCTTGAAATCAAGAAAAGTAAGTTACACAGCCTGGTTGTTTATTTTTCAAATTACTTATCTTGTGTTAGGTCCTTGTATTACCATATAAATTTTAGAATCAGCCTATTAATATTTACTAAAGAGCCTACTGTCATTTGAAATTTAATTTTATACAAACTGTAAACCAATTTGGAGAAAATTAATGTTTTAACAATATTAGATTTTCTGATCAAAGATAATACATAGTTTCATTTATTAAGGTCTTTGACTGCAAAGTTTTGCAGATTTCAGTGTTGAATTTATTTCTAATGTTCATAATTTGGGATATATAAATGTTATTGGTTTATTAATTTCAATGTTTAGTCATTTGGTTTTAGTGTTTTGGTAATGCCAAAAACTTTTTTTGTATTCAATGAACTTAGTAACACCCTTATCCTATTTAGTGGCACTATTTGTAGATATGTTTATTTTTTATGAATACAATCATGTCATCTGTAAATAGTGTTTTTATTTTTTTTCTAATCTACATGTTTTTATTTATTTTTCTTGTTATATATCAGTGTCTAGGTTCTACTATATAATAAAAATGTTTAGAGTACGTATTCTTGTCTTTTTTGCAATCTTAGGGGAAAAGATCTCAGTATTTTAGCATTAAGTATGACTTAAGCTGTAAGCTTTACTTATATGATGGTGACAAGAGTGAGTAACGGCCACTTTGTAGGCTGAGGCAGGCAGATCATGAGGTCAGGAGATTGAGACCATCCTGGCTAACACAGTGAAACCCTATCTCTACTTTAAAAAAAAAAAAAAAAAAAAAGAGTAATTTTCCTTTCATTCCTATTTGGCTGAGTGATTTTATCATTAGTGTTGAATTTTTGGCATTTTTTTAGTTGACCATAAAATTTTGTTCTCTTTTATTTTGACTAAATGGTGACGTCTAATGATTTACTTCTAAATGTTAATTCATTATTTCATTCCATGGGGCCGAGGTGGCAGTGGCAGTGGCCGGCAGGGGAGTAAACACATTTGCTCATGTTATCTTACATACTGCTGTATTTGATTTATGATTATTTTAATGGTTTTTACAGCTATGTTCATGAGAGATTTTGTTTTCTTATACTGTTTCTGTCTGGTTTAAAGATCAAGATTATTCTTGCTTCATAGCCTCAGTAAGGAGGTATTTTAATATCTTCTTTTAAGATTTTATGTTAATTTTGCTATTATTTTTCATTATTTAATAGCATTCACCAGTGGATATCAGCTGGTCTGCAGTTTACTTTCATAATAGGCTTTTAATTAAGATTTCATTTTTGAAACAGATATAAGGCTTTTTAAATTTTACTTCTTTTTGATTCAGTTTTGGTATATCACGTCTTTCAAAAAAAAAACCTCTATTTTATCCCGGTAGTAGATTTATTGATGTAAAGTCATTCATATAATTCCCTATTATCTTTAATATTATAGAATTTATAGCATAATCTCCCCCTCATCCTGATAATGGTCATTTGTCTCCTCTTCTTTTCTTAATCAGTCAGACCGGAAGATTTTCAAATAACTAATTTTGCCTTCAAAGATTTTTTTAAAAATAATTTGTTTTTCCTTGCATTGATTTCTGTCTTTATTATAATTCCCTTCTCTCTACTTATTTTGGACTTAATTTACTCTCCATTAACTAGCTTCTTGTGGTGTAAATTTAAGTCATTTGCTTAAGACTTTTCCTGATCTTTTTTTTTTTTTTTTGAGATGGAGTCTCACTCTATCACCCAGACTGGAGTGCCATGGCACAATCCAGGCCCACTGCAACCTCTGCCTCATGGATTCAAGCGCTTCTTCTGCCTCAGCCTCCCGAATAGCTGGGACTACAGGCACGCATGCCTGGCTAATTTTTGTATTTTTGTAGAGATGGTGTTTCACCATATCGGCCAGGCTTGTCTTCAATTCCTGACCTCATGATCCACCAGCCTCGGCCTCTCAAAGTGCTAGGATTACAAGCGTGAGCCACTGCGCCAGCCGGCTTTTCCTGAATTTTTAAAATAAGCATTAAATCATAAATTTCTTTCTAACTGCTGTTTAAGTTACACTGCACATTTTTCATGTGAAGTTGTTTCGCTTTTCACGAGCTTCAAAATAATTTATAATGCTTGTGTTTTTTTCTCTCCATGGGTTATTTTGAATTGTACTGTTTAATTTCCAAATATTTTTAATTTTTTCAGTTAATCCTGTTGTTGACTTGTAGTTGTGATCAAACAACATACTCTATATGATTTTAACTCTGTTAAATTATTAACAGCATATTCCAGTTTACATTGGCCAGAATTCCAGATCACCTTAAAAAATGATATATTCTCCTGTTGTTGAGCAGGTATCCTATATTCTGTTTACTTATTTATTGATAACAGAGGTGAGTATCTAATCTCCAATTATAATTGTAAACTGATCAATTTCTCCTATTAGTCCTGTCTACTTAATGTATTTTAAGTTCTATTGTTAGTTGCATCCTGATTTATATTTTCTTAATAAATGCAACCTAGCTCTATAAAGTATCCCTATATATCCTGGTAATATCTTTTAATCTTATATTTATGCAGTCATTACAGCTTTATTATTCTTAGTATTTGCATGGTACACTTTTTATTCATCTTTTATTTTGAATCTATCTGTGCATTTAAAAATAAGTGAGTTTCCTGTGACACCATATAGCTGGATCTCACTTTTAAATACGTAGTCTGCCAAGATTAGTCTTCCGACTGGTGTCTTAGACTGCTTATGTTTAATAAAAATTTCACAAGATTTAGTTAAAATATACCTGTAATTTGTTTTTCCACATATTATTTCTGTAATTTTTCTATTTTTCTTTCCTTCTTTTAGAATAACTGAATTTTTATAATTGCTTCATTTGACACCACTACTGGTTTATTAACTATACTTCTTTAATTATCTTAGCAGTCATTCTGTGGTTTACAATATGCATTTTTAGAACAAAAATGAAAATGTTAGAGAACACTGATAGATTCAGAGTATATTTTGAAGGTTAAGAATTGATAATTTCCTAATGAATTGGACATTGCATGTTAGAGCAATAGAGAAGGCAAAGCTGATTCCAAAGTTCTTTGTGTGAGGGACTGGAAGGATAGAGTTTCAAACTGAATGAAAAAGATAAGGGTATAGTAGGTTTGGGCTTGGAAGTAGAAACGAGGAATTCTCTCAGTTTTTGACATGTTGTTTAAAATAGACATCCAAGTGGAGAAATTAAGTACTCAAATATCAAGTCCAAAGTTTAGGAAACATATCTGATCTGTATGGGAGTTATAGCATAAGAATGTTATTTAAAACCAGAAGACTAAATGAAGTTATCAAGATTGTGAGTGTTGGTAGACAAGAAAAGAGGAAGAAGGACTGAAGGATCCAAGGGCATATTAAACTCAAGAGAGGTGAGAAGAAACTAGTAAAAAAGACTGAGAAGAAAATAACAGTGAGAAAAAGGAAAAGAGAATATGTTTCCTAGAAAGTGTTATCTCCTTTCATTGCAGGTTTTATTCACCTGTAATAAACCCTGTGTTTACGTCCCACATTAATCAGATAGAATGTTATATCTGATCTACCAGTGAATATTTCTGAATTGTACCTCATTTCCACTGCCTTACTTAAAACTTCCATTGTGTGTCAGTTGTAGTCCCTGCAGGAGTTCCCCCAGCCTCCATGTCCCCAGGCTCTTGTTCTGCTATTCATCATTCACATTGTAGCCACAGTAGTAAGTCGTTTAAAGAGGAAAAATGTAATAAAGTCTTTGAAAGTCTTACTATCCAAAAGATAAATTTCTAAGTCCTTAGTGTGATTTTCAAATTTCTTCGCAATCTACCTCCTAGTTATCTCAAAAATTTCAAACCCATTACTTTATCAACATCCCAACAGTATAACCATACCATGTACTTATCATATTTATCAATACTTTTGCCTGGAACAATTGTTTTTGCACAGTCAATTTGCATTTATTCTCTCAAGTATCATGTCTACTAGAAAGTTCTTCTTATTATCCCTAGGCAAAATTCCCAAGAATTTTGTCCATAACTCCATTACAAGATTGTTATGGGTTAAACTGTGTTCCCCTTGGAAAAAAAAAAAAAGTACATTGAATTCCTAACTTTTGTTACCTCAGATTTTGAATTTATTTGGTGAAAAGGTCAGCAAAGGGGTAATCAAGTTAAAATGAGGTCATTAGGATGGGCCCTGATACAATATAATTTGGAGTTAGACACACAGAAGTAGAATGCCATGTGAAATTAAGATGGAGATTGGAATGATGCCTTTGCATGGAGCACTAAAGAGTGCCAGCAAACTACCAGAAACCAGGCAAGAGGCTTAAAAATATCTCTTCTCTCAGAGCCCTCAAAAGGAACTAACTCTGCCAACACCATGATCTTGAACTTCTAGCCTCTAGAATGTGAGATAATATACTCTGTTGTTTAAGCCATACAGTTTGTGGTATTTTGTTACAGTAACCCTGCCAAATTAATACAAGAATATAAACCCATTTTTAGTTGTTTTTGTACCCATGTCAGTGTGTACTAGAGAATAATGTAGCCATCACTGATCCAGAGGCATTTGGTGAATATAGTAATTTTTAAAATGGATATCTATGTAAATAATATAAAAGTATTTGTGTGTATAAACACAGGGTCCTAAAGATATTTAGATTGGTCTTATATGAAATAAAATATGTTCTTGAGAAAAATGCAATTAATTAGACTTGTGTGTATTATTTGATTCTATTATTTTTTAAACATTAAAACTTCATTTTGTAGCTACTTTAACAATTTCCTGCAAAGACTTAATCTTTTTTTTTTTTTTTTTTTTTTTCTTGAGACTGAGTCATACTCTGTTGCCAGGCTGGAGTGCTCAGGTCACTGCAACCTCCGCCTCCTAGATTCAAGTGACTCTCCTGCCTTGGCCTCCCGATTAGATGGGACTACAGGTGCATGCCACCACGCCCAGCTAATTTTTTGTGTTTTTAGTAAAGATGAGGTTTCACCATTTTAGCCAGGATGGTCTCGGTCTCCTGACCTTTTGATCCGCCTGCCTCAGCCTCCCAAAGTGCTGGGATTACAGGCATGAGCCACCATGCCCAGCAGAGAATTAATCTTTAATAGCAATGGTTACCTCTATTCAGGTACCATATGTATGTGTTAGCCTTTCAGCCACTTAGCAAAGGAAAAAACTATAAGCTCTTCTGTAAACATTAAGTAAGGAAACTATAAAGTAACCTAATAAAGGGACTAGGAAGCAAAGTTAAAAAAAAGAAAGCAACAACAAAACAGAGTACTGTAAATATCAAGAAGACTAAAACAAATAAACACGATTAACATAAAATCCCAAGGCCCTGATGTTTCAGTTTTATTAATCAGCAAGTAGGGAGTTGAGATATGGACAAGGGAAGGCAGAATCTGATCTGAATCCTACTCAGTTCTGTTATTCTGACATACAAATGTCCTGGACAGAAATAAATTTAAAAGGCCCATGTTTGACTGAAAGAAGTTGAAAGAAATCTCTAGTATGTGACAATTTCCCTATTTCATTGTCAAGCAAAATAGTTTCAGAAAAAAAAAAAATCCAGCACCTAATATGTACCAAACACTTTCTAGACACTCGGAAAGTATCCAACCCTCATATAACTTATATTCTCGTGAGGGAAAAGTACAAACAAGCTCAGTAAGTAAAAATATAGTGAAATTTCTCCTTTGCTGCATGCAATGAAGAAAAATAAAGCTGGATTGTCAGATATAGAATACACTGGAAAGGATGGATTCAATTTGTAGGTAAGGTAGCCAGGGAGAAGACTTCAGTAAGATTATATCTGAGTAGAGACACAAGAGAGTTGAAAAACAGAGCCATGTTTAATCCCTCTAGGAGAAGAACATTCCAACTAGAAAGGAAAATAAGTGCAACAATGAGAGAAGGCTTTACCTTGCATGACTAATAAAGGATTGGAGACCATGAGAGAATGGGTAAGGTCCGGGAGGCAATGGGAAAAAAATAAATTATGTAGACCTTGAACCTATTGTAATGACTTCTTGCTGTTAGTACTGAAAATAAATTGAAATAGGTCAAGGGTGGATACAGGCAAATAAGTTTAGAGTACTTCAATAATGCAGGTAAAATACGACAACCATAAATGTTTTCCAGTGCTTTTCCTGCAAGAACAATGAAGTGTGATCCATGTACTGAGTTTTAAACTCTTTCTGGTAACAGCCAACAACTCACCTGTAGCCAATGCTGGTAATTTTTAGCCCATTCCCAAGGTCAAGAACAAAAGTACAAGTTGATCACAACAATTTTTAGCTGCTGTTTTCAGGAATAATTCATTTGAGATTTGGGAGCCACTTGGGGATGAATATGGTGCTCCACAGACTTAGGAACTGATAGGACCACACAGGTTCTTGGAATACATTTTGCCCTAGGCTGCTATCCATAGGTAATTCTCTACTTGGGGAGTTTAAACAGTTTACTTTCCCTTTGTGTTTTGTGTTTCCATTTTGTATTTACCTTAGTGAAAAGGCTATTTATAATGTATGGAACTGAACAGATTGTATTAAAGAATTATCATGGATAAAAGAAACTTCTGTGTAACTTCTTAAGTTGTTTCATTTGGCCAGTAGCCATTTTTTTTTTATAAAACCTGCAACATCCTTCTTAATTTTTCTAAACATTACTACGAAAAACAAAAACGTACTATGCACTTAAACTTTTTCTAAATTCCAATTAGTCATGTAAATATAGTGGTTTTCTTTCCATTTGACCAATGCTTTTCTCTTACTTGACCTTAGAAATTCAAGCATGTTCTAATATTTTTTGAATTTATTTTCTGAAATGTCATAACATCCTATACTATCACATTCTGTAATGTCTACCTTTATATAGGCTCACACACTTTTCATACCACATTTCTGTATTCAAAAAGAGAAAGCTAATACATTTTATTACTGCACCTTTAAATTCTGAGTTCTGCTTTTCTATAGGAAATACTTCACTAGTTTATACTAACCCTAAATTTATGTGACAACATAATCCTGTTGTATTTTTACCCTTCCCACTCCCATTCAGCAGTCACCTCGAAAGCCTTTTTTGTATAGGAATCTCATTAAGCAATTGAGCAGATTCTTATTTTCCACGAAAGAAAGTAAGCTCAAGGTACAAGCAAAGAAGAGCCTAGGAAAGTGGTTCATGACAGAACAAAGCTGCTAATGACACCCTCAGTGTTACCGCTGAAACAGCATTTTTTGAATGTTGGAAAGGTCCTGGAATGCAGGATTACATACCGTGAAGGTTCTTTGGTCAGCAGAGGGGATGCAGTGGTTCTGCACTGATGAATGCATTATTTTCTATGTCATACTCCATTCCTTATACAAAATGTGCTTTTCTTGGTACTGGTAAACATAACACTTGTCTTCTAGAAATTTTTGCTACATGGAAATGGATAAAAATACTAGCTAACATGTATTGAGAAATAAATATGTGCTAACACGAACCTTATTTTGCCATTCCTTTGCATCATTTTAAGACTGACAGAAATGCTACACAGTTGTGCCTATTTTGACCCTTCCTTCATTCTCCAACATTAATTCTCATTACAGTTCCCTTGTTCTCTGTGCTCCAAGGCCACTTCTCAGTTGTTTAGCCATCTCATTCCATCGGCTCTCACAAGACTTTTGCCCATGAGATTCCCACAACCCAGTTTATATAAATACCTTATATTCCTCCAAATCATATAGTTAGAATGACATATTTCATCTCAGGTATATTTGATTCCAAATATCCACCTTTTCTCTCTCTCTCTCTCTCTCTCTCTCTCTCTCTCACACACACACACACACACACACACACACAGAGACAAGTAGTGAAAGCCACAGAAATGAGTATGTGATAAAATATAAATGAACTTGGACTTCTAGAATCCTGAGAAAAGATGCCTGGCCTCTTCTTTACATATTGACGCTATTGCTTAGAGTGCTAATACAACTAACCCACAAGTCAACAAATTGAAAATTATCATCAAGACATTATCAACTTTACACTACATAGAACTAGGGTTAATACAATAATAAATTTCTCTAAATGGACTTTTAAACAATTTCTCATTATACCTAATTAACTTTTAGAAGCTATTAATTGACGATCAATGGAAACCAATTGTTCTCACTTACCAGTGAAAATTCTTCGACAGATTACTTCATTTAATTCTTTAATGAAATAGTTTCATTTTATGCCTGACAGTATTGGTGAGTCATCTTTTCTTCCAGGGATTCCTTTGGCTTTCCACTGTCATTAAAATCTAACTTAAACTACGTTTCATGCAGTATACTTCAGTGCTTTCTACATTTTTCACTCAATCTGATTGGCTGATTTTTAACTTTTTTGTTGCCAGAGTCTATGTCTATACGATAGGAAAAAATCAATCCTGATAAATGTGTTATTTATCACCATTCATGTAGAAAATAATAGTACCACTGAACACATATCTTAGTGTATTTTCGATAGAACAACCTAAAGCTCATCCTCTTCATTTATAGGCCACCCACTTTATGTCAGGCTCCTTATCCAACCAGACTTCTTTTCAGTGTCTATTCTTCAAAATCTAAATATGGTGTCCCACATGTCTAGTGAGTTCTTTTTTTCATTAACACTATGACCTACATTTTCCATAGTCCTGTTACTAAAGTGCGACTTCTTTTACCAGATCACTTGTCAGTTATTAGGTTGAAATATTCTCCACATCAAATGCATTACCTAAGGTAAGTTCAAAATATTGCAGAACTTCTTCAAAACATATCAATGTATCTAATATACTATAACTGTGATTCCTAGGGAATTACTTTCTCAGTAAAACTAAATGAATTAAATCCAGACTTGTACTCTGTGTCTATACTCTGAGGATACGAATATCTTTGAAATATCTAACTAAGCAGAATATAATTAGAAAGGCAGACTCTTTTCTCCCTAAATTGTTCCAGCTTCAATACAAGCATCTCTAATTTCTCAATGTCTACCTCTGCTACCCTTCACCTTCCAAATTAATAATTTTGAAACACAAATGTGAACAACTTTTGATCTCTTCACTCTTGTCACCTCCAAATTATAAGAATAATTTATCATTGTTTTTAGCTGAAACCCAGTGTATTTCACATCTCATACCATGCTCTCTCATGTACTCTCTGGCGTCCATCACACAGGACTTTACTTACTGAATATCAGTAATTCCCTGCCACGGGCACATCCTAGATGATGTGACCTCTTCCTGGGAAGTTTTTCTCTCACCAGTAACTCTTTTGAAAGATCACCTTCTTCTTTTAGATCTACTTCAACCCCCAGGGTTATATTTTCAAATACAGTTTCAAATATCGGTATATTTGAAAATATAATAGTTTTATTACCCCATCACATGCTCTTACATGATCTCAAAGCACTATGTCTATTTTCTCAAATACTTAATGTCTATTTTCTCCCACAGGGATAATCATATGTATTTAATTCTCACTAATTCTCTAAAATCAAGAATTATGTGACTAATAAATAAATGAATTGATAAATTTAGTTGTAATGCCATTTCTATCAAGAGAAAGTGAACCATTGATCAATGGTAGTCACAACAGATAACAGATATAAGAAAAAGAAAAAAACAAGGACCCTAGAAACTCTATAAAATACTCTGTCTTTTCCACTTTAGATATTTACCTATTTCTTTTTGATAACTATATGCTCACAATAACCAAAGCAAGACAAAGAAAAACTATTCCATTCTAATGCTTATGATTATAACTAAGAGTATAAATTGTATGCTTTTAAGATTGCCTTCATTTATGCAGTGTATAGTGAGAATTTAATTTGTAGCAAATATCTAACAATGGATAGGAAGAAAAGTGACTTTATGCATAAGAGGCTGCATGCTATAATAAAAAGAATCATGGAGTATGAAGCAAGGCCAATCTAAATTTGAATCTTTGACTTCCAGGTTGCAAATATATAAAGTCTTCATTGAGAATCCTTTAATGAGTCAGGTCACCTGATTTATTTCTATAAAATAAGGATAATATCTATCCTCCGAAGTTATTGTAATAAAATAACAAAAAAAAGTAACAGTTGAGACTATTATAGACTTTCCAGTCATGCAAGGTATTTGCAGCTATTTCTGTTGTGGACTACAGATATTAATTAAGATATTATATTG
Organism: Sapajus apella; assembly: GCF_009761245.1. NCBI lineage: Eukaryota > Metazoa > Chordata > Mammalia > Primates > Cebidae > Sapajus > Sapajus apella. The sequence goes on along the minus strand of NW_022436943.1, from coordinate 12,730,398 downwards.
ATAATGATGATCATATTAGAACTGGGTGAAACGGAATCATCTTATCTATAGAATAAGAATATTTCAAGTTTTTCTGTTACCAAAAATAAACAACTTAAGATATCATCGCTTTTTTAAACAAATTATTGTTTTAAAATATATTTTCTCCTTGGATTTATTGCTTTATAACTGTCATGGTTGATTAGTATTACAGATGAAGATTTCCATTTATTTTATTCCATAAAGACATTTTCTTTAGATTATGCAATTATTGCAATCTCATCAGTTTTCTGATTATCCTGGAAAAACAAGTGACCAATACTGAGTAGCCTGAAGAAAACCAATTGAGGTAATTTAAATCAATATGTTTAACTTACAATCATTTATACTGCACATTTGCAAAAACACAAAGCTTTGTTCACTGAAGCTTCATTTAGAGTCAGCAGAAATTTTGTCTAGGGATTCTGTACGTGTATTTCATTTTAAATTGGTAAAATAGGAGCTTAAATGATTTTTTTATATCTACAATGAATAATTTGTTCCACTTTCAGTTGCAAATATATTAAAATACTTCTTTGAACATGATGGCAAATATTCATATATTAAAAGAATTCAGAACTTGTGAACATTAGAATAGATTGGGTGTTTTTCATTTTTATTTTGTAATTTGAAATTAGGTAAATATTAGTTTTCACTTCAGTAATTCTTTTCTGGAAATCTGATAACCACTTATTGATGGAAAAGACTAGTGGTTAACACTGCCAAAACCAGTATAATAATATAGAAAAAAAATAGGTGAAAATAACCTTTATAAACTCTAATTCAGGAAAGAAGAATTCCCAAGTAAAGAGAAGGTAAAGGGATTTTTTGAAAATTTCCCCCAAATCAGTGCTGAGGTCAAAAATAAATTCTCTTATTCTTTTTATGTCATAATACTTTCATACATTTATATAGCACATTAGAAGGAGAATGCTTTTACATATGTTATATAATTTGATCTCTACAATAACCCTGTAAGGGAATTAATTAAAAGAGGCTAATATTACCTCAAAGAGGTCAAGTACAATTTTAAAATTGGTCATGTGGTAAGTGGCAGAAACTCCTCTCTCTCTCTCTTTTTCTGTTTTTACAGTTAATCCAGTGATCTTTCCACAATACTACAAGTCATTTTTTTCCTCCATTGGCATTTTTATATATATGCAAATGGAGGATGAAAGATAAGCATAGCATTTTTATGTGAGAAAAAATACTGTGAAAAGTGACTTCAAGTTGATCATTAAAGAGATATAGGGAAATATGCTAAAAAATACAAATGTAACTTAAGCATATGGCCCTAAAACAAATGTAAACCTGCAATATATTTAATTCTATGATACTAGCAAAATATTACAAAAATGCTACTTCAGGAAAGCAGCATGCCAATCATAAATCTCATAATTAATAAATCCCTTAATTCAAGTTTCTCATCATCACCATAAAGCAAGGAAAAAAGGGCAGTGGATATAGATAGCCAATCTTTGGGCACAGTAGACCCAACATTGGTGACAGTGTGGCATTCAATTGTTCTTCACAACTTGTATATTTCAGTTGGCTGACATCAAGTAATCATTTGAGTTGATTAAGAAGCCAGAAATGAGTTAGTGTGAGATGCCATTTTGCTTATCTGAATGTGTCCACTCTGGTCATAAGATTCTTATTCATGACAATAAATAGAGGGGCTCATTAATTTGCTTCCTTATGAAGATAACAAGCCAATTTGCTGAAAATGACTAAATCTAACTTCTTTGGTTAAAAAAAAGTACCGAAATTTGGTAATATAATAACTTAAGCAAAACTATATACAAGTCAAATATATTTTTCAGTGTTTCTAATTTTCAGTCCCTTTTCTCCCTGTACTGAATATAACCATCAATTAGTATGATTAATGGGATTATTCCTGCAGAAATTCGAGTTGGAACTTCTTATTCCTTAGATGGTTCTAGGCAGCCCTTGGACATCAGAACATCAGCTTCTCTAGCCATGCGGTTCTGGGACTTACACCAGTGCTCCCCACCCCCAACTGGGTTCTCAGGCTTTCAGCCTGAACCGAGAATTATACTATTGGCTTTCTGCCTTTTGGACATGGACTGAGCCAGTCAACAGTCTTCCAGAGTCTTCAGTTTATAAATGGCCTGTCATGGAGCTACTCAGCCTTCATAATTATATAAGACAATTCCTTTAATAAATTCTCTCTCTCTCTAGATATATGTGATATATTCTGATACATGGGTGCTAACACAAGACACAAGGTTCTTGAGCCACTGGCAAAAATGGTTAGCTCAAGGAGCAATGGAAGTAGCAAGAGTATCAGTATCTTCTCATGCCAGTTTCTCAAGCCACAATTTCTACATGGTCACTTAGAGAGGGCAAGGTGACACATGTCAAAGAAGAAGAGCCCTCATCTTAGAGTATCTTAACATTTTATAGCAGGCAGTAAGCAAGTTATTCTTGGTTCCAGGAGCAGATTATCTGTGCCTTCTAAGGCTGTAAGCAAATTAGCCCTTTGTTCAAAGGGAAGCACTATCTAATCTTCGAATACTGTTCACTACAAAAACATCCTTAGAAAGATAGGAATAACAGATGTCAGTGCCTCTGCTCACAACATGAGCAAAAATGCGAAAGATCTGTGTAAAAACTCCATTTCTCAATAATATCCACCTCTCATTTTTAAATCATCTTCTCTATACCATCCCAGCTTCCCACTCCATCAGGCACGCTGATTAATATGACTGATAGAGTTTAAGATCAAATTTGTGCAATTTTTTCATATAACATTTAATTAAAGATATGATCAATAGGACTCCAAGCCACAGGATGAGGCTAACCTGCAGCACTGACATCAAGAATTCCCCTAGCATTCCATAGTCAACCAGGTGAACAAATTTCATAAGCCATCAGGGCCTATTTTAGTAAGCCAGATTGCTTTCTCCTGACATTCCTATATTTACCTTTTCACTTTTCCTGAGGCATTAATCCAAGTGCAGCAGTTTGTAATAGTAATTATACTGACTCGACCTTTACATGCAAGAATGCCTAGGGCAATTTTATCATCCATAAAACATTCTAGGACAGTGAGTTGACACTGACTTGAATGTCTTTTATGGCCAAGGTGGTATCACCACAACTAAAGTCAGAGACCAATTTTATACCATCATTTCTAATTGGATGACTGCCACTATGGGCATGACTTCTCTAATAGATACCAAGTTAGTTATCCTCCTGAAAGCTCCTGTGAGTAATCAAGTGTAGCTTCATTTTGGAGAGACCTCTGTAGTCATCTGAAGGTTACATAATCTACTGATATTTATTTAGCACACAAAAGTCTTTTGTAACCTCATTAGGGTATAAATCAGCATGATTTTGGGAGGAAAGCAAGTCTTTGTCTGACTTCTGCATAAAAAGTACAGGATTAGTGCTGTACATGGTGTCCTTGGAAACAAAGGTGCCTTTACAATTATTACAACACCAAGTATGACCTACGCCAACAGGGAGCTCAGCTCGACAGTACCTTTATCATGGCCTCCCAGTCGGCTGGTGTATCTGAGAGTTCCATTTATGTTCAAATAACTATGACTAAATCTCATTTTGGATGGCATCTCCTAGGCAGAACAGGCCCACATTTTTGGTTGTTGTTGTCCATCCCACCATCCAGGAGGGATCTGTTCACCCAAGGAATGAATAAGCAACCATTATGGGGATGGGGCTTGGGAAGATATTGTTATTACATGGAAGATAGAAGAGGCCATACTCCAGTTTCTGATAGCCCTTTAGGTAAAATTAGGGAGAGTGATAATCAAGTTACTATCAGAGCTGTCTGGCAGAAGATGAAAGCAGTCAGCCAAATTATGGCACTTGATGCAGCAGTTTAGGAGGGCGACATCAGGGTGTTTTCCTCAATGAGAAAGTCTTCAGGGATGTTTCTGAGAGACAAGGATCATTAATCTCCCTCTCATCATCATAACTTCTGAGGGCTAAGGTTTTTCCTCGTCAAGTACCATCATGTTTTTCTACAACTTCCCAAAAATTATGTCTCATTCCAGAATCTGTAACTTAACATTATCTTCAAAATTCTCTTACTTGAACCCAGAATTTTATTCAGAAGGGTCAAGTACAAAAAGGACAAAGTTTATATAAAACTTATAGACACACATTATATCCACTACTTTGGCCTACACAAATCACTATTTGGAAACTTGATTTGCAGTTTACTCAACCAACAGATAATTATCATGATCTACAACAAGGTAAGTTAAAAAGAGAATCCAGGTAGCTGAACCAGAATTACTATAAATACCCTAGGTCTGTTTTGGCTGTAACCAGTCTACTAACCAGCTTGGCCTAGAGCTGCCATTAGGGGCAAAAAAAATATCACCCCCAGAAATGCTACCTAGAATCTCCAAAATTTTAATTAGGCCTATAAAACTCTTCACCCGCTTCTGAGGACATCTGTCTTCAATGAAAAATTAAAAGTGCCTTACTAAAGTATGTGGACCAGAAAGAGGTAAGAACAATAGATTTAAATTTTATCCTCTTTTGTTTTTTAATAAACCTTTTCAACACTAGATGGAGCCCACTCCTACCCACTGGTAGGGGTCATGAAAGGTCAATCAAATACTTTATCAACTTATTGTTATCTTTTGCAATAAATAGCACACGACTGTCAGAATATGAACAATTTAGAAAGCCAAAACATGACACAGATTAGTTTCAAGAGCTACAATGTGGTTTAGGAGTTGGCTTATATGACTGGAACAGTACTATAACCTGAAAATTGAGAGTGGAAAGGGATCAGCAATAGCACTGAGAGGGCGTCAAATATCTCATGCGGTCAATACGCCAGGAGTAGGCAGAGACCATGACCCATGCAATGTGGCTTCCCTCACAGTGATAGCAAATGCCTAGCTTCTGTCAGGAGATACAACTCTGGCACGCAGTGGTCTCCTCTACCTCAAAAACATTGAGTCCTTTATTGAAGAAAGTCTTCCCAGCCTCTGATGGAGCATGTGTTGCCAAGTGCAAGATGATGATGAATTCAGGAAGCAATGGTGGCAATCTTGGTGATGCAGGCTTAATGAGCAACTTGGCTTTAGTCGGGATCATCAGAGAATGAGCCATTACTGTGGGCATCTAAATGAATGATTCAAATTGTTTGAACACTATTTGTTCCCCCGGTTTGTACACCAAAGAAAAGTATTTTTAATCTGCTAGTCTTTCATTTTCCAAGTGGCAGATCAAACAGTGAGGCCATTGGCAAAAGTTCAAAGGTCATTAAAAATGTAATAAAGTTCTTCAAGAAGATCATTGGCCAGAGCTGTAAGAACAGTTGAGTTCCACCCACTGTGTGGAACAACCGCGTTCAATTTTGGTTCGGCCTAGCTGGCACTAAGGATGAAAGGGTATACCGAGCCAGTTTATATCCTCCAGTTTCAACTTGGCCAAACTATCAGTGAAATAAGCCTAAGTATTTGTGAAATCTCTGTGAATCAAAAAATAAACTTATAAGTATGCTTGTTCAAACTCGAATGTTGTTCATGGACTACCAATGAATAATAAAACACTGTTTTGGAAGTACTAATATAAAATATGCCTTCTCTTCATAGTCTTATTTCAATAACTCTAAAATTCTATCATGTTTTTTCTCTTTGTTTATTCTGAAAATAAGTCTACATGAATGTAAATACAAAAACTGGTTCTAAAATGTAAAATGCTACCCAAACTAAATATTGATGGAAAGCACATCATTGAGGGAGGAATTTTAAGAAGTAAAAAAGACCATAGACTTCACAACTTAATGTTCAAGTTAAATCTCTGCAAGTTAGAAAACAGAGGTCTTGGGAATATTATGCAACTTAAATTTCTTACCTAAAAAAATTAGTTTAACCCCTATTTAACTGTTTTACAGCTGACAAGTATACTGAATCAACATATGTAACACACCCAGAAGAAAATCTCGAAGACAGTAGTAACATAGTAATTTTTTCTTCATTCTACATTGATGTCACGCTAACAGAGCACCTCATCCATCATCGTAAATAGAATAACATTTTTCTTCTTCCAATTAATTCTCTAAGAAGCCCGTGTAGGTTCCTGGGGTTTTACCATCTCCCCAAGAGGTACTGGTCTCAAAATATCTCCTAGAACAACAATCAAAGCATTCAGTATAGATACTTATAAACTCCACTATCAAAAGAAATAAAGGGTCTGTCCTTGAGATGAACCTAAGTTCAACTGCAATAGCAAATAATTATAACGCATTATGATATCTTACATTTTCACAAATCTTCATAAATTATTTCTCATACTCAAAATCCACAGAAATCCCTGGAGAGTAGAATATGGCAGAGAAAGTAGATTTGAAGTAGAAAAAGTATTCTTAAAGTAATCATATTTATTTACTTTCTGAATTTAGAAATTACATTGTGTCTGTGTATCCACACCAAAAAAGAAATAAAACATGCCCTCCTCTCAAACTAAGAGCTTGATTAAAAATGTAGTCTTCTCAAACATCTCAAAATAACACATGCCTCTTGAGAGAGCTTTCTGTGAAGAAGTCAAGGAGAGACTCTACTGGCCAATAGGGTGCAATGATGAAAACCAAGGGCATCATATATCGAGAAATAAATGAAGTGATTAATTCAACATGTACTAGCCCACGTAGCATTTTATATCTGTTTTAGATATAATTTTGTGTATGTTTATTCTGATAATAGTTTCACAGAATACTTGCTTAATTTGGCTAGATTTTGGAGTTGCATTCTTGCTTAAGTGGCCCAATGAATCAATTCGATTTATCCCAAAAACTGGTTTAAGCCTATTTTATATTCTCTTGCATTGAGTAGTTTATTTGTCTGGATAAGTCTCAGTCCAAAAATATTTCTGCTCAATCAGCATCACCACTTCCTACATCTAGTCATGACGCCAACTTCAGCAGAGGTTTGAAATTAGGCAAGATAATGAAATGGACTGACAGTCTGGCCCAGACCCTAATTTATAGTCTTGTTTAAAATTGAGGCTGGCTTTGTCCTTGGCCCCGAGACCAGGGAAACATGGCATGTTTAGACCTATCATTAGGCCAACCAAAATAATGTAGCAACTATATTTGTCCTTGGTATCATTTATTTTCTTTCCTTCTCCTTCCTGTCTCTGCCTTGACAAATCCTAGTTATGGTCTCCCTGTCCATGTGTCAAATCCTCTGCCCTGACCTTGTCTTCTCTTCCCACCTCTCACAAAGATATATTTTCTCAAACAAAATTGCTTTAATGCATTTTTTAAAATTCCTGCTTTCCATCTATCACAGTTCTGAAGAAACACATGTTGGGATGTAGTTTGATGTGCAAGATGTGGGATTAGCCCTTAAGAAAAGAAGGGGGAGGAAGTAGAATTAGGCAGAAAAAGCAGTTGAATTGCAAGGAAGGCCCAAAAAACCCTTGGCCAATCTATCAGGAAACTCTGAAGCAAACCCTGTTCATCAGAGCTGTATTACATTGGACCTAAATGACTACTAGATCTTTATACCCCCTGTTGCTCAGTTGCCACATGACAGCTCCCCTAAGGTGTTGTGAACTCTGGAACAGCTGCTCTCTGGCCTGTCAGCTGGAAGCAATGTGCTGACTGCATTTTCCACAGCTGGGCAGAAATTCTCCTTTGAGGGTGGATCTAGACAGAGCATCTCTGCGTCATTCTGACTCATATGATCAAGTAGCTCATACCACAGTCCTGAGTGTTAATAATTTAATTCAGTGCTTTCTCAAATGTATTCATTTGAACAGATGTTAAGAGGTATTCTGAGGAAAAACTATTCTGTGTCCAGGAAATTTTATGAAACACTGTCTCACACAAAGTTAACAGGGTTCCTTTGCTGTAGGAGTTATCGTTAATTTTAACATATTAGCTACTATACAATGAGACACCAGGAGAAAAGCTAGAATGGATATTCCCCAAATGTATTTATATGCGGAAGCCTTAATTCTCTTCTAAAAATAAATTTAATATCTTTTAAAACACTAATAACATATACTGCACAACTTTAGGAAATTTTCTTATGGGACACAGGTTACAAAAAATATAAAATTTGCATTTCTCAGGAGATTGCTGAAAACAGAAGTCTTTCTTTTTTCTTTTTTAGAGTCATGGTGTCACTCTCTTGCCCAGACTAGAGTGCAACAGCACCTCAAGGGATCCTCCCGCTTGGGCCTCCCAAAGTGCTGGGATTACAGGCATGAACCTCTGTACCCCGCCTGAAAACAGAAAGTCTTCACACAGGAAGATTATTTACATAAATGCTGCGAATGTAAGTGCCATGAAAGCGAGCGTTAAAAGGTATCCTTAAGTATATCCTTTGAGGCCATGGAAAGAAGACTACTGTTTGCTGTATTTTCAAAGAAACAAACGAGAATGAAATGAGATTCTTGCTCCAGGAAAACAGAGTAAAGTTAACACGTCAGTAAATTCTAATCAATGTCTGTTGTGTTTTTCCTTCAAAGAGAGTAGTCATTATACCAAAAAATTTAGAACAAACAACACACATAGAAAATTGGAATACCAAGACAGGTGAAAATAGATTTAATAGATCTGCTAATTATTGGTACGACAGTTAAAATTGCTGATAAAATAAAAACCTTTGTCAGTAAATTTTGAAGAAGAGACAAAAGTTTCATTTTAGAAATCACAAATTTGGAAGCAATCTGTTGAGAGAAAAATCTGTAATATCATATCAAATAGATGGTTTGTAAACATTTGGTAAACATTAAAAACGTTACAATTCTGCCACTTATTAATCATGACAAAATAATTTTATTTTTAAATTATTATTTTATTGGCAGGTTTATATTATATGCGCATTGCTAAAGATTTGTTGAACACAAGCTATACTAGGCAGTTTATGATCTTCCAGTGAATTATATGATAAAATATTGACTGGTATTAACATTATTTTATGATTCCTCTCTGGTATAATATATTCCTAAATAATATTGATAATATGTTGATGTTTACTTAGAGGAAATGCTATATTTATATGCCAAAGAACCCTGCCTTGATTTTGTTTTTATGAACTTTATTCTACTTGTTTGCTATTTCTATCAGCAACATAAATGAAAATATAGATAGCAGGCTTATCAAATTCTCAAGCAACACAAAATTATAGGAAAGAGCTTACAGACTGGTACTCAAAATCCAAATTAGAAAAGATTACCGTAGCTAAAAGTATAGCCTCAAACTGAGATCAATTTCACAGGAACATATATTAATCTCTTTATTGGTCCAATAAATCCCTGGCACAAGCATATGCTGGATATGGTCAGACAATGATAAAGTTTACAGGAAAAATATTTTGAAATTTTTGTAGATTATAATTGCAACATGTTTCAATACTGTAATGATGCTTTTTAAAAGCCTCACGTAATGCTAAATAGAAATAATGTACTTTTCCTGTTCAGTGATTAAATTCAGGCATATTTTCCTTTGCCTAGGAAGTCCCACATCTGTAGTATATTCAGTCTTGGATGTGATATTTTAATAAGGGGTTGACAAACTACAAATCTTTGAGGTATAGAAACCAGGATGTAATTGTGCTACATCAAAAAATGTTTGAAGGAACTGTTTATTTTAGCTTGGGAAGGCCAGACTAAAACATTAATATTGGTATTGGATAGGCTGTCATAAGTAAAAGGGAATGAACTTGTACTGTGACGCTTCAGAGTAAATGATAAAGAAGGTGTTTGTATGCTCGTATATTAGTCACCTAGGGCTACCATAACAAATTATCACAAGCTGGATGACTTAAAGCAACAGAAATATATTCTCTTACAGTTCTGAAGGTTGGAAGTCCAAAATGGAGTTGTGAGCAGGCCATGCTCCCTCTGAAGGCTCTGGGAAAGAATGCTTTCATGACTCTTCCTAGTTTGTGGTAGTTGTCAGAAATCTTTGGCATTCATTAGCTTGCAGTTGCATCTCTCTGATTTCTGCCTCATTGTCACATGGCATTCTCCTCTCAATGTGTCTTCACATGGCCTTCTTCTTTATTTTATTTATTTATTTATTTTTAGACAGAGTTTTGCTCTGTTGCCCAGCCTGGAGTGCAGTGGCACGATCTCGGCTCACTGTAACTGTCCCCTCCAAGGTTCAAGCGATTCTTCTGCCTCAGTCTCCTGAGTAGCTGGGATTATAGGCACACGCCACCATGCCCAACTAACTTTTGTATTTTCAGTAGAGATGGGATTTCACCATGTTGGCCAGGCTGGTCTTGAACTCCTGACCTAGATGATCTGCCACCTCAGCCTCACAAAGTGCTGGGATTACAAGTGTGAGCCACTGTGACTGGCCCACCTGGCCTTCTTGTTAAGAATGTAAATCACTGGATTTATGACCCACCCTAATCCAGTATGACCTCATTTTAACTAGTTACATTTGCAACTCTTGTACACACAGCTCTTGTTGTCAACAATGATAATGGAGCACCTCATGAACCAGTGAGCTTCCAGTCATGGGGTCAATTCAAACATAAGATGAAATTCCTAAAAGAGTCTCTAACATGTAGGGATGAATTCCTGAACTTGACATTATGGGAGAAGTAGAACTATATTAGGTCTTTCATGAGCCTAGTGAAGTAGATTTCACCTTTCAAATATTCAGCTGAGATTCTATGAAATGTAAAGATGAATAAGATGGGCAAGTGAAATATAAAAAGTATAGTTCTTTCGCTCTTTGTAAGAAATTTTACTGTAAAAAAGCATGTAGAATTATTGGGAATACTGTGACAGACAGACTCTAGGGTCATTACTATTTTCTCCTCCCTGTGCGTTCATACTTTATGTAATCTCCTCCCTTTGTGCATGCATAGAAATGGTGACTTGCACCTACACCATAAAATATGACAGAGGTGAGATAATTTTTCAGGTTAATACACCATCATTAGTCCACTTCAGTTGACTTTCACTTAATCCTGAATATGTCTGACCTTGTCAGATGAATGGCCTTAAAAGGAATTGGATCTTTGGTGATGTTAAATATTCTCTTTATTGGCTTGATGAAGTAAGCATTTATACTGAGGAAGTTCATACAGAAAAGAAGTGTAGCTGGCCTCTAGGACATGAGCAGCCTCCAGCAGAAATTCAAAAAAAAAGCCAATACCTCAGAAGACAGAGGTTGCTGTGATCGATGGGACAATGGTGGCAGAGATTAGAGTCATGTGATCATGAGCAGAGGAAGCAAAGGAAGGCTAACAACCACCAGAACTAGAAGAGACTAGGAGGGATCCTTCCTTGGAGTCTGCAGAGGAAGTACAATCCTGGGGACACCTTGGATTCAGACCTCTAGCCTCCAGAATTGTGAGAAAATAAATTTCTGTTAAGATACTCAGGTTATGGTAACTTGTTGTAGCAATCACAGGAAACACACAAAATGGATTTTGCCAACCACCTCAATGAGCTTGTAAAAGGTCTCTCCCTAGTCAAGTCTCCAGGTGAAACCCCAGCCTGGCTTCCACTTTGAGGGTAAACTGTAGGATACTGAGCAGAGGACACAATTGAGCTGTACCCAGACAACTGACCTATGAAAATCTGTGAGGAAATAAATGTGTTTGTTTTAAGCCTCTGTTTGTGATAATTTTCTATATAACCATTGAAAACTAATTCCAATGTGATTTTTTGTTTTGTAACATATTTATGTTGATTTCTTGGAATCCAGTAGCAATAAAAGAGTTAATTGAGCCTTCCACCTCTGCCAGTTCTCAATACTATGAAAAGCATATTATCTTGTCCATTGCAGGAACATGTATAGAGATGGAAGCCATTATCCTCAGCGAACTAACACAGAAACAGAAAACCAAACACCACATGTTCTCACTTATAAGTGGGAGCTGAACAATGAGAACACATGGACACACATTGGGGCCTGTCAGGGGATCATGGGGAGGGAGAACATCAGGATAAATAGCTAATGCATGCAGTGCTTAATACCTAGGTGATGGGTTAATAATAGGTGTAGCAAACTACCATGGCATATGTTTACCAATGTAACAAGCCTATACATTTTTCACATGTATCCCCAAAATTAAAATTAAATTACACTTTAACAAAAAGAAAGGCACATATCTAGCAATTATTTTAAGGCTAATTGCCCAATCATTGTATATAGAATAGAGTCACATATATGATCCTTTGTCTAATTTGTGCAAAGCTCTAACAGGATACAAAATGTATGATCATCTTCCCTTATCCACAGTGGATTTGTTCCAAGACCCCAAGTGGATGCTTAAAATCATGCATGGATAATACTAAATCCTACATATATTGTTCTTTCCTATACGTACATACCTATGTTAAAATTTAATTGATAAACAAGGCACAGTAAAAGATTAACAATAAAACAATTATAACAATATGTTGTAATAAATGTTATATGAATATGCATATCCTCCCTCTCTCAAAATATCTTATTGTACTGTACCACAGGTAACTAAAACCAAAGACAACAAAACTATAGATAAGGGGAACTACTGTAACTAAATTACCATGGCTTTACTGTGTATTAAATGGAGGATTGTGGTTTCTTATACTTTGCTGTCCTAACAGAAAGATAACTGCTACAAAGTTGCCATAGCTGACTTTTAAATTTTTTGAAATATACCATAATTGAGCATGATTTTCTAATAAATCTCAATAAAATTGAGGGATCCCCAAAATTTATTGGGAATGACCAAAGACTCCTCAATAAGGAACACCTTTTTTTCCAGTATATGTTATTTTTTAAAGATTCTTTTCCAAATCACTAAGCAGAGAGAGGAAATCATAGAAGAAGAAAGGATAGTAGTAAGGTTTAAAACCATTTTCTCTCCTCTGTTTTTTTTTTTTTTCCAGTTTAATATTGACAGTTTCCAGATTTGCAGGTAGTGGCTGTTACCTTATTTTCAGAATTATTTCACTGAGATGTTGGTGAATTTTTGACAATGAAATTGCAAGCTGCTAGAATATGGCTTAGTGTCACTTAACTGGATCTTCCTGAACTCTGTATTACTATTAAGATTAGGGAAAAAATGTTGACAGCACTTTTAATGAAGTCTACCTTAGTGCAGTCAGTATTCACAGAGGGCCCAGCAAGAGCAGCGAACCATCATTAACATAATTTAGTTACAGAGCCTTGGTGGAGAATTGATAATTCCAAAAACAAAGAAATGAAAAAATTAAATCCTTACAACGCCTTTTTATACCTTTTAAAAAATGCTTTGATCTCAGACTTTCATTAAACCCTTGATCAAACATGTTTCTGTATTTCTGACCAGAACTGCAACTTACTTCATTAGTTGTCATTTCAAGGTGACTTTCAGTCTATGCAGTTGCTGCATACATACAACTCTAACATTTCAATCCAGTCCTTCTGATGGGCTCGGGTTAAGTTTAGATAAGCAGTGACTTTAGAAGAAAATGAAGTCATTGGCAGAAAAGTGTTCTCAACACAATAAATGTATGTATTCCTCAAAGACATTGACTCCCTTTCATCAAGTATCTACACGCAAATATATTCGAAAAAATCAACTGAGGCTTGCATAGGACTTTTACCTAATATAGTTGAATGATTCTCGGGGAAATAACTTATATGCAGAAGGAGAATGGAAAATAATTATGAATAACCTCCACCAAGCCAGGAATATATTAATAAATTAATAAACATGCCCTAACTAGGGAATTCCATGGGATCCAAGAAACCACCAGTCATCAAACCTTAAAAGCTGGCTTATTTGTCTAAGAAGTCATCTGAAACCCAAACAGTTCACTGTATTTACAGAGTATTCTGGATTAAGCATATCAATATTCTATTTTACTTTGCTATTCTGATACATCCTTTTGTGCTACTCTGAGGAATATTTAGCTTCCAGAAGGTGTTAAATACTGTAGCAAGGTTTTAAAATACATTTCACAAATATTCTTTTAACAGAGAACACTTGATTTAGGGGAAAAAAAGACTAAAGATGTACATAATACATATCTTTTAACATCTGAAAGATAAACATGACAAAAAGAATGTAAATATATTCTTTACAGTCTAATTGAGTAAAAAGTAAAGGATCTCACAAATTCTGGGATCTCTATTTTGATCACTGACTTATTCTCAGTATCTAAAGCAGTGATGGGCATATCATAAATGACAAATATTTGTTTAATAAATGAATAAAGCCATAAGGTGACATTTTATTTTAACAAGAAGGTTTTTAATAGTCATGTTCAAAGTTAGAGGTAAGCTGTCTGCTGTAGTAAGGTTTAAATATTAGAATAGCTGATCAGTTGACTAACAAATATTTAAGTATTAAATGAGTAGTTCACCAAAATATTCTTTAAGGTAATTTCAAGCAATTGTGGAAGTCTTCCATTTTTAAATGCTATTCCTCCAGCATTGACTTAGATGCTATGACAGGTGTTATTATACAGTATAGGTAGAGAATCATGACTTCCCTGTGTGGAGAACATGTTAAGGGAAAGAAACACATAGTTGGTAATGACCTCTGAGTAAGACAGCATTGAATCTAAAACTTCAGGAACAAGAAAGAGAAAAAGAGAGCATATAGTTTTGACAAAACATTCAAGAGAGTCACTAATAGGGAAAGCATATTTAATGAAATTTGTTATTTTTTTTAAAAAAAGGTCCAGAACAAGTACTGAAAATGGTGACAAAAAAAGTACCTAGAAAAACATTTTATCTAATATTCAACATATTCAATATAAATTAATAAACATAATTATAATTTTGATTTGAGATATATTGGGCAGAATTTGTTGAGCTGACAAGGTATCTATGAAGAATTACTTTCTCAATTATAAATATTATTGTTTACAAGGTGGGATCAATTGAAAATTCAACAATTTCAAATATATTTATCATTTTGGCAATTTCATGAAATTATTAAAAAATTATGAGGCCAGGTTAAAAAAATACATTTATTATAAAACCAATGAAATTGGAGAAAAATACAACCAAGAAATTGATCAAATAATATGAATATGTATGAAAGATAAGTATTATGCCTGTGTTAATTGTTTAAAGTTCAAAAATCAGTAGAGGAAGGATTTGGGCTATAATGTACATGAATATGCAATCTTGTAAATTTTTATTAATAACCATATTTTTTAAATCAATTTGAATAGAATGATTTAATAGGCCTACCAATAAAGAACAATTTGTTGGTTAGCTAATATTTCAAAACAGGGGTATTTAATATTTTTAAAGCCCTGTACACTTTCAAACTTTACCAGTTGGAAGAGGTCTGGGATGTATCTGAGCCATTTGTGTTCCTGCAGGCTATTCTGTAAAAAATATGTTTCACTGTCATAAAACACAACTGCAGAGCTATCTTCTATATGCTTTTTCTTGATGATTCACAATTCAGAGTACAGCCATTGTTCCAAAAAGTCCTGCAGGATTTTTCTTAAATTTGATATAATCAAGACACTCCCAAATATATTTGACCACAGATATAATTACACCTATCTAACACCTCTTAAAAATTTCTAAAATCTGTGTTCTACAGAACAAATTTGGAAAATGTAAGACGAACATGATCTTTATCCACTCTGGCTGGTTATCTCAGGGTCATATTTCATTTACATATTTGTACATTCCTAAGAAATTTACCCAGCTATTACATTCATGTACTGAAAACTGCTCTGAATAAGAAAAAAGTTCCCAGAGAATAAGGATCTGTTAGTGACAAGTCATGTGGGAGATGTAGGATATATCCATGTTATAAATAACAGCATAGACTCAAAGAGATAGGATAAGTTGACTGAGTCTTTAAACCAAATCATCTTTTAAATCAGATCAATAAAATGAATTACACAAGATCTCAGCATGGCATGGCATGTTGTTTTGTTGTAGTTTTCTGTTTGTTTGTTTGTTTTAAGGCAGAATCTAGCTTTGTCACTCAGGCTAGAGTGCACTGGTACAATCACAGCTCAGTTCAGGCTCAAGTGATCCTCCCATCTCAGCCTCCTGAGTAGCTGGGACTACAGGTACACATCCACCATGCCCTACTAATTTTTAAATGTTTTTGTAGAGACAGTGTCTCCCTTTGTTGCCCAGGTTTCTTGTAACTTAATCAGTGGTTTAAAAAAATGAACAAAACACGGACATTTTCACACCAGGATGTCCAGAGCAGAGGACCTGTTGCATTATTATTCAAAAATTTGTTTACACATTTTCTCCATTCTTACTTTTTGTTTTTTTAGCTAAGTTCTCTCCTGGTAATAAGAGTCACCCTGAAGAAGGACACAAACTCTACAAGAAAACTAAATTTTTACAAAGTTTATAAAAGGTAGCCACACGTGCAACAGGTTAATATTATAGTGTAAATTCCTTTGAAGATATTGATAGGAAAAATATGAGCTCTCCACATTATTTGGATAGAGTATTTAATACTAACACACTATAAGCTTTCTCCTAATAACAGAAAAAAGTATAAAAAAGTAAATTGTTTCTGAATTTGGCCAACTTGTAAAAATGATGTTTCCTGTATATCCACATCTAATGCCCTAAAGCCACCTCAACTTTACAAAATATAATTTCCCTATAATAATAATTCCATTAATTTCTATGTGTTTTGGATTATCATCATCTTGGCTTCCTTTTCAAATGCAGATGCTCCAAAAGTCATAAAATATTAATTCATATTTATTATTCATTTATTCATTCATTCACTGTGCTATCTTTGTTTTGCTCATTTAATGTTATTATATTTTGTAGTATTAACTAAAGTTTCTCATATATTACCTTTGACCTTCTGCAACATGATGAAGACATTCAGTGCTTACTGTTTCAAGTAACATACAATGCAAAGGAGAAATGAATCATTAACTGTCATGTAGAGTTTCAAAAAGCTATACTTCAAAATAGTGGATAGAACTGGGGATGAAGAGCAGAAAAATCTCCTTCTTTCTACTGAGGGATCTTTGACAAGAAGCCCTGCGCTCTCTCTTCTTCAAGGAATGGAATCCCAGGGGTAAGACGTAGACAAAAATAAAACCCTAAAAAGCTTAGGAAGAGTGAGAAAAACTTGTGCACACACCTCTTACCTGTTCAGGACTTGAAATAAAGAATCTAAAGGAGAAATGACCTCACTATGACATCTACATAGATAAGAACAGAGACACAACTCTGTCCCATGGGCCTCCTCTGCCCCATGTGGCCCCTTTTCCCCATGTGTCCTGTGTTGCAGGAACAATAGAATAACACATATGTGGAGCATGGAAGAGGCAAGAGGTTTGGGGCATTAGCAGCCAGCTTTCTTCATGCAACTGCTGCAGTAGACCAAGAGAAGGATATCCCCTATGTATACTAAAGTGACATGAAGTGGAAACTGAGAATAAATACATGGATATGAAAGTCCCATAGAGTCAGCCATGACCAGAGAGAATCAGCCAGAGACTAGGCTCAATCTATAAAGGTATATTATGATATTAAGGATAAATTACCTCATTCCATGACTTGGCATTATATAAGTTCCTTGGAACTTTATTTTTCCTTGGAATAGATTTATTTATTTATTTATTTATTTATTTATTTATTTTTATTTCCATAGGTTATTGTGGAACAGGTGATGTTTGGTAACTTACATAAGTTCTTTAGTGGGGACTTGTGAGACCTTGGTGCACCTATCACCCAAGCAGTATATACTGTACCCTACTTGTAGTCTTTAGTACCTCACCCCCTTTGCACCCTTTCTTCCTGGGTCCTTGAAGTCCACTGTGTCATTCTTTTTTTTTCCCCATTTATTTATTTTATTGTATTTTAGGTTTTGGGGTACATGTGAAGAACATGCAAAATTGTTGCATAGGAACACACATGGCAGTGTGATTTGCTGCCTTCCTCCCCATCACCTACAGCTGGCATTTCTCCCCTTGATATCTGTCCCCAGCTTCCCACCCCCCACCCTCCCTCCCCTACTTCCCCCCAACTGACCCCAGTGTGTAGTGCTCCCCTCCCTGTGTCCATGTGTTCTCATTGTTCAACACCCGCCTATGAGTGAGAACATGCGTTGTTTGATCTTCTGCTCTTCTGTCAGTTTGCTGAGAATGATGGTTTCCAGGTTCATCCATGTCCCTACAAAGGACCATAACTCATCGTTTTTGATGGCTGCATAATATTCCATGGTGTATATGTGCCACATTTTCCCTATCCAGTCTATCATCGATGGGCATTTGGGTTGGTTCCAGGTCTTTGCTATTGTAAACAGTGCTGCAATGAACATTCGTGTGCTCGTGTCTTTATAGTAGAACGATTTGTAATCCTTTGGATATATACCCAGTAATGGGATTGCTGGGTCAAATGGAATTTCTATTTCTAGGTCCTTGTGGAATCGCCACACTGTCTTCCACAATGGTTGAACTAATTTACACTCCCACCAACAGTGTAAAAGTGTTCCTATTTCTCCACATCCTCTCCAGCATCTGTTGTCTCCAGATTTTTTAATGATCGCCATTCTAACTGGCGTGAGATGGTATCTCAATGTAGTTTTGATTTGCATTTCTCTGATGACCAGTGATGATGAGCATTTTTTCATATGTTTGTTGGCCTCATGTATGTCTTCTTTTGTAAAGTGTCTGTTCATATCCTTTGCCCACTTTTGAATAGGCTTGTTAGTTTTTTTCTTGTAAATCTGTTTTAGTTCTTTGTAAATTTTGGATATCAGCCCTTTGTCAGATGGGTAAACTGCAAAAATTTTTTCCCAATCTGTTGGTTGCCGATTCACTCTAATAATTGTTTCTTTTGCTGTGCAGAAGCTGTGGAGTTTGATTAGGTCCCATTTGTCTATTCTGGCTTTTGTTGTCAATGCTTTTGGTGTTTTGGTCATGAAGTCCTTGCCTACACCTATGTCCTGAATGGTTTTGCCTAGATTTTCTTTTAGGGTTTTTATGGTGTTAGGTCTTATGTTTAAGTCTTTAATCCATCTGGAGTTAATTTTAGTGTAAGGTGTCAGGAAGGGGTCCAGTTTCTGCTTTCTGCACATGGCTAGCCAGCTTTCCCAACACCATTTATTGAACAGGGAATCCTTTCCCCATTGCTTGTTTTTGACTGGTTTGTCAAAGATCAGATGGTTGTAGATATGTTGTGTTGCCTCCGAGACCTCTGTTCTGTTCCATTGGTCTATATCTCTGTTTTGGTACCAGTACCATGCTGTTTTGATTACTGTAGCCTTGTAGTATAGTTTGAAGTCTGGTAGTGTGATGCCCCCCGCTTTGTTCTTTTTGCTTAGAATTGACTTGGCTATTCTTATGCCTTTGCATCCTCATAGCTCAGCTCCCACTTATAAGTGAGAACATAGAATGTTTGGTTTTCCATTTCTGAGTTACTTCACTTATAATAGTAGTCTCCAATCTCATCCGGATGCCATTAATTCTTTCCTTTTTATGACTGTATATTCCATTGTGTACATATATGTGTGTGTGTGTGTGTGTGTGTGTGTGTGTGTAGGTGGGTGGGTGGGTATACACATATGTATCACAGTTTCTTTACTCATTCATTGATTGATGGGCATTAATTGTTTGATGGGCGTGTGTGTGTGTGTTTATGTATGTGTGTGTATGCACACACATATATGCATATATGTGTATACATACACACACATACACACACACATACCACAGTTTCTTTACTCACTTATTGATTGATGGGCATTTGGGTTGCTTCCACATTTTTGCAGTTGCGAATTGTGCTGCTATAAACATGCATGTGCAAGTATCTTTTTTGTATAATGAGTAGATACCCAGTAGTAGGACTGCTGGATCAAACGGTAGCACTACTTTTAGTTAGCAGAGAGGGAGGGGGGAGGATGCTTGCATTTATCAGATTATTTGGAACTTTAGATGCCACCTAGGTGATACAATATTGTCAGTAAGATTGGGTTTTCAACAACCAGGAAAGTAGGGCACAAGATCAAATGTGAGTTTAGATATAGTAAAATCAATGTATGATTTATTCATGATTGAATTTATAAACTGAGTTTCACACCAACTACTGCTTTTGCCTTTCACAATTAGAGGATTAAAGTACCAAAGGCAACACTAAATGAGGAGACAAGAAGCATTAGGTTGAGCCCTCCCTCTAATTTCAGTCTGACACGCAAGAGACAAAAGATATCTTCACTTCACACACACAGTCCAGCTTATCTCATCAGGCAGAAGTCCTCGCAGAGACGTGCTGCCAAAACTCTATTTTTAACAAACAGTGTGCAGTTTGCCTGGAGGGTTGTTTGTGTGTCATACTCAGAACCCATTTGGGAATACATGGCTGGTAGGACTTTAGGAATTCCTGACTCTGAGTATGGCTCAGGGAGGGAGCTGGCATTACACACTTAAATGTAATACAATCTACTTGGTCCAGCAGCTGCTTTGTATCTTATAAATGGTAGATTAAAACTTCTTTTTAAAAGCGAAAAGGAAAATAATACCATCCTAGGTGCCAGTGTCAGCAATGTTTGTACTCCCTGTTAACCTCAAAACACTTCCAAAAAACTGAAAGATAAATAAGGTTGTTAAAAATTTATTTGCGTGTCTACATTGCCACAAGCTTCTTAAGAGATATGTTTTGATGAATAAGTTTAATGCAAGTATGTGTGTGTACATGTCAATATGTATGCTCTTAATATAGAAAAATATATAATGCAAATGTTGAGTGTGAAATTGTCATTCAGTATATGAAATTATTAATAATTTAGAATCATGTTTCAAAAAGTTGAAGGATTTCAAGTCAAAATCCACTAATTATAATTTAATTCACTGAGAATGTAGTGCATCAAAGATTACTTCTGAATTATAGTAATTTCAGTGACAAATCCTGGCCAAAAAACCTATTTTTTAAATATATTTTTGCTGTAAAGAATAATTATCATATTATATTCCTCTTGAACTATCAAAAAGTTTCTAATCATATTCACCTGAGGATTTGAAATTATATTCTTGATTTGAGGTTTTCCATATCTTACAAATATAGCTCAGGATAAAGAGCAGTAAAAAGAGAAACAGAAGGTAACATAAAACTAAGAAGGCATCCCAAATACAGGGCCAACAGTAATTCATTACAGCTTGGTAGAGTCCTGACCATGTATGGCCCATTCAATTTAGTTCAACTAATATATGACTAATATATTCAGGGGACAGAATTTAGCAGAGGCAAAAAAAAAATAGAAATTATCTTTCCCTAAAAGCAATTTATGGACAGTAGTGGTAACAAATGCACAAACTCCCACATACTAAAGCAAGGGCCAACATTGAGATATACTTAAAGCTCTCTGAGAGCCTTGTAGAACATAGTATATATTCTCTCAAATCAGTGGTCCCCAACATTTTCCACAGATTGGGGTTAGGGGATGGCTGGGGGTTGAACCTGTTCCACTTCAGAATATTAAGCTTAGTTAGATTCTCATAAGGAGCATGCAACCTAGATCTCTTGCATGCATAGCTCACAGTAGGGTTCAAGCTCCTGTGAGAATCTAGTGTCTCAGCTGAACTGACGGGAGGCAGAGCTCAGGCTGTCATGTTCTTTCACCCACTGCTCATGTCTTGTTATGCAGCCCAGTTCCTAGCAGGCCACAGACCAGTACCAGTCCACAGCCCAGGGTTGGGAACCCCTGTCTTAAATGATGCATTGAAGCTCTCCAAGCACGTGTGCCTCAGTATGGGGGTCCTCCCGAATTGGTTCCAACAACCTATGCCCTACTACCCTTCCCTGTTCCTACTCTCATGATCCAACTAGTCGTCTGCTATAGATAAATGTTTATGTCTTTCCAAAATTCATGTGTTGAAGCCCTAACCCCCAAGGTGATAATATTTGGAGGTAGAACCATGTGTGGCAATTAGAGTTGGATGACATTGTGAGGATGGGGCACTCATGATGGAATAAGAACCGTTCTAAGAACAGAATAACTGAATACTCTCTCTCTCTCCCTTTCTCTCCTTCTTCCTCTGTCTGTCTGTCTCTGTCTTGCTCTCTGCATGCTTGCAGAAAGAAGAGGTCATGTGAGTACAGCAAGAAGGTGACCATCTGCAACCCAAGAAGAGAACTCTAAACAGTTTCCAGACTTAGAACAGATTTTCCACTGAGATTAGGGTGTCAGCATTCTGGCTGTTTAAGTCACCCAATCTGTGATATTTTGTAATGGCAGCTCAAGCTAAGACATGATCCAGGCACATTTGGGTACCTCACCTTGTCCTCTTTCTCTCAGATTTCCAAGCATCCTTGAAATTTACAAATACTTCAAACAGTTGACGTTTCAAACTTTCTCTCAACATTCAACTTTTCTCAGACTGACATTTGCATCATATTAGCTGTATAACCTATCTGTGATTCAAAAGCCTTTTACCTGATGCCAGAGAAGTACTTAGTGTTAATTCCAGTATAGGATACATACTTGCTTTCTGAGTATGCCCTAGTGATGCAGAACTAATTTTTCCAAGAGAAAATCCTAGTCCTGAGGGCCTCTCTCTGGAAGACATTGAACAGCCACCCTTTCCTTCCATGAAAAATGTAAAGTAAGCCAAGCCCAGGAGCTCTCTGTCAAGTTACAAGGGCATTTTTGGAAAAACTTAAATCTTTGGAAAGGAGTATTAAGTTGCAGCTTACTTTCCATGATCCCTCCTCTTTGTTTGAGAAATCCTATTTGGGTCAATTCCTCAGCCGACTTACACAGATTATGTATGAGGCAGTCTGCTCTTGGCAGGTATTTCTCCTACCCACACCATGTGAAATGGCTCAAATTCTATTGGCTTGACAGTATTTTGTTCCTTTGTTTTCTAGAAATTTATTGGCATTTTTGAATGGTACTAAATCGTAAAGAAATATTCCTAACTCTAGTAAGGAGGGGTTACTATGTTAAATAATGGTACCTAGGTTGCACTCACATTTACAAGTTAACAGCATTTTGGACAAGCATCCATGTACTACAGAAGTGAGCATATATCATTTCCTAAGGGAGATTCAGTGCTTGTTTTATTTAACTCTGCACTGGGTGCAAGTGCCATAAATGGTCTTCACCATCCTCCTCTACCATCACCACCAGCCCACTTGTAATTCAGGGCCTGCTCTCTTGTCTTTGCAGAAGCCATTGTGTATATGAAGTAAGAAAGGCAAGGACTAATGAAATCTCAAGTTAGTCCAGGGACAAAGGACTCATTTACGATCAAATGAAACAGTGACTGCCATCTAAGCCTTCCCATCTAAGTCCCAAGAATCTCCATACTTATATATCACCCATTTTCTTCATCTCCCCTCCCTATGCTGCTCAGAGGAATATTTTCTAGGCTGGCGGTTGTAAGGGTTTGTTTCATTTTTGCTTACTCCTATTATTCCCGTTCACCACTGAAAACATAATAGCCTGGTTTCATGAATGGGGTGTGTACGTGGAGTGGAAGAAGCAAAGGAGGCAAGAGAGGTAAAAGTGTACTACCTGGACAAAAATGTACACATGATTTGATATCTCTGTACTCTTATCCCAGGCTTAAGGAAAGGAAGAAAGAAAGGATGCTCCAGAGAAACAAGACAACAGAATAAAAGGCACCTTGGAACAGAATGCCTGTTCTATTCAGAGTTCTACAAGCATATATCACTTTGAGTATTTTAGGTTTGGGCAAGATATTTGAATTTTATTCTAAGAATATCAGGATACTAGCAAGGTGTTTCAAGTAGATGAGTGATTTATGTTCTAGAAATATAACTCTGGCTGCTGAATTGAGAAGAGATTTTAGAAATTAAGGATGGAGGCAGGGTCCCAAGTAGGAGGCTATTGCAATAGCCTGTTTCACAGATGATGGTGCTTATCTTTGCACTGTAACAATGAGTATTAAGATATATGGTGGCATTTGAGCTCTATATTGTGACAGAATACAAAAGGGCTTGCCTGATGAACTGGATATGAGTTATAAGGAAGAATCAGGAAGGGAGACTAATTCCTAAATATATACCTTTTTTTTCTGAGGAACAGAATTGGAATATGGAAATGAGGTCACATGGGAGGAAGCAGATTTGGGTGTTGGAAATTATGTGTTCCATTTTGGAAATATAATATTTGCAATATCCAAACAAAGACGTTACAATAAAAAGGCCAATACTCAAGCGTAAGATAAAAATATGAGGTACATTGGCAGATAGATTCTATTTGATGTCATAAAACTCAGTGAATCACCTAAGGAGACAATACAAATACATAAAATAAAAGGACCAAGAGCAAAGCCCTGGAAAATTCCAAAATTTAAAATTCCGACAGAAAAGTAGCCAGTGAAAGCACCAGCAAAGTAGAAAGCAGACCAGGTGAGCCTAGAAATGAAAGATTTGGGAAGTAAAGGATGATCAAACTGTCAAAACTATAAAAAGGCCAGATAAGAAGAGGACAAGCGATTGGCAATTCCTTTTGGCAAGATGCTGGTCACCTGTGAGAACTTTCAATGGATGAGGAGGGAAGGACAGCCCGATTTAAATAGGTCGAGAAAAAATGAGATGTGAAGAAATATGTAAAGGCAATTCCTTCAAGGTGTTTCTCTGAAGGGGAACAGAGAAATGGAGCAGTGATTGCCATAAAATGTAAGGTCAAGGGAAGGCTTAGTGTTTTTAAATTTAAAGATGAACAACGTTAAGGTAGAATTTCATGTTGATGAGAATGATGTGCTATATGGAGAAATTGCTGCGGCAAGAGAGCAAAGTGTGTTACTCTTTTCAGCTTTCAAATAGTAGACTTCTGAAACAAATGAATTCAGACATTTGACAAAAAATATTTTGGAGAATAAAATTTTTAGGTGTCCCTTAGTGAATGTTCTTGGTGTTTAACAATAGTCTTCATTACATCCTGGCTAAGTCTTAATTCATGCGATATTTTGTAACATTTTGTAACTGAGAGATGTAATGGAAAGAGAAGACTTTAGGGTATACTTGGTACTCTAAATCTTGCCTGATTAATTCTTTAAAAATCAAATCTTATAAAAAGCCTCTAAGCTAATACAAGATTGCAACAATTTCAGAAAGATGAGATTAATTTAATATCTATTGACTTAAAATAAATGTAGATGATGAGAGTATTTGAAAATTCACAAAAATGAATGTCACAAAATTGGATAGTGAAATATAAAAATCTTACTATTGACTAAGGTAAGACTATGACCTGGGTAGTAAGAAAATTTTTCTTTAGATGGCAGACTATTAGTGTGTGGAACAGGCTATGGAAGAAACCAATAAAATCCTTAACTATGAACACAATGAAAATGATTTAAGCTTTTTGACTATAGAGTTTACAGCTTTTAAACATCAGCTGTGCAAGTGGAGAGATCATTAAGCACCATATGGGATCCTTCTTTGACAAAGCATCATTTTAGCAGAGTGGAGGGTGAAAGGGAATCAAGATTTTTATTTTAAATCCAAATTGTTTTATATTTTCAAAGACATAATGAAAATATTAAACAAGTAAAATCTATCACTATAATAAGATAATAGTAGAAACAACTTAGCCTGAATTTTTTACAGTATCTTGGATTAGTAAAACAATACTTGTCTATGGTTATCAAGGCAAAGAAGAAAAAATAATAATCAGAATTATTCCCAGGACTGAAGCATTGTGGAGCTGCAAGGACTTACAATGATAATATAGATAAGCTCCAATTAACTGTATTCAACAATAATGATGCAGCTCGATTTTCTATAAACACCTGTAAGCATGGCAGCACAGAATGCTGACAATACCTTCTCAACATTTGCAAATTGAAGAAGATCATGAAAGAAAATATTTCAGTACTTCAAAAACCCCAAACATTCCATTATGTCCAAAAATACCTAGGTCATTGAGTTAAACTGCATTTTTTATCTCTTGCAATCATTTGGTTGATAACTGCCATGGTCCTTAATATTTTCCAAAATTATTTCTCCATAACCCAATTTCCTGACCCTTTGGCTATAAAAGTTCCTGACACTAAGTTAGGCATGGGACCACGGGTATACCAGAACCAAAACATATTATGTTTACTTAATGGCAAATAATGACTACAAAATCAGAAAGTTTTCCTGACAAATTCAAAGCTAAAATCGGGAGAAAGCATAATTTTGATGATTCTGCAGGCTTTTTAATACTCTGATTTTTTATGCTATGAAAAATGTTTAAAAAAATACTAATTTTCATTACATGTGGAGGAAGAAGAAATCTCCCCTTAATTTTCTTTCTTTTATTTTTTATTTTATTAAGCTCAGAAGTACAAGTTTAGTTTTGTTACATAAGCAAAGTTGGGTCATGGGGGTTTGTTGTACAGATTATTTCATTACCCAGTTATTAAGCCTAGTGTCCATTAGGTATCTTCCCTGGTTCCTTCCCTCCTCCCACATTCCACCCTCAGGAAGGTCCCAGTGTGTGTTGTTCCCTTCTATGTGTTCATGCATTCTCATCATTTAGCTCCCACTTATAAGTAAGAACATGCCGTGTTTGATTTTCTGTTCCTACGTTAGTTTGCTGTGGATAATGGCCTCCAGCTCCACCCATGTTACTGCAAAGGACAGGATCTTGTTCTTTTTTATGAACTGCATGTATTCCACAGTCTATATGTACCACATTTGCTCTATCCAGTCTATTATTGATGGGTATTTAGGTTGATTCCATGTCTTTGGGTCTATTGTGGATAGTGCTATAATGCAAATATGCATGCATGTATCTTTACGATAGAATGATTTATATTCTTTGGGGTATATACCCAGTAATGGGATTGCCAGGTCAAATGGTATTCTGTCTTCAGGTCTTTGAGGAATTGTCACACTGTCTTTCACAATGACTGAACTAATTTACACTCCCACCAACAGTGAATAAGTGTTCCTTCTTCTCTACAATCTTACCAGCATCTGTCATTTTTTGACTTAAGCGAAATAGAATTACCAGCATTAAGAAAAGGCTTACAACCCAGTTTCTAAAGAGTTCATCTGTTTGAAACACAGATCACATTCACTCACAAAAGTCAATCTCTCCAAAAAGGAAGTGAACAAGAAGTGGGCATGATCAGATTGCTAGGAAATATTCAAGATCTATCAAGACCTATAAAAAGCAAAGTGAAAGGGTCTGTGTAACTTAAATGTCCATGCAAGAGAAATACAGCAAAAGTACACTTTCTAGTACAACAGTTTTTGATATGCAAATCAACTAACATGCCCTGATAAATCTGAAATGAATAATCAAATTAATCTTAATCAAGGCTGAAGTTGCATTCGTTCACATGTATTATCTTTCCAGATAGGGTTTTGTTCCACTAAGTAACAGCAATTGAACAGAAAGTATTTGAATCAAACTGAACATAACAAGCCATGAATGTATGTCCCCAGATGTCACGTCTAATTTTCTTTTTTTTTTTTTTTTTTTTTTTTTTGAGATGGAGCCTCACTCTGTCTCCTCCCAGGCTGGAGTGCAGTGGCCCGATCTTGGCTCACTGCAACCTCCACCTCCCAGGTTCCAGTGATTCTTCTGCCTCAGCATCCCAAGTAGCTGGGACTACAGCCATGTGCCTCCACACCTGGCTAATTTTGGTAATTTTAGTAGAGATGAGGTTTCAACATATTGGCTAGGCTGGTCTCAAACTCCTAACTTCGTGATCCGCCTGCCTTGCCTCCTCAAAGTGCTGGGATTACAGGCGTGAGACACCGCGTCTGGCTGATGTCCAGTCTTCTTGGTTCAATTCAGTCAGGTGCTCTGTCCAGTAAATTTTTATTGTATGGTGTTCTCCAATTAGGAAGTTTTTTCTGTTTCTGTAACTCAGCAGCTTCAAATCTTCCTTACCCTTCATTCCAATGAGCTACTGTCACTTTTTTTCAAGACACAGTCCTGCCTTTATTGTTATGATTATTTAAGTAATTAAAAATGTCTTAACCATGCTATTGTTTTTATTGGGGTTAGTATTATATTCATTGGGGCTCTGGTTACAACACTACACAGGTTTTGAGTTGTCTGTTCTTAGCCTTTCTTTAAGTTTTTATCATTTTTAGTATGTGATTTTGTAGCATACAAGGTTTTAAAGCACATATTGCAAATAAAGTGAAAATGCCTATATGATTGAGGTTCATAAGCTGGAACATGGTAGAGCCGAAAAAATGAAAACACCAGAGAGAGTGAGAGAAAAAAAGTTACTCTTTTCCTTGTAACACTCCTTCCTCTTTGAGATTGTTTGTCCTGTCTAGAACACAGGACAATGTTCTAGAACTCCTAAACTTTCATGACCCTCTGATAGGTCTTTGTTTTTTTTTTCCTGTGTGTGTGTGTGTGTGTGTGTGTGTGTGAGAGAGAGAGAGAGAGAGAGAGAGAGAGGATAAAACAGAAGATGGCAGTACTTAGCCCTTGCTATTTTGCCTAATCACACTTTGTTCAGTCAACATTTAAAGACTGCAAACATTCACAAAGGAATCAAGGTTGTGAAGATTGGGAAATAAGATCACATTTACACATTAAAATGTAGTCTCTCTTTCAACACACCTTCTCACCAAACATAAGTGAATCATGACGATTTATTTGTATGAGATGTTTGCATATACTTTTTAACAACTTGAACATGCTGTTCAATTACACAAGAACAAAGAAGGGTGCTTTGTCTCACATGGTTCTAACAATTAACTGTTCTTTCCCATTTCGTGTCTAATTCTGTGACTGCCATTAACGTCGCATCACATAATAGACATCTTCATACTGTCTGCACCTCACAGAAAACTCTAAGCTATTTCAGAATAGGAAACTTATAAATCTCTGTAACACAATCTTTATATTTCTAATACAATGCTGACACAAATGTTTGTTAAATGAATAATAAACATGCAAATATTTTTGACGTAATTACTGATCATTTCCCAATCTGTCAATAGTTAGTATCTTACTTACTGGGATCTAATATACTGTCCTCAAAGGACATCCATATCCCATAGTACTTCATGACGATCTCTATTCTAATACTTACTATGGTTTGTATTATATTGCATGTTGCTCTGTATATGTCCATTATCACCACTAGATGGGGAGCTTCCAAATGTACTCTCACGTGCCTTCTAGAAATTATCATAATGTTTTATACTTAGTATGTATTCAATATTCTCTGAACTTAGTGTTTTAATGGTATTAGAGGCAATAATTTATTTTAAAATTTATCAGAAATGAAAGTATCATTAATTTTAGAATCTAGAAATCATTTTTGAATATGTGGAATGATCTCTAGCTAAATGATCATCCTAGTATGGAATTTTAATGAGCAAAACAAACTTTAAAGCATTTTTTAAAAATGTTTTAAATCATGGAGTACTTATTCATTTATATTAGTCATCATTTATAAAACTAATACCTAATTTTAATTTTTCATAATTAATAAACAGATGCAATATTTTTCTTAAGACAGCATTTTAAGGTCTTAAAATATGAAGAAATAATATGTCAGACATGTCATTTTTATAGTATCTAAATTTTCAGTTAATCCTTCTTGGGAAAAAAAATCTAATGGAACTATAGAGATGAGGAGCAATTTCTGCACAGAAAAATAATGTTCGTTCCATGCATTCTGAGATGCTGTGATTCAATATGATGCAATGTTTGTGTTGGTTTTCCCTTTGTGCTCCTGTCTTTTCTTCTCTATTCATTCTTGTAATTACATGCTTCAGTGATTTATGATAGTAGTATCAAATCATAGATTTTGAAGCAATGAAACTACTGCATTAGAAAGTTCTACTCATCTCCAACATCCTCCGGCAATGGGTAAGTGACATTGTTGAAAAAAAGAGAAAGCTTTTCAATAGCTCTCTCAAAGCAAATGACTAAGAAACTGACACATTCTATATCCTGGAAAAAAATAGACCCTAGCATTAAAATGACGTTTTGCAGCATATTGACAAATTTGAAACCAGACATTCCGTTTCCTGTGAGATTCATTTGCTAAAATGCTTTCACTCTGTTGAAGCAAACCAAATAGGAGACTCCACAAAGAAAGATGTTGAACTTCTGGACATCTGTGGGATGCAAACAAATTTCATCATCCATTTCCTTACCATGTAAGCTTCAATCTCATTTAAGATTTTTATTGATGGTATTAGTCAACTTAGAAATAGGCCAGTTTAGAGAATCAAACATATAAAATAAGAAACACCATTCAGGTGAGATTTTGGTCTTATATTGAAGAGACAATCTGGTGTGAAAAGTGAAAAATACATAGGTCTCAATCACCACCATGTATTAGAATCAAGTGGAGAAATTTTTAAGAAAATGTATATTCCCAAACTATACTCCTATGATTCCATTTCAGTTGGTTGAACCTGTGACACAGTTATGCCTATCTTCTAAAACGTGTTCCAGTGTTTTGAAATTATAGCCAGAATTGAGAACCAGTCCAATAGTGTACCCAAAAGAAATGGGTACAGAGACCTGAGTCACAAGAACTGAGTTCAGTAGCCATGTCAGACTTTTACTAGTTAGGACTTTGAGAAAAGTTGTACAATTAATATGTTTTAAATAAATTTTTAA
The DNA here is from genome assembly GCF_009761245.1 of Sapajus apella. Lineage (NCBI taxonomy): Eukaryota > Metazoa > Chordata > Mammalia > Primates > Cebidae > Sapajus > Sapajus apella. The sequence continues at coordinate 12,699,895 of NW_022436943.1, read as the reverse complement.
TAAAAGACTTTTAATATTTCTAACAACAGTAATGATGCTGTTGCTCTACTGTAACATTAAACAAACTACTTTAACTCTGCAAAGATACTTATGAGTCCCTAAAATTTGCTATTGTTAACGGCCCACCTATGTATTTGCAACTTCAAATGTAAATGCTATGTACATCTTTAACAGAGTGAACTGCTACTAACATTATTTAAGAAAGCACCATAAAGACCTATGTCACAATATCTAAATGTCAACTCAGAAGGGGTAAATGTTGAGGAAATCCTTATCAGATGGCTGTCATTAGTTTTTTACTCTTAATACTACATATAACTGAATATTTGTGAGGAAAAATAAATTTCTGAAGCTGATCACCACACTGATCATGGACAATGAAATTTTAACTTTTGTTCAAAATAAACACAATAGAAGAATGCAATGAAATACTGCTTCTCAAATGTGTTACAGATACTTTATTAGCTGTCATAATTATATCCCACCAGGAATCTGGAACTCTGGTAAATAAGGGATTATAGAAAACATAAGAGAAGTACCTTCAGCATCACCCATTATCCAAAACCAAAATCAGCCAGGGATATCAGAGAGAAAAAGTGTGTTAAAACTTAATTTTGGCCAATAATACCAACATATGGCCATCATTGATGCGATTAGTCAATCAATTACTATCAGTGGAATCCAGAAATCAACACTATTAGTTGAACTGTTGGTTCATAATATCTTTACAACTGGAATTTTCCACAGCATTAATGCCCTATTTTAAAATACAAGTATCACCTACTATGAACTCACAAATGTTAATTTTTTGTAAGATGCTCCTATCAAATGAAAATGAATACTCAAAAAGCCTTCAGAAAAACTCTGTAATTCCGTATATCAAGAGTGAGTTTTTAAAAGGAAAATGAACTTTTTAAGTTTTACAGGTTACTGCTTCAATTTCATAGGGATTCAGTTCTACATGTATGTTGAGGCATACACTAACTCTAAAATATAAATGATCTTCAAGCTACCTAGGGCTGCGCAATTTGTATCCATTGCTTTTTCAACAACGGAAAAAGCAATCATTTGCAAAGTGATTTTGTCACCTACTAGATAAAAATGTTCCATAAATTTAGATTGACCAGGGTGATTATGCAACAGGAAAAGCCAAACCATTACTGGAAGTTTATGTTACTTCCAATTTTGTACTGATGCACTTCAATGAAAATAAGCCACTTTTTATTATTCGAAAACTTAAGTTATTGGAGCTATTTAAAAGCAGAATTCTGAAAGGCACTGAAAAACCAATCTTTTTTTACTACAGAAAGGAATAAAGAACTATCCACAAGTAGGTTATAAACAGAATAAAATGGGGAAAAAATGCTATTAAAGAAAAAGAAATTTCTAAAGCTATGGAACGTTGGTTTGTGCTTTCATGGACTATACTTATTTCTGGTATTTTTTTCCCTTAAGGCAGTACCTTCTAACTTTAATTACATATTTGAATCACCTGGGAATTCATTTTAAGTAACAATTTTCAAGACTTACCTTCAGAGATCCAGACTTAATTGGTCTAGAGTAGGCATTGGCATACTTAAGTGCCCCAGAAGATTGTACCATGAGGTTAAAATTAGAGACCATTTGACTCATAGTACTGTGTATCATTTACAGTATTTTCTACAAATCTTAAAGAGCAATATTAACCCAATAACCCAAGTGACCTGCAATACAGATATTAAATAGACCAACAAATGCTGTAAGGTGTTTTGGTATAAGAGCTCCTTGATCTATTTAAGACTCAACAAATCCTACAATTATCCACATGACAAGATAGGTTACTGACTTAATGCCACAGCATCTGTGGTCTCCGTGAGGTCTCATCTACTCAAGACTTTCAGGCGATATATATGTAACAGGGAAGGAAGAAATTTAATTGTAAGAAGATACCACCTAACTTATACATGACACATCAGGGCTTTTCCTCTAGAAAAAAAAAAGTCTGAAGAATTCAAATCATATCCATCTTATTTAACAGGAAATGACTAAAGAATATTCAAATTTTTAAATTAAAGTGTTGTGAAAATGTCACAGATTTGTACTATATTACTGGCCTAAGACTAAGTCTCATTAGATAACAAGAAAGCTCTACATATTATCTTGGGAGTGTCATTGTTCACTATCAGTGGGATGTTTTGAATTCTATTTTTTCCTTTTGCTTCTTCACTTTATCTTAATTGTAGGCACATGCTACCTACAAAATGATGGAGGAGGAAGGGATGAGGAGAAGGAGGATGAGAAAGATAAGGGGAAAGACCACAGTTGTTCCAGAATAGTTTCACAGCAGCCACAAAGCTGAAGGATTTCTTTCTGTTTTTGGTTTTGTTTTTGTTTGTTTATGGCTAAGAACAAAATAAGGACATCACAGGGAAGTTAGTTTCCTACATAGTAAGAGTGGTTAGCATGAAATTCTCAAGTACTTTGCAAATGGAAATAAGGAAGTTTCTTTAGTGGTGTTTGAGATGTATAAATCACCCCTATCAATCATTGCCCAAATTATTCTTTTCACTCACGTTAAGAGTTACACAAACTTATTGCTTCTACTCTCCTTTTCAAACCCCCTTCTCCCAGCTAGAATCCTGTTCTTATGCCAGAAACAAAAGCATCTAGAGCTAGTTGTATAATTAACACTACCCATCCACTCCCCTTTTCCACCCACCCACGTTTATAAATGCAGGATCAATCACAATGTCAACACAGCATTTACCCTGGGTTATTCCTTGAGAGCTTCTGCTTAACATAGACTAATATATCCTCTCTAAGGGTCCACAACTTGCTTAAAATTTGGAAATGTAAGATTTCTTCCCATTACTAATCTATGAAGCCACAAAATCTATTTTCAGGCCTTTAAATATGTTATTGCTATTATATGGAAGGACGATTAAAATATAATTTGATCCAAATGTAGGATTAAATTTTAACTTATTTAACCTAAGATTTGTTAAAACTAGGACTATACAGTAACTTTAAATAATCTAGGCTAGTCAAATGTTCATGCAAAATATCTCTGTATTATTCTTAAATATTGGCTAAAAAATTAAACACATATGTTTCAGAATATTGAAAATATTCCAGTTTTCAAACCCACCAAAACAAACAATGCCCAGGATGATACTTTCTGGGTTTAGTTTTCCAGAATTATATATTTATAATTTTACAATGAGCAGATCTTCTGAAGATGGTGGTTGTGACACAGTAGAAACTCGATGGATTGAATATGGAGAAAAAGAAATTTACATTCAGATGATGTTAAGATGGGAACTATGAATGTGAATAAACTAACATTTGGTTTTAAAACTGGTAAATGAAGGGAAAAAGACAAGCAGTCTTTATGCCTTGCTATCTCAACGGCACTATTGAGCAAAAGAATGGAAAGTTTCACAGAAATATTATAGTTAAGAAATGAAGGGCTGATCAAATATAATCATTTTGCTATACTAATTAACAAATTTAAACATTGAATATCACATTGATATCCCATGTACACAGATTTGATCATTACACAATATATGCTTATATCAAAATATCACATGTATACCATATGTAAAAATATTATGCATCCATAAAAATCGAAAATTAAAAAAATATTGGTCTTGGATTGATTTTTCTTGAACAGGCTGACTGCTACATGAATTTTTGTTACCTATTTTTTCCTACTTGTTTAAACGTTTCATTTAAAAAATTTATTAAAAATATTAAGCAAATTGTTCTGGGTGGAATAATATAGTCATTCATACAATAAGCACAACTGTATTATTTGTTATTGCTTTAGTATTCTAGTATTCTATAATTTAAAATAATTTCCCTACTATAAAAATTATCACTAATGTCACCATTGTATATGTCGCCACTGAGCCTTCTCCTAAATAATTTGTCCAAAGTTACAAAGTTTGGAGTCAGTTTTCCTTTCTATTTTACTCAACATTGTAAGTTTTATAGGTAGTTTCCTGAGATCATACTTGCATTTTTTTTACTGATTTGCTTACACATAAAATAGTTGTGTACATGTCATACACTAGATACTATGCTAGTTGCTAGGGATTCAATGGTAAGAATCAAATCTCCAATTCAGGGAGAGACAGTCAATGGAGAAAGCAAAAATCCCAAAGTAATGTAATAATAATTGTGACAAAGTTTTAGCACAGGGTAATAATGGCAGCACTTAGCCACAGAGTGTGAAGCTAGAGGAAAGCTTTTTATAATGTGTGACCCCTCATCTGAATCACAAATGATTGAGTGTGTTGGGTACCAATAAGACATTCCAAAGACAATAGCTTGCATGAGCTTTTGGCCAGGGGAGAAAATTGCCTTGTCTTTCTAGACACACCCAACGAAGCAGTTTGACTGGAGCACAGTGAGTAAGAAGGAAGCAGAGACAAATAGGTGAGAGAAAAGTCACAGAGCAGATCATGAAAGCTAAGTATATCCCCCAATATAAGGAAACAGAAAACAGAAAAAGAAACAGGTTAGACTGAAGGATAATCAATTTGTCACACCATATGTCAAGTCCAGGTTTCTTAAGGACATCCATGTGAGAAGCTAGATGGGTTTCAAAGGTGAGAAAAGCAGAAGAAAGATCTAATCTAAAGATACATTAAAATAGTTGGTGATATATAAATGGAAATTGAGGTTTTGGAGTTAATAACACAGAGTGATTTAAGATAAAATTTGGACACCCAGGAACAGAGGAGTGTGATTAATAAGGGGAAACAGAGCAGGAAGAGGAATGAGCTAAAGGAATATTTTGCTAGCTTATAGATGAGAATTTAGCTGATCCTGCTATGAGCATTGTATTCTGTGTCTACAATGGAACTTTGCAATATGCACGTTCTTATAAACCTCTGCAGATAGAGATCAAAGGAGATTGTAATGTTGGTCCAAAGTGACGGGAGATAAATCATTGCTTCTTCAGACTAGCTCTTATCTTCTCATGCATAAGACATTACTGCTTGATTCTGGGTGATATGGCCTGATTTGATTCATCTGAATCTGGAGAAACTGGCATTTGATTAACACATAATATTAATACAATGAATACACTGTATTGTGTTATGCTAACTTTAGATGTACACTGAATAACTGGTTTTTAACTGTATTATTTCTCTGTGAATTTTAAGAAGAGTTATTGTGAACGATGTTTTACGAAAGATGTTTGGATATATTCAGGTCTCCATGCTTGTCAAATTTCATTTTATATTTGATTATTCATGACTCATGTCACAATGATTCCTAAATTTAGAATTAATCACATTGAAAAATAAGATATTTTTACTATGTACAAGGCAATGTTTACAAAATGGAGAAGTATTATGTGCTCAGCCATTTTCTTTCCTCCCTCTTCTGAATCCTTACGGAAGGGGGTTCTTTTAGCATAACACACGCTGAGAAAAATAGTAATTAGCAAGAGAAAATTTGCTTCACTCTGAATGATCTGAACTATGCAAGCCAACTTCTAAGGAAGATTGCAAATATGAATGGACTGTAAGAATTGATCGTTGCCTTAACAGAACAGTATAAACCGGCTAAGCTCTTCTAGAATTTTTAAGAACAAAAGGTGAAAATGCAGATATAAACTCACAGTCATTCCAGTACATTACAGAGATTCCAAAATTGAGGAAAAGGATCGTGGAAATACTGGGTCACCCCTCCCTGACCCCATACTGCCTAATAAATGCTTTCCTCAGTATGACTAAAGAAAGCTCCTATGATGAGACAAAAATGAAAGTTCTACCTCTTATGAAGATAAATCAACAGTTACTAATAAGCAATTACCAAAAGTGTACATTTTGATGTAAATTTCCAGTTCTATCTATCAGTTGTTATGGACTTTAAACTTAAATTTTACCTTTGAAATTATGATATCATTGATCAATCAAAACTACCTGAGCTAAAATGTATAGAATAAGGCATGTAATACAATCATCTGATGTTTGCTCTACATCTATTACACTCCTGTAAATACATAGCTCAATTTCCTCCCCAGGGGCTCAGAGAATCCAAGAGCACTTTTTGATCTTAGATCAGAAGTAATAGAAAGTTCTTCCTTTGTTGAGCAAAACCCTTCCTTTGCATCAAGGGTCCTCAATTCCCAGGCCACGAACCAGTAACTGTCCTTGGCCTGTTTGGAACCAAGCCACAGAGCAGAAGGTAAGTGGTGAGCAGGTGCAGCTACATCTGTATTTCCAGGCAATTCCCATTACTGGCATTACCAGCTGAGTTCCGCCTCCTGTCAGATAAATGGCAGCATTCGATTCTTATAGGAGCTCGAACACTATTATGAACTGTGCATGTGAGGGATCTAGGCTGCATATACCTTATGAGAATCTAATGCCAGTGATTGGGTCACTGTCTCTCTCACCCCTAGATGGGACCACCTAGTTGCAGGAAAACAAGCTCAGGGCTCCCACTGATTCTACATTATGGTGAGTTGTATAATTATTTTATTATATGTTACGATGTAACAATAATAGAAAAAAGTGCCCAATAAATGTAATGCACTTGAATCATCCTGAAACTACCCTCTGCCAACCCTCAGCCATGGAAAATCTGTCTTTCATGAAACCAGTCCCTGCCTCCAAAAGTTTGGGGACTGCTGCTCTACACAGTTTTACTTAATAGTATTTGTTTGTTTTTGATAGATTTGAAACTTGATACATCACCAATATATTATGGAGATCATTTTTACATGGCAGCTATTTAAAGAACTGAAGACATCTATCACATCCCCTGCTCAAGACAACGATTTTCTAACCAATACAACTGTGTTACTTCATAGATTAACTAATTGTGTGACAGGTATCATATCATCATCAATAATTTTGGCCCAGAAGTTTTTAGTTTCGTTTTAGTATTTCTTATGTAGCATCACTTTCTATAGTAAATAATTTGTCTTAAAATAGATTTACGTAGGAAAAAAACTCACAAATTTTAGCTCCCATATAAGGATCAAGGTAAAGAAGCCATTGCATAGAAAGCCTAGGGGAAATCGGCCTTGGTGGCTCACGCCTGGAATCTCAGCACTTTGGGAGGCCAAGGCGGCAGATCACCTGAAAACAGGAGTTCAAGACTAGCCTAACCAACATGGAGAAACCCCGTCTCTACTAAAAATACAATAAAAATATCCGGGTGTGGTGGTGTGCACCTGTAATCCCAGCTACTTGGGAGGCTGAGGCAGGAGAAGTGCTTGAACCCAGAAGGTGGAGGTTGTGGTGAGCCGAGATTGTGCCATTCACTGCACTCCAGCCTGGGCAACAAGAGTGAAACTCCATCTCAAAAAAAGAACAAAGCCTAGAGGAAATCAAAAGATCTTGTAGAAAGTAGAATTAAATTTAAGTCATTCTTGGATACTGAAATTTAAAACTATACATAAATGTTTAAAATTATTCTCAAAGGGGAAGTTACATGATTAAAAAGTTAAAAGCAAACCTATATTAACATCTCAAATTATTTTTAAAACACTAAGAAAAAGTGAGAGGGAATTTCAAATTTGCCAAATTGAAATCAAGAGGGACAATTTAGCTTAATTTTTAACTTTAATAACTAATGTATACAGAGTGTTTGAAAGCATAAATGTATTTATTATTTCTATTTAAACCAGGTTGTGTTTTTTTATTCAAAGCATCAGAGATATTAAAGTAAACATAATTTGGAAAAGGAGAAGTTAAAAAAGACATTCAGTGAAAGTTTGTTTAAAAAAAGAACAGCTAAATAAAAAAATAAGCTTAAAGCATAAAGAGATGGCTTTTTTGAAAATAGTTGGAAAACAAATGTAAATGGTTTAATTTATTCTTTAAAGAAATATTTTTGGAGGTTAAAAGCAATTATCTAAATATTGCTTTGAAGGAACACAATTAAAATAAGTAATACGTAACATTTTCATTTATCTGTTTGCTTTTATATTTTACATTAAACATTCAAAAAAGAGATGCATTGAATATATTAATGTCAGTAAAAATTGTGCAATACACAAATAATACTAAGCTGCATCAAGATATTACTTTATAATTTTATCAGCCAGATGACATACTCAAATGGGCCTATTTGAAAAAAAAAATGAAAATACTTATTTAAAAAGCAGTGAGCAGGAATAAGAGAACCAAACAACAAAACTGGACTAGCCAATGAAGGAAATTACCACCACTCTTAGTCTTAAAAAACAATTGGTATTACAGAAACCTCTGAGACCAGAAAGAATTTTGGACATTGCCTTCACATAAGCCAGGCAGGAAGGTAGCAGGAAGAACAAATAATTGCCTTCACTCTCCTCCTACCTTGGAGCCTTTCTAAGTGTCTTCCGTTGGCTGAAACCAAAGATCAGAGGCAAGATTGTAGAGAAGAATCTCTGAACAGCTCGGAACACAGTGAGGGTAGAAAATATGAAGGGATAGATGCAGGGAGTAAGCAGCAGAGAGATGGAACTTTCCTTTCTTTATGTCATTCAACATCCCATCTAGCACTTGGTGTGTGTGTGCATGCACTTGTGCATATATGTATATAGAACTTCCTTTCCTAATTTATGGAAGACATAAGGAGCCATCAAATAATGTATTGTGGCAGTGTGATTTCTGTTCCCAACTCAGGAAACACATGAAGTGCTATCAGACAATGTATCGTGGCAGTGTAATCTCAATTCAGCCATGTTCCTGCCTGGAACAGAAACTGTAATGTTAGCTATTACCAGTAGATTTCTACTATTTAACACAATTAAATAACATAAGACACAGTTGCAACAGTTTCCACATCTGTAGATGATCATGATGGATAAACTGAATTCACAGTATCTTTTTTCCACCACAGATTCCATATTTTCCCTATCTTCTTCCAGCATGTCAGCTAGGTGTTTTTTCATCATTGTTTAAACTAGTGGTTGAATCAAATCTTTACTCCCACAGAATCACCTAATACTTGTCCATTCTTTATCATAGTGCTATAGATTCCAATTGACTATTACTATTGAAAGTGGAAGTAGTAAGAAACAATCCAGTAAAATCTGTTCCCCATTGAGTAACAGCAACCCAATTTCTTCAAGCAAGTTGTAATCAATCACTTTCCAGTATAGTTCCTTATATTTTCCTGTTGGCTCTTTGGTAGGAAGAATCCAAAAGCAAGCTCAATTTCTAATTTAATGAAAATCTTGTTCTGTTCACTAGAAGAAGTGTACTTTCCTCAACACCATGGCATCTAAATGTATATGGCTTTTGGCCAAAGAGAAAGGAAGTAAAAATTCTGCTAATGAGTTGTTTTATATAATAATGGAGGTTCACTCACACCTCCTCCCCTTGATTTTCAGAACCTCATATTTTGCTCTTTAGAAAAATAACAGTGTATATTGATTAAATATAATATTTCAAAAATGGGTCATATTTGTAAGGAAAACAAATAACCTCATAGGATGTATTTCCTCTGTAGTGCAAATAGATAAGGCAAGCCCATAAATGGTCATGCTGGTAGAAGCAATGCAGGCAGAGAAGGAAGATTTACCTTGAAATATGCTTTTATTCTTATAAGGACAATTTTCTCCCTCTCATCAATCTGCCATTAGGTGACTTGTTGGTACCTTCCTGGAGAGTGATGATGGGACACCCGGTTGACATTTTCAATTGACAGGTTTAACACTCAGCAGTAGTAGCCAAGTTTATATAGAAATGGCATAACAAGGAAGCCAGCAGGAGTGCTCAGGAGCAGAAGATAAATACCCTGCCCTCTGATCTGTTGTTGGCCAAAGTCAACTAGAATCTAGAGAATACAGGAGCTTAAATCATGCAGTCAACAATGGTCAACCTTCCAGGAAAACTAGCACCCCTTTCACTGTATTATTTTGGTAAATGTAATGTCTTCTGCAATGTCTCATGAAACATATAGTCAGATAGGTTTTCTCACCTTGTCTACAACAGAAATCCTATAACATTCACTACTTTAAGGCTTTCACTTCTTTCTTTGCTTTCTTCAGCAATTCTTGCATCTGTGCTCCACACAGCATAGGGCATCTCTTTCTCCAAGTGAAATATAGTGGGATTAGGAGAATACAAAAATCAAAGCACATAAAAAAATCATAATGTTTTTTATTATACTTTAAGTTCTAGCATACATGTGCAGAACGTTCAGGTTTGTTATATAGGTATACATGTGCCATGGTGGCTTGCCGCACCAATCAACCCATCATCTACATTAGGTATTTCTCCTAATGCTATCCCTCCCATTGACCTTGACCCCCTTGATCCTCCGATGTGTGATGTTCCCCTCTCTGTACCCACATGTTCTCACTGTTCAACTCCCACTTATGAGTGAGAATATGTGGCATTTGGTTTTCTGTTCCTGTGTTAGTTTGCTGAAAATGATGGTTTCCAGCTTCATCCATGTCCCTGCAAAGGACACGAAGTCATCCTTTTTTATGGCTGCATAGTATTCCATGGTAGATAAATGTCACATTCCTCCATCCAGCCTATTCTTGATGGGCATTTTGATAGGTTCCAAATATTTGCTATTGTGACTAGTGCTGCAGTAAACATATGTGTGCATGTGTCTTTATAGTAGAATGATTTATAATCCTTTGGATATATATCCAGTAGTGGGATTGCTAGGTCAAAGAATATTTCTGGTTCTAGAAACTTGAGGAATCATCACACTGTCTTCCACAATGGTTGAACTAATTTACACTCCCACCAACAGTATAAAACAGTTCTTATTTCTCCACATCTTGGCATCTGTTGTTTCCTGGCTTTTTCATGATTGCCATTCTAATTGGCATGAAATGGTATCTCATTGTGGTTTTGATTTGCATTTTTCTAACTACCAGTGATAATGAGCTATTTTTCATGTTTCTTGGCCACATAAATGTCTTCTTTTGAAAAGTGTCTCTTCATATCCTTCTCCCACTTTTTGATGAGTTTTTCTTATAAATTTGTTTAAGTTCCTTATAGATTTGGATATTAGCCCTTTGTCAGATGGATAGATTATAAATATTTTCTCCCATTCTGTAGGCTGCCTGCTCACTCTGATAGTTTCTGTTGCTGGGCAAAAGCTCTTTAATCAGATCCCATTTGTTAATTTTGGCTTTTGTTGCAATTGCTTTTGGTGTTTTAGTCATGAAGTCTTTGTCCATGTCTATGTCCTGAATGGTATCGCCTAAATTTTTTTTTCTAGGGATTTTATGGTTTTAGGTCTTATGTTTAAGCCTTTAATCCATCTTGAGTTAATTTTTGCATAAGATGCAAGGAGGGGTCAAGTTTCAGTTTTCTGCATATGGCTAGCCAGTTTTCCCAACACCGTTTATTAAATAAAGAATCCTTTCCTCATTACTTATTGAAAATGTGTGGTGGTTTTTCTGATGTCATTGTTCTGGTTTATATATCTGTTTTGGTACCAGTATCATGTTGTTTTGGTTACTGTAGCCTTGTAGTATAGTTTGAAGTCAGGTAGCATAATACCTCCAACCTTTTCCTTAGAATTATCTTGGATATACAGGCTCTTTTTTGGTTCCACATGAAATTTAAAGTAGTTTTTTTCATATCTGTGAAGCAAGTCAGTAATAGCTTGATGGGCATGGCATTAAATCTATAAATTATTTTGGGCAGCATGGCCATTTTCACAAAATTGATTCTTCCTATTCATGAGCATGGAATGCTTTCCCTTTTGTGTCCTCTCTTATTTCCTTGAGCAGTGGTTTGTAGTTCTCCTTGAAGAGGTCCTTCACATCCCTTATAAATTGTATTCCCAGATATTTTATTCTCTTTGTAGTAATTGTGAATGGCAGTTCACTCATGATTTGGCTCTCTGTTTGTCTGTTATTGGTATATAGGAATACTTACAATTTTTGCCCATTGGTTTTGTATCCTGAGACTTTGTTGAAGTCACTTATCAGCTTGAGGAGCTTTTGGGTTGAGACAATGGAATTTTCTAAATATACAATTATGTCATCTGCAAACAGAGACAATTTGACTTTCTCTCTTCCTATTTGAATACCCTTTATTTCTTTCTCTCATCTGATTGCCCTGACCAGAACTTCCAATACTATATTGAATAGGAGCGGTGAGAGAGGGCATCCTTGTCTTGTGCCAGTTTTCAAAGGGAATGCTTCCAGCTTTTGCCCATTTAGTATGATATTGGCTGTGGGTTTGTCATAAATAGCTCTTATTATTTTAAGATACATTCCATTGATACCTAGTTTATTGAGTGTTTTTAGCATGAAGGGGTGTTGAATTTTTCTGCATCTATTGAGATAATCATTTCGTTTTTGTCATTGGTTCTGTTTATGTGATGGATTACATTCATTGATTTGCGTATGTTGAACCAGCCTTGCATTACAGGGATGAAGCCAACTTCATTGTGGTAGATGAGCTTTTTAATGTGCTGCTGGATTCAGTTTGCCAGTATTTTATTGAGGATTTTTACATCGCTGTTCATCATGGATATTGATCTGAAGTTTTCTTTTTTGTTGTCATTGTTTCTCTGCCATGATTTTTTTATCAGGATGATGTGGTCTCATAAAATGAGTTAGGGAGGAGTCCCTCTTTTTCTATTGTTTGGAGTAGTTTCAAAAGCAATGGTAACTGTTCCTCTTTATACCTTGAGGAGAATTTGGCTATGAATCTGTCTGGTCCTGGGCTTTTTTTGGTTGGTAGGCGATTAATTACTGCCTCAATTTGAGGCCTTGTTGTTATTGGTCTATTCAGGGATTTGACTTCTTTCTGGTTTAGGCTTGGGAGGGTATATATGCCCAGGAATTTATCCATTTCTTCTAGGTTTTCTAGTTTAATTGCATAGAGTTGTTTATAGTATCCTCTGATGGTACTTTATATTTCTTTGGGATCGGTGGTGATATATCCCCTTTATCATTTTTTATTGTGTCTATTTGATTCTTCTGTCTTTTCTTTTTTATTCATCTGTCTAGCAGTCTATTTTGTTAATCTTTTTAAAAAACCAGCTCCTAGGTTCATTGATTTTTTAAGGGTTTTTCATGTCTCAATCTCCTTCAGTTCTGATCTTAGTTATTTCTTGTCTTCTGCTATCTTTTGAATTTGTTTGCTCTCTAGTTCTTTAATTGTGATTTTAGGGTGTCAATTTTAGATCTTTTCCCCTTTCTGCTGTGAGCATTCAGTGATATAAATTTCCCTCTAACCACTGCTTTAGCTGTGTCCCAGAGATTCTGGTATGTTGTGTCTTTGTTCTCATTGGTTTCAAAGAACTTATTTATTTCTGCCTTGATCTCATTATTTACCCACTACTCATTAAGGACTAGGTTGTTCAGTTTCCATGTAGTTGTGCAGCTTTGAGTGAGTTTCTTAATCCTGAGTTTTAATTTGCTTGCACTGTGGTCTATGAGAATGTTATAATTTCTGTTCTTTTGCATTTGCTGAGGAGTGTTTTACTTCCAATTATGTGGTCAATTTTAGGATAACTGCTATGTGGTGCTAAGAAGAAAGTATATTATGTTGATTTGAGGTGGAGAATTCTGTAGATGTCTATTAGGTCCACTTTGTCCAGAGCTGAGTTCAAGACCCAAATATCCTTTGTTAATTTTCTGTCCCATTGATCTCTCTAATATTGACTGTGGGGTGTTACAATCTCCCACTATTACTGTGTGGGAGTCTAAGTCTCTTTATAAGTCTCTAAGAACTTGCTTTATGAACCTGGGTGCTCCTGTATTGGATGCATATACATATAGGATAGTTAGCTCTTCTTGTTGTATTGATCTCTTTACCATTATGTAATGTCTTTCTTCATCTTTTTTGATCTTTGTTGGTTTAAAGTCGATTTTATAAAAGACTAGGATTACAACGCCTGCTTTTTATTTTTTTGTTTTTCATTGCTTAATAAATATTCCTCCATCCCTTTATTTTGAGCCTATGTGTCTTGCATGTGACATGGGCCTCCTGAATACAGCACATTGATGTGTATCCTGACTCTATCCAATTTGCCAGCCTGTGCCTTTTCATTGGGGCATTTAGCCCCTTTACATTTAAATTAATATTGTTATGTGTGACTCTGATCCTGTCATTATGATGCTAGCTGGTTATTTTGCCCATTAATTGATGCAGTTTCTTCATAGTGTCAACTGTCTTTACATTTTGGTATGTCTTTGCAGTGGCTGATACCAGATTTTCCATTCCATATTTAATGCTTTATTCAGGAGCTCTTGTATGTCAGGCCTGATGATGAAAAAAATCCCTCAGTGTTTGCTTGTCTGCAAAGAATTTTATCTCTCCTTCACTTATGAAGCTTAGTTTGGCTGGATATAAAATCCTGGGTTGAAAATTCCTTTCTTAAGGATGTTGAATATTGGCCTCCACTCTCTTCTGGGCTTGTAGGATTTCTGCAGAGAGATCTGCTATTAGTCTGATAGGCTTCACTTTGTGAGTAACTCAAACTTTCTCTCTTACTGTCCTTAACATTTTTTCCTTCATTTCAACTGTGGTGAAGTCTCATTAGAACTCACTCACTGTCACAAGAAGGGTGATATTGCCAGTGGAAAATCTGCCCCCATGATCCAATCACTTCCCACCAGGCCCTCCTCCAATTTGACATAAGATTTAGGCAGGGACACAAAACCAAACCATATCCTAGTCTGTGTCCTATATAATCAGAAACAGCAGTGCAGGGTCCTGATATACCATTTCCCAACCCTAAATCTTTCTACCAAGAAGCATCAATTTTCAAATCTTTGAGAAGTTTCTTCTATTATCTTTATATATCTAAAGAAGTTTTTGTCTTACTATATATTGATATTTTTCATTTATTTATATTTTCCATATTATCTGGTGATTTTTCTCAAATGCCTGGTGATCAATGGATGTTCTTGTGTATTAATGTAGAAGTACTGCAAAATACATTAGAAGTTTGTTGTGTGGAGGTATGGATGATAAATCCATGGGCCTTACTAGCAAGGCTCCTGATCAAACGATTGGCCCTTTTCTTGGGAGTTACCAAATACCAGTATCTGTAAGTGCTGTCTTTCAGATCAGTTTCCCAGAAAGCTGTTTCTGCAATCTCTATCCCTACTCCCCAGTCAGCATAGATAGGGCTAATTGTCAGCATTTTGGGTAGAGAAAGCTCAGAGTGGGTGAAGGGAGCATTGGTATTGCGTGAGATGGAAAGAATTACTCTGATTTCATTACGATCAGACATTCCATGAGTCTGGTGATGACAGATTCAGTCTTCTTCTCATTCTACCTTTCCAGAATGTAAATGTTCACATTCTGCCAGAGTAAGGGAAGTGAGGGTGGTTCCCTAGTTATGTGGAGGAACAGCATGTACGAGCTCAACTGCTCTTGTACAGACTATCATCTACCCTTCCTATTTCAGCCATACTCAAATCCCTCCTTTGTGATTCTACTTCTGAATACTGAGTTTCTACTGTGTGAATCTGCTTGTAACACTTGCTTTTGTGTTTACTCTTTACTCACCTTCTTTCTTCTTCAATCTGTCACGTAGCTGTTGCCAGTCTGCTAAGTCAGCGACTACTCTCACTTCTACATTCTACCTTAAACTTTTTGATGTCATATTTCATTCATCGTCACCTCCTCTGTTCTTTTTATCTGTCTGGTTTTTATGTCATGTTTATACTTTCATTCAAATTTTAGAGAGGCTACTGGAGGTAGCAGAGATGAATGCTTTGTTTAATCAAAAGTCTAGACATTTAAATAAATTAACAAACATCTACTGGGTTAGGAACATGAACAAGGCAGAGGTATGGCATACCTGCTGCATGGAATTTGATAGAAATTATGCCAATAAGCTTATAAATGATCATTTTTAAAAACAGAATCACGAAATTACAAATTAGGGTTCTGACATAGAACTATGCAATTTTTTTTCTTTTTCAGCACTCAAGAGCAGTGAGGTCTAGAAAGTAATATTTTCATGGAGTAGAAGGAGCAGTTTTGGAAAGAAATAATCCGGATTTGGATTTCTGACTCATTTGCAGCTATGTTGTAAAAAGCAAATTATTTGACTTCTTACAGGTCTAATTTCCTCCTCTGTAAAATTATATAAATAAAATCTATTTTATAAAACAATACTGCAGATTAGAAAAACCCTTAGTATAGTGTCTGGCACATAACTTTTCAATAAATATGTTGATATGGTTTGGCTGTGTGTCCCCACCTAAATCTCATCTGGAATTTTAATTTCCACATGTTGAGGGAGGGAGGTGATTGGATTATGGGGGTGGTTTTCCCAATGTCGTTCTCATGATAGTGAATAAGTTTTCATATCTGATGGTTTTATAAGTTTCTGAAAGTTTCTCCTTCATTCTTCTCTCTCCTGCCACCTTGTGAAGAAGGTGCCTGCCTCCCCTTTGGCCATGATTGTTAAGTTTCTGGATGCCTCCCCTACTATGTGAAACTGTGAGTCCATTTAACCTCTTTCCTTTATAAATTACCCAGTCTCAGGGAAGTTCTTTAGAGCAGTGTGAAAATAAACTGAGTTCGTGCAAAAGTACCTGCTGTTTTCCCATTGAAAGTAATGGCAAAAACAGCTTTGTACCAACCTAAAATAATACATATGCTAAAAGGAAATTAATAGTATTTTGGACTGCCCTGGATTAGGAAGAGTGTTCTAATCAAATGAGGTGAAAATCTAAAGGAAGAAAGGAATTGTAGAGGTGGAAAAGCAGAACAATTTAAGTCACGTACTGTGGGGTTCTATGGCTAGAGAAAGGGATGAACTCATATAGGGCTTCAGGAGTAGAAGAAAACAAGCAATGGGCTAAGCTGTAAATGAGCTTGAGAACCAGAAGTGGTTTGAAGATGGGAAGGAGACTGGTAAGTACAAGGAGCAATAGTGAGGAATTAGTCTCTTAAAGTCTAAAACTTTTCAGGTGTTTCAGTTCTGAGAGATATCAAGACTCAGGGTATGATGCTTAGAGAAGGCTCCAAAAATGTAATGATAGTTACTTTGAAGTACAGCAGGAAAGTAATTATGGGACTGGTATGCTAGATAGCTAGCATCCATAAAGACACTAAACTCTCCCATCATGGTGACTGGAGTTTGGGATCCAATTGACCTAAAGCATTTATTAACAATATATACATAAATATGGCTCCAGTAAACCTTCTTTATCTTTTACCATTATTGACTGCATGAAACTATATTGTGCTTAGAGTGTTTTCTACTTCTCTTAAGGGTATCTAATTTTAGTGTCCACAGAAAAATAACCCAAGCAACTTCTCAATCAATTCAAATTATCTGCACCAGTCCCAGAGATTCTCTTTCAATAGGTTTGGAATAGGGCAGAGGAATCTGTATTTTTAATATGATTCACAACAATCCCGTGGCTCTGACAAGCGGCTACATGTGCCAGACATTGAGGAACATTTTCATTAGGCATGACCATGTGAAGAACTAGCTATTCACTCTCATCTTTGTAATAAAGGAAAACTCAATCAGTGCACCTCGGGGTACTGCTGGAGATGATAATCTCTGAGCCACAACTAATATATGTCTGAAATGAATATAGGGCTTCTGGACATAACAGATAGAGCAATATTCATGAATGTGGAATTCATCATATGTTGAGTAACTGGATCTGCAACTGTAAGAACTAAATATAAGTAGCATGTTTGTTCAAAATGCTGCATTTTTAATTGTACAGTAAATTTTACATAAATCTGGAGAAAAATGTGGTGGTTTGAAGAGTATCAAAAACAAATATCTCTTAGGAAAGGAAAGTGACTATATCACTTTTTTTTTTTTTACAATAGTCCATTTATGCTTTATAATTATCCTCTAATTTCTTTTATTTATTTGTATTTTTTATTTTTATTTTTGAGACTGGGTCTTACTCTGTTGCCCAGGCTGGAGTGCAGTGGCCTGATCTCAGCTTACTGCAACCTCTGCCTCCCAGGTTCAAGTGTTTCTCCTGCCTCAGCCTCCCTAATAGCTGTGACTACAGGTGCCCACCACTGCACCCAGCTAATTTTTTGTACTTTTAGTAGAGACGGGGTTTCACCACAGTAGAGAGACTGGTCTTGAACTACTGACAGGTGATCGACTCAACTTGGCCTCCCAAAGTGCTGGGATTACAGGCTTGAGCAACCACACCCACCCTTCTTTTCTTTTAGATGAGTAGAAACTGAATGATTTGCATTCAGGTAGTCTATAATAGAACCTTAGATCCAACTTCTGGCCTATCTGATTCTAAATTTAAAGATCATGCCTTTGTAACAGCGTGTTCCATATAAAGACACACTTTCTGAACTATTTAGCTCCGGGAGAAAATTTTTTTATATTGTTTTGTGTTATGGCCCAGAATTATGACTACTATAGCTTTAATTCTGTATTTTAACATTTGCGTACATTTTGCAAAACTTAGACATAAAAGTTGTCTAGATTATAGAAAGTCATTGAACCAGGTTTTCCATGTGTTTGTTTTGTGTTTTTTAAAAGAAAAAAAGACTTAATACAAGTCCCATGGCTTGATTTAAAAACTGCCTCCAATAACTTGAATTGCTTTAATGTGAATATGACATGTTATTTGTACATTTTTCACACTCACATTCAATCCATTTAGTCAGTATTAACGAGACTTTAATCTTCAGAATATACAATATGCTAATAAATTGGCTTTGCTACACAAACAGAAAGCTATATGCTTTTTCAAAAGTTCAGCAGTGAATTATTGGGTCCAGTGTAAGTCTATACTTGCAATCAAAGATTTATGTTCAGGTAAATTGCTGGCTATTTATTATGAAAAGAAAAATAGCTAGGGGTTTTTCAGAAGATTAAGTAATGGTAATTATCTAACTACTTGGGTTTTCAGTAAAAAGTTTCTGATGGGTTTCCAGATAAAGTGCAACAGCTTAAAGTTCAGAAACAAAATAATCAGTTCTTTAGAATGTTCTGTAAGGAAAGAAAAGTGATTAGTATTATTTTTCATTTTGAAAGGATAAAGAGAGTTGTAGGGAACTCAACTGCATGTTTTGTGAGTTTCATTTCGTGGAGAAGAGATATTTACGTGATAAAAGAAAGAAAAAGAAAAGGCAATTAATTTAGATCCAATTCTAATAGAAAGTTTTTAAATCCTATTGGTAGTTTTTCTTCCTAAATATCTACCCACATTCCGTGTATTTTCTGATTCTGCCAATATGGCATCAAATATAAAATAAACATCCAGTTGACAAGTGAAAAGTTCCGGCAAATTTATGTATACTTAGCTTTAACGTAGAAAACATGTCTAAATATTTAACTAAGGCTTTCTTTTTTTAAATCAAACTCACCTCAGGAATACAAAATTTCCAAATACTATCATATACAATTACATTTGGAAAGGATGTAAAAACAAAGAGCTACTTTTTAAGATGGGAGATAGACTATGGGATGATGAAATAATTCTGTAGGCAGGGGAGCTGATGATACAAGATAGTCTGAAACACCTGCATTGGTGAGGGAAAATAAGACAATATAAAAACAGGAGGTTTGTTTATCATAGGAACAGGGTGCATGTAATTCATTCATTTTAGTTGAAGGGAAAGAAGTGTGTATTGTAGACATGTAATTGGGTGAATTTAACAATAGGACAAAATTTCTGCATTTCTTCCATTTTTCCAGTGAAATGAGATAAAATCATTTACTAAGATAAGGGAAAGGGAATTGTCAGCTGAAGTTTTGAGATGAAAAGACACAAAATAAAAACTTTAGAGAGCAGAAAAATGAAGTAAGGAAATGTAACAGAATTACCAGGAAGTTGAGAACCTCATTGGAACAAGTAAACATGCTTACTTTTGTGTAAATAACCACTTTCCTCTGTGGCTGCACAGGCCTATGTCAAATGGAAAAATAATTTTACCAAAGCTGTAGTGTTTAAGGTAACTCAATGGAGAGAAACAAGAAAAGAATATTAAAGTTGTATTCATGAGAATAATTTTAATGATGAACTACGGAATTTAAGCCCAGAAAGAAGCCTAGTAAAATCACAAGGGCAGACTGGAAAACTTGGGAACAGTCAATGGAATTCAATGGGCTGGAGATTACAGAGTTTATCATCGCTAGAGGGGAAAAGAACCAGAAGTATAGATGGTGATGATAAGAGAGTGAGAATTTGAAACTGAGATGCTGAGAATATGTTCAAAAGTAACAGCAACTTTTAGGTTACAGGCATGTGAATGGGTAACGCGTCAAGAAACTGATGGTATAAGGTATTAAATGGATCGATTAGATGGATATTGAAATAAACAAGGATGAGGATAAGAGTGAAATAGAGTGGATCAAGTTCTATAAAGTTGCTAATGAATAAGAGAATAGATGAGGTCTGTATGACTGACGTTTGTAGATCACTACAACCAAAAGAGATACTTCATATATTACTTCATTTATCAGTTCATTCAACAAATATTTATTGCACACCCTCTATATATTAAAGTTTCTCCCTCGGTATAAAAATAAGTAAGGAAACTTTAGGTCTTATCATTTTTTTTTAATTTATTTTATTGCATTTTAGGTTTTTGGGTACATGTGAAGAACATGCAAGATTGTTGCATAGGTACACACGTGGCAGTGTGATTTGCTGCCTTCCTCCCCATCACCTGTATCTGGCATTTCTCCCCATGCTATCTCTCCCCAACTCCCTACCCCCCACTGTCCCTCCCCTATTTCCCCCCAACAGACCCCAGTGTGTAGTGCTCCCCTCCCTGTGTCCATGTGTTCTCATTGTTCAACACCCACCTATGAGTGAGAACATGCAGTGTTTGTTTTGCTGCTCTTGTACCAGTTTGCTGAGAATGGTGGTTTCCAGTTTCATCCATGTCCCTACAAAGGCCACAAACTCATCGTTTTTGATGGCTGCATAATATTCCATGGTGTATATGTGCCACATTTTCCCTGTCCAACCTTTCATTGATGGGCATTTGGGTTGGTTCCAGGTCTTTGCTATTGTACACAGGGCTGCAATGAACATTCGTGTGCACGGGTCCTTATAGTAGAACGATTTATAATCCTTTGGATATATACCCAGTAATGGGATTGCTGGGTCAAATGGAATTTCTATTTCTAGGTCCTTGAGGAATCGCCATACTGTCATTAAAAAATCTGGAGACAACAGATGCTGGAGAGGATGTGGAGAAATAGGAACACTTTTACACTGTTGGTGGAAGTGTAAATTAGTTCAACCATTGTGGAAGACAGTGTGGTGATTCCTCAAGGTTTTATCTTAAAGCAGCCAGGAAAATTTCCTAGCACACACTCTAGGTTAGGAGCTCTTGCTGTTTGTAGTATGTTGTCCATACTTCTATAACAGCCCTTATTATGTTATCACAGTAATGTAGTATTTTTTCTTCTAACCTGTAAGCTGCCTGAGTATAAGGGTCAGCCATATTGCCTGAAGCACAGACAATACTTAATAAATGCTTACTGAAAGAAATGTTTAATACTGAAGGCCAATAATTTACAACATTTATCCTAGGGGCTCTCTAGCCACTTAGAAGTAAGGCAAATAAACCACTTGCTAAAATAGAAGATAATATTTCACTGAGAAATAGAGTAAGATGAAAATCTGACCAAAAATAAAACTGACAGCTACATATTGTACGTTTCTATCAAGACTTACAATTTGTATTATAAAAATGAAATTGTGCTAGAAAGGAGATTACAACATGAAAAATTATCTTAGTTGGTTTCTATAAATTCTGTGATATGTTAAACCTGTGGAGTCACGTAGTACTTTAAATCGAGCCTATATTGAAGGATGTTAAATATTTTAATGAAGATATATAGTTCATGATCAACTTAATCTTTCCCTTCTTGAATTATTTTCATTATCTCTCCCCAAGAATCATTGGATATCATCGAAGCCATTTCCTAAAAGATATTTTCCCTTGGACAATCCTGGAAAGAGTAATCACATCAGAAGCTATGATCTGTGTATATCTCTATCTCTTATTTCATCCTATCTTTTTCTAGAGCTACACCTAACTTAAACCAAAATCATGCTGTCTTTGGAAGCTGCATAGCTCACAAAATGCAAAAGAATCTCACACAAAGGAAGAACAACTCTTATGTAAGAAGAAACAATTTACTCTCCACAGCATAAAATATTTATTCACACTACCAGTGTCTCTTTGTTCCTCTCCTATTGATAACAGAACCCAAAATGATATTGACACTTTAGTCACATACATGTTACTTTAAAAACAGTTACCATGTGGATTAACAATTCATTTAAAAAATGATACACATGTACTGAAATAGGATAATTAAGTGGAATGTAGATCATGGGAGTCAGGTTTCTCACAGCCAGAGTGGAAGTTTAAAGATAAGCAAAGGGAATAGGCTAAAATTATCTGTGTGATAATGGATTTGAGTTGGAAATATGAATAGGTACAAATGATTATCAATGGAAGTATTTATTGATATGTGGAGATATATATATATATATATATATATATATATATATATTCATACGTGTTACTATACATACATGTTTTTCCTTGCTCCTTCTGCTGAGAGTTCTTACAAAGAAGGGCACCCCAGTAGCAACAAGTGCATTTCAAGTTCAAATTTTGGTTTCTAATACTATTCTCCAATCAAAAGAGCTAGGGATTTTGGAGAAAAGCTGATTCTCTGGCAATAGCAGAAATTATAACAAAATGATACTGGAGCATCTTCCTTACTTCTTAAAAGTAAGGAGGTGGTTAGATCACACAGATACCTGCACGTATGCACACACACAAACACACACACATGACAAAGGAGCTTATGAAAAGGACATAGAAGCAAACTGGAAAAGTTTCCACCGGGCAACACTGAAATTATTTGAGGGAAAGAAAAAGTAGCATTGGATTATAATCTAAAATATATATTTAAAATATTCTTAAGTTCATATTGATACAAATAAGTAATTGGATAAATAAATATGTGGGGTGGAATAGACAACTCCCCTGTGCAGAAAAATCAGATACTCCAGCCTCAAGGAAGTGGGCCATGACTCCTGTACGTAATGACTTTCTTTCAAAGAATATAATATAAAAAGGAAGGAAAAAGTACTTTATAGTGGAGAAACCTGATGAACACCACCTTAGCTGAGTCATAAGTCTTCTTGATAGCATTTACCCTTGATATGATATGACGAGAATGACACTACTACAACCCCGTAATCCCTGCCTAGCCATAAAAGAAACACCAGCCAAGTACAAATAGAAAGACATTCTACAAAATAACTGATAAGAAGTTTTCAAAATGTTGGAGGTCATTAAGAACAAGGAAAGTATAAAATACTGTCATAGTCAAGAAGAGCTTAAGAAGACATGAAAACTTGATTTAATGTGGTATCTATCATGTGTGGGGTCCTGGAACAGAAAATATGTTTAGTTTGCCAACTAAAAGCAAGGCAAATGTGAATAAAGTATGAATTTATTTAATAAAAAAACATTTTTTGTTAATGGTAACAAATATACCATATGAATATAAAATGTTAACAATAGGAGAAACAAGTGTAAAGTATATGAGAACTCTGTACTACCTTTGAATTTTTCTGTAAATCTAAAACAATTCTATAATTAAGGTTTATTAAAAAGTAAAGTTACTTTTGAAATCATAACTCAGTAGATGTTTACAGCGAGCAGTGAAAGGCAATAAAGGTCAGGAAGCTTGAATTCAACACATGATTGTTATCAATCTTATATTGTTGAACTTTTCTGTTTTGTTGAAAGTGTTTAGAGCTATAATTGATTTTTGCATATTGATTTGATAGCCAGGAATATTGCTTAACTGTCTTGTTAACTTTCAGAATTTATTGTTTTAAAATTTCTTACCCATGTAATCAAACCATCTGCAGAGTATTTCTTCTTTTATTCTTTATACCATTTTAAAAAATGTTGCATCTCATTGGCTGGGCCCTTTAATAAATTGCCCAGATGAATATAAGTGGTAAAAATAAGCACTTTTGTCTTGTACCTGGCCTCAAATAAATGTTTTCAATATGGTGCTCTATTAAATATAATGATATATTAATATATTACATTCTCTAAATCAGGGAAACATAATTTCATCCTTCTTTGGGTAACAAGGTGTTTTATTTTATAGTTAATATAATAAACGGATAGTGAATTTTTATTAAATATCTTAACTGCCGCTATTAGAGATTAAGTGTCTTTGATTTTTCTAACAAAATACTTTTCCTACTTCTCAAGGTGTAACAAAATACTTCTATTTTTCAAGATGTCTTCCCGAGACCAGCAGTATCAACATCATCTGATAACTTATTAGAAATGTAAATTATTGGTCTTCACCCAAGACTTACTGAATCAGAAAGACTGATTACTTGGAGGCAAGTAATCCATATTTTAACAAGTTCACCCAGTGATTTTGATACATGTTCAATGTATCCTTTTCATGATACATGAATATCTCTTGTATCATGAACCAATCTATGAATTTGTTCACCTCATTTGTTTCCTTTCTACCTTTACTTTTTTCTGAAGCTTAAAAGTTTTCTTTTATAAAAAGCATGTGGAAGAATTATCTTTAAGACACTATGACAGTTTTTTAAACACATCATTTAGTCCATTTTTCTCTATAGTAAACATTTATGTTTGCATTTACATTTATCACCATAATTTGGGCTTCAATTTGTCCTTCATTTTTGTGATTCCTTAAGTAATCATGGAATCTGTACTACATTTTATTAATGAATTTTATAGTTTAAATGAATCTGGGAACACATTGAAATTGGTCATTACACTTTATCCATTTTACATGATGTGAACTTGAAATACAAAGTCTTATCTGGAACTTTTACATCTATGTACAAGAAAGAATTTCCTTATAGCTTCCCTGTTCTTGCCAGATTTGGTAATCAAGTTCTGTCAGCTACCTACAATAAGGCGGAGAATATTTATTCTTTTGCTTCTTTCAGAAAGATTTAGTATAAGACTATATTATTTTTCCATAAATATCTGAAATATTTTACTGATGAAGCCACCAGAATCTATAGTTTTCTTCATGGGAAGATTTTAAATCACAGTCTTTATGTGTTCTGTTTTTGTGTCAATTTTCATACAGTCATTTGTTGTCTAGGAATTGGTTCACCTTATATACATCTTCAAACTTTAACAGTTCATTATGCCATCTAATTACTTCATAGAGTATGTAGATTCTATAATTTCTTGAGGTTTTTTTTCCTGATATTTGTCTTCTCTTTCATTAATTTCAACTCTACTATTTCCTTTCCTTGTTTTTCTTTACAAGTATTCTCCTTTTTGTTGTTAAATGTGTTAGCTCATTTATATCCAAATTTTTCCCTTAATATATATATTTTGAACTATTAATTTGTCTCTGAATCACATTACCTGTGTTCCACAAGTTTTGTTATATTTTCTTATTTATTCAGTGTTCACTAATTTCTTTTTTGGTTTGAGACGAAGTCTCACTCTGCCACCCAGACTGGAGTGCAGTGGTGCAAGCTTGGCTCACTGCAACCTCTGCCTCCAGAGTCCAAGTGATTCTCCTGCCTCAGCCTCCCGTGTAGCTGGGACTACAGGTGCCTGCCACCATGCCTGGTTAATTTTTTTGTATTTTTAGTAGAGACGGGGTTTCACCATGTTAGCCAGGATGGATTTGATCTCCTGACTTTGTAATCCACTGGCCTCAGCCTCCCAAAGTGCTGGGATTACAGGCATGAGCCACAGTACTCAGCCTTAATTTCTAAATCTATGACTTCTAATAGTTTTCTTCTATCATTTCTATAGAGGTTAATGATATTATTGTCAGAGATGCACGCATTTCTATTTA
This sequence comes from Sapajus apella, assembly GCF_009761245.1. NCBI lineage: Eukaryota > Metazoa > Chordata > Mammalia > Primates > Cebidae > Sapajus > Sapajus apella. The sequence goes on along the minus strand of NW_022436943.1, from coordinate 12,674,137 downwards.
TGGACCAATATGAGATCAATTTTAAAAAATATTATGAAATTGGTCATTATACTTTTTATCCATATATGTGCTTAGAAAAAAATACGTATTTTGGAGCATTTGGGTAATGTGTTCCACATGGGTTCAGGGAAGTGTGCCAAAATTTTCCAATATGTTTATTGCTTGATACATTGTTTCTTGTAGTTCTCTTTCCCGCCCTGTACCTCTTTGGGCATTTGAGGCCATTGAGGCCATGTTAGAAAATGCATTCAAACTATTATGTCATTTTAATGAACTGTATATTTTATCATTATAAAGAGACTTTTCAAGTCTAGTAGTATTTTATACCTTAAAGACAATCTTAACTAAGAGTAGTAGAGTTCCTTTAGCTTGCTTTGCTTAGTATTTACAGGGTATGTGTGTTCATTTGTTTCCTTTCAACTTTTACTTTTTTCTTAAGTTTGTAAGCTTTCTCTTACAAAAAGCATGTGGCAGAATTATCTTTAATACACTATGACAGTCTTTTAAACACATCATCTAGTCCATTTATCTCTATAGCAAATTCTTATATTTGCAGTTACATTTATCACCATAGTTTGTGCTTTCAATTTGTCCTACATTTTTGTGATTCCTTGAGTCTTCTTTCTTGCATTTTTTTGAATTTTTTTTTATCATTTCACTTTCTTTCTGTTGTGCTTGTTATACTACCATAAACGAAATGCTCACTAAAATTTCAACTGGAGTTTTAAATGTATCACTAGAAAGTAAATTATTTAATCCCCAAAGAGCAGTGTTTTATTGTAATTTATCAAAATATCTTATTGAATCTGGTAAAAACTGAAAGGAGTTTCAACATAATTACCCTATTTTATGGAAAATGATAACCATTATCATTATTTCCAGTCTTTTTCAATATATTGTTAAATTAAATGCTTTTAGTATATAAACAATGTTTTCAAGTGAAGTTAATTTTTTTCATATTTCATGTCACATTAATCATACAAATACTAAAAATACAAAAAGGCATAAATGCTAGATATTCATTCAGGCATGAACAGAGTCAATACACTGAGACTATCACCAACCATGTCTTTAGATATGTGGCAAAAATGTATTAAACCCATTGCCAAAGGAAGTCCATAAAGCCAATTTCCATTGAGAATGACTAAGATTACTGATGAAGCAGATGTCAGAGAAATAATTTTATAAAATCCTTTTTGCATATTCATGTTCTAAAACACCTGCAGGACACATTATTAATGACAACTTTCAGATATTACTCAAATAAATCATACTCTCCCTAATTGGCGTTTGGCTGTTCTCATCAGTTTGGAAAAAAAATTCATGCTTAAACCATCCTAAATTATAAGATGTTTTACAGTCAGAGAATATATCTGCTGATACTTAAATGAGGAGTCATACTTACTATGCTCATGTATATTACACTGCACAACATTTATCCCTTGCAAGATAATATATTTTATATGCACAGGTCAAAGTATTAATTTAAGTGATTGACTTATCAAAATAATACTTTTTGGAGGGAGAAGGAGAGATTTTGAGTGTCTTTTCAAAATATAAAATATATCTTATAATCTCTTTTACAGTGCATCTAAGTAAGTATAATTCAGCACAATAGACTCTGAAACACTGGTGAAGCTAGACAGTATGTGTAAATTGTATATTAGCAAATTTAATAATCTAGAAAAACTCAATCCACTGAAATTTCACTCTCCTATTCTGGGTTCAATAATTACTTAAGTTTTATACTAACCCATGGCATACATTATACATTTTCTTCTCTAGTAAACATGATTTTTCTTTACAAAAGAAAACACCAAAGACATTGATTTAATACATGCATGTTGTATGTGAATTGAAAGAAGATAGGTTTGTATTACTAAGTCACTGTAAGTTTGTAGTACAGTAACAAGGAAAAATAAGCATATTTCTATAGGAGTAAAAGAATGCAATGACCATATGTATACAAATCACATTTTTTCATGACAGGTATATAACATATTGACACATAAAATGTGAACCATCCAAAAAACAAAGTATTAGGTGACATTTAATTATTACTTATTAAAATTTGATTTTATAAATTACAACCATCCTATTTGTCTCATCTGTAGAATTTTATAGCTACAATTGAAGAGGAAAATGTTTTAGCAGAACTACTGCCAAATTAAGGCTTTTACGAAATAAACTTTACAACAGGAAATATTGCAAAATTGTTACAGGATATATCTACTAGTTTAGTGTTTACTTTGATAGTGGCTATTGTTCCTTTTTTATTCCTTCTTTTTCTTCAGAAAAAGGGTTTTGCTTTGTTACCTAGGCTGGAGTTCAGTGGCCACTGGAACTCACCGCAGCCTGGAACTCCTGGCTCAAGCAGCTCTCCACCCTCACCTTCCAGACTAGCTAAAACTATAGGCATTTGTCATGACACCCAGCAAATTTGTATTTTTCTTTTATTTATTTATTTTAGTAGAGGCAGGGTCTTTTAATGTTGTCAGCATCAGCTTCCCAAAGTACTAAGATTACAGGAATGAGTGACTGCACCCTCCTTTTATTCACATACATTCTTTGAGTAAGCTAAGCTGGATTAAATCTGTATAGTCTAGGGCATGTGTAGGTGAGGGAACTCTATGTAAGTAATGAGAAGCAACTTTCCCCAGAAGCTGCCCAGTGATTCTTGCTTTCTATGAAGGAAAAAATCTAGGAAGTGAGCAAGGTTTTATGCCTGCACACCACCAAAAAGTACTCTCACTAGCATGCTCCTTTTCTTCAATCTTTCCAGTGAGCAGGCCATGGAAGCAGAAAGCCATTGTGCCTACAGTTTCCACGGACTCTAAACTGTAACACTAATCCATAATTCGTATTTTAAGTATTGTCTTAGTCTGTTTTGGACTGTATAACAAAATAGCCCAGACTGAGTAATTTATAATAAATAGAAATTTTTTTGACTTACAGTTGTGGAGGTTGGGATCAAAGGGCCTTTTCTGACAAGGGCCTTCTTGCTGAGACATCTATAGCAGAAGGACAAAAAGGGTGAGAGAGAACAAGAGATAGAACTTGTAACCTCAAGCTCTTTTATGATCAACATTAATCCATTCAGGAGGGTAGAGCCCTCGTGATATAAACAGCTCTCATTAGGCCCCATGTCCCAACACTGTTGCATTGGGAATTATATTTCCAACACACGCTTTTGTGGGGACACATTCAAACCACAGCAAAAATTTATTAAAATATCATTTCTTCTTATCTGCTTTTATGGATGCTCCTCAGACGGTTTTTACTCTTTGGAATTGACTTCATATGAGATCTAATCTCTCTAACAGACTGAAAAAATGATGATTTTGTAGATTATCTGGATTTTTTTCACTGTTGGGGCATGGTAGTGAACTCATAAAGCTTTGTATAATCTAAGTGGAGACCAAACCAGCATACATCTAGTAATTTTTGTTTGTAAACTGGTCATGCAGATGATAAATAGTAGGAATTCTGGTTTCTGTGTTTACTTATTTGCTGGCACACAGTTAACTTACTACATGATTACCTTGAGTAGGGCTTTGTTTCATGGTTTCTTTTTCGTTTTCTTTTTTTTTTTGAGACAGGGTTTCACTCCTGTCACCCAGGCTGGAGTGCAGTGGTGCACTTTCAGCTCACTGCAACCTCTGCCTCCCGGGTTTAAGCAGTTCTCCCACGTCAGCTGCCCAGCACCAGCTGGGACAACAGGTGCATGCCACCATGCCTGGCTAACTTCTTGTATTTTTTGTAAAGACAGGGATTTTGCCAATTGCCCAGGCTGGTCTTGAGCTCCTGAGCTCAGATGATCTTCCCACCTTGGCCTCCCAAAGCGCTGAAATTACAGGTATGAGCCACCATGCCAGGCCCATTTCATGCTTTCTTGAATATCTGGTAGAGCTTGAGGTATTTACCAGTCCCTTCTGACTTAGCAGGTCTTGTAACTCAAAATACTGTCTCTCCTTGGAAACAGCAAACTGTGAAATATTCCTAGTTCTTCTTCTGTTTTTCAAGCTATTGCTTTTTGCTAGGATCCGTAGAGTCTGTTCATGTGTTTCTTCAGAAGTTAGGCAAGAATTTGGAAGGAGTTTAAGCAGATGATAGGATACTTCTCCTGTGGCTCCTTTTATTTATTTATTTCCTCAATTTCTATTCTCTACCAGTCCTGAGCTCCATCCTTCGATACTTCAAGGGAAGGAGAATGCAATTCTGTACTTGAGTGCCAGCTACCCCACATGGTATGAACTGCAGAGTGCCCTCCGGTCAAAATCTTGATGAACATGAATCTCATTCAGTGATATTCAAATTCCTCTCTTCAAGAGTCAAACTTCCTCTAGTTTTCGGCTAGTTAGGAATTAGTTAGGAACTCTTCAGCAGCCCTTTTTAAATTTTGTTCAGAATTTAACACTGGTATCTACAGGACAGTTAATGACATAAGTAATTCTGTCATTTCTGTACTGAAACTCCACCTTAGTTTTTTATTTACAAAATGGAGATTATAAATAATTCTCAACTCATAAAGCTATTATAAGTATTAAATCAGATCTTACATGTCTATACAGGTGTTTACAAGAATGTGTAGCATGTAGTAAAAGCTTAATGCATGTTATTTTTATTATAATAATTTCTAATTTAGCTCCTTCCCTGAGACAGCTTTGCAAATGCCTCAACTTTTAGTGACTGCTTTGTTTCTTACTTGATTACATTTAGTTCCTCCCATGACATGAAAATATGTTCTTAGGCAAATATTTAAGTAAACACAAAAGGAACACATGTTTTACTTCAATTATCTGGACACTGACCATTTAACAAAAATTAGTTGAATTCCTAATATGTGCTATAACTGTACATGATTCAAAAAATAGAAAGGTAGACAAAATAATAAAAAAATATTTATATATTATTTTCCAATTCATTTTTTACATGGAAACAGAATCGTAGTAACAAACTCTTCATAAGCAAATGCTGTAAATTAATCAAACAAAGTAGCCTAGAATTTTTATTGAATCATTTTGTTGATGGAATTGATACAGTTAATCAGATACTATAAAGTAAAATATTTAACCATGTACATCACATCTAGTGATACTGTCTTATTTTGTATAACTTAACAAGGCACTGTGATACTCTTCTATAATATAAATCAGGATACATAAGTAATACCATTTGATATAGCTAGATTTACTTTTCACATACAGGAAGATTTATCTTTTAAAAAAACTTTTTATAATATAGTATAATAAATTAAGACCATAAAGCAAGAAACAAAATACTCTCAAAATTCACTGACTTTTAGATAAAAAATAATTAACATAAAATATTGCTTCTTCTTCTTTAAACTTTAAAATATGTTATATATATTATAATGTATCAATTAAAAAGTTTATTTTTCATATTAACATTGTGAAGTATTTGTACTGGAATTTTCTGAGTGAATTCAGTCTTCCATGAGACTAATTATATTAAAGTTACCTAATACAATATGAACTGTATAATACCAATATTTACTCATTGTCCATATCTTCTTCATGATGAAATGCTAAGTTGTTACCTTATTAATGAGGGCACCAAAACATGTTAACAAAAAAATGTGAAAGTAAAGAAATTGCTTTTGTTATATTGTTTTACATATTCTCCAGAATTGAATTTAATGAGTGAAAAAGATTAATGAAGCTTTCAAAATATTATTTGAATGTTAGTAACAAAAAAATTATTTATACTCATTGGTACCTAGGGCAAAAACAACAGTTGCCAGTTTGCTTACTTTTAAATATAAACTGTTTACAATTTTAAATAAAACTGTGACAATTCATAACTAAGAACCTTAAAAACTATTTTTAAGTTTTTCCCATTCCACTATCATAGCATTTATCTATTCATAAAATCAGCCTAAACATAATTTGATTTAATAGTTCAGTGATTCAATGTACATAATCCTTTTGTTTTTTGAGATATCTGGCATGGCTGTAAACTATGATATGACCTTTGTCATATAAAGCATAATACAATAATATCCTAAAGATAATCACATCTGTAAGCAACATGGCACATGGAACAGAGTAAATGGTAACCTTCTTTTTTTTTTTTAAATTTTGTTTGCTATTGTTTTCACTGGAGGTGGGGATATAACATCAAAACTTGACACATTCTTTCATACGATGATTATTTCTAATTACAAAGCATGAGAGTTGAATGTTACATATGCTTTCTTCTTCTGAAAACTTTTCCACAGAAGGTGAAAGTAACCATAAAGTAAAGCTCCCAATGCCTTCTGATTTAACTGAAAGGAACACTGAACTCAAAAATTAAACTGTGCACATTCTTCCTAGCTTGTGAGTAATGCCATATATCCTGACCCAGACAAGATCAGCAGGCTGGATTTAGACCTTGGGGCTAGCAATTGTACCACTGCTTTTCTCTAACAGTATTTTGGATTTTCTATTGTAACTCACTTCTGTGATCCTTAAAAGTAGATAGATCCTATGGTACATGCCCACAGCTCCTACTTTATCTTTTATATAGTTGCAGTTCTTTGCTTATTCATCATCATTTGCTTAAAATGTGCCCTTCCCATTGAACTTGAACTTTGCCATAGCAGGGACCAACAATTAATTAATATTGATTAATGACTGGCTAGCATTTTAAATTTCTACTTTTCTGATGAGTTATTAAAGGTGAATTTGGAGAGGCTCTGTCTCCATGCTTAGAACACAGTAAATGTTTAGCATTTAGTAACACTAATATTAATATTAGTAGTAATACTATTATTGGTATTACTAGTAACGCTAACATTATTAGTATTAATGTTACTAGTAATACTTACATTATTAGCATTAATAATATTAGTAGTAATACTAATAGTATTTACTAAATATTTAGTAAATTCTGTTTAATGTTCTCCCAGAATGTCTAAATGGGAAATAATATGACAGATTAATTTTTAAAATTTAACATCTATTTCTGTCATTAAAATGTCTCATCATCTGCACTGTCATTATGAGATCTTAGACTCCACAGCAGTTAAATGTTAATATCAAGTGACTTAAATGTAAAATACTTGCAACAAAAAATTGTCAAGTAATCTTTTATTTTAAAAAACTGAGAGGAAATAATCATGTACTGAACCCTTAGTATGTGCCAGGAACATTCATTCTTTGACTCACTACAATTTGATTTCTACTCTGAACAATCTCCTAAACTTCTTAATGACTTCTATTTTCAATGCAGTGGAAAGGTTTCAATCTTACTTAACATCTCAGCATTCAACATAGATAACTAGTTCTACCTTCTTGAGATATCTTCTTCCTTTTCATTCTTTTTCCATTTATAACCTGGTTTTCTACCTGCCTCTGATCATTTTTACCACCACTGTATCTTCTGCAGACTCATATTCTTCTGAGGAAACCAACTGTTGCAATTTCACTGGCTTCAGTGAAAGGCTTTCTTCTCATATGTACATTTTTGCTTGTCTATGCATGCTGAGGCTTACCTGCATGCAGATGATACAGAATTTGACGTTTCTAGTGCAGATGTTTCTCTGAGCTCCAAACACCTATGCTCAATTACTACTTTGACATGTCTTTTTTTTTCTATGTCAGACTCAACCTATCCACATCTAGAAGCAACAAAAGATAACTTTATATGTTCTGCCACCCAGAGTAGTCTTTTTTTGAATCACAGTGAATAGGTCAACTGTCCATCTCATATCTCAAGACCAGTACTTTGAGTCCTCCCCAACGTTAGCTTCTCTCTTAGCTGTTTCCAATTCATCCCAAGATGGTGGTGACTTTATTTTACTCCATAAATATTTCTCAAATTTGCCTACATATCCAGACTACATTCAGAAATGGCACTTTCAAAATATAGCTTTCTTTTTTCTTTTATGCATGTGCACACATATACACACGTCTTGCCATTTGGTGGCAAAAGGAGTGTGTTAATGGGATTATAAACATGAAATCCACTTGTATTACCATGTTCTATAATCCAGAAGCAGCTGGCCTGTTCTACCAATTGAATAGTGAGATGGCACACTGAAGAGTCAACTAGGATGTCAACTCAGGGACAAAACTTTGAGGAGCTGGAGCACCCTGTCAGAATGTGTCACTGTTGTGAACCAAAGGCCAGTTATATGGTCATGTGTCTGCAATAGTTGAAATACAAGAACTCTGTCACCAAGGTTAAAAGCAGGATTGGCCCCTCTCACCATCACTCTTAGAGACCCATTTGCAGAATTTATTCTTCCAATCCATTCAACCTTAGAATTTTCTAAATTACAGACTCTGATACATGGAATAAAAATCATTGAGGTGACACAATAAGAGCTTCACTGAACACTTGGCTACCACCTGGCCATGCTGGAGTCACATTCTAGTATACCCACAAGAAAACAGTAGAATGACTAGACAATATAACTAGAATGACTAGAATAAATGACCTTGTCAGCATGGAACTGCTACAGGGAGAACCGTGTCTAGAATAATGAGGGCTCAGTTGGCATCACTTGCTGTTTCCATGCCTAGTAATAATTGTGATTGGATAACCAAAGTAACTATAACCTGATAAGTACAAGGAACTTATGGGCCCAAAGACTTAAATACAGGTTTAAGCCATCATACCAGACAGCTTGAAATGCAGGACAAATGTAAGTAAAAAGAAGTTCCAATACCAGATGCAGCAGTGGGGACTGAATCTCTGTTCATTTGCCAACTAACCTCTTTAAAGCTTTTTTTGGTCATTTCAATGGCTGCCATTCTGAAGAATGGGACTTACATTGCCCTTCTCAGAGAAGGAACATTCAGTTTTCACTTGTGATACGGTTATTGTAAGAGGGTAAAAGCTCATCTGAAGGGTTCAGGGTGAATACTGTACCAGATCCAGTTTCCAAGGATCACCAGATCTAGTCAGGGCAACCCACTCCCGGGATCTTGGCTTCCCCTTCAGATCTACCCAACAGGAGAGATATAAAGTCAAGTCATAATCCCTGACCACCACTGCTTTCACTTCATTTTTTTTTAATTATACATTAAGTTCTGTGATACATTTCACCTCATCTTTTAATAGGAATTATCTTAGCCTTTCCCAGGGACATGGACTAACCTTCAGCAATACCTCCATCAAAACCACCTCAGCTCCAGTATACAGGTCCAACCAAAAGAGTTACTATAGCTCTACCAACCCCAGAGACTTCCTAAAAGAACCAAAGTAACAGAATCTGGAAGTGGTGGAAGTTAACAGTCTATAGGGAAATTTTTGACTAGGGAGAAATGTGACAGGAAGGAATCTACATACCAACTACTCACTTATTCTTCCCCATTCTGACAGCAGGGATTTCATTTACTCAGCCTGAACTTAAATCATCTGACTGATTAACTACCTGGGTGTTTTTGTGAGAATATGCCCTGTTTGGAAACAAACAACCTTAAATTGGTGTTCTATTTTTTCTCATTTTTTTCCTTTCCCACCTCTCTTACCTACCAGAATTATAATCCACAATAAAGTATTAATAAGTAAGCATTGTTTCAATCTGCTATTTAGGGAACCCAGGCTTAAAAACTTTATGAAACATGCCAAAGTACTCTAACTTTTATCCCACAACCCCTGATGTCAGCAGAGATAGTTGCTGAAACTCAAAGTATTTATAAACATATTTTATCCTGTGTTTGTTTCTTAAACAAAATGAATATCCACCTAAGGATAGAAATCATGAGCAGCTTCCAAATCCCTTTTAAAAGTCTAAAGGGACTTGTTTACTCAGCAAAGGAAGAAACATCTCCAAGTATTATAAAACAATGTACAGACACACGAGTGTTTGGCACATGTTTATCAAGGATTAAAGCATTAGTAAGTGAAAAGAGAAAGAAAAGTAGGTTGGTTTAACATTATACCATGGTAAACATTATTTTATTAAGTCTCATGGATATGACAAAACAGAAGGATTTTCATTATGAAATATTTAAACATGTGAGGAAAATGAAATTGAAAGGGAACACATTATGTTCTTCTGAAAAGTTTTGACAGAACATTGTCTGACGCAGAAAATGAGAAAGATAGAGAAGGAAAAATACAACCTAATGACGTTCATCAAGAAATTTAGAACAGACTTTTATAAATCATATATAAAATCTGTTTAACAATTCATTTAACAATTCTTTTTATCGCATCTGGTTTTCTAAATCCTTCCATTTTTCCCACAGAGCTGAAATGCTTGGATATTTTGAGTATGGAACCTGTCAGGCCAAGCAAAGGACTTGCCTTATAGTCACTATTGTTAAACACTAACATTCCTTGCATTTATTCTTCTTAAAACTTTAAAAGAATTAAAACATTAAAAGAATCTGCCAATCATTTTAATTTACATTTATTAAGAACTTAGCACTTTGACAAGGATGCTATTTTGCTAGACTTTATGTTGGCGAAGCAGAAATATGAAACTAAAGAGCTTATCTTACTGGCTCAAAAACACATAACCACATATTAGATCATGGATCCAGCGTTCCCCTTTGACAGATTAAGCCTCTCTTCTATATTCTACATGCCTTATTTTCCCAGGTTTGTCACTCAACCCAAAGGCTGTGACTTATTTTCAATTCCAAATATAAAAATACTGAATTCTTCTTCCCACGTTCAGCATACTGTATTATGGGAGGAAGGAAGTTCAAACCAATTCTGTTATCAGTCCCCCTGCCCTGCATGCCTGTCAATAACAGAGAATTGGATTAGAAAGAACGAGCGCTCATAGCCCAAGGATTAAAGCATTAAGAGGCAATATCTTCAGTATAATAGTTTTTGTAGGAATAATACAAACATAGTATTTTTAAGTGAAAATGCTATTGTATTTCTAAATATATAATATTACTAGTAAAATATGTATTGATTTTCAATCAGCATTAACTAAATATGTTAATATTTTTAAATGTGGCTTTTTTTCTAATTGCTTATTTATTGGTTCCTGAGATAAATTTAGGAACCATGTGCTAAGGAACTATGCTTAGTGCTAAGAATACAGTGGCAAGCCAAGCAGCCTTGTTGCTTCTCCTCATGGAGGTTATAGTCTAAGGATTATATCAGGCATAATCCATTACAGAAGAACCAGCAGTAGCAGCAGGATTTCATAATTATTGTAAACTTGGGACTGTGATTTAACACCTTTTGAGAAAAAGATAAACATGTTTAGAATGTTTCTAAGAAGAATTTGAAGAACTTTACTTAATAGTTACAACAAGCCAGTCAACTAGTTGAAATTTTAAGAGGCACGCAGCTTCCAATGCATAAGAAACATACTATGCAATGAAAAACTATATAAAATAAGCAGGGCTCAGGGTCTCAATGAGCAAAACAGAGGGCTTACTAATGGACTACTGAGTATTTGTCCTATGGCCTGCTGATAACTCCCTGATGATTTTAACACTATTACATGCTGCAGATGTTAATATTAACTGAAAAATATTAGGGAATTTAATTCATGACCTCTTAGAGAATTGAAAATCATGAAGGAAAAATATTATCTATTAATCTAAATAAACATTTTTGCTCTTTTGCTTTAGACATCCTAATCATTTTTTACAGTAACTTAGCAAAAAGAGAAATAATAGACTTGGCTTTATATAATTTACACCTACTAGAATTTATTCTTTATGCCTTTGATTGTCTAGGGTTGAGATTGAAATACCTGACAGTTTACACTGACATAATTTGTTTGGCATCATCTATAAACATTGGAAGTATTCTTGTCACACACTCATGAAAAATTCAGCCCTCTTACCAGCCCAGCTTCCTGAAGACCCTACTAACTGCAAATTCAACTCTGAGCATTAACTCTTCACATTATGAAGCAGTTTTAGCTCATGCGCGCGCGCGCGCGCGCACACACACACACACACACACACACACACACACACACTTTCCTTATTCTTAATTTTGGAGACCATTTGACTGTTTCATTAATTAAATTTACTTTCATTCTGAATTTTATATTGCTCTTGTAGGTTTATAAATATCTCTTAGTAGTTATGAGTTTATTGCTTTACTAGCTTTAGTATTCTTCTTTGAAGTTAATAATTTATTATTTCACCAGTTTAAAGAATTGTATTGGCTTTTGCTATTTTTTTTGTGGTAATAAAATTATATTAAGTAATTTAACACTAGACTTCTTAGTTGTTTTATCTCATTTTTAGCTTTTGTTTTTAGAATCTTTATTATTCTATTTTCTTTTGATGCCCTATGATTTCTGACTGTGTAACAGGTTTTAAAATATTTTTTCTATATTAATAACTTCTTCTGATATTAAATAAGAATGAAACAGTAGGCAAAGCGTAGGGGGGAAAGTGAACAGGCAAAAGATAACCATAAACAATTTAAAACAACCTTTGATTTTTTAATCTATAAAAGGAAACACTGTTAAGATTATGTGCATGTGTGTGTATATATGTACATATATATGTACATATATACACACATGCATATATATGTATACGTGTGTGTAATACAAATATCACACACACACACACACACACACAAATATATATGACTGCCTAGATACAGACAATCTGCACTCTGAAGGCAGAAAGGTAACCTATTGCCAACCAATTTCAATTTGCATGGCTGCCTTTCTGAGTCTTCTATCACATTTACTCTGCCAGAATCTTGAAATTGCCTTCCAACTCTTCTCTATGATTCCAGGAAACATTCTGGCTGTTAACTGTTTAGGAAAACTTGAACTCTGCTTAATTATGGTTCATGTTCATGAAAGCACAATCAAAACCTAAAGACAATTGTCTCATCTGTCAAAACTATACTAGGTCTAGTTGTAGAAATATGATTGGTTTAAAATACTGTATTGGCAATTTCCTTTCAATCCTATTCCATTCCTTCAGAATCAGACATAATTTTTAAGTTGGTAACACTTTTATTACTTTGGTTATATTTTTGAGTCCATATTGTGTCTGGCACATTGAGTATTTTGATGTACTTTTTGGGTGGTTTAAGATAATCAAAAGTGAAACAACAGGTTATCTACCTAATTAATCTTACATATTATAAATTCAGTCAATAATTCTTTTCCCAAGAAATTTATGTCTAAGATTATTCATACAAAACTGAGTGTAGTGGCTCAACCTTGTAGAGTTGTGGCTGCACCACTCCAAGACTGACATGAGCTGTGATTGCACCACTGCACTCCAGCCTAGGTGACAGAGCAAGACCCTGTCTGTACACATATTTAAACTAAAGATTTGTAATTATCTGCCTTGGCTCATTTAAATGTCACCAGTTGATTCAACAAGTGAAAAGAATTTCTACATTATTGTGCATAAAACTGTTACTGAAATTTTTAAAGTTGATTTTGCTAGCAACTGGACTCAAGAACAAGAGAAGATAAAGGATTACTATCTGTTAAACTCAGAGAACATATATATATTCATCCAACATTAATTGAATTTTAAAAATGCATGAAAAACATTTTTGTCATTGATACTAAAGTTGTTCAATGAACAGCAAAAGAAGTCATACGGTAGAGTAATTCAAAACCAAGTCTTTGAGTAAAAAGCTTCCAGAATATATGTTCTCAAACATATATCTTTATTTTTTCAAAATCAAAACGTGACTAAAATACACTAATCATTTATAAATAAACTCTTTAAGAAAGTTAATTTTCCTGGATTGCTTTCAGTGTTTTAACTTCTGATATAAGTTAATGATTAAGATTTCTCCTACTACATATTAAATAATCAGAGACTGCACTGAAACATAATTTGCCATAAACAAAGTTTGCATTTGAGCCCAAATAACTTAAGACACAATAATTACTGCAGCCATAACAGCAACAACACTCTTTATAACAATAAAACTAAGTCATCTCCACGTTGCAATAATACAAAATTACCTGATATATGAAGAACCAAAAATACATGTTTGATTCCCAAGAGAAGAGACAAAAAATAAGGATCAACCTCATGATAACCCAAACACTGAAGTGAGCATCTAAGGATTTAAAGCAGCTACTATAAATATATTCAAATATGTAAAATAAATACAAATATAAAAACCAGAGCAGAGAGGTAGAAATTTATAAAACCTAATAAAAATCCTAGAACATATATAACATTTTAGACAAAAAATTCACTGGTCAAGCTCAATATTAGAATGGAGATGACTGAGAAAGAGACAGTGAAAATGAAGATAGATCCATATAAATGATCTAATCTGAAAACCAGGAAGAACAAACAATTTTTAAAACTCAGCCTATCAAAATACCTACAATATATATAATTGATCTTCCAGAAAGAGTGAGAATATAGAACAATATTTTTGAAATGTATAAAATGTATCAAATTTGGTGAATGACATAAATTCACAGGATTTAGAAAGATGTGATGAAGAAGCCCATGTCCAGTCACATTATAGTCGAACTGCTTAAAATGCAAGATAAAGAGAATTTATTGAAAGCAGCCTGAGAAAAATGTACAAGGAATAAGAATTAGAGTCACATTTGTTAGTTAACACCAACATTTTTTTGCATTATTCTTCTAAAAACTTAAACACAGTCTGGGAATCATTTTAAATTTACATTTATTAAGACCTTAGCACTTTGATAAGAATGCTATTTTACCAGCCTTCATATTGGCAAAGAAGAAACATGAAACCAAAGAGCTGATCATACTGTCTCAAAAACACACAATCACAAACTAACTTTGTATCACAAACTGTGGAGGCCAAAAACAGTGGAATACCAGCTTTAAACTGCTTAAAGGGGAAGAAAAACGTATCAGTTCAGAATTCTGATTTACCTTTTGGTCTATGAATTCAATTTGTAAATTAATATGAGACTTGCCTGACATATATGCATTTATATATACGTGTCTGTGTGTATATATATGCACACGCGTGCATATGCATACATATGTACACACATGCATATATAGACACATATGTACACACATATACATACTTACATACATAATTCTAGCTCAGGGCACTAGGGTGATTTATGAAAAACAATTCATGCCCTCAAAAACCTTATAGTTTAGATGAGGAGACTTGGTTCATGCCATAACATAAACAATTGATGATCCAAAACAGAGCTATCTCTACCAGAACTAATCCATTCTGAAAAAATAAAAGGGATTATAAATTTGGTGAATTTATTTTTAGCTATTATTTTCTTCATTAAAAATTGTAATACTTTATACATGCTATTTTATTTTGTTCAAGTACCTTATTTCCCTGATCTATATTCCTTCTTGGGGATTCCACAATATCTGTTCTCACAAATGCTTCTTCCTGTTTCTTCATTTCTTTTTCTTTTCCTTACATTTGCCAAACGATAGTTTGACAGGATGATTTTATTATACACTCACATCCGCAAGCTCTCAAAATCATGTTTCCTGAGAAGTATCTTGTGACAGCTCAATTCACCCCAGTTTTCATCTATATGTTAGAAAACAAAGTACAGACAGATTTTGTACCTCCCAGAGAGTCCTTCGTTTTCCACATGCTTTCTTTGTGTTAGTACTACTTCTGGGATGCACTGTTTCTGGTCCCTCTCAATGCTGTGATTTCTCTCCATGGCTTCGCAGCTCCATTTCCTACTGCACAGCTTCTGCCTAATTTCAGCTCTGCTGGCAGCCTTTACCTCTAATACAAAACCTGGGGATTATAACGTCTCCTCATTTTGCTGACTGTGGAGTTGTGATAGTTTTTTGTTTTGAATAACTTCCAGGAGGAGGAAGAGAGACTGTTGTTGGTTTACTCAGTCACATTCCTACTAGAAGTCTACTCTTACATTTTGAAATGAACTCGTTTTGACTGCTGTTTATTGATATTTCATTCCTTATCACTAGCCCCAAACAAAGGTAAACATACTTCCTTCCTTATATCCTCCCAATATAACTATGTTACAATTTTTTGTTGAATCAATTATCAGCATCCACATGAGTATCAACTGGTTATAATTTTTAAAACAAACCAAATGGCTATATTTTATTTGTTTTACATTTTTTACTGGAGTTAACTATTTTTGTTTGCTTACTAAATTTCCTATGCAGCTATCACTAATTTACTCCCAAATTCTGATCTTCACTCTCAATTCAGATCTTCAGAATGTCTTCCAAACTTCAATTTCTGAAGTTTAGAATGAATGTATAGAGGTGAACTTACATGCCCCTTAGTGTTTTACATTTAACTTTTCTCTCTCTCCTCGGGCTAATTCAGATGCCATTTGGCCATAAGCTTTATTACAAAAACAAAAAATTAATTTTGACAAATACAAATTGTATACATTTACCATGTATAGCATGTTATGTACGAACGCGGGAGTAAAGATATTTCTTTAACGTAGTGATTTCATTGCCTTTGTATATACCCAATAATGGAATTGTATTATAAACATTCTGGCTTGCAGAATTTGTAGACACCTGTCAACAACTGTCGCCTGTAGACCTATTCTCATTATCTTTGTTGAAATTATGATACGTTTTAATAACTATACTATAACTTATATAGGTTCAATTTCTTTATACATCCATTTTATTTTATTCAGAGTGTTACATTTCCATTATACAGTCTTTTAATTAATGTGAAATAAAAAATAAGTTCTCAATTTTCTAACAAATATTTCATCTAAAATATAGTCAAAGGAGATACATTTCAGTCAAAATAATTTCAAGGGCTTGTGACACTACCTTCTTGGTGAAATTAAATAAGTTGAAATGGAAAACTCATGGATTGTCCTAGAAAAATAAGGATATAGGCCAATATTAACATAAAATTTAATTAAATTAGAATAAGCCATTCCTTCTGTAATTTTGTTTTGTCTAACAATAAAGAGGCATACAATTTCTTTGTTATTATAAGTCTAATTATTTGGAGAGATCAAGTGTTTTAAAATGTTGAAATTTCACTGATAAAAGCACATTCCTTTTTTGACATAGACAAAACTGAAATTCTACCTTGACTCCTGTATTTTCATTTAAAAAAATAAAGGTTGTGTCTGATTCTTGGATACCTCCATAGCCAAGTATGTTTACATTATCCGAATTTGAGACAAAGATGTTTTCGGCAAGTATTCTCCATCCTTCAAACAATTTCACCTTGAGAATTGTATACCTGTTTGATATCATAGAAGATGTAGGTTTTGAATGAATATCTGAACAAACAAATGTGGATTAAAGATTGAGACTTCCATCACTGAATTCTGCATAAAGATTCTGATCTTGCAAAGGTCCTTTCAATCCTTTGGAGATCATTTTTATACCCATGAGTTAATGTTCTCCAATTTTTATATAAACATATGTTCTATTAAATTAACATATACTGAATACATAAGTAAACGTTTACATAAACAATAGTTGCTGGAGGAGAGGGAATAAGGAGAGAGGAATTCTTAACAAATAGATGGGTCTATTGATAACCAAAGCTATTATTTACTGAGAGACTAACATATTTCAAGTAGAATCTTATGTATTTTAAATATATTATTAAAACTGGAAGTTGACAAGGTGAGCAATCAGCACTTGTTGCTATCAGAAATAAACTTAATGGTGAAGTTATAGGCAAGTTTGATAAATAAAAGTGGAAACGACAGATAAAAGTGCTGAAATTTCCAATGCAGCAAGATATGAACATGGATTTTGTTATTTTTCTTTTAATTTCCATTTGATTTCTATGACAGTATAAGAAACAAAAACCCTTTTATGAAACTACTAAGATAACTCTTTCTCTATTTTTAGCTAAAACACAAATAGGAAATGTCATTTTGTGAGAAAGTCTCCTACCTAAGGAGTGTGGATTTTTTTTATAACCAATTTTGTACATATAGGAACTTTTGAGGATCTGGTCATTCCACTTTTGTGCTTATACAAGTGACCAATGTTGCATGGCAAAATTCAACCATACTCATGATGATTACATTTACCACCATTAGAAACTGTATTCTTGAAGATTAAACTTTGATTCTGAAAATTTTATATAAGATGCATCATAAATTTAGTTCTCAAAATCACTCTATCCAAGACTGTAAATTTTTTTGCTTAGAGTGTAGAAAATTGAAGTATAGCAAAGCCAATTACTTCCAGAATTAAAAAAAAACAGAATTAAATAATGTGTCTAACTTTGCCAGATATTGATTAAATTTACTTAAGCCTAGGAATCTAACATTAATATTGTATGTGTATATATATATAATATGCATGTATGTAAGATATATATATATATATGTATCTTTGGAATATTTTCATATTATAATATTAAGAATAAAATTTTGAATGTCATTTGCAACATTAATTTTGCTATGAGCTCTATTAAAAAGAACTGGAGTTTTGAACATCTGAGCCTTAAGAACATATTTGCTACCACAGTAACTTCCAACCAATTCTGCAAAATAATACAACAGACATTAATTTTGCTATTTGTGTCTTTATACCTGACCATTTTAAAGCCAAATCTGAACCCAAAATGATGTGATTTAATATATGAAACTAACAATCTATTTTGTTATTTAGTCATAGAGTAATTATACCTTTTTTGTAGATAATGTGAGGTCAATAGATGTAATGGCACTTTCATTGAGAATAGGTAATGGAGAATGTAATAATCTAAGTGATTTAGATAAAAGTAATCTTTTGGCTTTTATTAATAAAAATAAAATTCTCAGCTCCGCACTCCCCTCCCCCGCAACTGACTGAGCAGTCTCTTGGCCAAGGGAACCCCAGAGAAACCTCGGAAGCTGAGCTGCCGGACATGACAGGATGGGAGGTTGAACACACCTCCTTATAATCTCTCACTAGCCATTAGGCCTTCTTCCCTAAGGGCTGAACAGAAACCAGTTCTTTCAAAAGACTCCCCGATTTCAAGCAACCTTGTGACTACCTCTTCCTTTAGTGGTTTCAGAGCAACAATTATCCCACGTTCCTTCCTGATAGCAGACTGCCTACCACGGAGTGGTTCTGGCCAGTCTCTAGAGGATGTACAGTGAGGATTTTCACGTCCTCTGTTTCACCTTTTGATATCAGAAAGCCAAACACTCTACCCTGGGGTCATGCTAATGATACTATTTTATGTACATGCAACATACAAAAAAGCATGAAGATCTGTGCATGTGTGATTTCTCCTTTCAAAAATATTCATGACTCCTCCTGTGGCTTATTAAATAAGCATATTTGGCCACCCCACATAAATTTCTGTTCCCTTTGCTGTTCCCTCAAAGTGTGTTTTCATATTCTGGCCAGAGGCTATGCTATTCCCACTCTGGTCTGAATGGCCACATTGCAGGCTGCAACCCTTTATGAGAACTAAAGTTCTCCTTTCCAAATGTCTAAACCTTGTCATTCTCCAGTTAACAACATTTTAATAGCATGAGTTGCCTAACTGGCTGCAAGTTAATACTGTCATCTTGTTTTCACTTAAATGGGAATAAGTGCTTCTCTTCTTAGGATGCACTAGATTGCTATAATGTGGTTAGATATCTTTATGTCATCAGGTCCAATTATTTCTTTGTGTTACTAGATTTTTTGATTGAAATAAGGAAAAAATAAGGATTGTATCTTCTTCCACTCATCCTGACATATTCATCAGACATCTTTTTGATTGATAATTTATTCTTCCCTGCATCACTCTTACAACAGATTTCCTTACACCTAAAGTTATTTAAAATGTTGCATCCCAGTATCAAAGGTAAACTCATAGGTATAAGATTTAAATAACAGATGCATTCTAATTGTTTTCTTCTTGCAGCTCTCATCCTCATCAACTTTTCTGTAGATTTTGCTGGTATCTCTCTATTAAGTCTTTCACTACTCTTTTGTCAGTTCTTAATTATCAGGCCCTCCAAAATTTTGGAGTTTCCTTATGTTTCTTCACACCCTTCTATCCTTCTATTGTTATTCTGTAAGTTCTCAATGATTTTATTTTTACATAAACCCTCAGTTGTTGCCTGTACATTGGTGACTCCTAAGTATGTGTTCTTAATCTAGAGCTCTAAGGGCTAATTCCTTCTAGAAAGTTCTAGCCAGATATTCCATAGATATTAAAAACTTAATACAATATTTACATACAGACCAGAAAACCCTTTTTCCTTAGCCTTTAAAACATCCCACATCTCTCCTACTCCCTCTTTTCTCTCCTTCCCCCCCTGCTCAGACACACACACAGTACCAAAAAACGCAATAGTGCCTCTGTCATTTGAGATTGTGCTGTATAGCACAACCTATAACGTTAAACATCTGCATTCTAACACTGTAAAGTTCCAGGGTAATTGCATCTCCTCCTATCCTGTTCTATATCTTCAAAACAAAAGGCAACTGTGTAGGAATATTCTTCTGTTATAGTGAGAGACAGACACTGCTTTGGACAAAAAAAAAAATTGAGCTGCAAAAGCAATTAGCTGAAAGAAAAAAATGATAAAATTATCTTGTAAAATCCCACCTCAGAATATCTAAAAGAATAGCATTTCCCTGTATCACCAAGTACCTTTTTTCTTTTTTCTGAGGGATACTATACTAATTCCTCAGAACCTTCAAATACGTTTCTGAAGGTTCTGAGGAATTAGTGTAGTATTTGCAACACCTAAGGAATATCAATATGTAGATAAAAACAATTTGCATGAAACGGGATACCAATTTTTACTGAGAACTAGATGAATACAGTGTCATATAAATGCAAAAGTTTGCTTTTTATAAAAATGTCTAATAATATCTAAATACATTTCTTAAAACTTTTATTTTTGTAATTTTATTTTAAAATTGTATGTTTATTTAGTGTACTTTATATTTAATTTTAACAATTTTGATTGTTTTAGAAAATTAACTTTAAAAATATATTTAATATTTTTTCCATTCCTGTTAATTTATATTTTTGATAAAGGTACATTCAAGTTACACACACATTGAAGAGAATTATATTTTATTTTCAATCATTTACATAATTCAGCGAGTACCATTCAACACTGTGCCAGTAACTAACAAGTACAAAAGTATAGCACAGGAAAGGAAAAAGATTAAAAAGTCAAGAAATAGAAATTTTCTCTGAATAAGACATATTTTTTAAGATAGCATTATAGGACTTTTTAAACAAGTTTTTTTTTTTTTTAGCTTAACATTTGACTTTTAGATATTTAGAAATGTGGCATGTGAATTTCCATTTATACTCTTGCCACAGGCTCTGCAAATGTTAAGAATAGGACTTTTTGAATTCTGTGTCCACAACCCAACTTAGTATCTTCTTTTAAATCTACTTTGCTTCATAAATTTCTCAATATATTACTCAACCCTCTACCCAATTACTGAAGCCAGAAACCTACATGTCACTCTAATTCTTCTTCACCTCTAAAATCTATTCATCAAATATTTCCTTTTTGATTATGAAGTCTATTTTGTGGGGGACAAAGCCCTTGGCCATCTGAAGTTTTGCTGAAATATCAGCTCACAATGAAGCAGATTAATATGAAAAGACATACAAATTTATTTAACTGTGTGCACAGGGAGAATCATGGTGTTTTTTCCATAACCCAATGGTGTCCAGAAGCTTATATACATATTGAGATTACAGAAAGACTGATGGCTTGGAACCCAGAAAAATAGGTTATGGGGCCAGGAGAAGAGGAATTCTATTGAGGGGCAATAAATGATTACTAGGGAGAATGGTTGGATTGGGGAACAGAAATGAAATTGTAAATAGTTCTCTTTGGGATTTAAATGATCCTTGGAGACATTTCACATTTTGTAAAATAAAAAAAAGAAAAACAAAGGGCCCCTGTAGTAGTCGTTTTTCATGCTGCTAATAAAGACACAGTGGAGACTGGGTAATTTATAAGGAAAAAGAGGTTTAATGCACTCAGCTCCACGTGGCTGGTGAGGCCTCACAATCACGGCAGAAGGCCAGGAGGAGTAAATCACATCTTACATGGCAGCAGAGGAGAGCGAGCTTGTGCAGGGGAACTCCTCTTTATAAAACCATCAGATCTTGTGAGACGTATTCACTATCATGACAGCATGGGAAAGATCTACCCCATGATTCAATTACCTCCCACTGGGTCCCTCCCATGACATATGGGAATTGTGGGAACAATAATTCAAGATGAGATTTGGGTGGGGACACAGCCAAACCATATCAGGTCCATTCTGGTGCAGTTACATTCTTGGTCTTCTTTCCAGTAATGGGTAATAAGATAACAGGGAGGAGAACAAGGACAATTGTTCTCCTTGGTGGGTCAGTCCTATTGAGGGACTGTGCTAAGGAAAACCGAGTCCACAAGGAGCGTGGTTTCAAAGGCAAGAGCTTTCCAGCTCCATGCCTCCATTCACCTCCCCATCTGGGAACCTAGAGTTCTTTGACTTTCCCACACGCCAGCTAGGTAAAATTCCAGGTGTGCTCCTTTGTTTAAAAAGCGTGCCAAAAGCTCTGGGAGGAAGCAGCTCTATTGTGGACCAGAAGGAGAACCAATCCAAAATCAAAGTCAAAGATCAATCACTCCAGAGGAAGTTTAAAAGAACTCCTCCCATTGGACAAGAACATGAATGGGGTGGGAATAACTCCAATATTAAAGTCCCACTGCCCCTTACCTGTGTAGACTCCTTCTCGGGATCCCCTCCCATGGCAATGTGGGCACTGTCTCTTCCTCTCTACCTGTGTGGATATCCCCTCCAGATTCCACTCCCATGGCAGCATGGGAACTCTGTCTACTTCTTTTTCTCAGCCTAATACATTGCTCTCTGCTAAACTCCTTGGGTCTGATATTGACTTAAACAGTAAGCTCACCATGCCTCCAAGTCCCCTTCCTCATTCCTGGGGCAAAGGGAACCCAAGAACTGGGGGTACATCCAATCAGGCAGGGAGCTGAGCCCCGTCTGGCCCCATTACCTGGTTACACCATCTTTATGTAGACAGATGAAGAGTCGCTTCCAATTTATTTGATCTCCCAAGTTTTTAATTCAAAGTTCTTATTATATCAGGGAGCCACATTTTGTGGTGAAATTTCCTGTGCCCCCTTCAATTTTTAAAATATCTTTAGAATTTGTCATTTCCTCAGAAATCTTTCTGGGCCAGCCGCTACAAAGCAGCCTCTTCCACCCTTCCCTTCCATTCAGCAACACACTATTTCTATTGTAAACCAAAAACAGTAACTGAAAGAGGTCTCAATCAATGTAGAGGTTTTTGTTTCTGTTTTGCCACTTTATTTTTTTGTCAAGGTTGAGAATACACCCAGGAAAAGGAGACACAAGCCACAGTAGAGTTGTAACCAAGTATTTTAGCTTTAAAATGCATTTTAACCTATTTTTTTCTAGTTCTAGAATATAACCATGAAATGTACTTTGAAATGTTGTTTCCTTCACTTTCCTACCAGACACTCCCTTATACTATGCATTCATATCTAACTATATGCTTGCTTAAAATTTCAGAAGCTAATTTTGACATAAATCAGCCATGGATATCAAGCTTCAGAACTCTCCCCAACCTGGAGACTACCTCAAGATCATTAATCTACTTGGCCACAACGAACATGGCACCATCCTGCACTCCAGGTGGACAATAATTCAAGATAGCCCTCAAAACAAAACATGCAGACCCGCACCCTACACCACTCCCACATGTTTCCCAAACCATCTTCCCTTTTTAAACACCCCTCAGTCATTTGAAATGGTTTTTGTATGCATGAGCCTGACCATCTCCTCAACTGCTGGCATTTGAATAAAGCTCCTTTCTTTCTACAATACCTCATCCCTGTGTATTCAGCTTTTCAATCGATGAGCAGCTGGACCTGAGTTCAGGTACAGGATCTGTGTCCCATACTTTTTCCAAAAAGGATTTTGAAGGCTTCAGTGTTTAAAGGGGACAAAAAAGCAGGCAGGAAGGGAATGAGAAAAAAAGGGAAGGTAGTGCTATTTGTGATCACATTCCTGTCATGCTTTCATTAGCAATCACTGAATCCATATGTTACATGTGAAAGGAAGTAGTAGGAAAATAGTCAATCACACATTCATTTCTTACTCAATCTCCACTTGTCTCAGGGTGGGCAGAAAGATAATTTCCAGTCTTGCTTTTGTCCTATACTCAGGAAGATCAACTGTTTTCATTGTTAGGGTAAGAGAAGCCCCCTGAAAGACTATCTTGCAGCTGACTGTTTAGTAACAAAAGGAAAGGCAGTTTCTTGTATGACTCGGTTTCCAAGCCTAACTTTTCCCTTCTGCATAGTGAGTTTGCGGTCCTGAGATTGTATTTTATTTTCCTTCCACACTATCTAATGTCTTCCTCATACTTATTAATTTGGAATTTATCATATTTATATACTTATATATCAGTGATTAATCTACCCCTACATGATAGTACAGGCTTCAAGCAGGTTTATCTAGCTCCTCGCTACATTCGTGAGGCCTAGAATACTACATGAGAGCAACTGAATAAATAACTTGTTAAATAAATGAATGAATGTTCTGTGTCCACACAGATGTTTAGTGAAAAGAGAACGTCTCATTTTAGGCAACTTGTTATTTAAAGAGCAAAACATTTAGTGTGTCTGTGCAGACCTTTTGATGCAAGAAGAATCTTGTTATTGGTCTTACAGCTGCATTTGCAATCTTCTTTCACTGAATGGAGAAGCATTCTCTTAAATAACTGGACTTTCTTAGCTGCAGAACGGCTAAGAAATTAATGATTAATGGCTCACTGTGCAAGCAAAGTGAGGGTGATGAAAGATGTTTGAATCTTCTAAGAAGTCTCTGTTTCTCTAACAATCTTTTGCACTTTACTCCTGAAAGCCACCCATTCTTTTATAACATATGATCATGATTTTTCTTAAAGGTTTTCATTGTTTTAGGCCTATTTTATTCTAAAAAGTAATTTCTCATTAACAATAGGAAAATAATTAAATTGTAAAGTTTGCAAATAAAGGTACCCTTTAACTTTAAATATGGTTTGCAAAATTATTTGACTCACATGATAAAAGTTTTTTGCTAACGAGTGTATTTTAAACTCAATACTTCTTGACGCTGGTGAAACAAACATATTAGGTCAAAGAGAGTGCAAGTTACTTCTTATATTAAACACAACCTGGAAATGATATATTGATTAATGTCTGTGGTTGTAGACATGTGTGTTGTAAATGTCTCTCCAACTGGATTCTTTGTCATAAGTAAGAGTTCTCAACATTTCCAGTGGAATTCCACTTTTTCACTTTTCTCTTCTCTATGGGGAGAATACTAGAATACCAGTTTTTTTTTTCTCAATTCCTTGCTTTGACTGTATTATTTTAGTCTATAGAACAGATGGCTTTCAAATTATTGAGCTTGCTCTTGAGAAATGTCTCGAGAAATGCAAACTTAGTCAAGAAAGCCTTTAAGCAATTTTTCATGTGTTTCTTCTTTGATAAAATTAGTCCATGGAACCTAGTTTTGAAAATGAATAACATGATTCATAATTAAGATAGTATAAATTCAACTTCATCTATACTTTCCTTAATGAGTAAAATATTTTACAGACAGCTGGAAAGATTTAACTGTACTAATGGTATATCAGTGATTATAAGCAAAACTTTAAAATGAATTTAAATTAGTTCAGAGATGCAGAAGAAAGGGACATTTTAATTCTCATCAAGTCGTTCATTTTCTCTTAGATTCTTTACACACTGCTTTATGCTTTTGGAAATAAGATCATCATGTCCAAATCTGAACACAGAAGTAGTGTTCCTGCGTCTGCCCTTAACTATCTCCTGTCTATTCTCTACAATCCACAACAGTTATCTAAGACATACTTTTTTTTATCACTTCCCTGATTAAAGAATCTTAGAGACCCCAGATTCCAAAGATAGCCTTCAGGGTTTGAGCTCAACTTAAGAATTTCAACTCCTGGAAAATGTTTTATCTTTCAGTCCTAACCATATATTATTAAAAAATCCTTACCTGGCAGGGCTCATGGGGAAAAAGTACCCTCCCTGTATTAGATATAGCATACAGCCAGGGCTCTACAGTTCCCCAGTAAAGTGGCAGTCAAGGACTCAGGCCCTTCTGGCCCATACTGCTCTGCATATTTGCATTCGTGGCCCGTGTGTTTCATTTCTAGATGTCTTTATCGGAGGCCTTGGCAGAGGTCATCTTCAGGCATCTCTGTGTAGGCCTCCTCATGGGATAGGTAAGAAGGAGAAATCTTGAAGACGTTTTTCCCGTGGGGCCATAACACCTCTGGCCCTTTTGTCCTGAGCTCCTTCAACAACGAAACAACTGCCATAACACCGGAGCCCCTGCCCATGTGCAACACCATGGGGGAAAGTGGACAGGAGGAGTCGGGACTTCCTCCAATATCCACTCTTGCTTATACCATGGCAGTAAGTCATTAAAAACTTCACCATTTCTTTCCCTTTTGGCTTCAATCAGCTAATCTGAGATCTGGCAACCCAGCTCTTTCTCCCAGCTCAGCTGAGCCCTTGACACTGCTCAGCACTGCCTCGGGTACCACAGCTGACTCCACCCTGGACACTGGTACTTCCAGACTTGGCATTTCCCCTCTTGTTTCTCTCTTTCCTTCTCATGTTCTTTCCATGTTTGAATAACTTACTCAGAGGCTCATTTTCAATCTGATTTATTCTGGCAGAATTAATTGCCCCCTCCTCTGTTTTCTCCTCATGTGGATTAGGTGACTGAGAAGTAATTCTTATTAAAATGATTTACATTACAAAAGTATAAAAGCAACATGACCACATGACAGCATATTTGAAAAAAAAAGAAGACAGTAAATAAATAGCCTTTAATTATCCTACCACCTTGAGGCAATTTTTATTATCATCTGGGGATTTATCTTTAAGTCATTTTTCTTATATCCATTATGTTTAAGGAGTTAAACAGGAGTTACAGTATAACTCCAACCACTTGTTCTTAGCCCCACCCCACAACAACATGCATGCAATGAACATGTCTTACGATTGATAAAACAGTCTTCAAAACCAGTGTTTCAGCCACATAATGATTTATAGAGAACTGACCTTATTTGCTAAGTTATATTGCTAATCACTTGTTGTTTGAAATATTCCCATTGTAGTTACATGAATGTACTAGCATGGGTGAGAAGTAGCAAGGATGAGGGTAGATACACTGTATGAGGCAAGGCCAGAGCTCAGGGTACTAATTTGAAAAACCAAGAACCTCCTATACTGCCATATAATATGGATGCAAAAAGAAAAAGTGGAAA
Organism: Sapajus apella; assembly: GCF_009761245.1. NCBI lineage: Eukaryota > Metazoa > Chordata > Mammalia > Primates > Cebidae > Sapajus > Sapajus apella. The sequence goes on along the minus strand of NW_022436943.1, from coordinate 12,646,960 downwards.
CATCAAGGCATTCCAAATTATACAACAGTATAAGGCTACTATGACGTATCTGTCATATTCTTGGGTCTGCATCTGGACTGTGAGAACTTTCAGGTATTTCTTTCTCCTTCTGGAGATTTACAGTCAGTCTTCAAGCTTTACTCCTCTATAAGAATGTATCTAATTTTGTTAAGAAAGTCCCTGAGAATTGCTTCTGAACATTACAAAATTGAATCCCTATCACTCTTCTTATTCATCTTTACCTGCCAATGCTGGTTTCCCACGTAAGTACTCAGCTATGGCTCAGGAATAAACAATAAACTGTTGTTGGTGAAATTCCCCTCACAAACTTCTCCTTGTGCTAGGACCAGAGCTACTATGGGAGAATAAGCTTGTCTCATATACCTTGTAAAGTCAAAGAACCAGAAAAATTGCTTCACTGTAAAGAATGTGACATAGTACCTGTAAAATGAAATTGTTTAAGGAGATACAGAAAGAAACAGAAAACAGTTTCACAATAGTTCAAAATATATCTATTTCTCCCTATTGTTTAAGTCTATCCACACTGGCATTTTTCCTGGCCTGTGAGCTTTTAACCATACCAACAGATAACACATAATATATTACAGTAAAGGTCACCTGTCTAAGTAGGTGAAAGTTATTACATCAAAATAATGACCAGGAGAACATGAAAGAAGTAAACCCAAGTTACAGGGACAGATTTAGACAGGTCATAAAAATTTCTTCTCACTGCCCCCTTGAGACGTCCTATTAATATAGGAAGGCTATAAAATGCAATTTCTTATAGTCAATACATCTAGGAAACATTTCTACATATCTGGGAGGGTATAGATATGGTCCTACCTAAAAGCATAACAAATAGCTAAACAAATGACTTCTTACCACTCCAATCAGTCAAAATGCCATTTTTTTTTTTTTTTTTTTTGAGACGGAGTTTCGCTCTTGTTACCCAGGCTGGAGTGCAATGGCGCGATCTCGGCTCACCGCAACCTCCGCCTCCTGGGTTCAGGCAATTCTCCTGCCTCAGCCTCCCGAGTAGCTGGGACTACAGGCGTGCGCCACCATGCCCAGCTAATTTTTGTACAAAATGCCATTTTTTAATGAAGTAGCTGTTAATTTACGCTCCCCTTCAAAACAAAAAACAAAAATAAAAAACACAGTTTTGTTAAGAAACTCAACTGCTGAAGCATTATGTGAAAGTGAGGGCAATGCTTTATCCTATTCATTCCATTACTTGACAAAATATCCAGATTCTCTATTTAGGTGACTTTTTTATAGCAGTTGAGAGAATTATACAAATGTCAGGCAAAAATTGAGACTATGTTGTATCTATGACAAATATTCTATGGAGAAGCAGGCTTTACTGTTGCTGTCTTAAATGTTAGATATTTTTCAATTTAATATGTAACCTTTTCTTTCCTATCTTCTCATTATGGTCTACTAGTTCTCCTATTTGTTATTTATAAACATGGACTTTGCTCAAATGCTCTGTGTTTCACATCTCTGACTGCTTTCACTAAACCTTTCTTAAAGAGCAGGGTGAGTTAGCAAGTAATTCAAAGAGGTAATCCAGATGATGGATGATTGACCTGTGTATTACAGACAAAAATGGGATTGATTCAGCTTTCGTTTAGATTCAATTGCTTGTCAAAGTTTTGCGGTGTTCACACTTTAACCCAAATATTATTTAAGATTTATGGAATAAAAAAAAGCAATTATGCACAAAGCATTCCATTGTGCACACACACACAAAAAAAGACAATGATATTGAGTCTAACTAGTGCATGAGACCAACTCCTCAATATAAACAAGCATCTTAAGAATTTAGAAATGAATGAAAATCAAAAGGAACGTTGATTTTCAACTCTGCAGAATATACTATGCATGCCCCTTAACGATACTCCTCAAATAGTGATGATGAACTGAGAACATAGGCCAGGGTGTGCACCAGGTGGTGGTGAGAAGCCCAGTGGGAAAAAGCAGGGGACAGAGCCTGACACCAGCTGAGCTGTATGTTTTCTGTTGGTGAGTATTACAGTGAGTTTGGTGAGGGAAATGTAAGCTTTTGCCTTTTCCATCCCCAATACCTTTTCCCTGCTTTATTTCTATTATTGACTTTATTACTGTCACTTCCCAGCATTGGGAAGTTGCTATTGCTCCTGAAGGCAAGTTAACGTAACAATGGGTGGCTCATATATTCTAGCAACAGAAGGACAGGGTGTAAATCTTACTACCTGTGCAGCCTTGGGCAAGTCAATTAAACTTTCTACTGCTTTCTTGTCTAAAAAACGAGGAAACAGTGTATACCTCATTGTTGGAATATTCAGTGTCTTAAAGTGTCCAAAATGTCTAATTTATAGTGAGCAACTGCTGGGTGTACGATAATGCTAGTTCTCCTCTCCCTGAAGGATACCAGTGCCCATTCTTCTGAAAAGGAAATGCCATTCATCTCCCTAGCAGAATCCTTTTCATTTTCTCAATCTAGTCACCTGGGATGCCTTCTATCCTCTATGTGCAGGTCCTTTTAATTTCATGCCTGAACTATTTCAATAGTCTCTTGACTTGTCTCTATCTCCAGTTTCTTCCCCCTCACATCTCTCTTGTTCATTGTTGCCAGACTAATCTTTCTAAGGTGTCCTTCTGTCATTCTGCTGCTTAGAAATATTTAAAAGGTTTCTAATGAATACAAGAAAAATTCAAAACTGCTTGCTGACACAGCAGACCAGGAATCTGCTAAATTCTTGGCGCTTTGCATGTATTTTCTCTAAGCCTTAGAACAATACAGCAGGACAGGCACCAATTTTACAAGTAAGAAATAGAGAATCAAACAGGTTTGAGAGCTAGGCAAAATTCAAAAGCTAGAAGGTAGGCAAGTTTGACCTCAATCTGGTTTTGTTCCCTATCAAGTCTGTCACCTTCATCATCATACACTAACTCCCAAACAATTGTACCCTCATGTTATACTGCAGATATATCTATAATTCATGTGTTTCCTATTATTTGGTTATTATGGCAGCATCCACTATCAGACTATGGGCTCTTAGCATAGAGGAATCTCAGTGTCTTTTTTTTCCTCGACATGTTTTAGCACCTACACAGAACAAACAGGACACTCAAAAAAGTATATAATAAATGAATGGATCAATTAATAAAGATCCCCTTTACCCCAAAAACGACATTAGGAGCAATGTAAGATGGGCTTTGAGGGCCCACTGCAACCTGAGTGCAGTGTGGGTAAACTGTATTTTGATGATGGAGAAGACACTAAAAGGTGTGAGAATTGTTTGTGAAAACCTAAATGAGAGATTGAGCACTCATATCTGTGTCACATTTTCAACTGTATTTGTTTCCCTTCTTTCATAGTAACAATGTCTTATACCATAGTAGTTTAGCCTTTTTTCCTATTTAAAACTATTAAGTTATACATTTTAAAATTACATAATGAGTTTTGCTTCTCCTCATATTATATTCTGTCCTTAATAACAATTGTGAAATTCCCTGTGGACTTTATATGAACTTGTGACTGTATAGCTTAAGGATGGGTCCTAATGGTAGCTTTGCTTTAGAAAGAAATAATGTCATCTGACCATGGAAATTTATTTATTTACCCAACCGTGTCACTCAAAGTCTAGTCCTGACCATAGGGAATACAGTCCAATCCAAGGTCTAATAGTTAACTTTCACTGTGCTGGGGGGGTAGACAGATGTGGGTGTGTGGGTATGCTATCAATTATCTTTCAGTAACTGAGAAATGATGAGGGCATTAATTTCTGCATTTAGGATTTACAGGCATGTTTACAAAGAATAATTTCATAAATCAATAAAAAATAAAGTTAAACCAAATAAATCTAATTACTCCAGTGACTCTCAAATTTAAATAGAATAGCTAGCCCCAGGGGATTTTCAACCTACCCTCTAATAAGAAGCAAGCTTGGTTGGGCTTCAAAAATACGTAATTAAATTCCCCCCCACCACACACACACACACAAACAGGGGATTGTCATTGAGCAATATCTTTGCAGAGGTATATATTATTACATTGTTAAGTATATTAATTTCTCTTGCAGTAGAGAATTGGCAATACATCCTCTCACTATTCTTTGCCTTTCAGCAGTACAATGATTAGTGGAAAAAGTAAGGCAAAACTGCCCTGGGAAAACCAATTAATACTAGTTAAGCAGAGAAATGTTGACATTCGCCTTAACTCAAAAGCAGTTCCCAGGCTTTGTTAACCTATTTGATGATAAATAAGGAAAAAGAGAGACAAATGTAAAAAATAATTGCATAGTGACAGAAATAACAATACTAGAAGTAAAAGACAGATTCGGTATTTATTGGGACTTAGTAATTCTATTTCAGTCACTGGGGTTTAGATTATTGATTATTTTCAGCCATAAAGAGTGAATAACTAAAATAAAAAACACCATGAAGCAGTAATGGTTATTTATCATGATTGTAAAAATTATTTTATTTATTTTATTAGGCACTTTTCCATTCACTTTACGAGAGGCAGTATATGTCTGCATTGCTATCTAATTGGTTTCGGCTGCTAGCCATCTGACGGTTAATTATTTCTTGCCTGTGTTGTGGTCCTAGGAGAGGCTCCAATACCTACTGAAATCTAGTTTGAAGCAACTCTATCATGTAGTAAGAGGGAGAATGAAATCTTTATGCCTCCTTTATGCAAGAAATATGATTAATTTGCCCTACAGATATAGTAAAATTTATCTTTTCATATAAGATATTTCCATTTTAACCCTCTAGAAAGATAATAATTAAAAATTATTTATAAACTACATATCTTTTAAATGCATCAATTAAAAATATTTTATTGTTACTGGTCTTAAAACTCATATGTTATAGGGGAATAATTTGCCTGATTCTTATTACTTACTCTCAGTACAATTCTCTGTATGTATATGTTTCAGCAAGGCAAACATTTCTAAATATAACTAACTAAAGTCACCAATTAAAACGAAATAAGGAAAATTATTAACAGACATCCTGGGAAAACAATAATATCACAGCTATTTTATTAAGGTAACTATACATACATATAACTCTTTATCAAACTCAGACACTCAAGAGCAAAAGGAGATACTAGTAGTATTAAACTACATGAAAATTGCTGTATTTATAGACTAAATTGATCTAATGCTGTGGATGTCACATAGTTAACCTATATTTACTAGGGTACAAAGGGAGAAAATAAAGAACACCCCAAGCAAATTAGGATGTGTACATACCTTAATTTTCCTTCTAGAACTGTTTTAATTCGTGAAGCATTGTATGGCTTCTTTAAGGTACCAATCATATGAGGCTTGGTGTTGTGAATGAACTGCCCACTCTGTGCCCATATGAGAGATGTCTATTCCATATTCAGCACTTCTCCATGTTTACTTTTCATTTATAAATGATGAACTTACCCACACTTCCTGTCATATTTTTATGTGGAATCAGTTCCAGCTTAAAGCAAATACACTTTCTTTGCTTGTGGCCTATATCTCGCTTTCCACACCTATTTCTTCTTTTAATGTTTCTCTTCCTTCTGCCCATACCCTCCCACAGTATGCTATGCCTGGCTCAGCCTTCAACTATTCTCTATTAAAATATACATGTTCAGAAGTGGAACTGCTGGATCACACCATCATTCTATTTGAGCTATCTAGGAAACCTCATTCCTGTTTTGTTTTGTTTTGTTTTTTAATAATGGCTGTATCAATTTACATCCCCACCAAGAGTGTGCAAGTGTTACCTTTTCTCCACACGCTCACCAAGAGTTGTGATCTTTCATTGTTTTATAATAGCCATTCTAATAATTTAGAGGTGATATCTCATTATGGTTTTAACTTGTAATTCCGTAAGAGATGTTGGCTTTTTGTATATCTTCTTTGAAATCAGTATGTGGAAGAGATATCTGCACTCCCATGTTTATTACAACATATTCACAATAGCCAAGATTTGGGAACAAACTTAAGTGCCCATCAAGAGATGAGTGAATTTTTAAAAATGTGTTTTATATATGCATAATGGAATATTACTTAGCCTTTTGAAAGAATAAAATTCTCTCATTTCTGACAATATGGATGAATCCAGAGGATGTTATGATAAGTGAAATAAACCAGAAAGAGAAAGACAAATATCACATAATCTCACTTATATGTGGATTCTAAAAAGTTGAACTTATAAAAGTAGAGACTAGAATGGTGGTTGTGAAGGGTGAGCAGGGTAAGGGAAATGCTGATCAGAGGGTATAAAGTTTCAGTTAGGGAGTAGGAATGCATGCTGGTGATCAACTGCACAGCACAATGACTACAGTTAATTATAATAAATTGTATATTTCAAAATTGCTAAAAGAGCATATTTTAAATATTTTCACTACAAAGAAATGGTAAATATGTGAGGTGATTAATATACTAAGTAGCATAATTTACATAGTCTATAATGTATACTGTATTACAGTATTACATTGTACCTCATAAATATATACAATTATTACTTGTCAATAAAATTAAATATATATATATATGTCCACTTGCTGCAAGGACAGGCTAAGTGATTGGCTCTATGTCTTCTACTAAACTAATTTGTATAATAATATTAATGAATAATTCAAATCTAATTTGTTGCTTTACTTCGATAAAAAATTTGCATATTAACAAAACTCTTTAGTAGTCTGTAGCAAAGAAGTGATAAGTCTAATAATGTTAAACATGTTGATCGGCCAAGGTGGTGATGTATCTTAAAGCGAAAGCATTTTTTTCACTATCTTCAAATAAAATCTTATACTTGACAAACAATAGTCAAATAATGTCAGGCTTATAATTATTACTTTATAATATTAACAACATAGTACACAGGGCTGGGCGCTGTGGCTTACACCTAAAATCCCAGCACTTTGAAAAGCTGAAGCAGGCAGATCAGAGGCTCAGGAGTTTGAGACCAGCTGGCCAATATGATGAAACCCCGTCTCTACTAAAAATACAAAAATTAGCCAGGCATGGTGGTGCATGCCTGTATCCCAGCTACTCAGGAGGGTGAGACAGAAGAATCATTTGAACCTGGGAGGCGGAGGCTGCAGTGAGCCGAGATCATGCCAGTGCACTTCAGCCCAGGTGACAGAGCAAGACTCCGTCTCAAAAAGACAAATAAATAAAACATAATACACAGATTGGTTATCATCCATGCAACCTAATGATAGAGAGACTCTAAATATTCATATCACATTCAGGGTGGTTAGTTAATACCCCATTAGAAATACAACTACTTATAATAATTTAATGTGTTGAGTGACTAATCATATTTCTCTTTCCACATCTTAATATGGATGATTTCTAAATCTTATAAATGATTCCCAAGCAGGACTACTTGAAAATGTGAGCCAGAAAACCTCAGTTTCTACAGTACCACATAAAATGATATATTAATTTGGTAGGTCTCCCCTAATAAAGGTAACAAAGTACCACAGACAGGGTGGCTTGCACAATAGAAATTTATTTTCTTAAAATTCTGGAGGGTAGATGTCAGAAATCAAGGATTGGCAGGTAGGTTTCTTCGGAGCCTGTCTCCTTGACTTACAAATGGCCACCTTCCCCCTGTGTCTTTACATGGTCTTCCCTCTGCATGTGTCTCTGTCCTAATTTTTTCTTCTTATAAGGAACACCAGCCACATTGGATTTGGGCTCACCTTAATGACCTTATTTTAACTTAGCTACTTCTTTAAAGACTCTAAGTCCAAACACAGTCATTCTGAAGTGTGCGACATAACAGGTGGTATAGGTTCATTGGAAAGGTACTATCCTAACTACTGGCAAAGGGTAAGTAGCGTAGTATCTTTGGTAGGAGGTAAGGTAGTACCTTTCCAGTGAAAAACATGATTTGGTTTGAAAATCTATCAGATTTTATTCCTAAACCTAGTTTACAGAAACAGACAAACCCTCTCTGCAATTTTAACAGACATGATTAAAGGCAGAAAGCACCACCAGCCACTTCTCTGTGATTGCAACTAGACAATGTAATTAAGTCATTTAAAATCTGCTTTGATACGTAGCCTCAGAAGCTGTTTTTCTGTGAAAAAATTATTCCGATAAACGAGGAGAAATTCTACATATCCAATGCATTTTCCAATTGATATTTAACTCAGGGCAAGAGATACAACATGATAGACTGCTGGATTTCAATGCTATCTCCAGGCAATGTTAGCTATAAGCTTGACCTATAGATGACCTAATTTTTAATTTCCTTATCAATAAAATAATTGTTTCTACTTCAAAAAAGTGTTTATAGGACTTCAAGACCAGCTTGAACAGCATAGCAAGACCTCACCTCATAAACATTAAAATAATAAACAAAATTTTCAAAAAGTTGTTTTGAGAATGGAACTAATGAACTAACAGAGATAGTCAAATAGTGTTTGTTCCCTTCTCTTCTTTTTTTACATTGAATTTGGGCAATATTCAACTGATCCTTCATACTGAAAATCAAAACAGGGTCAAGGTACCTCTTTAAAACAAGGCCTTGAAAGAATAAAGATGCCCACTTATTGATAACATAGGCCTTGAGATAATCTGGCTCAGCATATACCAAATTACTATCCTGCAATGTGGAGAATACAAATGTACTTTATTGTGTCTTCTCTGAAATACAGAATTCATTGTCTGTATGTTTAAAATCTTAGGGGGAAAATCCCAAGGTCAAGACAGGACACACTTTCATACAGATCACCAATAGGGAAATTAAGTACAATGGAATTATAATTTGACCAGATCCCCTAGAAACCACAAATAAAGGCAATGCTCACACAATCATATAAATTCTCCTAGAAGTAGTGTGACCAATACATAAGAAAATGGTGTTTCTGCTTATTAGTGAATGAACAAGTGAGCCAGCATGGAACTGTCCCTGTTGTGCTATATGCTTAACACATTCAGTTTCTGAGAAGCTGAGGAAAAGCCCCTAAGATGAAGAGGTTAGTGCTCACATCTACCTCTGAGGGTTGATATGAAATTTCATCCCAAGTAAATGTAGCAGGAAGCCTCTAACTTCATCTCTGCTTTTAGGGTGGTAAGAGGATGTTAGCCAGAAATGAAAATGCAATTTGAGCTAGAATCTAAAATCTGAGTATGTGACATTGTCAAGAAAAAAACAGTTCCAAGGCAAAGATCATGGTTTGCTTACATTTCAATTTATTCATTATTATCTCACACAGTAATTGTTACTTATAAACATTTGAAATATGCCTATTACAGTTACTTAATGTTTCAAATTACACATAATATGGCCTGAGCTATATCTAAATAATTCACTGTAATAAGTTATCTATTTGCACAATGCTGTACAATAGTTTCATGTAAGTCTTCTTTTATATTCTTTTTTTGTTTGTTTCAGTAAAGAACGGCTTATTTAAAAAGCACATGAGGATTTTGAAACATTTTTTGAGATAAAAAAGTGCAACTTATTTCAACATAGCAAACAGAATTTCTAAAAGTTGATAAAATCATTCATCCCTTTTAAGTGTGGTTTCAAAACAAGCTTTTGGCCTTTGGTCCACACAAAACCAAACAAATATAATTCAAGCATATTTTAACATAATATTTTTAAAACTAGAAAAATATTTAACTTACTTGTGTGAATGTTCCTGAAGCACAGAGGACAGTCCTTTCCTTTCTGAACTCCTAGATTCTAGCAGAGCTATCTGTAATATGGAGAATGTTCAATGTTTGTTAGTTTTTCTCCAAGGCTGTGTTAAAAAATAAATTTTAAGATCATTCATTTAGATTTCCCTTTCAATTTACATAGCCTGATGTATACAGTAAAAAACATTAATAATTGCTGGTTTGGTTTATTTAAAACATATTTTGGAGATGTGGGTCTCACTATGTTACCCAGTTGGATTCAAACTCCTGGGCTCAAGCAATCCTCCCACTTCAGCCTCTCAAGTAACTGGGACTACAAGTGCAAGCCAAAATACCTTACCTAATAATTGTTGATCTTTAAACCATCTCCCAAAGCAGAAAATCATGAAGTAACTCATGCATTGAAATTAACATTGTATTAGACTGCTTCAGCTATAAATCAACAAATAAGTGACATAACCGGCCGGGCGAGGTGGCTCTTGCCTGTAATCTCAGCACTTTGGGAAGCCAAAGCAGACAGATCACCTGAGGTCAGGAGTTCAGGACCAGCCTGACCAAAAAGGTGAAACCCCAATTCCACTAAAAATACAAAATTAGCCAGGCGTGGTGGTGCATGCCAGCTATCCCAAATACTTGGGAGGCAGACGCAGGAGAATTGCTTGAACCCGTGAGGCAGAGGTTGCAGTGAGCCAAGATTGCACCATTGCACTCCAGCCTGGGCAAAAAGAGTGAAACTCCGTCTCAGAATAAAATTAAATTAAGTAAAATAAAAATAAATGAAATAACCTTGTGCACTAAAAAAAAAAAAAAAAATTACAGGAAAATATCCTTAATGTTTCACTATTCAAATTTAAGATATAGTATATTCACTACAAAAATTATCAAAAGGCCATTTAGCTATTTATGGACAATAACACTTTATTGAAAATATTTCTTGTCATTCACTCTTTGACTAATCCTGTATCTGGAGAGAAGCAATTATAAATGCATTCATAATTAAGAGGTAACCCAAGAAGGGGAAATATTTAAGTACTGTAAAATCTTTGATTTCTATTGTGCTCTAGTCACTGTAGCATGGTAAGATAATTGATTAGGAAATAGTGACACATATACAAGATTGATAAAGCAGATTCCTAAAACCTAGAAAACAGGAAAAAAATGTTTAGAGATGAATTAATATACTGTCTCCTTTTGCATTTTCCTCCTGCTCACTGATTCTGGCTGGGGACAGTAACAGCAAATCTTTTTGATCCATTACTGTACTTTATACTTTGGGATTTTTCTTTGTTTTTAATTATATTTTGGTATTTTAAGAGAATACTTTATAACACAGGAATTATGAATTCATGCTTTTATCACAGGAATATTTGTTAAAGCTTATCATGTGGCAAGTACTGCTGTATGCACCCCATCTTAGTATACACACACACACGTGCACACACACGCATTTTATTGTCTCACATTTGCTTATAAGTGTCTCAACATCTGTCCTTTTTTTTCTATTTTATTTTTTTAAGACAGGGTCTCACTCTGTCTCTTGCGGAGTACAGTGGCATGATCATAAGCTCACTGGAACCTTGACCTCCAGGCTCAAGCAATTGTTTCACCTCAGCCTACCAAGTAGCTTAGGACCACAGGAACAAGCCATCACACTTGGCTAATTTTCTTATTTTTTTGTAGAGACTAGGTCTCGCTATGTTGCCCAAGCTGGTCTCAAATACCTAGCCTCAATCATTCCTCCCAGCATGGTCTCTCAAAGCACTGAGATTACAGGTGTGAGCCACTGTACTCAGCCTGTTTATTTCTTTAGTAATACAACTAAACTACACATTTCTGTAGAGAAAGGAAATAATTTTTTATATCTAGTAATTACTCTTGAACATATGGGGCTACAATTAAAGGGTGATGATCGTTTAAGATAAAATTATTCCAAGGAAACGGAAACATCTGAATCCCTTGCTCAAGTGATTCCCCCTCTCAGAGTGTCAAAGAAAAATATATTAACAGGTAATAAGGCAAAATACTCTTTATTAACTAGTAAGGGTGTTGGTTTCAAAAAGCCAAATCCCACGTATTCCTTCTAGGTAGGCCTGAAAGGGCAAGACTCAAAACAGGGCAAATGACTCTATCTTTGTTTTCACACCCAATCCTAAATGTGAAACCAGTCTTAGATCTCTGTGGACATCGAAGAGCAGCCACCTGAGGGAAAGAACTAAAGCAAACGGAAGCACTAAATACAGGTCTACTATTTCTCCAGTGCCTATAGAGGAGTTCCTTCAGGCTGTCTGACCTCGACTTCCCAAAGGCCAGTAAGACAAAGAAAAAGGAATGGGCAGTTCTCCTTCAGCAGAACTTACTTAGGAAAAATGAGAAATCCCATAAAGACCATTTATAATGTTGAAACTCCCTCAGCAACGTGCAATCATTAGCAGAGTAGGCAATCATGACTTTAAATCTTACCAATCCACAGTTATTCTTTGGGAGTGGAGAACACTAGAGAAATAGCAAAGGATGAAGAGGAACTTTGAGGTTCTCCTCTGCTAAGTTTTAGTGCTACAAAATTCCTAGTAATATGGAAAAGAGATACCATAAAGTCAGTAAGTAATTTAATCTTTCTTAAAGATTCCTTATACATCTATGATTCTTAGATTTGTATATCACAAGGCTATATCCAAAATATATCAATGTATGTGTGTATCTAAAATATTTTAGCCAATCCATACATTTTGTCTATCCAATTTCATTGATAAGAGCCAATCAGTAAAAATCCATCATAGTCATTACCAAATGTGAAGTGTTTCTGAAGATATTATTAACAAACCTGTTAGTAATTGCCTCTACAGTTGGTCTTTCTGCATTTCTGACAATTTCCAAAATGTAATTTTTCAATTTTAGCAACTCTCTGCTCCTAGAGTTGAGACTGAAATAAGCACATATACATATAATGTTACTCTGTCCATTCCCACTTTTTAAGATTATAGATATTATAACAACTATATAAAATTATATTTTACATTTATTCTTTTAGTTGCTTTTAAACTAGACCAACAGCTTCTTCAGTACTGAGAGCAGTGTCTAGCATATAGTGGGTATACAATTTTTTAAAAGAAAATTAAATGAATATATCAATAAATTAAATAGACTATATATATATATACACACACATATAATTCAGCTTAGATTTAACTACATTTAATAAATTAATTTTACAAATACTTCTAGAGGCTGGGCATGGGGGTTCACACCTGTAATCCCAGCACTTTGTGAGGATGAAGGGGGCGGATCATGAGGTCAGGAGATGGAGACCAGCCTGGCCAACATGGTGAAAGCCCATCTCTACTAAAAAAACTACAATAATTAGTCGGGCATGGTGGCACATGCCTGTAATCCCAGCTACTCGGAAGGCTGAGGCAGAAGAATTGCTTGAACCTGGGAGGTGGAGATTGCAGTGAGCAGAGATGGTGCCATTACACTCCAGCCTGGGCAACAAGAGTGAAACTCCATCTCCAAAATAAATAATTAAATAAAATAAAATAAATAAATTCATTTTACAAATACTTCTTTAGTGAATTTTGAAAGTTATCAATCACTCCTTAGGCAAACCTCAACCTTGTGTTTGTAAGGTTTTTCTTTCTTTAATTAGCTAGAGATTCAGGAATTGAAGTAGCCTCTTGAATAGCCTCCTGTATTTATATTTTATCTGTTTAAAGGCAGTTATAATGCTTGTCATTCCTAATTGAAACACTCTCTAATCTCTACTTAATTTATTGAGGATTTATGTCCAATATTTAAAGTTCAGAAAAGAAATTCCTTTTTAATATAATTATTTTTAGGTCCTGTATAGTTTATCTTATTGAGGAAGGATGCTTAGAAATAATACTGCACTAACAATATCTCATCTCTTGATGGGATATTTATAGGATCAGTAAAATGCTCTCATAATAAACATTCACCCACCACAATTCTATTCCACAACTCCAGCTTCATGCCTCCAATCTGTAAAAATGTATTTAAGACTGACAAGGACTTTAATAATTAGGTTCTATTGCAAAATGTGACTATGTTCAAAATCTGTGTAAGTGACCTAAAGAAAAAAAGTGTCCTCTCCATCTCTTATTTGAAACACCGCCAATACAATTTGCACCTAGCAAAGCAGTACAAATATGCATATATACTAGTTTCTCCACACCATTACTTAGTATTTACTAAGTTTATTGTAACTTTAGGATTTTCCTTTTTTTAATATTATCACAAAAGAAAAACAATTCTCTGTATTTAATAATTGGGCAATCTGAATTTCTATAATGAAATTGCTATTCATATTTTTCTTAGTGTTTTATGACTTCTGCCTTGCAAAAAATTATATTTTGATAATGTCATAAAAATTATATGCAACTTACTATTTTAAATACTAACACTACTTCCAACACCATCAATAATTATTTCCAAATATTGTTATTAGATTTGGGATTTGGTTTCTAAGAAGTATCCTCACATTCTTTTAAGCATGCACATTTCCATCATTTTCTATCCTATGGCCCAATAGAGCCTATGGTGACAAAGAATATTGTTCAATTGGTTTTATTTATATGGGTTATCAAATTCTAGTGGGTTTGGAGATAGAACTACATTTCTGAGCATTTAAGTGCTTTGATGACCTTTAAATTATTAGCATTGAGAAATTTTATTGCTTTCTTGAGGATGTGGTAAGCTTTTCATCAATTTGGTACAGAGCTTGCCATTTTACTCAGTTGCAGTAAGAGTGGTTCTTTTCCTGGGGTAGGGACATGAAAACTAATGCAAGTTTATAATGGGTCTCAATCCCGTCCCAGAGATTAAACTCAAAACTGTTCCAGATTAAATTACAGATCTTACTCTCAAAGCTGTCACAGAGATTAAATCTACCTAATGTTTTACTCTTTCATAGCATAACAGCTATTGTTAAAGCTAAAATAATTGATGAAGGATTAGCTTACATGATTACTGTCTCACATATAAGAATTACTACAAAACAGATAAAATTGGTATGTATAAAAAGGCTTAATGTATTCAAAGCACAAAAAAAGGGAAACAATTCTTTTTAAACATTGATGAATCCATTTCTTTTTTCTTTGGGACAGAGTCTTGCTCTGTCACCAGGAGCCAGCCTGGAGTGCAGTTGCACAATCTTGGCTCACTGCAACCTCCGCCTCCTGGGATAAACCATTATTAATAATAGTAGTAGTATTTTATCTTCAAGACAATCTGACATCTCAAGACTTTACTTATCTCTTTTTATTTTTAAACTGATGACATGATAAAATGCGAAGAAAGAGAGGGTCCTACTTTACTGCAAGTCAGTTCTAAAAGGGATAGGCATAATTTCCAGGAAGTTAATGAAGGTAAAAAGACAATGCAAAGTTATGCATATCGAAACATGAATGAATCTCACAAACATAGCATTTAGCAAATGAAGTCAGATGCAAAAGCATATACACTATATGATTTCATTTATATCACATTAAAATACATGCAAAACTAATCTATGATGTTGGAATCATTATAACAGTTAACCTTGGGAAAGAGGGTAGTGATTTGAAAGGCACGTAAGAGAGGTTTCCAAGGTACTGTTAATGTTCTATTTCTTGACCTGGATGCAAGTTACAAAGGTATGCTCATTTTGTGAAAGTTCATTGAACTGTTCATTTGTGATTTGTGCACATTTTTCAGTACGTGTTATGATAAAATACTAATTTGGAATATTTTGGTGAAAATTTGACTGAGAATTTGAAGAAAAATAGAAATACACTTATGGTGTTACTGACCACTGAAAAATGCACAGGAGATACTTAAAAAGTAATTATAGAGTTACAGACCATAAGAGTCTTTCCAATGTAAGAATTTAGGAAAATCAAGGGAATGTTCTTAACTGTAGATTCCTACCCTTCTTCTTCATTTTTGTTTACACTGATACGTCTTTAAGAATTGACTTATACCTACAGTCAGCTTTGGTTTTCTCCATTACAGTGTACAAAGAAGTGGCTCTGGTTGACAAAATTCTGTCCCTCTGTATCTCTGTCCTGATCTTTGTGCCTTCAATTTCTGAGCTCCAATTTTCCTAGGAGATCCTGATTTTCTCTATGATATGACAAAAGATAGTGAAACTTAGAAGCCTCGTATTAGAAACCTTTTCTTCCCTGAAATATAAACTGAATTTTTTCCTCTTTTCCTGCAGATGGTAATGACACCGTCATATTTTCAGGAGAACACTAACATTTTCTCTGTTACCCTCATGTCCCAATATTGTCCATTAAATTAATGGCAGGTGGCTCAAATAATTGGTTGAACACTTGATGCCTGAACTGCTTGCTCAATAAATCTCACTTATCTAGTATACATCTCAAATAGAAATAGGAGAAGGCGTATGACAGAAACAGTGTAGCATCACTAACTTGTCCATGATTATATATTTAAAACAGAATTGAGATGAAAAAATTCTTCATCTGTTTTCCAACACAGGGAAACCTGAAACTGTAATTAATACACTGAAAAGGGTCTGATCAACTGGACGTCTTCATTGCACATACCCATAGACCCTCTTCTTTCACCTTCTGTAAGAGATTTTATTCAAGTTCACTGCTCAGGGAGTCAATTGTGCTGTTTGTACTAGTAAAATGACAAGAGAAAATCAAAAGGACGCCTTTAGTATGAAAATAAATCTAAAGGACTGGAACTCACCTCACTTAAAGCACATCTGGAAAATGTGTATTATTTCAGTCTCAGCTTCAGTTTCTACTCCTCTGTGAAGCTCTTTTCAATTATCCAGGACCAGATGGAGTAACTGCTTCCTGAGCTCAATTAGTACCATCCATGCTATGCTTATGTTCTCTGGAACTGTTACTCTATTTCATAATTATTTGTTTCTGTGTTTGTCTAAACTTGTGGGGTCTAGATTCAAATAAAATTGTGACAATTGATGACTGAGCTATGTATAATCCGTCCAAATCAAGTGATTTTTTTACAAAGTTGTTGAATGAATTCATTAATAGTAACTAACGTTGGTTTTCAAAAAAAAAAAACACTAGCACAGAGATCAAGATTTAATGGTATCCAACAGGTCATTTAACAAAGGATTGAAAGCAAACAAAAATGATTAAAAATCATCTTTTGCTCTGATCCATTTAGACAATGAATATATTTCCATTTTAGTTAATAAAGAAGTTTATATTTTCAACATTCTCAAAAAAGTGAATGTTTAAGTTTTTTCCATTTGAAAATCATGTAGGCTTGCAGGAAGAGGTTGTCAGCAACGATTGTTCAAGATTTACATGCTCATGACTCCAGGACTGATCAGCCTAAGAGAGAGTAATACACTGGAGAGATTACCAGTGCAATGGAACATATATTTTCTAAATATGGTTTCACATCAGTGAAGTAAAACAATTAGATAAATAAAAATATAGATAATTCCATTTTTTGAAAAATGAGTATATCAATGTCTAAAGTTTTCATTAATTTTTATCAAAATGTATTTCCTCTTGAAAATAACTCCCTCTGTTGGACTTGAGAATAGAATGGAGAGCATATTTGACACAATTTCCACTTCCTGGCAGCATCTTTTCCTGTTCATTTCCTCCATGTAACTAACCAACGATTCCATAGTTTCTTAGCTATATTATTTAATGCATGCCCCATTTTAATTCCTTTATAATGTAACTATTACATTCTCCATAATTCATTTTGTATGTAATCTTTGTTACATGGTCCTCAAAAAGAGTATGTATTAGATATTAGCTACTGAATATTAGACATTATTTAGATGTTGTCCTAAAACACAAGAATAGAAAAGCTTTACATAAAATAAATTTTCTAAAATTAAATATGCAAATTTTAAATACATCCTAAATACAATACTTAAAAGTACTACACCTCAACTGAATCTAAAATCAGAAAATTAGAGAGGCTTCAAGATGCTTGACTAAAAGAATCTGGTACTCACTTCCTCCACAAAGACAAACAAAAATAGTGAGTAAATAGTCTTTGAAATGACCTTTGAAAAGATCATCTAAGAGAAAATATTGGCATTCAACAGAAAAGTGACAGGACACACCTAAAGCAAGGAAGGAGGGGAAAGCAAGGCAGCCTGCTGGCCTGGATCCACTAGGAACACAGAAATGTTCCCCAGTGCAGAAAAAGAATATGTAAGAGACCCCCAGCAGTCCACATCCCACAGTGGACTCCTTCAATCCTAGCCAACTCTCATGGGCTCTGAGATTAACATAAGGAGCTTCCTGGAGACTACACAACAGAACTACTTTAGAAAGAAAGCTCAGGCAACTTATCAGGTGACAGTCACTGGCATTGATGGCTGTCACCACCAGGACCAAAGTGCAAACCACTGACAGTGACCTTGCTGCCCCCAGTATCAGAACCACTTAACAGCTATAAGCATCCTAAGGATAGGCTACATTGCCAACAGCTGTCACCTGAGGCTAAAGTACATGCTCTCCAGCCACGTACTTATGGCTGCTGCCACTAAATGTAACCCTGCTCTCCCCAGTGACAAGTCTGCAGTGCAGCTGCTGCCGTCCCCACTCAAGTATTCCAGCTGGATTCTGGGATCACCCTGCCCCTTACTACCATAGCTAGTGACTGCACACACCACCAGGTACCCTGAGGACAGGGTCTGCCCAGTCCAGCTCTGCCCCCTTAGTGCCCAAGAATGCCATCAGAGACATGAGTGTCACCCAGCTCCATCCACTACCATTGGCACCTAAGAACTCCTGCTGGGGAACTGAGGCCAGGCCCACTCACTCTGCCACTACCGCTACAACTGGCACTCAGCAGCACACAACATCTGCCGGCCTGGTGAGGGGCCTGAGCAGCCCATTGCAACCACTAACAACACCAGTGCATACAACTTGGGAGCCAGAAGGTTGCCCTGCCACTGCTATTGCCACTGCCTAAGCCATACCTGCCTGCAGGAACTCAAGAACACACTTACTTAACTGACTCACTGTTGCCACTAATGGCACCTAAGCAGGAAGCCTAGAAGCCCAAGAATAGGCCTGCCTGGACTTACTAACACTGATGCCAGTATACGCCACTCTGGGGCCCAAGGACAGCTATGCTTAGCTTACACGAACACCACTGGGACTTGAGGATTGGGCCACCTAGCATCTTCATCACTAGCAAAATCTCACCACAACCTCCACTAACCAACATACCCTAAGTCCTTGAAGAAATCACAGATACGACTGATGCTGTTTATAGCCAAAGAAAATGTACACAGACTGCACTACTGTACATAGTCAGACTGAAATCCGAAGTGCCCTACATAGCCAACGCCATAGATATATCTTCAAGAAAAAGTCCTTTCCTATTAAAACAAATTCAAAAAAAAAAGGAAGAAGTGACCATTATACTACATGTGCAGATATCAATCAAGATATGAAAAAACAAGAAAATATGACACTTCCAAAGGAACACAATAATTCTCCATCAAAAGCATCCAGTGAAATAGAACATAAAATCTCAGAAAAAGAATTCAAAATAATGATTTTTAAAAAGCTCAATGGGATGCAAAAGCACACAAATAAACAATACAAAGAAGTCAGAACAGTAACTCAGGATATGAATGAGAAATTCATCAGAGAGACAGAAATAATGAAAAAGATCCAAACAGAAATTCTGTAACTCAATAATTTATGGAATGAAATAAAAAGTGCACTCAAGAGATTCAATAATAGAGTAAATCAAGAAGAATTTAGTAAATGGAAATAGGTCTTTTGACATAATGGAGTCTAACAAATTTTGAAAAATAAAATAAGAATGAACAAAGCCTAAATGATATATGGGACACAATAAAGTGACCAAACATTTTACTTTTCCATGTCCCAGAAGGAAAAGCGAAAACCAAAGGGATAGAAAACATATTTTTAAAATAATAGCCAAAAACTTTATAAGTCCAGTATCTGGATACAGGAAGATCAGAGATCCCCGAAAATATTTAATTCAAAAGGTCTTCTTCAAGAGACATTTAAGTCAAGCCGTTAAAAGTCAAAGAAAAAGAGAGAATTCTAAAAATAGAAAAAGAGAAGCATCTAGACATATATAAGGGAATCTTCAGCAGACCAACAGTAGATTTCTCAGCAGAAACCTTACTAGTCAGGGAGAAACTGGAAGATATATTCAAAGTGCTAAAGCGGGGAAAACAACAACAACAATAAAAACCCCACCCTTCAAGGATAGTATACCCAGCGAAGTTATCCTTCATAAATTAATGAGAAATAAAGTCTCTCAGGCAAGCAAAACCTGAGGGAATTCATTATCTTTAGACTGGCCCTACAAGAAATGCTTAAGAGAGTCCTAATCCTGGAAGTGGGGAAAAAAAAAAAACCCTAGTACCAAGAAAATGTGTGGAAGTATGATACTCATTGGTAGAACAAACACATAAATGAGGAAAAGAAAGAACTCAAATGTTACCACCACAGAGAACCACCAAACTACAATTAAAAAGAGAGAAAGGAACAAAGGATATGCAAAACAAACAGAAATCAACTAATAAAATAACATGAGTATGCTCTCATATATCAATAATAAACTTAAATTTAAATGGATAAAATTTTCCATTTAAAACATATGGACTGGCTGAATGGATTAAACAAAAATGAACAAGTATATGCTACCCACAAGAAATTAATCTCATCAGTAAAGATATATAAACTGAAAATCAAGGGATGAAAAAGGACATTCCATGCAAAGAGAAAACAAAAACAAGCAGAAATAGCTATGCTTATAACAGATAAAACAGACTTAAGTCAGAAATAGTAAAAAGAGAAAAGAAAGTTATTATATAATGATAAAGAGAGCAGTAAAGGAAGAGGATATAATAATTCTAAAAACATATTCACCCAACAATGAAATATACACATATAGAAAGCAAACGTTACTAGATCTAAAGGAAGAGATGGACTCCAATAAAAAAAAAATAGTTGGGAAGTTCAAAGAGCCAAATTTTGGCATTAGATAGATCGCCTAAGCATAAAATTAACAAAAAAAAATGGGCTTTAAACTGCACTTTATATCAAATGAACCTAACAGACAATTAGAAAATATTTCCTCTAACACATAGAGAATATGGATTTTACTAATCAGCACATGGAACATTCTCCAGAATAGACAACATTACGACACAAAACAACTCTTGGCATTTTAAAATATTGAAATCTATCAAGTGTCTTCTCAGACCAAAATGGCATAAAACTAGAAAATGATAACAAAAGAAACATGGAAAACTGTACAAATAAGTAGAAATTAAACAACATGCTCCTGAGTGACCATTGGGTCAAGGAAGAAATGAAGGTGGAATTTTAAAAATCTGGAAAGAAATGAAAATCATAACACAACCCAGTAAAACCTATGTGATACAGCAAAAGCAGTGCTAAAAGGAAAGTTTAGAGCAGTAAACAGCTATATCCAAAAAGTAAGATTTCAAATAAACAGTCTAATCATACACCTCAAGAAACTAGAAAAGAAAAAAAAAAAAAAGCTCAAAATTAGAAGGAAAGAAATAATAAAAATCAGAGCAGAATTAAATGCAGTAGAGACTTTAAAAATATAAAGATTAATGAAATGAAACATTGATTTAAAAAATAAAAGCATTACACCACCAGCTAGACTTACCAAGAAGAGAGAAGACCCCAATTAATAAATTTTGAAAAGAAGGAGACATAATACTTATACCACAGAAATACAAAATATCATCAGAGACCATTATGAGCAACTACACACTGACAAACTGGAAAGCCTAGAGGAAATAATAAATTCCCGGACAAATACAATATATCAAGACTAAATAAGAAATAAACTGAAAACCTGAGCAGACCTATAACAAGTAATGCCATTGAATCCATAATAACTCTCCAAAAAAGCAAAACCCAGAACCGGATGTCCTCACTGTCAAATTCCATCAAACTTACAATGTAGAACTAATACCAAATCTTTTAAACTGTTCCAAAAAAAATTTAAAACAAAGTCTCCCTAATTCATTTTTATCAGACTAGCATTACTCTGACACCAAAACCAGACAAAGATGCAACTAAAACAGAAAGCTACAGGCCAATATCCCTAATAAACATAGACACAAAAATTCTCAACAATATACTAGCAAACCAAATCCAAAAACAAATCAAAAAGATACTATATCATAATCTCTTGGGATTTATCCCAGGGATGCAAGTATAGTTCAACATATGATCATAAATTTAATACATCACATTAACAGAATGAAAGAAGAAAACCATATGATCATCTCAACAAATTGCAGAACGTGCATTTAATAAAATTCAATATTCCTTTATGATAAAAACTTTCAACAATGTAGATATAGAAGGAACACACTTCAACATAAGTAAGGCCGTATATAACAACCCCAAAAATTGAATGGGGGAAAACTGAGAGTGTTTCCTCTAAGAACTGGAACAAAACAAGGATGCCCATTTTTACCACTCCTATTCAACACAATATTACAAGTAATAGCTAGAGCAATCAGGCAAGAGAAAGAAATAAAAGGCACCCAAATTGGGAACAAAAAAAAGAAAAAGGAGAGAAATCAGATTGTTCCTCTTTGCAGATGACAGAATCTTATAACTAGAAAAACCTAAAGACTCCGCCAAAAACTCTCAGACCTGATGAATAAATTTGGTAAGGTTTCAGGATACAAAATCAACATATAAATATCCATAATGTTTACATACACCAATAATGAACTAGCTGAGGAAAAAAATCAAGAAGGCAATCTCATTTACGATAGCTACAAAAAAGGAGACATAAGAGTAAATTCACCATGAAGGTGAAAGTCCTCAACAAGGAAAACTACAAAACACTGATGAAATAACTTGAAAATAACACAAACAAATGGAAGGACATCCTATGCTAACAAATCAGAAGAATTAACATCATTAACACTACCACACTGCCCAAAGCAATCTACACAGTCAATGAAATCCCTATAAAAATACCAATGACATTCATTGCAGAACTAGAGAAAAAAAATCCTAAAATTCACATGGAACCAAAAAAGAGCATGAATAACCAAATAAATCTTTAGCAAAAGGAACAAAGCTGGAGACATCACACTTTCTGACTTCAAAATATGTTCCCAGGATATAGTAACCAAAACAGCATGGTACTGGAATACAAACATATACACCAACAAAACAGAATGGAGAACTCAGAAATAAGTCAATGTCTTTACAACAAACTGATTTTTGACAAAGGCTTCAAGAATATACATTGGGGAAAGGATGCCTTCTTCAATAAGTTATGTGGGATAAATTGAATAACCACATGCAAAAGAATGAAACTAGAAACCTCTTTCTCAACATATACAAAAATCAAATAAAAATGGACTGAAAATTTAAATGTAATTCCCAAAACTATAAAATTACTAGCAAAAAATGAGGGAAACATGTTAACTTTGTTTTCGGCAAAGATTTTATTACTAACACTGCAAAAGCACAGGCAATTGACAAGGAGGATTACTTTAAACTAAAAAGCCTCTATACAACAAATAAAACAATCAGCAGAATGAGGAGACAATCAATTGTATAGAAGAACCTCATTGTAAACTCTTTGTTTGAGAAGGGTCTGATATCCAGAATATACAAGTAACTCAAACAACTAAACAGTAAAATAATAATAACAATTCCATTAAAAACTAGGCGAAGAACACAAATAGATACTTCTCAAAAGAAGACATACAAATGGCCAACAGGTATAAGGAAAAAGTGCTCAAAACTGATAATCAGAGAAATGCAGATTGAAATCACAATGAGATATCATATTATCCTGGTAAGAATGGCCATTAGGAAAAACTACCTATTGGTACTATGCTTACTACATGGATGACAAAATAATCTGTGCACCAAATCTCTACAACATGCACTTTATATAACAAACCTGCATGTGTACCCCTGAACCTAAAATAAAAGTTTAAAAAAAAGAAAGTTACAAATGCTGGTGAGGATATGAGAAAATGGAACTTTGATATGCTTTTAGTGAAAATGTAAATCAGTACAGCTATTAAAAGAACAGTATAAGGATTCTTCAAAAAAAATTAAAATAATGCTGTCATACAGTATAGCAATCTAATTACTGGATAATAATCCAAAGGAAAAGAAATCAGTATATCAAAGAAATAACTGAACCTTGTGTTTACTGCAGTGCTAGTCCCAATAGCCAATAGATGGAATTAACCTAAGTGTCCAACAACAATTGAACAGAAAAAGAAAATGTGGTATATATATAAAGGAATGCTATTTTGCCATAAAAAATAATGTCATATCATATGAAGCAACATGGATGGAACTGGAGATCATTATGTTAAGTGAAATAAGAGAAGCACAAAAATACACATATTACATGTTCTCACTTATATGTGGGATCTTAAAAAGTTGATTTCCTGGAAGTAGAGAGTAGAATGATAAGATACCTCAGACTAGGAGGAATGAGAATGAAGGGAATAAACAGAAGTTAGTTAATGGTTACAAATATACAGTTAGATAGAAGGAATAAGTTCTAATGATCAATAGCAAAGTAAGGTAACTAGGTTAACAACAATATATTGTCAATTCGAAAATAGATAGAAGACAGGGCTTAAATACAGACAGAAATAAATGCTTAAGTTGCAAGGTGATAAATACCCCAAACACCCTATCTTGATTATTACATATGCTATGCTTATAATAAAATATCATGTGTACCCCTAAATATGTAAAATTATGTATAAAAAATTAAAATTAAAAAATTAGAAAATCTATCAGAAATGTCTATATTATAGACATAGACCAAAGAAATAGTTTATTCATAGCATTTAATCTATATATGCTTTAATATTACAATTAAATCATTATCTAAAGTAATAGAAATCTCTGGAGGTTGAGTGTCAATTTTAAACTTAGAAAAAAATGGTAATAGGCAGTGCAATGAAAGATCATACATGGTCAATCAATGTGATTTGCAACTTCTGAAATACATCTTTGTAGTTAATTCAACTGTTATAAAAGAGGAAGAAAAGAGGTTTAGATTACAACTCCATCAGACAAACTTTTCCATATTATATACCATGCTTCATTGAACTGAATATACAATTAAAGCAGAAAATATTGTGAACAAAATTTTGATGAACGTCGTAAGATGAGACATTGGAAGTCAGAATATTAAATCTTGGTCTCTTAGTCATATAAGTGTGTATTACTCCATTTTCATGCTGCTGATAAAGACATACCTGAAACTGGGCAATTTACAAAAGAAAGGTTTAATGAACTTACATTCCACATGGCTGGGGAGGCCTCACAATTATGGTGGAAGATAAGGAGGAGGAAACCACATCTTACATGGATGGCAGCAGGCATAAAGAGAGCTTGTGCACAGAAACTCCCATTTTAAAACCATCAGATCTCATAAGACTTATCCACCATCATGAGAACAGCACAGGAAAGACCTGCTGCCATGATTCAATTACCTCCCACCAGTTTCCTTCCACAACACATGGGAATTCAAGATGAGATTTGGATGGGGATAGCCAAACCATATAATTCTGTCCCTCACCCCTTCCAAATCTCATGTCCTCACATTTCAAAGCCAATTATGCCTTCCCAACAGTCTCCCAAAGTTTTAACTCATTACAGCATTAACTCAAAAGTCCACAGTCCAAAGACTCATAGGAAACAAGGCAAGTCCCTTCAGCCTATGAGCCTGTAAAATCAAAAGCAAGTTAGTTAATTCCTAGATACAATGGGATACAGGCATTGGTTAAATAAAACCATTACAAAGGGGAGAAATTGGCCAAAACAAAGGGACTATGGGCCTCATGCAAGTCCAAAATCCAGCAGTGCAGTCAAATCTTAAATCTCCAAAATGATCCCCTTTGATGCCATGTGTCACATCCAGGTCACACTGATTCAAGAGGTGAGTTCCCATGGTCTTGGACAGATCTGCCCCTGTGGCTTTGCAGGAGGGTGCAGCCTCCCTCCCGGATCTGAAATGTGAATACATGAGATTTCACAAGCTGGTGTTGAGTGTCTCCAGCTTTTCTGCAAGCTGTCAGTGGATCTACCATTGTGGGGTCTGAAGGATGGTGTCCTTCTTCTCACAGCTCCACTAGGCAGTGCCCCTGTAGGAACTCTGTGTAGAGGCTCCAACCCACATATCCCTTTCACACTGCCCTAGCACATGTTCTCCAGGAAAGCCCCTGAAGCAAACTTCTGCCTGGACATCCAGGTGTTTCTATACACCCTCTGATATCTACATGGAGATTCCCAAACCTCATCTCTTGACTTCTGTACACCTGCAGGCTCAACACCACAGACACTGCCAAGGCTTGGGGCTTATACCCTTTGAAGACATAGACCCCTGTACCTCAGCCCCTTTTAGTCACAGCTGAAGTGGCTGGGATGCAAGGCACCAAGGGCTTAGACTGCACATAGCATGGGTACCCTCAGCCTGGCAAATAAAACCATTATTTCCTCCTAGGCCTTAGCCCTATGATGAGAGGGGCTGCCATGAAAACCTCTGGCATGCCCTGGAGACATTTTTTTCATTATATTGGGATTAACATTTAGCTCCTGGTTACTTAACGCAAATTTCCCCAGCCAGCTTGAATTATTTCTCAGAAAATGGGATTTTCTTTTTTACATTGTCAGGCTGCAAATTTTGTAACCTTTTATGCTCTGTTTCCCTTTTAAAACTGAATGCCTTTAATGGTACCCAAGTCACCTCTTGAATGTTTTGTTGCTTAGAAATTTTTTCTGCCAGATGCCCTAAATCATCTCTCTCAAGTTCAAAGTTCCACAAATCTCTAGGCCAGGGGCAAAATGCCACCAGTCTCTTTGCTAAAACATAACAAGGGACAGCTTTGCTCCAGTTCCCAACAAGTTCTTCATCTCCATGTGAGACTACCTCAGCTTGGACCTTATTGTTCATATCACTATCAGCATTTTTGTCAAAGCTATTCAACAAGTCTCCAGGAAGTTCCACATTTTCCCACATTTTTCTGTCTTTTTCTAAGCCCTTCAAATGGTTCCAACCTCTGCCTATTACCCAGTTCCAAAGTTGCTTCCACATTTTGGGGCATCTTTTCAGCAACACCCCACTCCTAATACCGATTTACTGTATTAGTCAATTTTCACACAGCTGTTAAAGACATACCTGAGACTGGGAAATTTACAAAAGAAAGAAGTTTAATGGACTGACAGTTCCACATGATGGGGGAGGCCTCACAATCATAGCAGAAGTCAAGGAAGAGCAAGTCACATCTTACATGGATGGCAGCAGGCAAAAAGAGAGTTTGTGCAGGGAAACCCCAGTTAATAAAACCAGTTCTCATGAGACTTATTCAGTATCACAAGACAGCATAGGAAAGACCTGCCTCTGTGATTCAATTGCCTCCCACCAGGATACTCCCACAAGACATGGAAATTCAAGATAAAATGTGGGTGGGGACACAGCCAAACCATATCAAAGTTCCTATGTATTTGAAAAGTATTTCTTTAAAAATAATTTTTTTTAAATCTTAGAATTATACAAAACACATTATAATGTGTTTCTCATAGAATGCAAGTACCTGGAGTTCTTGTGATGTATGAGTTGAGGCAAGTTAAAGCCACCATCTATGTTTTTCATATGCCATATTACATTTTCGTTGAGAATGCGTGGAATAAAATAAACAATGAGAAAGGCATGAAAATGACTGAGAAACAGACGCTTTTGCCTATTTTAAAAAATTTAAATTAAATAATTTTAATTCGAAGGACAAATATATTAAACACAGGACAAATATACCTTTGTAAAAGAGCATGGCTCCAAAAGAGTATTAGCAACTTATTTTTGGTTGGTATGTTTTTTCCTCTAGAAAAATGACTTTTAATTATTTATTTATTTTTGGAATAGATGGAATTGTGGGGTAGAAAAAAAGATGTTATCCATTTTAATGTTAGAAAAAGCAGCCTCAGCTTCTCCTCATTGTCTCTTTTTCTCATGCCCTTATAACCCTAGATCAATCTTTTAAGATTCTTTTCCTCCACCTCCGTCTCAACCTCACTGTGGCTTATATACAAACACACACAAACCCTTACACATATTTCTTCCTCAGCAATATTCCATTTCAAAAAGATATAAACATAGTTATTTTATAAAAAGAATTTGAACTTTTTAAAGAATTAATAAAACTTCGATCCTGAAAATGACATCTTTTTTTTTTTTTTTTTGAGATGGAGTCTCCCTCTGTCACCCAGGCTGGAGAGCAGTGGCATGCTTTTAGCTCACTGCAACCTCCACCTCCCAGGTTCAAGCAATTCTCCTGCCTCAGTCTCCTGAGTATCTGGCATTACAGGTATATGCCACCACCCAGCTAATTGTTTGTATTTTTAGTAGAGGCAGGGTTTCACTATGTTAGCCAGGGTGGTCTCGAGCTCCTGACCTTGTGATCTGCCTGCCTCGGCCTCTCAAAATGCTGGGATTACAGGCATGAGCCACCATGCCCAGCCAAAAAATGATTTTTATAGCAACTTTTATTCTCTTCTTTTTGACTTTGTCCCTCTAAACAAATCTGTATAGTATTTCCCCTATAGTGAGTTGATTATACATCAATTTAACTTAATCCATCTCTAAATTACTTTTAACTGCCAGGTACTATGCTGAAATGTGTCACCGATACTGAAGTTAACAAATTATTCTGCAGTCCAGATGAGTATCACCTAATAAAGATATAGAGAAGTAGAGAAGAGCACACAAATAGTTATAAATAAATTATAATACAACAGGATAACTACTGTATTAGAGCAATTATCTTGTTGTAGGTAACAGTACAATGCAGCAAATAGGATCACAATAGGCTGGAGGAAGTTGCCACCAATTCTTTCTGGAGATGTTAGTTTGGGCCTAACAAAGAAGGAGACTTTGGAGCTGGATTATCACATTACAATAGAAATTTGCCAAGTAAAGAACAAATACAGAGGAAATATTTTATGCAAAAGAAAAATTATAAAAGACAACATACAGCATTAAATAACAGAAAGGATGTAGTGAGAAAGACATGTTCCAAGAATGAGCTCATTAATAAATTTACTATAGATGGAGAAACCTTTTGGCAACTATGGAACAGCACTGAAACATAAAACAGAATTTGATTACTTCTTTTGTCTTCTGCTTAAATTGGAGAGGTTATGCAAAGTGATCCTTTTTTCTTATTATTATAAATGTAACTTTCCTTAAGTTTAGAATAACTCCAAGAATACCTTCATTCTCAATTTCATTCCCACCCCCAGGGCTTTCAAGATACATCTGCATGACTTATTTTAAAAATAAACAATTCTCTATTACAGTCTAGGAAACACTCGCCAGCTAGTTGGTGTATTAATTCATTTTATCCTAGGATAAAATGAATTTCATCATACATGCAAAAACTGCAATTTGCTCTGGGAAACCAACAGAACAGGTTTCAAAGCTGATAAAGGTATAATATTGTAAGGATTTATCTTGAAAAAACTTAATGAAATTCTCAGTGAATATTTTTGAAATTACTGATATGCTTTGGAGAATATTTTTAATAATCAAAAGTAATCTTTATTAATTTATTTTCATCTAGAAAATGGAAATATACATCCAATCTCAGACTGAAGCAACCAAATGTAGTCAGTTTGGTGCCTGCCCTTGTAACTTTATATTCATGTATTGTTATGTGATAATATAATCCATAGGCATGTGAACCAGGATACATAGCGATTTTTCTTATAAGTGTTTGAGGATATTAACAGATATCCCACAATAAAAAGAGAAGGAAAGAATAAGGAATTTTTTCCCCTCTACTAGATTCAGAAAAAAAAAAAAAAACTAGTATAGGACTTTGTTTCTATTTCCTTAAACAAATAAAATTGAGACTATCAATAAGACAGACTGGTTGATGCTAAATTCATCATTTTTTGCAAGCTCTTTCATATCACAAACGACATATCTA
Source organism: Sapajus apella (assembly GCF_009761245.1). Lineage (NCBI taxonomy): Eukaryota > Metazoa > Chordata > Mammalia > Primates > Cebidae > Sapajus > Sapajus apella. Next base: position 12,617,329 of record NW_022436943.1, on the reverse strand, counting down.
GTCTAAAAGCAACATATCTCTGAGATATAAAATCAAACTTAATTCATGCCATCATATAACTGTTTCATAGAACCTCAATTTAGAATATCCCTTCTCAGTGTGAATAATACTAGAGAGCGATAGGAAGTATAGCCATAATACATCACAAAATCCCTATTGCCTCATATAAACAGGTACTAGGCAGGAGATGGAAGGTACTAACCATAAGATGAGGACATGAAAAATGCTTTTGAAGACAATAATACATTATGTTTCCTAGTTATTTAATAAATTTTGAAACATGGAAATCTCACAAATTGTTTTAGCCTGGGATTGCCTACCATTTACTCATTTGTTTCCTAACATCTGGCTGAATATAAGGCATTATTGTGACTCATTTTTAACCTGTTTCTCAAATCTATTATGCCCTTAACTCATTTCAAAATTGCTTTGCAAATCTTTCACCCCTATGCTGTACTCCTTTGTCTTCATTGTTAACATAGTTTGCCCAGTCATGCTGGATAAAATCTAAACTATAAAGTCATCTTTGATTTGCCCTTCAAATTTAGCCCCCCATAAATATTTTGATGAGTTTCTCTTTATTCGAATGGATAGGAGACTGAAGAACAGGACAACAAAGTTCTAAGAAGATTTGGCGATAAAGCTTACTGATGAGTAATATAAAGCTTACTGGTGGCATTATTTCATGGAATAGCTGAATATATCCTAAGGTAGAGTTCAGACCTGCTTTGCCAAATCCTAGTAGAATAAATACATAATAGATGGGAAACCCATGATAAGAAGCCAAATACTGACAAAATTAAGAGAAAGAATTGAATTTAGAGGAGTTTTGAACAGGAAGAAAGGGAAGAGCTAGAGACATATCTCACTAGAATATCAGGTATATGTTGTAGCTTTTCATATAGTCTCTGGACATTTGAGTTCAAGAATATGCTTAGAGAAAGTAATGGAACCAAATCAATGGAATATCTATTTATAAAATATTTCTCAAACAATCTGTGATTTGGTCAAATTGAATTATTTTCTGTTTCTTATATAACCCTTGAACTTTTCGACTTGTGACTTGGCATTCCATATTTACTACAATCTGGTAATATTTAAACCCTATCATCTTAAAAAAAGCCTCAATGCAAATATTTAAAATCTACTTTTCTTATGAAGATAATCATGTTGCCCTGATTTGGAAATAACTTATTTTGCCTTTGAACACACATAAAACTTCTTTCTAACTCTTGTAATACTTGTGAGCTAAATATATTACATATAGTTAAAACATGAGAACACTGCAATACATATATACTTGGGTTAAGTGTTATGTATATGTGTATCTACAGTAGTTCCCTCCTACTTTGATAAGTACTTTGAAGGCTCTTTTGTCTTTGTAAGTTCTCATTATTATCATATTTCACATAATAGGTGCTCAGTAGAAATGTGTTGAATAAATGTATAAAGGAAGAAGTTAGGAATGAAAAAAAGAAGAAAGGAATACAATGGCCAGGTAAACCGTGCATATTTAAGAACAACTAACCCACTTCTACCATGAGAAATTTCCTTTGCATTCTCCTTTCCCTTCTTCTGTTGTCAATAAATATTAGGTTAAAAAGATAAGATAACTGAGAAGAAAATTATGAGAAGATGTTGTAGTAGGAAACACCAGAAATCTGTCTCTCCACCTGTACAACAACTATATTGGCAGGATCTGCCTGATGTAACATTTTTGTAACTCTAGAGTCATTTCACATACTTGGGGGAAGGTTCAGGCTCAGAAAAAAAAAAAAAAAATGTGTCTCTGTTGTGAGAATCAACCTGAGGTCTCCATTTTATACCTCAGGCTGATTCTCACAACAGAGACACATTTTTACAACAACTAAGAAATCAAAAATTTTTACATAATCAAGTCAAAACAAAACAGCAAATCCTGAGAAAGGGAGAGAATTTGATCTCCAGAGTTAGCTATTTAGTAGATGCAAATTTCCAGTTTGCGGTAACACAAAAATCACAAGGCATACAAAGATACAGAAAAATATAACCCATTCAAAGAGGAAAAAAACTGAACAGATACTTTTCCTTAAAGAAAGACCTAATGGCAAATCTACTGGACAAAGGCTTTAAAACAACTTTATTAACTGTCTTAATAATGCTCAAAGAATTTAATGAATATGTGGAGAAAGAAAAATATATATAAACAAATGAGAGTATCAGTAAGATAGAAAACATAAAGAGAAACCAAAAAGAAATCCCCAAACCGAAAAGTACAACTGACATGAAAAATTCACTAGAGAAATTCAAAAGCAGATTTGAGTAGCAGGTCAAAGAATCACCAAACTTGAGTGTAGGATAATGGAAATTAACAAGTCTGAGGAACACGCAAGAAACTGAAGAAAAGGGAACAGCGCCTAAGAAACTTGTGGGACATGATAAAACAGATGAACATATACATTGAGGGAATGCCAGAAGAAGAGGAGAAAGAAATAGGGATAGAGAGACTCTTTTAAGAAATAATGACCAAAAACTTTCTAAATTCAATGAAAGACATGACAAAAATATATAATAAGCTCAAAAAACTCCAGGTAGGATGATCTCAAAGAGGTCTACATTGAGATACATTATAATCAAATTATTGAATGACAGAATTTTGAAAGCAACAAAAGAGAAGTGAATCATCACATACAAGTTATCCTCAATCAGATTACTGGCATATTTCTCATTGTAAACTTTGAAAGCCATGCTATGGACAAAATGTTTGTGTCCTTCCAAAACATATGTGTTGACGCCCTAATCCGCAAGGTGATGGAATGTGGAAATGGGGTCTTTGGGAGGTAATTAAATCATGAAGGTGGTACCCTCATGAATGGGATTAATGCCCTACCAAGAAGAGACATAAGTGAGACCATCTCTCTCTGCCATGTGAGGATACCTCAAGAAGGCAACTATCTTCAGGCAAGGAAGAGGGATATCACTAGAACACAGCTATGCTAACACCCTGATGTTAGACTAGCGAGAAATAAATGACTGTTTTTTTAAGCTATCCAGTTTGTGGTATTTTTTGATATGGCAGGCCAAGCTAACTAAGACAGGACAGAAGACAATGGGCTGACATATTCAAAGTGCCAAAAGAAAAAGAGTTTCAACCAAGCATCCAATATCTGGTAAAACTGCCCTTTAAAAAAATAAAAAGAAATGAAGGCATTCCTAGATAAACAAAACCTGAGAGAATTCATTACCGCTAGACCTGTCCTGCAAAAGGCTAAAAGGAGTCCTGCAGTGTGAAATAAAATGACACTAGAGAGTAACTTTAAGCCATGTAAAGAAATAAAGATCTCAGGAAATGTGTAGGCAATTAAAAATAGCTATAATTACTGTAAAAATGATACATAGCTCACTTTTTGTTTTCAAACTGAAAGTTTCGATTTAACAAACTAGGATATTTCAAAAATTATCAGTCTAAATGCCAGTATTATTGTTACTTTAGTTTATAACACTGCATTTTATTTTCTCCATAACATAAGAGACCAATATCCTTTTAAAATGAATTTATGTTTGTAGACACACAAGGTATAAAGACATAATTTTGTGACATCACCAACTGAAAGTAGTGGGGATGGGGCTGTTAATGGAGCGAAGTTTATGTATGTTATTGATGTTAAGTTGGTTTACATTTAAATTAAACTTATGACTTTAGAATTTTAAATGAATCCCCAAGAAAACTATAAAGAAAATAGCTAAATAATAGGAAATGAGAAAGAAATTTAAACCTTTCACTATCAAAATCAACTGAACAAAAAAGAAGATAGTAATGCAGGAAATGAGGTGGGGAAGCAGACATCAGTCATGTGGAAAACAAATAGAAAAATTATTGAACTCATTCCATATCAGTAATTACTTTAAATGTTAACAGATTAAACTGGCCTGTCCCATCAAAAATTGGGACTGGAAAAATAGATATTTTAAACAATATCCAAATATATGCTATCTATAAGAAACTTACTTCAAATCCAAAGACACAAATAGGTTAAAAGTGAAAAAAAATGCAAAAGGATATTTCATGAAAATAGTAACCAAAAGAGTGCAAGGATGGCTATATTAATATCACATAAAGTAGACTTTAAATAAAAGTTTGCCAGAGACACAGAAAGACATTATATATTAATAAAAGGTTCAAAACTGCAAGAAGATATAACAGTTATAAACATTTACATGCTTAGTAAGACCATCAAAATATATGATGCAAAAAGTTAACAGTTCTGTAATAATATTTAGAGACATCAATACTTCACTGTCAGAAATTGGTAGAACTAGACAGAAAATAAAGATATAGAGGGTTTGAACAACACAATAAAACTATATGTAACAGACATACACAGAACACTATGCAACAGCCACAGAATACACATCTTCTGAAGTGCATATGGGAGATTTTCCATGATAGACCATAGATTAGGTCGCAAATTAGTTCTCAATCAATAAAACAGTAGATATCATACAACATATCTTGTTCACCACAATGGCATAAAGTTATAAATCAACAACAGAAGGAAAAATGAAAAATTTACAAATTTGTGAAAATTAAACAACATACTATTAAATGATCTAGGATAAAAGGAGAAACTACAAATGAAAACAGAATATATTAAAACTTATGGGACACAGCAAACGTAGTGCTAATGAAATTATTTATAAATATGATTAAATTAAAACACAAGGAAAAATATCAAGTTGATAACCTAACTTTTAACTTAAGTAACTAGAAAAAGAACAAACTAAACCCAAAAATAGCAAAAGAAAGGAAATTGTAAAGATTAGATCAGAGATAAACAATTAAATGTAGCGAGAAAAATCTAGGAAAACAAAAGTTGGTTCTTTGAAAACATCAATAAAATGGACAAACCTTTAGCTAGACTAAGAAAAATGAGAGAATACTAAAATTACTAATATCAAAAACTAGAGGTATTACTACTGATTCTACAGAAATAAAAAGGATTGCAAGACAGTACTATGAACAAGTTATATGCTAACACGTTGGATAACCTAGATGAACAAATTCCTAGAAAAACGTGTCAATACTTAATCATGAAGAAATAGAGAATCTGAAGAAAATGTAACTGATAAAGAGATTGAATCTATATTCAAAAATCTCAAAAATCTCCTAACAAAGAAAAATCTTAAACCTGACTCTTCACCCATGAATTCTTGGAAACATTTAAAGAACTAATAACAATTCATCTACAACACTTCCAAATATATTAAAGAGAAAGAAACACTCCCTAACTCATTCTATGAGATCAGTATTACCCTGGTACCAATGACAGATATCCTTTATGAACACTGATACAAAAATTTTCAAAAACATACTTGTAAACTAAATTTGAGAGCACATAAAATGATTATACATCTCATCATCTCATGAGCAAGATATTTATTCCTGGAACGAAAGGATGGCTCATGGATTAATACAAAAACTAATCCATGTTATATACCACATCAATATAATGAAGGGAAAAAACACGAACAAGTCATCTTAGTTGATGCAGAAAAAGCATTTGACAAATTCAATACTTTTACATAATATAAACACTCAACAAACAAGGAAAGAGATAAAAGACATATATGTAAAACTTATAACAAATACCATACTCCATAGTGAAACACTTAAAACTTTTCTTCCAAGATCAGGAACAAGGCAAGGGCACCTGCTTTCACCACTTCTATTCAACATAGAATTGAAAGTCCTAGCAAGAGAAATTAGTCATGAAAAATATGTAATACAAATATCTCTTTTCAAAATAAAAAGATAGATATATGTAGAAAACCCTAAAGATTAAACACACACAACTACAGAAGTAATGTGCTCCTTTATTTATGAAAGATACATTCCAATGCCCCCAGTGGATACCTGAAACTGTGGATAGTACCTAATTCTACATATACTATATTGTTATACTATATTGTTCCCAATACATACATACCTATGATAAATTTTGATTTGTAAATTAGGCACAGTAAGAGACAACTGGCCTTAAGAAATAATAAATAGAACAATTATAGTAATATGCCAACATCACACCTTTCACTGAGGGACCTTTTTTTTTCTTTAGGTGGAGTCTTGCTCTGTGACCCATACTGGAGTGTAGTGATGAAATCTTGGCTAACTGCAGCCTACACCTCTCGGGTTCAAGAAATTCTCCTGCCTCAGTCTCCCAAGTAGCTGAAACTAAAGGCATCCTCCATCATGCCCCACTAATTTTTATATTTTTAATAAAGTCAGGGTTTCAGTATGTTGGCCATGCTGGTCTCAAACTTCTGGCCTCAAGTGATCCACCTGCCTCAGGAACCATTATTAAATATAATAAGGACTACTGGAACACAAGCACTGCAATACTGTGACTGTTGGTCTGATAACCATGATGCTACTTGTGACTAATGAGTGGTTAACATACACAGTGTAAATATCCCTGACAAAAGGATTCTTATCCTAGGTAGGATGGAGGATGGAGTAGGATGGCACAAGATTTCATCAGCCTACTCAGAAAGACATGCAATTTAAAACTTGTGCATTTATTTCTAGAATTTTCCATTTAACATTTTCGAACTACAGTTGACACTAAGTAACTAAAACTATGGAAAGAAAATCATTGTTAAATGGGGGCTACTATAATAAGCAAATTAAGTAAAGTACAATAGCAGACTATAAAGTAAATACACAAAAATCAATTGCATTTCTACACATTAACAATGAACCATCCAAAAGGAAACTGAAAAAAACAATTCAATATATAATAGCATCACAAAGAACAAATGCAGTCATGCACCACATAATGTTTTCATCAGTGACAGACTTCATAAATAATAGTGGTCCAGTAAGAATTTAATATCACATATTATTCTAATTTTTATATGTTTCCATATGCTTAGATTCACAAACGCTTAACATTGTGGTACAATTGCATTTAGTATTGAGTACAGTAAAATGTGCTGTACAGATTTGTAGCCTAGGAGCAATAAGCTATAATGTAGGTATGTAGTAAGCTATACCATCTTGGTTTTGGTGAGTATGCTCTGATCTTCACACAACAAAATCAACTAATAATGCATTTATCAGAACACGTCCCCATCATTGAACAACACATGACTGTATTTAGGAATAAATTTAACCAAAGAGTGGAATAACATATACAATGAAAACTGTAAAACATTGATGAAAGAAATTAAAGAAGATGCAAATAAATGGAAAAGCATCCACATTTGGGAACAGGGAGACTTAATATTGTTAAGCTGTAAATACTACTGAAAGCAATCTACATCTCAATGCAAGCCATGTCAAAATCCCAATGTAAAACCTATCCTAAATTTTATATAAAATCTCAATGGACTCCAAATAACCAAAACAATCCTGAAGAAGAACAAAGTTGGAGGACTCGCAATATTTTATTTCAAAACTTACTACAAAGCTACAGTTATCAAAACAATGTGCTACTGGTATAGACAGACATATGGACCAATGAAATGGAATAGGCAGTCCAGAAACAAACCTTTCCATTTATACTTAAAGATTTCTTCAATATGGCACCAGAGGCACAGGCAAGAAAAAAAAAGGAAACAATGGACAATTCAGACTTTAAAATTTTTAAAACATGTGCAACAAAACAAAAGACTCATGAACAGAGTAAAAGGCAACCCACGGATTAGAGGAAGATATTTGCAAATAATATACATGATAAGGGATTAATACCTAGAATAAATAGAGAACTCTCAAAACTCAACAGCAAAGAAAATTTATTTCAAATATGTACAGAGGATTTAAATAGATGTTTCTCCAAAGAAGATATATAAATGGCCAGTAAGTGCATGAAAAGATGCTCAGCTTCACTAATCTTTAGGAAAATGCAAAATCAAATTACGAGGAGGTATCATCTCACATCTATTAGGATGGTTACTATAAAAAAATAGAAAATGAAGCTTACTTGATCCTGATGGATAAGCTTTTTGATGTGCTATTGCATTTGGTTTGCCAGTATTTAATTGAAGATATTTACATCAATGTTCATCATGGATATTGGCCTAAAGTTTTCTTTTTTAGTTGTGTATCTGCCAGGTTTTGGTATCAAAATGACATTGGTCTCATAAAATGAGTTAGGGAGGGTGGCCTCTTTTTGTATTGTTTGGAATAGTTTCAGAAGGAATGGTACCAGCTCCTTTTTGTACGTCTGGTAGAATTCGTCTATGAGCCCATCTGGACATGGACTATTTTGGTTGGTGGGCTATTAATTGCTGCCTCGACTTCAGATCTTGTTATTGGTCTAGTCAGGGATTCAACTTCTTCCTGGTTTAGTCTCGGGAGAGTGTAAGTGTCCAGGAATTTATCCATTTCTTCTAGATTTACTGGTTTGTGTGCATAGAGTTGTTTGTAGTAATCTCTGATGGTAGTTTGCATTTCTGTGGAATCAGTGATGATAACCCCTTTATCATTTTTTATTGCATCTATTCAATTCTTCTCTCTCTTCTTTTTATTAGTCTGGCTAGTGGTCTATTTTGTTGATCTTTCCAAAAAACCAGCTCCTGGATTTATTGATTTTTTGAAGGGTATTTGTGTCTCTATCGTCTTCAGCCCTACTCTAATCTTAGTTATTCCTTGTCTTCTGCTAGCTTTTGAATTTGTTTGATCTTGTTCCTCTAGCTGTTTCAATTTTGACGATAGGGTATCAATTTTAGATCTTTCCTCACTTCACATATGGGCATTTTGTGCTATAAATTTCCCTCTAGACACTGCTTTATATGTGTCCCAGAGATTCTGGTATGTTGTGTCTTTGTACTAATTGGTTTCAAACAACATCTTTATTTCTGTCTTCATTTCATTGTTTATCCAGTCATCATTCAGGAGCAGTTTGTTCAGTTTCGGTGTAGTTGTGTGGTTTTGAATGAGTTTCTTAATTCTGAGTTCTAATTTGATTGCACTGTGGTCTGAGAGACTGGTTGTTATGATTTCTGTTCTTTTGCATTTGCTGAGGAGTGATTTACTTCCAATTATGTGGTCAATTTTAATGCAAGTGAAAAGTGTTGCTGAGAAGAATGTAGGATTCATCCTGGTGATGCAAGGCTGGTTCAACATATGCAAATCTATAAACATAATCCATCACATAAACAGAACCAAAGACAAAAACCACATGATCATCTCAATAAATGCAGAGAAGGTCTTTGACAAAAGTCAACAGCCCTTTATGCTAAAAACTCTCAATAAACTAGGTATGGATGGAATGTATCTCAAAATAGTAAAAGCTATTTACAACAATCCCACTGCCAATATCATACTGAATGGGCAAAAACTGGAAGCTTTCCCTTTAAAAACTGGCAACAGACAAGGGTTCCCTCTCATACCATTCCTATTCAACATAGTATTGGAAGTTCTAGCCAGAACAATTCCTCAAGAAAAAGACATAAAGGATATTCAATTAGGAAAAGAGGAAGTAAAATTGTCTCTATTTGCAGACAACATGATTGTATATTTAGAAGGCCCCATCATCTCAGCCCAAAATCTCCTGAAACTGATAAGCAACTTCAGAAAAGTCTCAGGATAAAAAATCAATGTGCAAAAACCACCAGCATTCTTATACACCAATAACAGACAAATAGAGAGCCAAATCACGAGCAAACTCTCATTCACAATTGCCACAAAGAGAATAAAATACCTAGGAATACAACTAACAAAGGACATAAAGGACCTCTTCAAGAAGAACTGCAAACCACTGCTCAAGGAAATAAGAGAGGGCACAAACAGATGGAAAAACATTCCATGCTCATGGTTCATTCAACGCTATCCCCATCAAGCTACCATTGACCTTCTTCACAGAACTGGAAAAAAACACCTTAAACTTCATATGGCGCCCGCCCCCCCACCAAAAAAAAAAAAAAAGCCCACATAGTCAAGACAATCTTAAGCAAAAGGAACAAAGCTGACGACATCATACTACCTGACTTCAAACTGTACTACAAAGTTACAGTAATCAAAACAGCATGGTACTGTACCAAAACAGAAATATAGACCAATGGAACAGAACGGAAATCTTGGACATAACACCAAACACCTACAACCATCTGATCTTCGACAAACCAGGCAAAAACAAGCAATAGGGAAAGGATTTCCTGTTTAATAAATGGTTTTGGGAAAACTGGCTAGCCATGTGCAGAAAGCAGAAACTGTACCCCTTCCTGACACCAAAATTATCTCCAGATAGACTGAAGATTTAAACATATGACCTACCACCATAAAAATCCTAGAAGAAAACCTAGGCAACACCATTCAGGACATAGGCATAGGCAAGGACTTCATGACTAAAACACCAAAAGGAATGGCAACAAAAGCCAAAATAGACAAATGGGATCTAATTAAACCCCAGAGCTTCTGTACAGCAAAAGAAACAATCATTAGAGTGAACTGGCAATCAACAGAATGGGAAAAAATTTTCACAACTGCCCATCTGACCAAGGTCTAATATCCAGAATGTACAAGGAACTAAAGCAGATTTGCAAGCAAAAACAAACAACCCATCAAAAAGTAGGCAAAGGATTTGAACAAACACTTTTCAAAAGAAGACACTAATGTGGCCAACAAACGTATGAAAAAATGCTCATCATCACTGGTCATTAGAGAAATGCAAATCAAAACCACATTGAGATACCATCTCATGCCAGTTAGAATGGTGATCATTAAAAAATGTGGAGGCAGATGCTGGAGAGGATGTGGAAAAATAGGAACACTTTCACACTGTTGGTGGGAGTGTAAATTAGTTCAACCATTCTGGAAGACAGTGTGGCTATTCCTCAAGGATCTATACATAGAAATACCATTTGACCCAGCAATCCCATGATTGGGTATATACCCAAAGGAATATAAATCGATTCTAAAGACACATACACATGTATGTTCACTGTGACACTGTTTACAATAGCAAAGACTTGGAACCAACACAAATGCCCATCAAGGCAGACTGGACCAAAAAATGTGGCACATCTACCCCATGGAATACTACACAGCCATACAAAAGGATGAGTTCATGTCCTTTGTAGGGACATGGATGAATCTGGAAACCATCATTCTCAGCAAACTGACACAAGAACAGAAAACCAAACACCAAATGTTTTCACTCATAGGTGGGTGTTGAACAGTGAGAACACATGGACACAGGAAGGGAAACATCACACAATGGGGTCTGTTGAGGGTTGGGGAAAAGGGGAGGGAGAGTGGGGGGTAGGGAGGTTGGGGAGGAATAACACTGGTAGAAATGCCTGATGTAGGAAATGGGGGTATGGAAGCAGCAAACCACCATGGCATGTGTGAACCTATGCAACAATCCTGCAAGTTCTGCACATGTACCACAGAACTTAAAGTATAATTTTTAAAAATCAATTAGAAAAAAAATAGAAAGTGGCAAATATTGGTGAGGATATGGAGAAATTAGAACCCTTGTACGCCAGTGTTGAGATGTAAAAACAGCTTCTGTAGAAAATAGATATTTTTCAAAAAAAAAATTAAAAATAGAATTACCATATAGACCAGCAATTTTACTTCTGGTTATACACTCCAGTGAACTGAAGTAAGGGTCTCAAAGAGCTATTTGTATACCCATATTCATAAGTAACATGATACACAATAGCTAAAAGATGATAGCGATTCAAATGTTTGTCAACAGATAAGCAAAACATGATAGATACATAAAATGGAATATTAGATATCTTTAAAAATGAAGCACACTCTCGTGACCAGCCTGGCTAACATGGTGAAACTCTGTCTCTACTAAAAGTATAAAAATTATCCAGTTATGGTGGTGGGCACCTGTAATCCCAGCTCTTCACAAGGCTGAGGCAGGAGAATCGCTTGAACCTGGGAGTTGGAGGTTGCAGTGAGCAGAGATCGCGACATGGCACTACAGCCTGGGCAACAAGAGTGAAACTCTGTCTCCAAAAAAAAAAAAAAAAAAAAAAAGGAAGCACATTCTGATATATGCTACATATGGATGAACCTTGAGGACATTATACTAAATGAAATAAACCTATCGCTAAAAGGCAAGTACTGTAAAATTCCTCTTACATGAGGCACTTGGAGTAGTCAGAACCATAGAGATAGAGTAGTCAGAGTCATAGAGATAGAGCATAGAGTTGTGTTATCAGAGGGTGGAGGCAAAAGTGAATGGGGATTTATTGTTTAACAGACATGGTGTTCCAGTTTTACAACAGAAAAAGAGTTCTGTAAATGGATAGTGGTGATTGGTTGCATAGCAATATGAATGTGCTTAATGCTACTGAGTACTAACTAATACTGAGCATTAAGTATATTCTACTATGTAATACTACTTAAATACTGTATTCTTAAAAATAATGAAGATAGTAAATTTTCTGTTCTGTATATTTTACCACAATAAAAAATTTGGAAAAAGAAAAGAAGAGCTTAATCATATAAGCAAGTTTCATGATTTTCCCATGGTTGCCCTTTATTACGATTAAAGTTTTTAGAATTACTTCCAGGAAAACAACACAATGAAGAGGTTGTGAAGTTACAAAGCCTTAAAACAAAAAGTGATTGCAATTAAAAGTGACAACCCAGGACGTAAAGGAAAGTCCGTAAGTCATTGGAGAACTATGCACAGATTTTACTCTCTTACCATGAAAGAAAAGTAAGAAACAGAGAGTCCAAAACTCATTGTAGGACAAGTCGATAGGTCTCTTTTCCCTTCCACAAATTAGAAACCCACATTTTTCCACTTAGCAACAAAGATACTGACACAATAATTCAGCTGTTTTATAGGAATCTTTTTGTCATCTACCTAGAAACTTCATCACCAGGCATAGTGATATTCCTAATAAGCATTAAATAATCAATCTATACATTAAATTTCAGAAGATTACATGTCTAACTAGTAGATGATCCTAGGCTGCTTCTCTATGTATAAGTAGCACTCTGAGAATATGATCTTACTGCACTGTAATGGGTGGCATGTAATAGAATTAGCTCAAATTACAATGTGGAAGAAATGATCCAGGATGATGGGGATAACAGTTATACTTCACTACATTTATATGAAGATTTCCAATTTATAAAATACGTGTTTTGTGCCCCTGTACAGCAAGTAGAAGAGGTATTCCAAATTCTATTTTTATAAAATATTCTGAAATTTAAGGAATGTCCACATTCTCAAAGTTCATGGATTCAGGAGCTCCAGATATCTGTAGATAGGTTTCTGGTAAATATGATTTTGATGTCATAGCACAGGTACAATTCCAATCAAAATCTAAGCAAGCTATTTAGTGGAATTTGACAAACTGATTGTAAAATGTATATGGAGAGGAAAAAGAGTCATAATATCTGACTTTAAGACCTACTATAAAGCTACAATAATTGAGGCAGTGCAGTACTGGCGAAAGAACAGACAAATATATCAATGGAACAAAATAGCCCAGACAGATCCATAAAATATAGTCAACTGATCTTTGACAAGATCAGTCTTTGACAAGATCTTTTGACAAAGTAACAAAGTCCACACAATGGGGCAAAATGATCTTTCCAACATATGGTGCTGGAACAACTTGACACCCATCTACAACAGAAAAGTCGAATCTAGACACAGGCCTTACACCTTTCACAAGAATTAACTCAAAGTGGATCATAGACCTAAAGGAAAAACACAAAACTATAAAATCTCCTAGAAGATAATATGAGAAAACCTACATGACCTTGGGTATTGCAATGACTCATTAGATATAATATCAAAGACACATTCATGAAATATATAATTGGTAATCTGAACTTCAAAAAAATTAAAAACTTTTGCTCTGCAAAAGATAATGTTAAGAGATTGAGAAGATAAGCCACAGAGTGGAAGAAAATATTTTCAAAAGACATATCTGATAACGAACTATTACCATATGTGTGTGTGGGTGTGTATATATCCTATATAACTATATATATTTATATATATAGTTTAAACTCAACAATTATATATGTGTGTATACTATATGTGTGTGTGTATATATATATATATAGCCTATATAACTATATATATAGTTTAAACTCAACTATATATATTTGCTATATTACAACAACAATTACTATACTATACTTACTATAGTTTAAACTCAACAACTATATAGTTGTATATAGTATGTATACTATATATGTATATATATGTATGTATATATAACTATGTATATAGTATGTATACATATATATATATATACTCTAATATAGTATGTATACTATATATATATAGTAAATAAACAACTTGATTTTAAAATGAGCCATTTTGAGTTGATTTTTGTATAAGGTGAGAGATGAGGATCCAGTCTCATTCTTTTACATGTGGCTTGCCAATTATTCCTGCAACATTTGTTAAATAGGGTATGCTTTCCCCACTTTGTTTTTGTATGCTTTGTTGAAGATCAGTTGTCTGGGAGGACTTGACTTTATTTTTGGATTCTCTATTCTGTTCCATTGGTCTGTGTCTATTCTTATACCAGTACCATGCTGTTTTGGCAATGATAGCCTTGTAAGTATAGTTTGAAGCTCGGTAATGTGATGCTTCCTGATTTGTTCTTTTTTGTTTAGTACTGCTTTGGCTATGTGGGTTGTTTTTAGGTTACATAAAATTTTAGGATTGTTTTTTCTAGGTCTGTGAAGAATGTTGATGGTATTTTGGTAGGAATTGCACTGAATCTGTAGATTCCTTTTGGCGGTATGATCATTTTTACAATATTGATTCTACTCATCCATGAGCTAAAGATGGATCAAAGCCTTAAATCTAAGACCAGAAACCACAAAAAATCTGGAAGATAACATCAGAAAAACTCTCCTAGACATTAGCTTGGCAAAAAATTAATAACCAAGAACCTAAAAGCAAATGCATCAAAAAAAGAACAATAAATAAATAGGACCTATTAAACTAAAAAGCTTCTGTATAGCAAAAGAAATATCCAGCAGAGTATACAACCCACAGAGTAGAAGAAAATATTCACAAACTATGCATCCAATAAAGTACTAATATCCAGAATCAATGAGGAGCTCAAACAAATCAGCAAGAACCGAAGAATCGCATGAAAAAGTGAGCAAATGACATGAATAAACAATTCTCAAAAGAAGATATACAAATAGCCAACACACATATGAAAAAAAAAACCTCAACATCACTAATTATTAGGGAAATACAACTTAAAGCCACAATAAGATACCACCTTACTCCTGCAAGAATGATCATAATTTAAAAACAAACAAAAAATGTTGGCATGTAGGTGGTGAAAAAGGCACACATCTATACTGCTAGTGGGAATACAAACTAATACAACCTCTGTTGAAAACAGTGTGGAGATTACTTAAAGGACTAAAAGTAGAACTACCATTCAATCCAGCAATTCTAATACTGGATATCTACACAAAGGAAAAGAAGTCATTATATGAAAAAGACACATGCACACATGTTTATAACAGCACCATTCTCAATTGCAAAAATATGCAACCAACCTAAATGCCTATCAACCAATGAGTAGATAAAGAAAATGTGACATGCATACACCACAGAACACTACTGAGCAATAAAACAGAATGAAATAATGGCATTTGCAGCAACTTGGATGGAGTTGGAGACCATTATTCTAAATGAAGTAACTCAAGAATTGAAAACCAAATATCGTATATTCTCACTTAAAAGTAAGAGCTAAGCTATGAGGATGCAAAGGCATAAGAATGATACAATGGACTTTGAGGATTTGGGGGAAAGGGTAATAGGGGTGTGTGAACGATAAGTGTACACTGCTGGGGTAACAAGTGCACCAACATCTCAGAAACCACCACTAAAGAACTTATTCATGTAACCAAAAACCACCTGTTTCCCAAAAACTATTGAAATAAAATAGAAATAAATTGGCCAAAGATCTTAACAGATATCACACAAAGATATACAGATAGTAAATAGGCACATAAAAAAAAAAAAACAAACAAACAAACAAAAAAAACCCTACATACCCACCACAATGGCCAAAATCCAAACAACAACAAATTTGGTGACAAATTCTGATGAGGATGTAAAGCAATCAGAAATCTCATTCATTGCTGATTGGTATAGTCCCTTTGGAGGACTCTGGTGATTTCTAACAAAACTCAACATTCTTACCATAAAATCTAGCAATTGCACTTCTTAATATTTACCCAAAGCAGTCAAAAACTATGTCTACATAAAAGTCTGTACAGGAGTTTTTATAGCAGTTTTATTTATAATTGCCAAATCTTGGAAGTAACCGAGATATCTTTCAGAGGGTGAATGCATAAATAAACTCTGGTACATTCAAACAAATTTTACTCTGCGTTAAAAAGAAATAAGCTATCAAGCTATGAAAAAACACAGAATAACTAAAATGCAGGTGATTAAGTGAAAGATGCCAATCAGAAAAGGCTACATATTGTATGATTCAAATCCTATGACAGTATGGAAAAAGTGAAACTACGAGCACTGTAAAAAAAAAAAAGTCAGAATTTGACATGAATTACAAGGAGCACAGAGTATTTTAGGCCATTGAAATTATTCTGTATAATACTATAATAGTGAATGAATGACATTTAACATTTGTCCAAACCCACAGAATGTGTAATCCTAAGGTGAACTCCAACATAAGCTACGGACTCTGGGCAATAATGGTGTATCAATATACATTTCTCAATTGTGAAAAAAATACCACTGTAGTGAAGGATGGTGATAATGAGGGGAGCTATACATGAGTGTTTGCAGGTGATATATGGGAAATCTTTATGCCTTCCATTAAAATTTGCTGTGAACCTAAATACTCTAAAAAATAAAGTCATCTGTTAAAAAAATACATATTGGAAAAGCAAGTGGAGTGTGGAACAGAGGCAGAAAAAGCAACCAGGACAGAATTACTTTGCAAAGGGATTTAAAATTGCACTGTGAAAATATGCTGTTGTCTATCATGATAGCCTGAGAAAATTAAAGACTATAAGCATATTAGGAAAAACTTAAACCACAAATGCTTTACCTGATATGTCTTTCATTTTGGATTCCTCACTGAATTTACAGCATTCCCATTAATATTATCAATATGTTATAACAATGCAGTGCAGCATGAAATGAAATAAAATTAACTTAGATAAATGTAGTATCTACTCTGTAGGATCCTCACATATAAACAAAATATAGATGGAAGGGCATGCAAACACATGAACATTTTAATTGCAGATCAAATATGTGTCAACAAGAAAAACTCAACAGGACCTGAGAGTTAAGGCTTTCTTATAATTTACATAGGATTAGCATGGAATATGCAATTGCAGAATATGAAATAATTATTCTCTCCCTTATTTCACTCATTTGGTTAAAGGCACCATACTGGGATAATTTTTCTATTTTAAATGTCATTTTTGCTGTTCTTTACCACTTTCTGCCTCAATGTTGCTAGCCTCTTAACCCTCTCACACATACACTTAGCTGTCTGGGCTGTCCTGTACCCACTAGTGTTAAGGAAACAAATAGCCTTATCTCACAAAGATTTCCAACAAACAAAAC
The DNA here is from genome assembly GCF_009761245.1 of Sapajus apella. Taxonomy (NCBI): domain Eukaryota; kingdom Metazoa; phylum Chordata; class Mammalia; order Primates; family Cebidae; genus Sapajus; species Sapajus apella. Next base: position 12,599,774 of record NW_022436943.1, on the reverse strand, counting down.
CCTTTCTTTTAACTTCTTTCCCCTGCTTGTTTTCTGATTTTAAAAATGAACTGAAATAGACATTTACTTTGTCAAGATGTGGAAACCTATTCACTCATTCACTGAAAGACACGCCTTTAAAAACTTGCTCAAGTCAGGGCATAGATTTAGAAAACTAATTTCATAGTTTCAAATCTCAGCAAAACTATCCTGACCCAATTTTTACTTTCTTAACATCTAGGGAAAATTTTATATTTTGTTTATACATACATATGTATACACACGTTTTATGTATATGCATGTATATATAACCTGAAGATTGCTCTTTTATTTTGCATTTCATGTTCTACCTGTATTTTAAAATAGAGTAGCTTTATATTGGAACTTTTAAAAATCTTTAAATTAACATTCCTAAGCTGGTTCCTAAATACATTTTGCTAATGATTATTTTCTGAATATATATTTTTAAAACACACAAGAAGAAAAAAAAAATAGCCCAAATTTAAACTTCAACTGTAAGCTATTGGTTAGTAATCTAACATCAAGAATGCAAATATATTTACTTTAATCAGGGACCAACGCTTATTCATACCTGACTCAGAAGTATTTGAATATGGATCACCAACTCTAGGCAAACTAACAAACTACACAGAGGTAATTTTATAAGTTCCCTCTTTGATATCTTACATCATATTCTGAACTTACCTTGCCCTTAGTAATGCACAACTATATTTCTTAGAGTGTAAGACAGCCAATTTAAGATACAGCAGTTCCCCTTTTGCCAAGGAGGATACATTCCAAGACCCCCAGTGGATGCCTGAATCCACAGATAATACACAACCTTTTATATAGAGTTTTTCTTTCAATGACATATCTTTGATAAAGTTAAATTTACAAAAATTAGGCACAGTAAGAGAGTAGCAAGTATTATCAGTAAAAAATAGAACAATTATAATAAACACTTTAATAAACGGTATATGAATGTGGTCTCTTTCTCTCTAAATAGCTTATTGTATGATACTTGCTTTTTTTTTGGACATCAGTTGACTAAGAGTAATTAAACTAGGAAAAGTGAAATTATAGATAAGGGAGGATTATTTTCAACCCCTCCTTTTTTTTTTTTTTTTTTTTTTTTTTTTTTTTTTTTTTTTTTTTTTTTGAGATGGAGTCTCACTCTGTCACCCAGGCTGGAGTTCAGTGGTGTAATCTCCACTCACTGCAACCTCTGCCTCCCAGGTGCAAGCGATTCTCCTGCCTCAGCCTCCCAATTAGCTGGGATTACAGTTGTGTGCCACTAAGCCCTGCTAATTTTTGTGTTTTTAGTAGAGACAGGGTTTCTTGGCCAGGATGGTCTTGAGCTCCTGACCTAGGTGATCCACCTGCCTCGGTCTCCCAAAGTGCTGGGATTACAGACATGAGCCACCGCACTCAGACTATTTTCAACATTTTATATGTGCCGCTTAAAAACAAAAAAAAAACCACCTATTTCCAAGTAAACAATGATACTTTGTGAATTGGAAGACGTAGCTTCGTATTAATCTGTTTTCACACTACTATAAAAAACTGGCCAAGCCTGGGTAATTTATAAAAAGGTGTAATTGACTCACCATTTCACATGGCTGAGGAGGCCTCAGAAAATGCACAATCACGGCAGAAGGGGAAGCAGGCACGTCTTACGTGACGGCAAGCGAGAAGTGCAAGCTGGGGAAATGCCAGGTGCTTATAAAACCGTCAGATCTCGTGAGAATTCACTGACTATAATGAGAAAAGCATGGGGGAAGCCGCCTTCTTGATTCAATCACCTCCCACGAGGACTCTCCCTCAGCACCTGGGGATTACAATTCAAAACGAGATTTGGGTGGGAACAGAAAGCCTAACTGTAGCAAACCTCATTTCACAGGTGTTAAAATGTGGCAAAAGATGGATATCTTAGAACGTAAGAAATACTCTATTTGATAAGCCTTTTATAGCCCGGAAATAAAGCTATAGCAATAGCAGAATTTTTAGTATCAGCTTTTATATTTGTTATAGTGGCTCAGTAGTGATCAAAGTATTTTTGTGCCATAATTGCCTATTTTCAAGTAAAAATTCCCACATATAATATGGTTATTTTTATTTTAAGTCTAAGTATCCATTGTAAAGGCTATTTTAGATATTGTAGTAAATTTAGAAAGTTGATATTGATAAAGCTAAAAAATCCATTTAAGTGAAACTAATAATCTTCGCTAGAGACTTGAAGTTTGCTTTTTGTAGCCAAATTTCCAGTCAGCTAGGCATAACTTTGTTATTAAGGAGATTTTTGCAAGCAATCTACTTTAAAAATTAATTTAAAAAAATTAATGGAATATATGAAAAATATGTTAGAATTACAGAAACATGTATATATATATATACACACACACAATAGTATATATATATATATTATATGAATACACACACACACACACACACACACACACACACACATATTAGTGGTTAAAATTTTAAACTTTGGAAGGCTGAGGCAGTGAGCACAGGAGCTCAAGACCAGCTTGGGAAAATGGAAAGAGCCTGTCTCTACGAAAATTTTTTAAATTAGCCAGGCATGTTGTCCCATGCCTGTAGTCCCAACTACTCAGGAGGCTCAGGTGGGAGGATTGCTTCAGCCTGGCAAGCTGAGCTGCAGTGAGCAGTGATCACACCATTGCACTCCAGCCTGGGTGACAAAACGAGACTCTGTCTCAAAAAATAAAAAAATAATTAAAACTTTAGGGTATATAGTGAACATTTTCATCTGTAAATATTAAATTAATTTTCCTTGGCTAATATTATGAAACTGTCATATAACTCAAAATGGTTACAAAGAAACTGTGTATCAGAGGTAAACTACTTTCATCATATTTAATATTCAAGTTCTAAATTTTTTGGAAGGACCATAGGTCATAATTTAAACAGATGGTGATATGATCATTGGAAAAGCATTCAGCCATGTTGCTGTTTAATGAGTTTGACAGGTTTGAAATCAGAGAAGCTATCAATGGCTGTCAGGTTTGGCAGCAAGGGACAGTCATGGTCGATATAATTTAAAGATTTCTTCAATACTCTTTGAAGGCCATGCAGATTATAGTTTTAAATATCAGTCAATAGCTTTAAAGGAAAATTTCTGCAGTCTATACAAAGATTTATGGAACTGATTATTATTTTAGTGGTGAATTGATTTCTCACTAACAAACTTCCTATAACCAGTATTTCAGCTTTTCAGTATTTCAAATTTTTAGGTATTGTCTTGTTTGTTTTAGATTTTAGTTTCATCAATTAAAGAGTAATGTACATATCTGTTCAAAATGATGGATCAGCCATTTGTCGGTGTTTTGTAGGCAATCCAGGAAAGAGATATGAATTCAGGTATTTTATAGCTTGGGTCATTCACATCTAGTTCAATAAGTAGTTTTTATCCTAATTGCCTGTTGTTTCACACTAAACATATATTTTACTAGAATAAGATTGTTAAGTAGGCCATTTAAAGTACATTCCTTTTTTTTTTTTTTCTTTCCCTTCACTTCAGTTAACATGTTTTAAATGGATTAATGTGTTTCACTATACCGAATTAGAACCAAATGAGGCCATGGGGAGGCTATTATGTGCATCTGAGTTCACCTAACTTTAATGTCTTTATGATCAACCAGTAACTGAATACCCCTCAGCCCCTTATGAAATTAACAGGCTGCTATTTACAAGTAGTTCTAGGATAACATATCCATGGTATATTTGTCTAATTACTGAAGTTTTCAGTTCCCTCATGAACAAAGCAGGAATAATGAACCATTTTAAATATGTAACAGTAATGTTATAATATCTCAGTGCTTCACAGAGAACCACTTTCTCCAAATAGGAAATACAGTCTTAGCACGTATGAGACACGAGGAATCACAGATGTTTGTCACACTTTGTAGATGTGTTGGATGACATTTCATAATGCTGAGAAACGTTCCAAGCTATTTTAAGAAGAAAGTAAAAAACACACATACAGGCATGGCATTAAAATAGTGCAGCTATGACTGTTTCAACATCTTGCTAGAACCTCCAATATATCCAAAGGAGAAAGAATGAAAAATATCACCTCACTTTGGCTGTTGTGTGGTCTTCTGCTTAATTGATCAATTCAGTAAATAGCTGAGTACAGCCACATAATCACTGCTAACACTGACATTTATTTTCATACATATTAAACACTGAATCCTACATGCATGCTATTTTGGCCTTTAAACAAGATGTTTAATAAATATGCCATTCTGACCTGAAATCTTGACTAATAATCTAGCTGCATTTTTGAAGTATTGCACTAAATATTTTAGATTTTTTGTCACTTTATTGAGTTGTTTAATGATGCGTTTGTTTTAAGATCTATTCTTCATAGAAATCCAGATGATGAAAAGTAGGGGAAAACAAGCTGAGAAGAACTTAAAAAAAACTAACAGAAAATAAATTTTGCAATCATTGTTATTTACATATTACTTAAAAGCATTACAGGAAGGAAATAACCATAATCTCAGAAACAAATGTTTAGCATGAGTTAAAACAAACAAGATTGAAACATAGCCAGTGAAAGATAATATACGGATAACTATTAATCGAATGAATCTTGCCTAACAATGCACACTATTGGAAACTTTGGTTAAATTAATTTTAAATTTATTCCTCTTGTTATGCATCCTTATTGTCCAAAACTATAAAAATAGCTATAAAAACCTTAGTTTTTCTTAAGAAAAACATGAAAAGTTCAGTTTTTTCTGTACTCCTAAACTTTATTCTTCTGAAAGTCATTACTTTACACTGTTTCTTATCCTTCTTTCCAAAATGTAAGATGCTTTACTTTCTTCTGAAACTCCTCTAGGTTTATTATATATTATTTAAAGGGCTAAAGCCACTGCATGCTTTCTAATAACAATCTTACCTGTTCTGAGTTTAGCTACCTTCTTTTGGCTATTCTAATGTGATATATTTCAATTTATACAAACCAATTTCTTGTTCATTTTGCTAAACAATAGAGTTATGTTTCTGATTCATGTTCAGCTAATTAGAAAGTAGCTTCCTTCCATTTTGTCTGTTCAGAATTTTATATTGGCTGGCACAGTGGCTCATACCTGTAATCCCAGCACTTTGGGAGGCAAGGCAAGCAGACTGCTTGAGCCTGGAGTTCAAACCAGCCAGGGCAACATGGTGAAACCCTGTCTCTACAAACGATACAAAAAATACCAGTCAGGCATGGTGGCCCAATCCTGTGGTCCCAGCTACTCTGGAGGTTGAGGTAGGAGGATCACTTGAGCCCAGGAGGTTGAGGCTGTGGTGAGCTATGGTCATGGCACTGCACCGTAGCCTGGGCAGGGAAGGGAGACCCCATCTCAAAAATTAACAAATAGGTATATTGATGTCCCAATGAAATTAGTTGGGGAGGAAAGATGGCAATGGCAAAGAAGTTAAAAAAAAAAAAATAGCCTCAAAAAAAATTAACACAGAAAAAAAAAGTCATTACGACCATAAGAGTCTCAGGATTTATTTATATGTAAACGTTGAATCAGGAAATTGCCACATGGGTGAACTGCTATTAGCAGAAATCATTGCCAAAGGGAACAAAGATTTATTTTATTATTTCAATTTTAAGTGATCATGATTTTATGATGTGTTCCCAGTGGTTTATCTTTATTTGTGCTGAATTTACCACACACAATGAGTGTTGCCATGGAATTTGTTTTGGTCCTATGTCACTAATTCTGAAATGCAGGTCAGGGGGCTCTGCTATTCTTTGTCCTCCTCAAATTCAATTAACTATTTAATTTCAGGAAACTCTGCCTTATCTAATAACTTAATTTTGTAATTTTTATTCAAAATAGAATAAATACATCTAGAAAACTCAAGATAAATCTTTGAATCTCCAGAGACCAACGACAACAATGTCAAAAATAATTCATCTAATTTTAAAATGTTTTGGTAATATTTGAAAAAAACAGTTATTTAAATTCATATAATGCAATAGTTTTACTGACTCATGATAATTAAAATTTATGGGAAAATCCCACTTACTATTTCTAGGAGTCAATTTCTAAACTGATAGAGGTTGGACAGTAGTTCCCAGTACAGGATTTAATTATGGATATATCCTAAAATACAGCAGGAGTGTATATCTCATTATTTGAAATGATAAATGTCAATCCCAAACCCCAACTAAAACTATTCATAAATAACAAGCTCATGTTAACATGTAAGGAAAAATTCCAAAAATATTTTGTTCTACAAAGTTTGAACAAAATATTTCTCTTAAAAACCAAGAGCCATGCTATTGGGTGGACTTTGATCAGGAGACATTCTGTAAGATGTGTCTGTTATGCCTATTAAGCTATAAAATATTAAAGGATAATAACTTCATTAGTAATGTAATCATAGTATAAAATGTAAACCGAGTTATTTTTTGAAACTTAACAATTACTTTTGCCTTCAAACTAGCTACTTGGCCTTTCAAGTGCCCTGGCAAAAGTCATGTCAGTGAGATTCTAAATTTTTTATGTCTTCCAAATTTTTAAGTAATTTAAAAATGACGGCCGGGCGCGGTGGCTCACACCTGTAATCCCAGCACTTTGGGAGGCCGAGGCGGGTGGATCACGAGGTCAAGAGATCGAGACCATCCTGGTCAACATGGTGAAACCCCGTCTCTACTAAAAATACAAAACATTAGCTGGGCATGGTGGCGCGTGCCTGTAATCCCAGCTACTCAGGAGGTTGAGGCAGGAGAATTGCCTGAACCCAGGAGGTGGAGGTTGCGGTGAGCCGAGATCACGCCATTGCACTCCAGCCTGGGTAACGAGAGCGAAACTCCGTCTCGAAAAAAAAAAAAAAATAAAAAAATGACAGTGATTTTTAAAAGAAAGGCAGAGAGTAAGAATTAAATAATTGTTTCTATGGTCATTCTTAAGAGAAATAAAAATTTAATGATTTTATCCTAGATAAGGTTTAAACTCTGGATTAAATGAAGCATTATTTAGTTTATCACATCAATATGCCTTTGGCATGAAAAGCAAGCCAAGATATCAGTAGAAAATGATAATTAAAATAATCTGCACACACAAGTTTAGGAGGATTATAAAACAATGATCTCCCTGACTACTCACATGAAAACTAGACCAATCCCAGGGAGTCTTTGTTTACTTTTAAGCTCTAGTTTATAATTTTATTGACCTAGAATAAAGTTAAGGCATATCTGCTTATTGCTGTAAACAGGTAAAAATGGCCTTATCTTTTACTTCTGTATTAGAATATGGCAAAATATACTCATTATTCTGCTCATTTCTCTATTCCACTAATAGATACGTATTTTACACCTATTTTAAGTACATAACACTCTATTGGGAAGAAAATGTCCTTACTTTGTTGACAATATTATAGTCCATATAGTGGTTAATGTAACACTTAAATCTCATCATTTACAACCCACTGTCAATATCATTGGGAAAAAAAGTGTTAAATATAATTTTTAGAAAGAATGGTAAAATAATGACTCAAAAATACATATGAAAATAAACACTTGTTAAAGAATTTATTTTACTAATATGATACGAAGGACAAAAGCAGATATTACGGATTTAATTACAGATATATCTGGTTTAAGGAAACAGTCAAAACAGCACAAATTAGTATGAAGAAAGGGAATATTGAGATGGATTGCAAATGGGGGCAAAATTGCATTTCCACATTGGAAGGAAATTAATTGAAATCATTGACTTACAGGAGATAATTTACATATCAGTCATTTACAACTTAAAAAGAGTTGCAAAATAGCTCAAAGACAACAGGGCTAGAATATGATAAATCTGGAAGGATATACTGTAGAAGATGCATAGTTTTCTGTTGAAAGAAGTTTTCCACAATATTCCCCCAGTGATTAAAAATAATCTCAAAGAAAGATTATCCCTGATCACAAAATAGAAATTGCTCTCATTAGCGTTGATCTGATTATTTACATAGGTGCAGCAACAGTGTTAATTTGCTATATGGGCCTTTGTAAGTTTGCTTTGCTAAAAGTTTTTATAAGGAATCTCAAATTGGACCTTTAAAAGCCCCTTGAGGCTTGGCACCCAAGCTAATAATGCACCACAAGATTTTGTCTATAGTGCCTATTTATTTGGGCGAATTTCTTTCTTCTCAAGGTCCCCAAAATATCCTAAAGTTCCTAGGCCTGCCAGAAAGTGACCTTCGTCATTCATTTGTGAGTCTGAGAACCCTGTAAGCTACCTGCCATACCACTTTTCTTAAGAGGGCTTTGTAAACATTGCTTCCATGAAGTCAATCTTTGTTCCTTAAAAGTGTCTGGTCACACCTAATTAAATGAGCATCATTCTCAAATAGGACAATCAAGGCAAGACTTTGGCTGCATAACTAAATTTTTTAATAATGTCTTAGTATAAGGAAAAACAGATTATTGTTGGATTCATGCAAATAACTATATTACTAGATAAATAAGAATATTCAATAAGAGTTTCCAAATTCTGGAGGGCACGAGTAGAAAGAATAAGGTAATTTACAAATGTTTTATTTCAGTTTACAAAAGTGTAGTCCATAAAAAATTGCTATAAGTTATAGATAGCTTAAGAAGATAGAAACTTTTCTTATATATCGGTAAATAGAACATTAAAACAATATGGAGTCCAAATAGAACTTAATCATCATTCATTAGTTCATTCAATTGTAGGTAATTTTTGTTCCACTGTATCTTTTGTTAGGTGTTTCATAAACTCTTCTCTAAAATGACTAAATTTCTGAAATTCCTGACTCAGTTCCAGTGTTATAGTCTAAAAAGCTTATTTCAGTGATGTCATCAGAAGCTCATATCCAAAAGTACCTGGAAATGCCCTTTTGCATAGGGCTCTTAAGTAGTTCTTTGCTATTTCAGAGCTTTCAGAAAAGCATCAGAGTAAAATAAAAACAAAAAATTGCACATAGAGGACAAAATACTTAATATGACTGTGGTTAACTTATTAGTGATAATTTTCAATAGTAAAAGATCTATTAAAAATTTATAACAAGAATAATGCAATTGACAAGAAAATTTGATTATCTATGGTATGCAAAACAATATAATCAATTACAAAAAATAGATGATTATAATATTTATAGAGAAAAAATCTTAATATAAAAAATAAGCCATACCGTAGAACACATTACAGTCACTTTAAAAAAATAAGCCTGACATATTATATCATGAATAAACTAAGTATGTAAGATATACTAAGAATAAAGCAAGTATATTAATTTTTTAGTAGTCCTTAAATATCCTGGTATTAATCAAACTCCATATTAAATTATTATGAATTTCCAGTTGAAAACCACTGACATACAAGATCCAAATTAAAGAATTAATGATGCAACCACATTAAGATTTTAAAATATAACTGAAATTAAGACTGCTAAAATGCACCCTTTTCAACTAACATTAGGCAAAGCAGACTGATAAATAGAAACATCCTTGGACAGCAAGGACACTAAAAAATCTCCAGGAACTTCCCATATTACATTCCATTTCTGAAATACTATACTAATAACGTTTACCCAAGTCAGCTTGGGTATCTCTTCTCATTTTATAACTCTCCTCTCACAATTCATCAATAGTAACATATCGAATAAGCCTCATAATTTCTACTCCTTTTTTTTGTAAGATAAATGAACAGAAAGAACTTTTTTCAATTCTTTATTTTTTTTTTTTGTGGATACTAGTAAGTGCATATGTTTGTGGGTTACATGAGATATTTTGATACAAAAATGCAATGACTAATAATCACATCAGGGTAAATGGGATATCAATCACCTCAAGCATTTTTCCTCTGAAGAACAGGACACTTTGATCTTCCAGATGCCCTCTCATAAATCTCAAAGATAATTTTAGATTTAAGATACCCTAAAAAATATTTTATATTTAGAGTTTTCTTTCAGAAAAAAGCAAAAATCAAAAGTTGTCAAGAGATTTTAATACTTAAGTAAAAATCAGATCAGGGTACCTGAGAAACAATATTGACATTCATTTCATTTTTCTTTTTTTCTTTTTTTGAGACAATCTTACTTTGTCACTCAGGCCAGAGGGCAGTGGCATAATCACAGCTCATTGAGACCTTCCCCTGGTGGGCTTAAGCAATCCTCCCACTTTAGCTTCCTGAGTAGCTGAGACTACAGGCACACTCTACCAATGCCGGCTAATTATTTTTTAAAATTTTTTGTAGAGACGAGGTCTCACTATATTGCTCAAGCTGGCCTCAAACTCCTGAGCTCAAGCAGTCCTCCTGCTATGTCCTCCCAAAGTGCTGAGATTACAGGCATAAACCAACACACCCTTTCATTTTAAAGAGTGACAGTCTTTAAAATGAGACTGTCACTCATTTAAAAAAAAATAAAACATTTAAAAATTAAACATAAGAAGTTAACATGAATGTTAAAAACCTAAATGATAAACTTTTATTTTCTTTAGCAAGGACATCAGAAAACTGATACAAATATCAAAGGTTATTCCAGTAAGACACAATATCTTTATTATCTAGGCATATTACACAGGAAAATATAAGACTAATTATTTGTGTTATGGGAACAAAAAGTAAGCCAAGAACACAAGACCATGAAAAATGAGCACATTTTGCTACGAGTTTAAAACATTTCACAGTTTTTCAAACTCGATACTATAAATGTAGACAAATAAAATTAATTTCCAAATATTGTCTTCTATTATAGAGTTTCATATTCTGGAACAAACTGACAGTTTAGGACAAACCTCAGGGAATCCACAAGGTCAGAATTAGTTTTATGATATTACTAGAGTGTTATTAACATGAATGTATTCATCATTGCTATCTTCAGATGAATCAGTAAGCATTTAAAATTTTTCTTTCAAATTTTACACAGTAAATAACAATAATTATCACCCACAAACTCTTTTTGGAATCCTCAATAAGCCTAAAGAGTGCAAAGGAATTCAGAGACCAAAAAGCCACTCCTTTAAGAGAAAAATACTATTTTCCTTGAAAAATGGAAGTATGTACATAGGTATATTTCTCTGAAACTGTTGTTTATAAGCATTCTCATTCCAATATATCAATTATGTCTTTTAACCAAAGTAAGCTCTATTTCAGAGAAAATTAGGGGATGGACCTCCATGAGTGTTACACACCTGCATCCTTGCAGTCCAGCATAGCTCATGAACACAGCCACTCTTTATACTAAACTCCTCAAAAGGGCAAAATGACACATTCATTAACAGACCTGAAGATATAGTCTCTCTGTAGCATATAAACATAAAAGTAAAAAAGCAAAAAAAAACCTAAAATTATGCTTAGTAATCAACGTTTCAGTGTTTTATCTAGTTGTGTAATGAATGAACATACATACACTAGTTAATTTAATTTAGTGTCTTTCCAAAGTTTTAAACTATCTGAAGGTCTTAGAAATTATCTTCAAGTTGACATTCTACAAAATATAATTACTGCTGAAATAACATCGTCAGGAGAACAAATTAATTTGGTAAAACACGAATTTATATATTTCACAACCTTAAACATGAATCAGAAGTAGCATTAGCTTGCTTGATGAGTAAGCCTGTATAACCTAAAGAAGAACATACTCAAGTAGAATTAAGATTTATCTTTGTATTTAACATTAACAAATCAGGATAGATATAGCTACTTTTATTAAAACAAAATTATTAAACTAGTCTCATTTCCATGATTTACCTAACTTATGTAAACTTGAATTCTGAAAACATTTCCAAGTTAGTTTCAGTAACAGTACCTTTGTTTTTTATTTATTTTTATTTATTTATTTATTTATTTTTTGAGATAGAGTCTCTCTCTGTTGCCCAGGTTGGAGTGCAGTGGTACAATCTCGGCTCACTGCAACCTCAGCCTCTGGGTTCAATTCTCTGCCCCAGTCTATTGAGTAGCTGGGATTACAGGCATCCGCCACCATGCCTGCCTGGCTAATTTATATGTTTTTAGTAGAGACGAGGTTTTACCATCGGCCAGGTTGGTCTTGAACTCCTGACCTTGTAATCCACTCACCTCGGCCACCCAAAGTGCTGGCATTATAGGCGTAAGCTACCACCCTGGTGAAGAGTACCTTTTAACCATAGCAAATGAGAAATATAAGTTCAATTTTCTTATTTTCTGGAAATTTAAGAATATTCTTTTTATATAAGCACCTATTGTTTTTTTAAGCCAATCAGAATAGAGCTTTTTTATTTAAGAAGTTTTATAATCAAATTTATTAACACCATTGGATTCAGGAAAATATTATGACCTTATACAATAAGACATAAAGGCCATTCTGAATTCCAGACACGTAGCCAGAGATAAGGACACATAGAATTTATAACTTCAACTTCCAAGTTGTAGCCATGGGTCAAGAATAGATACAGAATTACAAAGTTAAATGGTTAATATCAAAAATTATTCCATTTTCATATCCATGGCTCATATTATTTTTATTTATTTATTTATTTTTATGTAGGCAAGGTCTCTCCCTCTCTCTCACCCAGGCTAGAGAACAGCAGCATGATCATAGTTCACTGCAACCTGAAACTCCTGGACTCAAGTGATCCACCTGCCTCAGCCTCCTGAGTAGCTAGAACTACAGGTGTACTCTGCCTCCTGAGTTGCTAGGACTACAGATGTGCACTGCCATGCCCAGCTAATTTTGATGTATTTATGTATTTTTTGTAGAGACAGGGTCTTGCTATGTTGCCCAGGCTTGTCTCTAACTCCTGTCCTCAAGGATTCATATGGCCTCAGTTTCCCAAAGCGCTAGGATTACAAGCATGAGCTGCTGTGCCTGGCCAGTTCAACAACTGCTTTGGATTCACCTCCAGCAAATTGAACCATCCATGAAGTACACTTGTCTAGCAGTGAAGTTTGCCAGACTCTGATGGGTGAACTTTGAACTCTAAAACTGTTCAAAGGTATTTTTCATAAAAGTTAAGTTTTTGAGATCTATTGCACAGCATGTTGACAACAGTTAATAATAATGTACTGTATATTTCAAAATAGCTAAGAAAGTAAATGTCAAATGTCTCACCACAAAATATAAGATGATATGCTAATTAGTTTGATGTAATCATTCCACATTGTGTACATTTACACAAATGTCACATTGTACTCCATAAATGTATTCAATTTATCAGTGAATAATAATAATAATAAGGTTAAAATCATTTCCTGCACACAAATAAGAACATGGACATTTGTTGAAGAATTTACTCAAGTCATATAAGGGAACAGACAGATATGATAGCCACTTCAAAGAATAAATCAAATAGCACAAATTTATATGGAGTAAAAGGATGTTGAGGTAAATTGCAAATGTGAAAGATAATTTTTATCATGGAGGAGAGGAAGTCAATTAAAATCACGACTAGACAGGACAGAATTTACCTAAAACTTGAAAAATACCTCCAAGGCAATGGCCAGAGACAGAATCTGACAAATCTAGAAGAGTACATTATGAATAATATGTAGTTTTCCATTGAAACATAAATTCTTTCTACAAAAGTAATTATTTTATACCAATCACCATACTGGCCTAATAAATACTGACTTCCAGAAGTATACAGGGTATCTACGTAAAACATAAGATATTTGTTTATACTCATTGGGTGTAGAGAAGGTGGCCCAGGAATGAGAGATTCAGTTAACGTACACCACTTTCAATTCTGTATGTTATAAGGCTAGGCATTAGATTAGGTTAGATTATTTTCCCATAACTTACAAACATCTAGTGGAGAGATCAGGAAAGATTCTTGTATACAAAATATTTACCAAACTGTTTCTTCCTCCACAATTATGCAAACCTAGGCACAATATTAAGCTGGGAAGCTCTATTTTAGTGACTGGCTGCAGGGTGTAGGTTTTGCTTTAATTGTGTTTCCCTCTTTGGTTGAACGTGCCAACAACCAGAAATCGTCTCTTGACCTCCACAATTTGAATTGACAAATCTTGTCCCTTGTAGTAACTGTAATTCTCATCAGAATTGGTCTTTTCTAGCCCATAACTTAAAGACCCCTGTCTTCTGACTGGCCTAAGTCTCCCTTGCTAAGGTGACCATATTATATAATGAGTTTTTGCAATGTACTTCCAGTTAATATGTCTGCACTTCTCTAGATTCTTTGGAGAACACGTGGGTGGAATGGGTGGGTAACTAGAGCGTGTGGTTGGCAGAACCGACAGCCATCTGGGGACACTCATGCCAAAATCCCTCTTTGTAGTTGCTGACCATACCTAAGAAAACACCATCATGGTAAGTAAGTTACTTTGTGGAAGTAAATTCATTAGCTGAGTCTGTATCCGTAGTGACTGAGAAGGTTATGCTATTTAGTCCTGGGGCTAGCAGCACTGTTACCGACTGTTCCATGTGCCCATCTATCAGTTTGAACTCCTATTTTCCAATATGAGCTCTTATCTTCCAATTTTTGACAGGAATAATGAAGGAGAGCACGTATTTCATTACTGATGCAGATTTATCTTTTAAAGATGAAAAAGCACCATTTGGTTTATCTCTGCCTGTCTCAGGCTGCTTCCTGACAACTTATCAGGAAGCAGTCTGTTACCAGGTCACGTGCAGCTCTTCCTCATCCCAAACACAGGTTTTAAAACATGGACAGAATCGCCAGATATACATGCCCTGCAAATTAGGGATAAAGCACCATCTGCCCGTGCACCAGCTTCTTCTGCTTTTCATAAAGAGAGCAGTGACTCTGCTATCATTTTCCCCTTTTTTTTTATTCATATGCATGACTGGTGAGAAGCTTACACAGACTAATTCTGGGACACACAGTGAAGCTGGTACACAAAAGAAAGCATTTGAAAAAAATGGATCTAGACATTATATTTTCACCCCAGGGAGACTTTTTTTGTCTGTTCTCTATTATATTTGTTAAATGGCTCATAAAATCAGTGACATTTTAAAAATTCAAAGTAAACAAAAGGAAAATAAAAAGACTAATGTATTTCTATGCTCAAAAATAAAATATTGGTATAACACAATACCTTACACAATGCAATTATCAAGTAGATATTATTATTATGCTCATTTTATAAAAGATAATTGAGGCACATGTTCTCATTGCTCCTTAGTGGTGGAAATGTGATCTGACCACATTCTTAAGTAATTTGCTAGGCCACATCCACATTATCAAATTCACTGACAAGATTATTTTAATGACTGAATGCAGCATTACCTGGTATAGATATTTGAACCATTCCTTTATTATAAGGCATGTTAAGCAATAGTTTTCAAAATAAGGTAAAATCGTGACTCAAACAGTTTTAAAAATAAACTTGTGATAAAGTTTATTTAATCCACTAAGGAAGAAACTGGTGAGGTATTCAAACATCTTCAAAAAAGAATCAAAACCAGAGAGAGAATGAGAGAGAGAGATTTGGAAACGAATAAATAAAAATAAATGTGCAAATAGGAAAAAAACTAGTCTTTTTCATGGTATGGGAGGGGAGTCAATTGAACCTCCAGAGGTGAAAATTTACACATCTATAGACAATAATTATTTTGCATCACTATGAATTATCTACAATTTACAGAGTTGAAAATACTCCTGGAATACTATAATGTTGGAGGCTACACAAAAATACATAGTTTTCCATGGACCACAGATGTTCCCCTACAGATCTTTAAATTGTTTCTAGTTTTTGTTATTATAAATAATCTCCAGTAAATAGTTTATATATATATGTATATATATATGGTGCACATATTTATTAATTATGAAATAAAAATTCTGTTTCTTGAATTACAGATACATACTACCAACAAGGTTATAAATCAACTCCCAAAATTGAGGCTGTAAGTGCCTATTTTTATACACATAAAGACAGTAGATATTAGATTCTCTGACATTTTAATCTCCAAATTTTCATTTCACTTCAACAATGATGAAAGATGCATTTTATGCATCAGAGCAAAATTAAAGTTGCAACATTTTGCAAGCTGAAAGCTTGAAAAACATTGCCTTGGGTAAAAAGACCTCTAAATAGTTGAAGTCATTCAATGAATTTATCATAGAACCATGTTCTTTGAGGAGATAATAAAAGGGCACTTGGTCCATTTTACTATCTCTTTGACAAGAAAGATTACATGTAAGTTACCCATAAACATCCACACATGCCCTCCTTCATTATTCCTACCAATCCACACACATACAAATATACATGGAAGATTCAGGAAATAATCAAGAGGAAAGAAAAATATTGTTATATGAATGAATTTAGATGAATACTGTCTGTACAAGTAAGAATGTCTTATGGGACTTAAAATATACATTGAGTAATTAATACACAGTAAAAATCATAATTTGAGGGTTTAAAAAAGTTAAAATGCTTTAAGGTCTTTGCATAACCAAAAATCTCCAAAAGAATATTCCAAACATCCTTGAAATACTATGTGTACTCAGTTGAATTGAATCCTCCAAAAAGATATGTTCAAGCACTAACAGCTGGTACCTGTGATTGTGACCACATTTGGAAATAGGGTATTTACAAATGTAACTAAGTTAAGAAGAAGTCATGTTAGTTTAAGGTAGGACCCAATCTAATGACCAGTATCCTTAAAAGAATAGAGAAATTTGGATGCAGAGACACATAGGAGTGCCATATGATGACTGAGGCAGAGATAGGAGTGTGATACATCTGTGAGCAAAGGAATACGAAGGGTTGCTTGCAGCCACCAGTATCTTGGAGAAGGGCATGGGACATATTCTCCCTTAGAACACCAAAAAGGAACCAAATTTGCTGGCACTTTGATCTTGGATTTCTAACCTCTGGAATTGTAGGTAAATAATTTTTTATTGTTTTAAGCTCCCCAGTTTGTGGGTATGGTAGCCTAGGAAACAAACTAATAGGCAATATTGCCAGAAAAGTTTCCTGACATCTAATCTCAAGATCTCATATTTAATTTTCAGCAAAACTGTACTAACCAATTTTTACATACTTTAAAACTGAGCAAATTTATTTTTTTTTTACAAAAAATGCCCATTGTGACTTTTCATAGATAATCTTAAAGAATTTGTTTTATCTTAGCTCCTTTAAGTTTTTCTCATTTACATATATCAGATAATCCAGATTTCAGAGTATGTTTGTGCGTATGTGTTGCATATTAATGTATGCTAAGTCCAGTTTAATCAGTAGAGCCAATCATAAGCTACATTCTTCTAATATTTCCTTTAATTTTATTACTCCATTACTGGCCTCCAAATCCTATTAATATGTTTTCTTAAGATATAGACTCCATAGTCCACAAAGGAAAATAATTGTCATAAATCAGGAAGAATTCATCGAGTTCAGGTTTCATTTATGTCAACATAACCTCCACTCTTGATCCCAATTCATTTCTCATCAGCCAAACTTTGCAGATTTCAGACATCAGCATTAAGTTCAGAGTAGAGGGGACAAAGGGTCTTCCACAATCAATCATACAGTTTGAAATAATTTCCTAGTTTGGTCTGACTGAATATACTGCTGACCTTCAGATCCATAACAAAAGAACCATTTGTTTAACCAAGATTTTGTCAGACAAGATGAGGGAATTAGCTGGAAGTCAAGAACCTGACTTCTTTACTTATTAAGATTAGCAATACAAATACACAGAAGCCCAGTAAATCCACATATCACTTACAAGACTTTCTTAAGAAAATCTATAGAAAACCAAGAAAGAATATAGGATACATTAACAATATATTTTATTTGTTCCTTTATATGACATTTGTGCTGCATCATGTTTAAGGTTTTCTAGAAAAACACATTTTAATCTCTTTGCAGTAGAAATAAAAAAAATATGACACTATTCGAAAAAATAAATTGACACTTAGATTTGGCATATTTAGTCAGTTTTTACTTCAATGCTTAGAAAGAATGGTGTTAATCTCTCTTTTCTTGTCACTGCATGCTATATAAGGAACAGCAAATTGCTTGTATAAAGTTCAAACTAAATATAAAATCGTTTTGTTCAGAATATGCCTTTACTCAGTGGTTAGATGGCATTTTCTAAATGAGCCCTCTAAACAGTATTGAAGAAATTTTCTCTAAAAGAACATTTTCTACCACTTGAAAGGTCATTTTATCTTATGAATTTTTCTGTCATGCTTGTGAGTGCACTATCTACCTGCCCTAGGGCTTTTTGACCTCCACCAAAAAGAATTGGGAAAATTTAATTTCTTGGTCATAACTCACATGTGCTACTCTCTCTAAGTGACACTGTTAATGTCAGGTCATTTTATGTGGAAAGTGAGTTAAAAACTTGTATATGAAATTGCTGGAAGAGCACTTTTGATCTCTACTTTCCATTCAATACTCTTCTATAGTCTTCTTTTATAAGCAAGAGTAATAAAGCAATGATTAAGAGGGCATGAAAAACACAAGAAACCAAAATGGCAGTAAGCCTCTTAAGCAAGGTTCTCAACTCTAGCTGCACATCAGAATCACCTGGGGCATGTTGAAAAATACCAATGCCTGTGTCTCACTCCTAGACATTTTGATTTATTTAGTCTCGGGTGGGACCCAGGCAGTGGTATACTTAAAATCTCCATAGTAAATCTAAAATGCAACCAGGTTTGATCTCACTTTCTAGACTAGAAAAATTATCCTCCATTTTCTCCTTGATCACTGAGATCTTTGAGAATTTTTTGAAAGCTATCCTTCAATATCCTCCCAAGTAATACCTGAAAGCCAGGGAGACTATGGATCTCTCTCCCTCTTAATCTGTATCCAATGATGCTTTTAAAAGAAGTTGGCATATGCCCAGGTCTCCCAGTGAGAATCTGTATTTTAGTGGACAAATAAAATGATAACAAAATATTATAGCAGTCTGGATCCAGTCAGCTCTAGAACTGTTCAGTGATTTAAATAGGGGAAGGTTAATATGAATAATAACTAAAGTGGTAAAAGAATAACTGGAGAGATAATGAAACTGCATGGTATCCTAGGGCTGAGAGATAGTGCATAAGGGAGGGTGAAAATGGAAAGAGGATCCCTCCTTAAGACAAGGGTACAGACCTCAAGGATAAGGTAGAACCCACTGGATAGCAGCAGTTCACTAGTTTGCCAGATGATATGGTTTGGATTTGTGTCCCCAGCCAAATCTTATGTTGAATTTTAATTTCCAGTGTTGAAGGAGAGCTCTGGTAGGAGGTGACTGGATCATGGGGGTAAGGATGAACTTCCCCCTTGCTGTTCTCATGATAGTGAGTGAGTTCTCACAAGATCTGGTTGTTTAAGAGTGTGTAACACCTCCCCTTTTGCTCTCTTCCTCCTTCTCCAGCCACATAAGATGTGCCTGCTTCCCCTTCACCTACCACCATAATTGTAAGTTTCCTGAGGCATCAGCCATGTTTCATGTATAGCCTGCAGAACTGTGAATCAGATAAACCTCTTTTCTTTATAAATTACCCAGTTTCAGGTAATTTTTCATAGCAATGTGAGAACAGACTACTACACTAATCTACAGCTGATCTGTGGTTAAGGGACAGGGAGCAAGCAACCCTCCAGGAAGCAGGAAGGATAGATGAGTCACAGCTGGTGACTGAAGTGTCACTGAATAACAGGAGTGGAGGCTCCATCATGGCTGGAAGCCTACAGCACAGGATGTCCATGTGGGGAGGACTGAAAAGGGAGATCCCTAAGATAATCTGAGGCTGTAAGGTCAATGTGTATTCTGGGCATGTGGCTAAGGCAGAATTCCACTAGATGTCCCCACACCCATACCACCAACCAACCATATTGCATCAAGATACTACAGGCAAAGCCTTTTTTCATCCAATGTCCCTCCAGCACCTTTTCCTAAGGAAGCTTAACATTCTGCTTACTTTTAAGAAGAAATGCATAAAGGAATTACACAATCTATTATGACCAAGAAGGCCTTAACATTCCCCTCAGTTTGATTAAACTTTCCATAGATTTCTTCTAGACTCTAGATACCTGACTTTCCTCTTTTTAGAGCATTTCCTTTAGAAAACTTGCCATTGTAAATATTCTCTGGGCTCTTACCAGTTTCACGACACAGGACTGTCTTTCTCAGAGACCTGGGCACCATTCCTTTGATATGTACTCATCAGGAGAAATAGACAGCACCCATAATTCTCAGTCCTTATGGGCAGGGAGGATCCTAACTTCTGCTAGCACTATAAGTGTAAATTAGCATACATGTGTGGTATAATCATATTGACAAGTTTCCCCTATGACAAGTTTCCCCCTAACTTTTCCTCCAGTACTTTTCCACTAGCTCATTCCAGCACTTAAACCCTCCCAGTTTTTGTGTCTACAGAGTTCAACTTCTGTATCCTATAGCAATATTCTTGAATAAAGTCTTCTTTGCCTGCTTAACATGTCCTGCTTAAAATTTTTTGAGAATTATTGCAGAGTATATATTAAAACACAAATTTGAACCTCAGAGGCAATAAATTGAAAAGTGATACAAATACTTTCCTTGTATTTAAAACACATGACTCAAAACTGACCATTTTCATGATTTATTAAAATGTACTGAGTTGTAGTGTTTAAAGAAATATATACAAAGCGGCTTTGATTATTTGAAAGCATAGAAGAAAAAGAGAAATTGACACCAATATAATAAATACTAAAGAAAACTAGGAAGGATATAAAGTTTTGCAGTTTAGTTCCTTCTCCATTTTGACATTTCTCCTGTTACGGTCTGAATGTTTGTGCCCTTAGAATTCATATGTTAAAATCCTAATCCTCAAGATGATGATATTAGGAAGCAGAGCCTTTGGGGACATGGTTATGTCTTACCACAAAGGCGTCATGAATGAGATCACTGCCCTATAAAAGAGGTCTCAGGCGGAGATGCCATGCCCTTTCCACCATGTGAGTACCCAGTGAGAAGGTGTCATTTATGAAAAAGAGGGCCTTCACCAGAAACTAAATCTGTTGGCACCTTGATCTTTGACCTTCTGGCCTCCAGAAATGTGATAAATGCATTTCTGTTGTTTATAAGCCACCCAGAATGTGGTATTTGTAATAGCAGCCAGAGTGGACTAAGATGTTTCCTTACTAAAAGTTTTTTCTTTCTTCTTACTGCAAAAAAAAAAAAAAAAAAAATTATTCTGTCAGTTTTTGTAGTTTCCCTCTTGATTTTTCTTTCACTTTTTTTCTTTTTTTTGCTCTCAGTCAAATCCTATCTGCTCCATGTGCCATTCTATCAGGACCTCACTAATTGGATATGCTATTTTTACCCAGGTGTTAATAGCTAAAATAATTATTTTCCTATTGGCATAAAAATTTTAATTTGGTGAATTGCCTTAATGCAAAAAAAAAATGACTATGATGTACATTTCAGACACTAATGAATGAGGTACTTAAGGGCAAGGAAACATATTCAACAGTTTTAGAATAATCATTAACTACATGCTTTCTTAAGGGGTTCCCAAGCATTAAGTTCGAAACCAAGCTTAAAGATGAAAAGAGAAATAATGAAGTCTCACTTCCTACATGGCTATAAAATTTACCTCTTACCAAATCTTTCTTCTGGATTCCGTGGAGTTGTCAAAACAATTCTGTGGGACCTCACATTATATAAAAAATACAGTATTTGAAAAATATTATTAAAATATAATGTTTATATTTATACATATTTTATATAATAATTATATGAGATTGACCCATAACATAAAAAATCATCAACCTATAACCTTATGGAGCCCCCTACACTGAAGCAATGCATGTTTGTTTCAAAGCTAAGTGTGAGTAAATAATAGGACATTCAAGTTGTGCCTGTGTTCAGGTGAGCTGAATGGAGCCAATCTGAAATCTGACCAGCAGTGAAAATGTTCTCAGAATGTGCTGCAGCAGGCAAATGTGCCATAGAGATTATTAAACCTCTGTGTAACATCAATAGCAAAATCCATACCAGACTAAAGAGTAATCCAGAAGAACTCCCTTTATTTCACCCCAGCGAACTGCAGCCTATAGTTGCTCTAGGTGGAGAGGTATGTGTTCTTCTGCTAATTCTAAGAAAAATGACTCTACAGATTCCAATACAATCAGCACATATAATTTTTATTTTTTTGATGACATTCAGACCAGATACAAGTAAGGAGTAATTCTTGAGGATAATCCCGGCAATAAGTCCTCTTATCATCCATGTAAAGGAATTTCTAAATATATGAATGAATGAATGAATGAATGGGGCATTTTATTTTAGCAAAAGCTGTAATGAAGAGTCATTTAAGAAGATCCTTCTGCATATCTTCAATATACCTTTACTTTAGGTTTAAGCAATCCCGTATAATATAGGAAGATAGGTTTCTGGAAGTAATTTCTTTGTTTTCTGGAACTTGATCTCATGTTTTGAATACCCCAACTCTCTCACTTTCTTCAACATTCTCAACTTCCATAATAAGCAAAAGGCATCTTAATTAGAGACGTCTGTTATTGTGAAAAATTACTTTGAAATGGGGAAAAGTACTACTGGAAGTCCTGTATAGTTCACTCTTTCAGGTTATCTCAAAATGTCATTGTTTTTGAGCTAATTTTCAACTCTGTAAGTCACAGAAAACTTATAATGTAAATAATTATCAACTTTAGAAATGCAAAACAATAATGTTTGAGGGAATGCAGCTGATGATTGCCTGGGCCCGTAGATAGGCTAGATTTGCATCTGAATGTAAATTCATATCAATATTCTTTATTGTCTAAATATGTGTGGTCTTTAAATTCTACCTTCAAACAGTTTTACCTTCTTACTAGTTCTTTCATTAATAAATTAGACTTCTGACATATGTTAATTATATATGTATATTAGATTATAACCTTTGTTATTATTTATATTATTTACCTTTGAATAAATTTATCTTTTAATATCCTCTTGCATTATTCTACAGTACACTCTCAAGTACTTTGGTGCTATTAATCCGTTAAATGATCCACTCCACTGCACCACTACCTTCCCAAAGTGCCAAAAGGGGTACTGCTAAATTTCACCTTGGGAAGGGGGTTTTGTGGTCATGAGGGTAAAGATGTCAGGTAAAATCTCTATGTGTCAAAGGGAAAAAAAAAAAAAAAAAAACAGTTTGACTCCCTCAGGTAGATTATCAAAAAGGAAATCAAGACTTCTCTGCCTTTAATTATATTACCAATGAGTCTTTTTTATTACCTTTATTTCAATTTTACCCTCTAAGAAGTAGAGAAAGAGGGCATATTCTGATATATAAATATGGCATGTAAGTTAATGAGGTTGTCCACGTCAATTAAGAATCAGAAGACATTTGTGATGGAGACAATCAGTTCTAAATCCAAGTTTGCAAGCTTTCATTTAAAACTTTATGCAGGTGAATTCAAGCTAATTTTCTAGAATAGCTCTTTGTTTCTAAGTTTGGGGTTCTATTATGCCTTCTTAAATTCATTTTTATGAAAGGAAAAGAATTGTGGTATATGTACCCTATAATTCTTAAATGTTTCGAAAATATATTTTGAAAATTAAATAAAAACATCTTTAAGACTTAAAAACAGAATTTTTTATTTGCATTCAATTTTTACAACTTTATTGTAATGGAATTTAGATTTAATAAAATTCACTCATGCAAAGTACATATTTTAGTGATTTTAAAAAATATGTCTATGGAGTATGTTCCAACCATCACTATAACCTAATTTTATAATATCTTCATCACTCTAAAAAGATAGGCAGTCATCTCCCACTTCCACCTACATGTCAACCCCAGGCAACCACTATCTACTTTCTCTAAAGGAAGGCTTATCTATTCTGAACATTAGTATAAATTAAGTTATAAAATATGTAGTATTTTATGATTGGCTTCTTTCACTTAGCATGATGTTTTCCAAGTCCAATCATGTTATAGCATGTATCAGAATTTCATTCATTTTTATGGCTAAATAATACTCCCTTGTATGGATGTACTATATTTTATTTATCTGTTTATTAGTTAATAGAACAAAGTTTTTGTATGAACATGTATTTTCCTCTCTCTTAGCTCTATATAACTAGGAGTGGGATTTCTTGGTCATATGGTAATTCTGTTTAACATTTTGAGGAACTACAACGCTTTGCCAAAGTGACTAACAATTTTGCACTCCCACCAGCAATGCATAAGGATGCTGCATTCTCATCAAAACATATTATTGTGTTATTTAATTATTATGGTAATTGTACTGGACATGTAGTGCTATCTTATTGAGGTTTTTATTTTCATTTTTTTAATAACTAAGGATGGTGAATATCTTTTCTAGTGGTGATCATCATTAAGCATGTCTGCTTACTGGCCTTTGGTGCTCTGATAAGAAAACGGCCATGCAATGACACAGATACTCAGGTAGAATCCACGATGACAAACGGGGTGAACAGAAGCATGCAGTTGCAAACCAAGAAATTCCAAATATCGACAGAAAACCACAAAAAGCTAAGAAGAAGTAAAGAAGGATTCCTTAAAGAAAAAGCATGTCCCTGCTGACACCTTGACTTAGGACTGCTAACTTCCAGAATTGTGAGAGAATACATTTATGTTGTTTGAAGCTGCTTTCAAGTTTGTGTCGCTTTACTACAGCAGTGCTAGGAGACTTACACAGATTTTGGTGCCTGAAGGTGAGGTGCTACGAAAAAGATACCTACAAATGTAAGTGTTTTTCCACAATGTTGCAGTGGAATTAGGTAATAGGAAGAGGCTAGAGGAGTTTTAAGTCACATGGTAGATAAAGCTTATATTGCTTTGAAGAGACGATTGGCAAAAAATATGGATATTAAATGTAATTCTAGTGAGTGCTGAAGGAAAAAAAAAGAAACTTTAGAGACAGTTATTATCATTTTAAAGAACAAATATATCAATAAGAGAATATTGCTACAAATATGAAAGTTACAGGTGCTTTTGATGAAGCATCAAGTGAAAATGAGGGACATGCTATTAGAAAATGGAGAAAGGAAAATACTTGTTATAAAAGGACAGAGAACTTGGCTGAATTATCTTTGATTGCGGGGAGTGATAAACTAGAATATTTAGTTGAGATTTTTAAGCAAAGTGGAAGATGGAGTTAGGTTGTTCCTTGCCACTAACAAGAAAATGATAGAAAAATAAGATTAATTAAATAATAAATTACTAAGCAAAAGGAGCCAGAATATGAGTATTTTGAATATTCTCAGGTCATTCATATTGGAAAAAATAAGAAAATACTCTAAGGAGAGCTGCACAACCATTTGATAAAGAGATTAGGCATTGGACTTATGGATCCAATGAACCAGATTAGCAGAAATGTTACTTGCTTAAACTACAACAGCTGAGCTAGGAAATAAAAGAAGACTATTTGACAAGACCCAACTATGCACTGTCTATAAGAACCTTATTTATTTCACCTGTGAAGGCACACATAGATGGAAAGTAAAGGAACGAAAAAGATATTCCACACAACTGGAAGCCAAAAGTGTGCAGGAGTTGCTATACTTATATCAGACAAAATAGATTTTAAGTCAAAAAACATAAAGAGAGACAAAGAAGGTCATTATATAATGATAACATGATCAATTCAGTAAGAGGATATAACAATTGTAAATATATATGCACCCAACCCGTTAGCACCCAAATATATAGAGCAAATATTATTAGAGCTAAACAGAAAGATAGACCCCAATGCAATAATAGTGACTTCAATGCCTCATGCGCAGCATTGGACAGATTATCTAGGCAAAGAGACATCAGATTTCAACTACACTACAAACCAAATGTGTCTAACAGACATTTGGAGAACATTTCATCCAACAGCTACAGCATACACATTGTTTTTATCAGCACATGAGACAGTCTCCAGGATAGACAACATATGACACTACAAAACAAATCTCAAAAACTATTTTTAAAATATCAAAATTATGTAAACTCTGTACCACAAAAAAACTAGAAGCCAATAACAAGAGGAACTTTGGAAACTGTATAAATCCATCAAAATTAAATAACATTAAAATTAAATCCATCAAAATTAAATAACATTTTTCTGAATGACCATTGAGTAAATGAAAAATTAAGGAAAAAAATTTAGAAACAAATAAAATGGAAAGACAACATATCTACAGGCCCAGCAAAACCAATGGGCCCAGCAAATTTTGCCCCAGCAAAATCCAGGCAAGGATACAACAAAAACAGAAAACTATCTGCTGAAATCCTTGATGAATATAGATGCAAAAATCCTCAATAAAATACTAGCAACCTAATGCAACAACATATTAAAAAGATAATGCATCATGATTAAGTGGGACTTATTTCAGGGATGCAAGGATGATAGAATATGAATAAACTAATAAAAATAACAGATCACATCAACAGAATGAAGGGCAAAAACATGATTATCTCAATAGATGCAGAAAGAGCATCTGGTTAAATTCAACATCTCTTCATAACGAAAATTCTCAATTTTTTTTTTTTTACTAACTAGGTAAAGAAGGAATATGCATCAAAACATATATAACAAACCCACAACTAACATCAAACCGAATGGGAAAAAAAATTGGAAACCTTTCCTCTAAGATATAGACTAAAACAAGGATGCTGACTTTTGCCACCTTTATTCAACACAATATTGGTAATCTTAGGTAGAGCAATTAGGCAAAAGAAAGAAATAACCATGGATAAGCCCAGGGGATTTTATGTTAAGAAAAATAAGCCAAGCCCAGAAAGACAAATACCCTATGTAGTCTCTCATGTGTGGGAGCTGAAAAAAGTTGGTCTCAAGGAGATGGAGGCTGGAAAGACAGTTGTCTGGGCTAGAGGGAATAGAGGAAAAATGAGATAAGGAGAGGTTAGCTAATGGGCACAGAAATATGATAGGATGGAAGGAATATGTTCTAGTGTTTAATAGTACAATAGGATAAATGTAGCTATCAATAGTGTATTATATATTTCAAAATAGCAATAAATGAATATTTGGGATAGTCTCAACAGAAATGAATAATAAATGTTTGAGGTAATGAATATCCCAATTTCTCTGATTTTATCATTACATATTATATGCATGTATCAAAGATCACATGCACCCATAAATATACACAATTATTATATATCAATAAAAAGGAAACCTATACGTAGGATTACCATTTGATCCAGCAATTCCAATTCTGCATACATACCCAGGAGAACTGACAGCAGGATCTCAAAAAGATATTTGTATATCTCTATTCAGAGCAGCATTATTCACAATCGCTAAAATGTGGAAGCAGTCGAAGTGTCCATCAGATGAATGGGTAAGCAAAATGTGTGATATATATATATATATATATATATATATATATATATATATATAATGGAATATTATTCAGCTTTAAAAAAAGAAATTTTGACACATGCTGAAACATAAATACATCTTGAGGACATTATGTTAAGTCAAATAAGCCTGTTACAAAAACACAAATACTATACTATTCCATTTTAAATGAGGTACCTAGAGCGGTCAAAACAATAGAGACAGTAGAATGGTAGTTGTCAGGGGTTAGGAGAGGGAGGATTGGAGGCTTAGTACTTAAGTACAGAGTTTCAGTTTGTAAGATGAAAAGCATTATGGAGATGGATGGTGTCAATGGTTGTACAATATGAAGATACTTTACTGAACTGTACATTTAAAAATAATTAAAATGATACATTTTATGTTATATGTATTTTACCACAATTAAAAAAATAGGAAATAGCTTTTTAAAGAAAGGAGGAAGAGGAAGAGGAAGGAGGAGGAGGAGGAGGAGAAGGAGGAAAAGAAGGGCAGACTTCTGTGTCATCTGGTATTCTACAAGCAGGAATGGGCCAACAGAATTACTTAGCTCTGAATAAGTGTTATCCTTCAAGAAAAAGAATGAATGTGCCAGGAGGATTACTGCTTTCACCACAGGCCCAGAAAGCACAAACTCAGGGATCAGGGCTGCCATGTCCTTGGTCCCAGAGGATGGGCTCAACTCCTCCTTCCAGAGGGCAGGTTCACTGTTCAGGACTAAGTGTGGGGGCTGTCTCCCAGTGGACTCAGAAGATACAGCATCAGTCACAAATTATTCTCAAACCTTGAAGTCTCCTGGAATTTGCCCTGTTACATTTGAGACTTGCTTGGGACTCATCACTCCTCTATTCTTTGCTATTTCAAATGGGAATGTCTGTCCTACACCTGTTCCACCATCATATTTTGGAAGCAGATAATCTGTCAGGTTTCACAGGTTCACAAAGTAGAGAGAAATTTTGCCCCAGAACAAATCATATCACAAGTCTCACTTATATTTGATTTAGGTAACAGATGAGATTTTGAACTTAGAGTTGATGATAGAATGAAGCTCATAATACGAAACTAAAACACAAAATGAGAAAAACATTTATCAGAAAATCCATTATCTTACAAAGTCATAAAGAATATAACACCAATTTCTTTAAAATGAGAAAAAATAAACAGTGACATAAAAAGGTAATAAGGCAATCATAATAACAAAAATACCTTATATGACTACAATAAAACAAAATTCATGACTAAATTTTTAAAACAAATAAAACACACCTTTCAAACTTTAAAAAACACATTCCTATATATACATAAGTGACAACGAATTTATAATAATATTTGAGAAAAAATATTTATATAAACAATAATCAAAATACCACATAGCAAAATTCATGGGATGAAACAAAAGCAGCATTTGAAGGGAAATGCTTATTTTGGACAAGAATTAACCAAACAATAAAGTGTTAAGCATTCTAACTTACAACTTAAAGAATAGTAATAATAATTGTCTATATATTTGAGATAAGTCTCTCAATAAGTATGGCAAAAAATGTAAGTAAAAATGTAAAATGAATGGAAAGATAAAAGAGACACTGTTTACAACATTATTTTTATTGTGTATTTGCACCCTCCAGAATCTAAAACATTTTATTATATTTTAGAAAGGCCAATATTTAACAAATAAGTGTGCTTACATGTATCTAGGTATTAGTAATACCTAGATACAACATATCCATTAAAAATATACTGTCCATAATACATCAAAACTTAAAAGCACATAGTATTTAGTTTTCTAAAAAGAGGGTGTCTAAGGCTTTAAATAAAAATATAAAATTTATTTGAAAAACACTAAAGAAGGTCTACATAAGCCATATTCAGAATAAAATGACAAAAGAGACCAATTTTTCCAAATTAATTTTAGAATTTAATGAAATTCTAATCATCTCAAAAGGTTAGTGGTTTTTAGTTAATCAATATTTGATGTGATGCTGATGTAACATTGTCTAAATGGAAAATACACGAATATGGAATCATAGATCATGAGCTACTAAAAGTAAGTCACCTATTAAAGATAAATATGAAAAAGAGTAATTACACAAACTTAAAAAGAAAACATGAGAAAATAACTATCTTTTTTGCATTGGAAAAGATTTCTTAAACAAAACATTTAAAAACTCAATTCCATAGGATTGAGTTGATAAAATACACAGTACTCAAGTTAAAATTTTCCATACAGCAACAGACATCTATAAAAAGAAGAGATAAGCTACATAACGGGAGATGATATCTGTCATGAATATACTAACATGGGATTAGTATCCATAAAATGTTTTAAGAAGAAACTTTCACAAAGGACAAAAATAAATAAGAAAGATGAACAATGGAAAAACAAAAGGGGTAATGGAAATGGGAAAGTGTCATAGGAAAAGAAACATTGTATCCTTTCCTATGGAAAAGATGCTTGGCCTCCTAATATTTTGGGAAATGCAGTCATAAGACACAGAGAAATGTCATTTCTCACACATAGATTGGCCAATGATATAAAAAGTCTGATGACAGAAAAGTATTCCCAACAGTAATAGTAATGCTCAAACAAATAGATAAATAGTGGTATATATGAGAAAATTGCATGATATAGGGTAATAAAAATATATGAACAAGAGCTATATGTGATCACATAAATAATATTATAAATTTATCTTTGAGGAATATTAGCAACTTATAAAATGGATACAGAGAGTATGCCACTTTATATATAAGATGCACATGAAAGTCTGTCTCTATAGCATATATTAATACAATTATATGCAGCAAAAGTGTAAAGAATGCAAGAGGATAATAAGTTCACTGAAGTGATTACAGGGGAGAAGGGAGAAAACAAAGGTTCAGACATAAAATGAAGTAGAGAGCAGCTTCAGTTCTATCTTTGGTTTCCAAGTGCTTATAATATTATATGTTTTGAGGACTGCTGCTTTCCACAAAATCCCAATATCCTCTTCTTCCATAGAGTAGAATTTAAGCTAGTCATATGGCACAGTAGCCAATTCCTTGCAGTGAGGTGTAGACCTGTAACTCAGGCATAGTCAATAGAATGATATGTATCCATTTCTGGCCTAAGCATTAAGAATGTTGATATGTTCACACATTCCTCATCTCCTTTCTTTTTCCAGTGGGATTTAACCACAATGTGATATTAAACCAACTTCAATACCAATCTTTAGATGGAGATAGCAGAGACACGAAATTAGGGAATTTGAAGACCTATGAATGACTGCAGGGAGAAGTCTATTATTTTTCAACAGCTGCTTTGCAACAGTACCAGTAATATTAGTAGTAACACAAGATGATGAGACAAAATTTTCCCTTGTTTATGTCATTTATTTTCGTGTCTATTCATTGCAACTGTTTAGCTTTAGCTAATATTAATAATGAATTTTATTTCTAAAATACTCTATAATATGAGAAAAAGCTTAGGACATCTGCTATTCTGTTCTCAATGTCTTAAGTGATTTAATGCATTAAGCTTTAAAAATCCAAAATGTATAGAAATAATAATAAAATAATTTTGTTTGTGATATGTACAGAATTTCTACAAATAAAAGTATATAAATGATTAAAATTATTTATTAATTAGATGTGAAGGTGAAAACAAATTTTAAAACCTAACAGAGATATGAAATATAACTTAGTTCTATCTGATATTTCTCTCCATTAATCTCCCAGTGAAATGATACATATAGTTTTGTAAATTAGCATGAATATAATTGCTCTTTGTTAAAAATAAATGCTAAAAGACTTTAGAAATTACTGCTTCCAATAGCTACATGTATTTTCATTGAACAATGCAATGTATTCTACCTTTTACAACACAGTAAAAAGAATACTTAGCAACACTCCTTTTCCCATGTTAGTCCAAAAAAAAAGTTATGTGTATATCTTGTTCCTTTAATATTACTTCTATATCTTTCTTTTGGAAATGTCCATGTTTCCATTATTTGTGACTCTGTTGTCTGACAGTTAAAAGAGTCACATTTACAGCAAATGTGGGGAACTGCCTAAGGCTGAGCATAAACATAGTGATTTTTTTTCAGACATTGGCAAATAATTCATAAGAAATTGATGTTTATTTCACGAAATTCATATGAACACTGAAAGACAGTGCTTTACCAATTCTTTGAGAACAGCTATAAGGAATGCATTGTATATATTGTATCTATCAGTATCCTTTCAGGAGAACCGTAACTATCCTCATTTTTTTAAGCAGAACTGGGTCAAGGACAGGTTATTAGAGGTTTTACACAGCCTTTGGAATACCCCAAAGTAAAGGTTAAAGAGGCCATTCCTAGGTCTCAGTAAAATAAGAAGTGCAGGATTTACAAGGAAGCATTCCAGTGGTTTCAAATACTGGCAGCAATAATATGGATGATTCTAAGGGAATGCCAGGAAGTAAAACTCATGTCTTAGACTGTCTCTCCTCACACACCTGATCACAGCTGGAGAAAAAGAGCTTTTATTTTTCTTAGTCTTTCCAACCTTTCTGAAAATGTGCTACTAACTGGACTCCAATAGGAAAATTTGCTGAGAAGGAGCTAAGGAAAATGTAGTTTTCAGACATTATCCGTATAATGTGGTAGAGAGTATGGGAACCAATAGAAATGATGCTGCTGCAGCAACAGGAAATCTGCTACACAGACTTGGTCCATACCCATCTAGCTTCCATGTAGACGAAGCCTGCCTGCAACTGTATGTCATTAGAGTCAAACAGAGCTGAGACAGTGAATTCTAATAATATTTTTCATCCTTGTGACTCAGCCACCTCTTAGATTACCAAATGATGTATACCAGTTGGCCCTTTTATTTTATTAGTTGTTGTGCATGTGTTGAGTTTCTGTCTGTAAAAACCAAGAGAGTCCCAAATAATGCAAACAGATACAGAACAGTGTAGTGGACTATGAATTTAATATCTTCTTCCTTTGAGTATGGGAAGATAGTGCCTAACAAATAAATGGTGTTTTTGTTAGCTAGAGCTGCTAAAACAAAAAGCCATAGACTTGGTAGCTAAGACAACAGAAATTTTTTTTGCACAGTTCTGAAGTCCTAGAAGTTTGAGATCAGGATGTTAGTATGGTTGAATTTTGATGAGGGCCAGCTTCCTGACTTATAGACAGCTGACATCTCATTGTGTACACACATGGCCTTTCTTCTGTGCATGTGTGTCAGAAGAAGGAGAGACAGCAAGTTCTGTTATGTATCTTCTTATAAGGGCACTAATTATATTATAATGGTGCCACCCTCATGAATTAACCTTAATTATCTCTCAAAGGTCCAGAGATGACTAATTTTGTGTTTCAACTAGTCTTGGCCGTGTGGTGCCCGGGTAGTTTGTTAAACATTACTTCTGGTTGTGTTTCTTACAGTGTTTCCATGTGAGATTAGCATTTGAATTGGTGGACTGATTAAAGCAGGATCTAGTAGAGAGTACGGGTATACTCTCCTTAATGTAGGTTGGCATCATCCAATCTGTTGGCGGCCTGAAAAGAAGAAAAAGTTGAACAAGGTGGAATTTGCTCTCTCTGCCTGACTTCTGGAAGCTGAACATCAGTCTTCTCTTGCACTTAAGCTGAACTTACATGATTGTCTCTCTTGGATCTCAGACCTTCAGACTTGGAATGGAGTTGCCCTTGAACTATACTGTCAGCTCTCCTGGGACTCCAGCTTGCAGACAGTAACTTGTGGGGCTTCTCATCTATCATAATCACATGAGCCAATTTCTTATTCTATGTATATTATTAGTTCTGTTTTTCTGGAGAACTTTGACAAATGCAAGCCCTGTCTCCAAATTCCATTATATTGGGTATTAGGGCTCCCACATATAAATTTTAGGGGACACAATTTCATTCATACCATTCCACCAATAGCTCTGCAAAATTTATATTCTTCTCACATGCACAATTCATTCATTCCAACCCAAAAGTCCTAAAAGTCTTAGCTCATTTTAGGGTCAACTCTCAAATCTAAAGTCCAAGGTCTTATCTAAATAGCTCCAAACCAGTTGAGTGAGACGTGAGGTACAATTCATCCTGAGGAAAAATTGCCTCCTCAGCTATGAACCTGTGAAGCCAGACAAGTTATGTGCTTCCAAAATACCATGCTGGACAAGCATAGAATAGACATTTCCATTCCAAAAGGGATAAATGGAAACAGGAAGAGGTGATGGAAACCCAAGTAAGTCAAAACATAGGAAAATTCTTTTAGATTTGTAAGGCTCTGGAATAATGCTTTTGGTCTGATTATCTGCCCTCTAGACCCGCTGGAGTGGTAGCATCACCCTCAGAGCTCTGTGGAGCTGCTCTGACCCTTTAGGTAGGGCATAGGTCTTATTGCTACTTCTGAGGGCCACACCCTCTAAAGCTGAGGAGGAAACAGCCTTTTTCCCTAGGCCTATGTTTAGCATGGTAGACCTGGTGATATGTAAGTCACCTTTGGGGTCATTCTTCTCTTGAAGAATAACACATGTTAATGGAAGAATAGCTCTATAGTCCTGCCCTGTGTAATCCATGAAGGTCAATAGCCCCATTTCATTTCATCCCATCGCCATTTCCTTCAGTTCAAACAAGAATTGTTTTTGCTTGTATGATCCCATCCCTATTCCTGGCTTCTGCAGAGACTGATAGTTAAATAGAAAGTTCACACCCGTGACCTCTTTTGCAAATGGTTGCTCAGCCACATGCAATATTCTCTCAAGAACACACTTTCTCAGTTTTTGCAATATAGATAGGCTACAACTTTTTCAAATATCCAAGTTCTGGTTCCTTTTTTGTTTAACAATTCTTTCTTCAATTCATCTCTTTCCTATTGAATTGCATTATAAGCAGTCAGGAAAAGCTAAACCACTCCTTTAAGACTTCGCTTGGAAATATCCTCAACTAATATAAAAGTTTATCACTTACAATTTCTACATTCCATTATATAGTAGAACACATTGAGGGTTACGACCTCAACACATGGGTCAAAAAAAATCTAAAGAGAAATTTAAAAATATTTTAAATGAAATTAAAATATAACTTTAAAAAATTTGTAATCTAGAGCAAAAGCAGTTCTTAGAAGAAAAGTTATAGCATTATATACATATGCAATAACAGATAAAACATCTAAAATAGAAAAAGAAAGATTCCACCTTAGGAAAATAGGAAAAGAAATGCAAATTTATTCCAAGTAAACAAAAGAAAAATAAAACAAAAAGCAGAAATCAATGAAATAAAAAATAAGAATTCAACAGAAAAAAATCAAGAAAACAAAAGCTTGGTTCTTTGAAAAGATCAATAAAATCAATAAGACTCTATCCAGTCTAAGAAAAACATAGAGAAGACGCAAATTGCTAATAGAAGAAAAAAAAATAGAGGACATTACTACAGATCTCATGGACATTAAAAAAGTAATAAATAAATATTATAAACAAAATCATGGTCACAAATTTGATAACATACATAAAATGGACCAATTCCTTAAAAGACACATCTGTCGAAATTCACACAATAACAGACATGTGAATGGGTCTACGCCTTTAATGGGCCTATGTCTACTAAATAAATTGAATCAATAATTAAAAATCTTCCAAGGCAGAAAACATGAGGTTCAGATTAATTCAGTAGTAAATTCTAAGAAGTCCTTAAGGAATAAATTACGCCAATTCTCTGCACTCTCTTCCAGAAGACAGATGCAGAGGAGATATTTCCTAACTCATTCTATGAGACCAGCATTATTGTAACATAAAACCACACAGAGAAATCACAGGAAAACTAAAGGCCAATATCTTTTATGAACATAGATGCAAGAATACCCAATAAATTATTAGCAAATCCTTTCAACAATATATAAAAACAATTAAACACCATGACCAAGTAAGTTTACCCTAGTTATAAAAAAAAAAATGTTGATTTTCAACATTCAAAAATCAATTAATACATTCTACCATATCAACAAAATAGAAAAGAAAAATCACATAATTCTATTAACATACACAGAAAAGCAATACACCTCAACAGGAACTTCACCAAGGAACATATTTAGATAGCATAAGAAGATGAAAAAATGCTCACATCATTTGTCATTAGGGAACTGCCAATTAAAACAGAGATACCTTCACTTACATGTTGGAATGGCTAAAATTTAAAACACTGATAACACCAAATGCTAGCTAGGATGTGGAGCAGAAAAAAAGTCTTGCCAATTTTTGGTGGGAATGCAAAATGTACAACCACTTTGTAAGACAGTTTGGCAATTTCTTACTAAACTAAACATAATCTTACCATGTAATCCAGCAATCACACTCTTTGGCATTTAGCCAAAGAAGTTGAAAACTTATGTCCACATAAAAACCTGCACACAGATATTTATAGAAGGTATACTCATAACAGCCAAAACCTGGAAACAAGCAAGATGTCCTTCAGTAGGTAAATGGATAAACTCTGGTACATCTAGAAAATGGAATATAAATTAGCATTAAAATGAAATGAACTATCAAGCTATGAATAT
Source organism: Sapajus apella (assembly GCF_009761245.1). Classification (NCBI taxonomy): domain Eukaryota; kingdom Metazoa; phylum Chordata; class Mammalia; order Primates; family Cebidae; genus Sapajus; species Sapajus apella. Next base: position 12,563,994 of record NW_022436943.1, on the reverse strand, counting down.
ACATGGAGAAACTTTAAATATATGTTATTGAGTGAAAGAAGCCAATCTGAAAATGCTATATATACTACATAATAATATATGTGACATTTGGGAAAGGCGAAACTATGGAGAGAGTGAAAGGTCAGTTGTTGCCATGGGTTATGGGGAAAAGAGGAATGAACATGCGGAAAATGGGATTTTTAAAGCAGTAGAACTAATCAATTTATCACTATAATAGTGGAAACATGTCATTACACATTTGCCAAATTCATAAAAAACACCAAGAGTGAACGTTAATATTAACTATGGGTTTTGAGTGATAATGATGTGTCAATGTAGGTTCATAGGTGGTAACCAATATACCACTACATTGAGAGATTCTGAAGAGGGAGAGGTTATATATGCATAGGGAGGTGCGTATATAGGAATGTTCTATACTTCCTGCTCAATTTTACTGTGGACCTAAATATGCTATAGAAAATAAAGTCTATTTTGTTAAAAAAGTTAAACACATACTAAGCTTATGACCCAAAAATCCTATTCATAGAAATATATTTAAGAGAGATGAAAATATATACCCACACAAAGATTTACATGCACATGTTCATAGCAACATCAATCATTGATGTCAAAAATTGGAAACAAACCAAATCATTATCAACAAGCTAATGGATAACTAAATATGCATATCATAGAATGGAACATTATTCAGTAACAAGAGGAAGTGAAATACTGATGCATACTACAACATGAGCAAACCTCAAAAACATCATGCTAAGTAAAAGAATTTAGGTGCAATACCACACATTGTATGATTCCATTTATATGAAATGTTTAGAATAAGAAAATCTAAAGGAAAAAAAATGATTAGTGCCTGCCTGGGGCTGGAGTTGAAAAAGAAAATTGCCAACAAATAAAAGGAATATTTTAGAGGGATAACATGTTCTAAAATGGAAATTTAATGGTTGTACAACTCTATAAATTTAAAAGTAATTTACTTGTACATATAAAATGTATGAATTTTGTGTTATATAAATTATACCTCAATTATGCTGTTAAAAATGTCAACAATTTTTTTTAGCAGTTTACAAGCTGATTCTAAAATCCATAATGAAGTGCAAAGGACCCAGACTAGCCAAAACAACTTTGAAGAAGAATATATTCTGAAGGCTAACACTACCTAATTTAAAAACTATCAAACTATAGCAATTGGTACAGCATGGTATTTGCATCGAGATAGTTAAATAGATCAATGACATTAAACAGAGTCCAGACTATGCCCACATATATAGAAAAATGATCCTTGACAAAGCAAAAAGGCAAATCAGTGGAGAAAGGGTAGCCTTTTCAACAAATGATACTGAAATAATGGAATACTCTTATGCAAAAAGTGAACTTTGATCAATACCTTGCACAAGCACACAAACTCAAACTTGATCACAGACCTAAATATAAAACCTAAACCTAAAAAACCTGCAGAACACGTAAGAGAAAATCTTTGTGACCTTATGTTAAGCAAGAATTTTTTAAAAAATATGTGATATATATAAAACCAAATCCTGCAGGAGGAGTTCATTCCCGTGTTTTATAATACGGTAGGATAACCATAGTTATCAATAATATGTATTTTCTAATAGCTAAAAGGAGGATATTAAATGTTCCCAACACAAAGGAAATGATAAATATTTGAGATGATGCATATGCTAATAAACCTGATCTGATCACTATACATTACTTGTACTGCAAAATCACTACATACCCCATAAATAAGTATAATTATTCTGTGTCCATTTAAAAAATGTTTTAAGAAGAAAACATACAAAACAAATAGGGCATAAACAAATTGCTAATAGACATTAAGCAATTTAAACAAAACAAAATCCATAAAAGAAAATAAATTGAGCTTCATTAAAGTTAAAAAACATGTGCTTTCTGAAAGACACTGGTAGGAGAATTAAAAGTTTAGGTACAAACTGGGAAGAAGTATTTGCAAAGCATAGATATGATTAAGAGCTCATACCCAGAATATATGGAGAACATTCAAAAACAAACAATGAACACACAGAAACCCCTAAAAATAAGTCCAACAATGTAAACAGACACTTCATCAAAAGGATATGTTAAATTTCAAATAAACACATGAAAAGATGCTTCACATCATTAGTGATTAGAGTAAAGCAAATTTAAACTACAGTGACATACCATTACACACCTAACTTTAAAAAACTAATTATACCAAGTGTTGGTTAGGATATGAAGGAAATAGGGTTTCTTTCCCAACTGGTAGAAATATGAAATGCTATAGCCACTGCAAAAACAGTTTGGCAAATTCTTAAAATGTCAAGCATACAACTACCAGATTATCTTGCCATGTTACTTCTAAATATTCTCCCAAGAAGAAAGTGATGTCTCCATAAAAACTTGGGCACAAATATTCATGCAAATTTTATTTGAAATAGTCAAACACTGAACACAACAAAAATATCATCAGCAGGTGAATGGATAACCAAACTGTGGCTTATTAATACAATGGACTACTACTCAACAATGACAAATCAACAATGACAAATTAACTATACAGTTAACATAGATGGATCTCAAAAATAATTATGCTATGAAAGTTAGATAAAAAAGAAGAGACCCTGCAGAGCCAAGATTTCCAGAAGGAAAAAAAAAAAACAACAAGAAGAGTACAAACTGTTTTATTCAATTTTTATAAAACTCTGCAAGGTACAGACTGAACTTAAGTGACAGAAGACTTACCAATGGTTGCCCAGGGAAGGGAAAGAAGAAGGTTGCAAGGGAGGAATTACAAGAGAAAATCAGGAAGCTCTAGTGAGTGAGGTAGAAGTGTATTATCTTGTTAGTGATGATAGTTTCACAATTGTATGTCTATGTGAAAACTGATCACACTGTAAGATTTAAATATGTGTATTTACTATATGTCAATTATACATCAATAAAATCATGAGGACATGAGAAATACAAGGTAAATTTTAAAAAGAGATCAAGAGCCAGTTCAAGTAGGCCTAGAAGGGCTTTTAAGGATTTTAAAAATTTTAAGTAAAAAGGGAAATCATTGGAATATTTTAAGAAAGAACAATAAATATTTCAAATAGCATATTATTTGTTGATGAAGTTAGGAGAAAATAACTTGACCCAGGGAAGATCATTTTCTTTTACAAGTAGAGTGATCCTGCTGATGGAAGAAGGGTACAATCCGCCAAGAGCTGCTGCCATGAAAATATAGTTTCCTCAAAGGCTTTGAGACTCTCTGGGAGTTACAGAAGACCATTGAGTAATTGTAGTATGTTTGCACCAGTAGCATATGTGATTGAAGGCAAAGAGGAAAAAAGAATAGATAGGGAATGATTACGGTTGGTGTCCAGGCAAAAGAAGCTGCCTAACTTCTAAATTTTGTTCATACCTCTCTTGCAAGTACCTTACAATTCCAAAATATCTTTTAAAATCAGCTTTGTCCTATCATATTCCAGTAAGTGTACTTTGGAAAAATTTTCTGATCTAATGAGAGGCTTAGTATTACCCAAATCAACAACCATATTTCTTAATAACAATCTTTTGCTCCTCTGTAGTGTATGATATGTTGCCTTGAGAATATGTGAACAAGTGAATTCTTCCTCTATTAAGAATGTATTAAAAGTTTAAATTAGCAATAAACCAGAAGGAAAAATACACTGGAATGCAGTAATTATGAACTATCATAAACAGCTGTGCTAAAGTAGAATTTGTGTAATTGATGATAACCTAAACAGAGTATTAAAGGTTCTTGTAAAGTTTTGAAGTATTAATGTAAATCAAATACATAAAGCCAAGGTCTTGACTCACTAACCAATACAACAGTTTTCCATGTTCTCTTTCCTGCCAATTTACTCAGAATAGCCTGTTTTCCCCAAGAACAGAGGTAAAAAGGACACATCTCCTAATGAAAGCCATTTGTAACTAGAAACAATCTTTACTTAAGGAAGTAAAAAGTTCAATAAAGTAATTAGGAAGCTAAAAATGCTCTTTAAATTACACCTTTTGAAGCCTTCACTTGATGTGTTTTGCATCCAAAGTTCGTGGTTTATATCCTAGGCTTGTGGAATTGATTTTTATCCTCAGGATACATATGCAAGGTTCTACTTACTAAACAGATCCAGGAATTTGCAGAATTTGACTGACAAAATAAAAGCTAAAATGTTAATCCCATTGCTGACCTTTGTGCTACTGCAAAAATTTGCCTTGCCTAGCATTTTAAGCTAGATATGTTACTTAGTAATCATGTGTGCATAAAAATAAGTTCATGTGATAATTAGCAAAAAGGACTCTACAAAGTATAGACCAAATCTTAATTCTCAACTTAAAACAGAAAATTATCCACATATTTTTTAATGATATCTCAGAGATGCCCTTGTGGGGTGGGGAGTGTCATTACACTGACTGTTTAAAATAAATAACATTTTTAAAAATTTTGTGTTGAAATGTCTTTAATTTGTTTATTTCTATCACTGTTTTAACCTTATTAAAATCCTCATAAAACTAATTTTTGAGGAACACTAACTCTCCAAAATGTTAGCAAAAAATATGTTGATAATACAAAGTTGTTTCTTCATAGCACAATTAGAAAGAACACTATCTTAACAGAGTGTGATAACATCTCAGTGGGACAAAGTCAAAACTGGGGTATATATTACAAAGATGTGAATTCCTGTTTAAGGTACATTATTGCACTGGAAATAGGACTGATCACAATTCTCTTTTCATATATTTTTTTAAATACTATACTAGCATCAACTTTTCAATTTATATTTCAGTGTTTTAAATTTCCCTTTCAGGGGTGGGATAAGGATTTTTTGTCCAATAAGTTTTGAATACCCTATCACACTTAGCACCTTGTTCACAGTATATAATCAATAAAGACATATTTTAAATTACATATAAATTGAAAATAATTAAAAAGAAAACATTTTGATATTCCTTTTTTTTATTAACTGAAAATGTCACCATCAAAAAATGTTATCCTTAATAATGTGTAAAATAACTTTGATACATGTTTAATTTCTTTTAAGACTTCAATTGGATTGAAACATTTATCTTGACTTAATCCTTGTGTTTATAATCTCCATTATAAACAAAATGAATTTTTCCAGTCAGAATAATTCAACAATGGCCTACATAATAAATCATCAATTTCCTCTATCAAAAACCTCTGAAAGCAGCATAATGAGATGTTTGTTCTTCAATCAATATAATGAGATGTTATTTGATGGAACTAACCACATGCTTAATATTAAAGTATTGATAGGTTATTAAGCAATTATAAGTGATATCTAAAATCAGAAGAAACAATTATAAAAGCAAATGAGAATGTCCTTTGATGAAATTTTCCACAGGAGACTAATTTAGTTACACTTAAAGTCTAAGCTCAGGTTTTAATCTTTGCTCCCTGGGTACCATAGGTCAGGAACAAGAGTTTTTATTTCTTAAACCCATAGAAGGAATAGGAGTCACCTGTGAATACCTGATATTATTATACATTCTGGGTAACTCTTACACATCAAGTTCTTTCTATATTTAAGATTACAAATAGTAATAATTGCAATTGCTTTTTTTTTTTTTTTTTTTGACAGGGTCTTGCTCTGTCACCCAGGCTGGGGTACAGTGGCACCATCTCAGCTCACTGCAACCTCTGCCTCCTGGATTCAAGCAAGTCTCCTGCCTCGGCCTCCCAAGTAGCTGGGACTACAGGCATGCACCACCATGCCTGGCTAATTTTTTTATATTTTTAGTAGAGATGTGTTTTCACCCTGTTGGTCAGGCTGGTCTCAAACTCTTGGCCTCAAATGATCTGCCTGCCTCCCAAAGTGATGGGATTAAGGTGTGAGCCACCATGTCCGGCCTAACAATTACTTTTCAAAACAGCTTTCCGCATAGGATTCTTTTCCATCATTTCTTTTTAAGAATATGAGGAGTTTAGGGCCGGGCGCGGTGGCTCACGCCTGTAATCCCAGCACTTTGGGAGGCCGAGGCGGGTGGATCACGAGGTCAAGAGATCGAGACCATCCCGGTCAACATGGTGAAACCCCGTCTCTACTAAAAATACAAAAAATTAGCAGGGCATGGTGGCGCGTGCCTGTAATCCCAGCTGCTCAGGAGGCTGAGGCAGGAGAATTGCCTGAACCCAGGAGGCGGAGGTTGCGGTGAGCTGAGGTGCCATTGCACTCCAGCCTGGGTAACAAGAGCTAAACTCCGTCTCAAAAAAAAAATAATAATAATAATATGAGAAGTTTAGTATGCACCTAAAGTAAAATAAATATATTTAAAAAAAAAGAATATGAGGAGTTTCACAGAGGAAGTGGATCATCAAATATGCCACATGTTTATCTCCATTCTTCTGTTTTCAGAAGAATTTGTCTAGGCTTTCATGATGGAAATGGGGAATCAGTAGGCATAGGCTCTAATTTTTCTTAGCTGCAACTTGTTGATTTTTTTAAACTATTTTAAGCCTCTCTTCATTGTCCCATAAGGAAGGAGATCAGACAAGATCTGAGTTTTTCAAACTGTATCCAGCAGGGTATATGTAACAAATAATTTGTTCTTCCTTAGCATAATTCCTTGAATATAGTTTATACAAAGATTTTTAATTGCTGAAATGCTATCATTGCATTTTTTTCTTTTCTACTCAAAGACGGCATAATGAGTGATAGTATCACTATTTCAAAATTAACTTTGAATTTAGTACATAGGGAGTAAATTGTTCCAAAAGTACCAATTCATTGTGACACACATTATTAGTGTCTATGACACATGAGGATGTCATATCATGGTTAAGAGCCAAAGGATTAAATTATTTCTTAAATTATTTCTAAGGCCTGTGAAATCCACAGGGCCTGTGGATTTATGTATTAAAATTTTTATAACATAACATGTCAAATGCAATATGACCCACAGAAGCATACTCCAAGTAGCATGCAAAGATGTGGGTCCTGTAGTTAACAGGGCACATGACAAGTTGTTGAGAGACAGGGCAAGGGAGAATTATAACAGCAAGTCGATTTTACTCTACCTTCCTGTAGTATCACGAAAACTATCTTGGCTTCAAATGATAACAGTCTTCTATCTCAGGAGGTTTTACTATCACTGCAGCTAATTTGTACTTAAGTCCATTATTAGCATCTTAGTCTTCTTGTATTACTAAGAATTGTGCAGGGCCATTATGACCTTGGGTGATATTTCCTACAATCATGGTTTCTATATACTAAGAGTTTGTACTTTGAATGAGTCTACTCCAGGGCAGACAAATAAAAAAAATAACACATATTAGCATATGGCTGAAACAACCTAAAAATTCTTTTTTTTTTTTTTTTCATCAAAAGTAAGTTTTCCAAAAAGTGTGATTACAGTGAATGTAAATGACATTTTAAATATAATAGGCAGAACAAATAAATTTTACCTGAATAAATAGATTTAATATAAATCACTAGGGCAACTGTGACTGTAACATCAGCAATGTCAAGAGAACTTTTTGTGTTCAGCTAAATTACCTAAAAAGAATTTCCAAGAAAGTCTACTTGTTTCTGGTTGGACACAGTGGCTCATGCCTGTAATCCTAGAATCTTTGGGAGGCTGAGGCAGATGGATCACTTGAGGTCAGGAGTTCAAGATCAGCCTGGCCAACATGGCAAAATCCCATTTCCACTAAAAATACCAAAATTAGTCAGGCGTGGTGGTGGGTGCCTGTAATCCCAGCTACTCAGGAGGCTGAAGGAGGGGAATGGCTTAAACCACGGAGGCAGAGGTTGCAGTGAGCCGAGATTGCGCCACTGCACTCCAGCCTGGTGACAGAGCAAGACTCTATCTTAAAAATTTTAAAAAGAAAAAAGAAAGCCTATCATTTATTTTTTCAATGGAAAGCTGCTCCATTATAGGATTAAGAGCCAGTGTTAGCAATTTTCTTTTCAACTTAACCTATCCCAGAGACTCTATTGCCTAAGGAGGCTGGAGAAAAGAAAAAAGAGGTAATATGAAAGGATTAAAGGACTTACAGAAAATTATTTCTTTTCCTTTTTATTTATTATTATTATTATTATTATTATTATTATTATTTAAGACATAGTTTCATTCTGTCACCCAGGCTGGAGTGCAGTGACATCATCTCAGCTCACTGCAACCTCCACCTCCTGGGCTCAGGTGATCCTCTCACCTCAGTCTCCCAAGTAGCTGGGACTACAGGGGTACACCACTGTGCCTAGCTAATGTTTATGATGTTGCCCAGCTAGGCTAGAAACGCTGGGCTCAATCAATCTGCCCTCCAGGACCTTCCAAAGAGCTGGTATTACAGGAATTGAGCCACCGTTCCTAGCAGAAAATTCTTATTCAGAATGATTGCTGTTCTATGTGAGGAATTTGCGAGTCAATGTGAAGAAGAGCATCAAGTTGTTAGGACTGAGTTTCTCAAAAGCATGAAGACTGTATTCCAAGAGCAATCAGAGAAGATTCTACCTGAAGATAATATAATGGAGTGGAAGGATAGCATAAAAATTTATTAGTTGGTCAAATAGCTAAAAGCACATGCTAGTACAACTAACTACATGTTTATATAGGCCTTAAAGATGACAGTAAGATTGTGATGAGGCTCCTCATTATAAAGTGCCTAAGACTGTCATTCTTCCCTGAGAGGAGAGCCCTAAAGTTTCCTCTTATTGTAAATCACATTTTTGTAACTCTGAGAATGGCAATATAATGACCTTACTAGATTTCAGAGTTCTTCCATGAAACAGTGCTCACAATGGACAAAAGCTAATTTTCTCCATAATATAACTGACGGGAAGTGAGTTGGTGGGAATAAGAGCTTCCCAGGCTTTAATCTGTTTCTGATTTTTAACAACTCTTTTGAGGGAAAAGCAGCACATCAATTTACAATGGATAAAAAATGGAACAGATTATAGAAACAGTCTAATAATAACCTGCACCACTTGGAATCGTTAGCTAACTTCTGCTGCTTTCTATTAAGAGAAGGCAATACAAGTTTTATCCCCATTTTTAAAAAGAGAGAAATATTCTTCAGAAGGCCAGCAGCAACTCAAAGAACATCACATGATACCTGATTTATTACTGAAAATCGTGGGAACAAACCTAGTTTCTGGTCTACATGAAAATACTTCTTCAGTTTAAAACTCAGTTGATACTTGGTATGCTTGTTTGTCTGCAGATACTGAAAATCATGTCTACAATATGATTTTCTTCTACTTTAAGACATTATGGCACATACATTCATATTTTAATAATATAAAGTTTATTGACATTTCAAAATTAGAAATTATTGTGTGCACATTTTTAAAACTCTGGAAAACAAAAAAATTAAAGGATGAAAACTTAAAAAAAAAAATAGAATCCTATCTCTTACCACCAAGAGATAAATACTATAATTAGTTAATTTTGCTTATCAATTTGGCTAGTCTATGGGTGTCCAGTTGTTTGGGTACCAACATTTCTTAGATGTTGCTGTAAGGTATTTTATATTTCACTAGACTTTAATAAAGCAGATTACCTGCATAATATGGATGGGCCTTATCCAATCAGATGAAAACCTTAATAGTAAAAACCGTTTTTTTCAGAGAAGGAGGAACTTGGCCTCAAGACTATAAAATAGAAATTCTGCCTGTTTTCAGCCTGCTGGCCTGACCTATAAAATTCAAACTCAAGACTGCAAGTTTAACTTTCACCTGAGTTTTCAGCTTGCTGTTTCATCCTATGGATCTCAGACTTGCCAGCCCCAAAATTCACATAAGCCAATTCCTTAGAATAAATATTATACACTATTATATACACATAAATAAATAAATATATATGAATAAATATCATTTATATGATACATATATAGATAATATAGATGATATATATGACATATTTACAGATGTATAGTAATAGGTATGTATATCTGTATATATATACATATATAGATACATATGAGTGTATGTGTATACTGCTGTTTGCTGCTGGTAAGTCACAACTAAGTCCCTTTCTGGTAACTGTAGTAAGCCAAAAGGTGTTAACATGCAGTGCCCAAATTTACTCTAGGCATCTTGTTCCCAATGGTGAGTTAAAGTGAAGGTAATACCACAAGCCAAAAAATGCAAGAAACCACTAGAAGCTGAAAGAGGCAAGGAAGAATCTTCTTCTAGAGCCTTCAGATGGAGTGTGACCCAGGTGACATGTGATTTCAGATGTGCAGCCTCCAGAATTCTGACAGAATAAATTTCTGTTGCTTTAAGCCAATAACTTATTATAACAGCCTTAAGAAACTAATATCACTCCCCAAGAAAAATCTTGCATGTAAGTCTATCTGCGTCTCATGCTGAGACACACGACCCAAAACAGTGGACGCCAGAAGTGGTCCCAGAAAATAAAAACAATAACATCCCCAAACATGCCATAAGTGTAAAATTGTTACATTTTCACCCATGGTGAATGAGAATGGTATACTGGCGGAAGTTAAGGTGCTGGCTGATGCATATGTCAGGCTTGGGAAATGAGAGAGGAACTGTAACTCTAACAAATCTTACAGGAATATGAAATAAGATAGTTCTTGATGGGAGTTATTGACATTGTGTTGGCAAATGAAGGTTGAGGGTAATTAATCACCAATTAAAGACCTCTTTGGCAGCATCTAAAAGCCAGAGGACTCCCTTGGTAGCATATAAAAGCCAGAATTCCTCTTTGGTAGCATATAAAGTGGCTTCTATATCTTGCAACCAGAAGGCAGGAAAAGCTGAAGACATAGTAAGAACTACAGCAGGATGCCCAGATGTCCATGTTATCTACCACCACCACACCAGTCTCTCCTTCAGCCTACATTTAGAGAGAGATGAGGAATCCTTATAACTAGTTAAAAGAGGATAGAAAAGGCAGAGTTTGGTTTATGGGTAGACTGGTTCAATGTGTGGGTCCAAACCAAAAATGCATTACAGTTTCCTGTTGATATAGTTTCCTGATGCTATAGTTTCCCAAGTCTCCTACTGAAATGTAATCCCCGGTGTTGGTGGTGGGGCCTGGTGGGAGATGATTGGATCATGGGGTGACACCATCTCCCCTAGTACCTCCTCACAAGATGGAGGTAATCCTGTGAGATCTGGTTGTTTAAAAGTGTATAGCACTTCTCCCCTCACTCTCTCACCCCTGCTTTCACCTTGTGCCATGGCTGCTACCCACTTCACCATGATTTTAAGCTTCCAGAAGCCTCTGCAGATGTCGTAATGCTTCCTGCACAGCCTGCAGAAATGTAACTCAATTAAACCTCTTTTCTTTATAAATTACCCATCTCAGGTATTTATTTATAACAAAGAAAAAAGAGACTAATACACCTGTCAACTCACTTAAGAGACGGTACTGAAAGAGAGTGGTGAGGAGAAGCCTATCCAATGGCCAGAGTTTTGGGCAATGCATTTGATTATATACTTTGTTGGAAAGAGAAGTGTCCCAAGGTAAGAATATACACGGATTCAATTAACAGTGACAAAAGACTTCATTGGTGGTTAGATATTAGGATTGTGTAATGGAGATCTGTGAACATATCTATCTGAGTGGGACCGAAGTGTGAGGATCCTTGTATCAATGTGTTATTTTCCAACAGCGTGCATCCATTATTAAGGAGCACTAATAAACAAAGTGTACAAAATGACTCAAGTAGCTTAACATGGCTTTTCTTTTCTGTGACCCATTCCAGGGTTGGCTCCATGTGCTCATGTAACTGTGATGTCAGGGAAGGCAATGCCTGGGCTCAGTAACATAGTGTCATAATCATAAGGCCAATCTAGATCCTACAACTACTGAATATCCAATGTACTAGTCACAGAGAAAAAAAATAAAATTCACCAATACAGCACCATTACTTTGGAAGCAAGTACCAGACTGGTGTTGGTGGCAAGTTGACTTACACTGGATTCATTCTACTGTGGAAGGAGCAAGGATCTATCTTGACTGGAAAAATACAGCTATCCCATGTATAGTTTGCCTTTGCTGCCTCTAGGGCCTCAGCTAACACTGGTAGTCAAAAGTGTACAGTGTCAGATTTACCTGCACAACATTTCACAAAATGACACCTTGAACAAAGAGATCTATTGACAATGCAAAAATTACACTGGTCAAAGTTAATCAGTCAAGAAAACTTTTGTCAAAGCATTTACAATTGGGGAGAGAAGACAGAGCTCAGTCTAAGTGAATGATGTTTTCTGATTACTGGGGTGAGTACATTGAAAAATATGGGAGGATGTTAGAGGGGAGGTTGATCACTGAAGTATATAAAAAGCATTGAGTTATTCCTGAGTTTCCAAGTGTTTTTTTTCTCTGTGATTAGGGCCCCTCTATTTGCTAAGTGGTGCTTATTAAAGGCAGGTTCTTACTCTCCCACCTAGACTAGGAGATAGGGATACTCTATTCCTTGATGATTTTATTTCAGAGAGATGGCTCCCAGTTCCTTAAGGCATTCTGGGATGTAAAACTGGCAGGAGGACTTTTTGAAACATTTATATCTCAAAGGGAAGAGATAGAACTTACTTTTATAAGTTTTCTAAAGTAAGTGTTTTAAGAAAAGGGAGGTCAGGCCCTAGAGCAGGGGTGTCCAATCTTTTGGCTTCCCTGGGCCACACTGGAAGAAGAATTGTCTTGGGTCACACATAACATAACACTAAAGATAGATGATGAGCTAAAAAAAATTCATAATATTTTTAAAAGTTTACAAATTTGTATTGGGCTGCATTCAAAGCCATCCTGGGTCACATGCAGCCCACAGGCCACAGGTTGGACAAGCTTGGTCTACAGGCTGTCTAATGTTTAGTAGCTTAGGGGAACATTCTAACAAATAAACTGACGGCATGATAGATCAATGGAATGACCTTTTGACAAGAAGCTAAAAAAATTGGCTTAGAGATACAACAGTGCAAGAATAGAGAACCATCTTCCAGAATGTAGTATATATCCTAAATCAATAAATATCATATGGTATTCTACTCAATAAGTAGAATATCTAGGCTCAGGAACCAAAGGGTAGCAGTAGGAGATGCTCAGCTTACCATCGCTCCCTGTGACTCATTTAGAGAACTGTGATTCTTATCCTTGCAAATTTAATCCTGTGGGAAATCATGATTTAATGATTATAATTCTTCAAAAGAAAATACACCTGCAGTATTTTCCCATTCAATGTTGAGGTGTAGCACTGCTCTGTCACTTCAGGCATCTCATGCCAAGAGACAGTTTACTGCTGGCTGCAGAGCCAATGACGTACATCTCTTCTCAACATGTAGCATCACATTAACAGCTTGAAATTGTCCAAAGCTGGAATACTTACACTGTGAAAATTGTACATGCTACAAATCAGGGCTCCCCACCCATACCCCCAGAATTGGCTGTTAAACATTTACCAGCACACCATTGACAGCAGGTAAAGAAATGAGTCTCCATCACGCAGGAGTAATTGACATTAAAATCAGGAAGAGAAGGTATTTCACTGGCAATAGCAGTGGTATCTCTTTGGACTCAAAGAACCTTGACCTAGTCTGAAGGTCTTGCAAATATCTTGATTATTTCCATGTGTCAGAGAGCTAGTTATTACTCCCACACATAGCTAAGGAAAATCTCCAGATACTTCATCACAGAGTCTCTCAACCTTTTGGCCCCAAAATGTGGAAAGTTTTTTTTTCCTCTTTATTTTTCTGAAACCACCATTCTCTCCACAGCAGGAAGGACAGTGGGAAGGGCCATTTCCTCTAGGGAAAACCCCCTCCCTCACTCACAGGATGCGGTCAGACATTTAGAGAGGGATTGTTTTGGGTTGTTTTCTTCTTGGTTTGTTTTTTGGTATGGACAAGGCAATTCCAATAGTTTTTTATGTAATTTCTGAAATCAATGTTGTTCTGTATAAATAAAACCATGTGGGGAAAAGCAGCTCTACAGTCTGAATCTTTAGGAGAATTTTTTCTCTAATTCCCCTCCTCCCCCCCAAAAAAAGGTTTGGCTGAAGATACACCCAATTTATATTATGTTTTTCACCTACTTCAATTTATATTAGATGAAAAATGTCGATTTATATTAGATGGAAAATGTAATATAAATAGGGTGTATCTTCAGCCAAACATGTAGAATGTATCTACATTCAAAATTATCATTCTTAAATTAGGTAGCTAGTTATTTTACTTTCTTGTAACTATCTTGATAATTTTATCCAAATCGAAGGATAGCTATTTCACTTGATTTGGCCAAAATTTTAAGTTCACTTGCTTAAATAAAAGTCCCTCTTTCACTACATATACCTACTTAACTTTTTCCTCTCTAAAATGCATTCTTTTCATGTGAAGACATCTTAGGTCATATGACAATTCTTACATGTAACATACTAGTTCTTTCTTTCCCCTCAAGCTCTTATAATACAATATTGATAAATTTCACATGATTGTATGTCACCATGGCATATATAAAATGAATAATTCCATATCAAAATGTATTCTTCTATATAGTTTATGTATCAAGTTGCCATGTTGTATATAGGAAAGCAGTAGAAAATAAACAAATATCTCTGTATGTCTATTAATTTAGAGGAAGGGAACAAATTCCTAGAAATGAAATTACTTTGATTTTAAAATTATGCAAAGTTCTAAAATGTTGCTACATTTTGCAAAGTTAACCTCTAGAAGTATCTAAATTTTACATTCCTCACAACTGGGTATGTGGGCACTTTTTCCCTTTCCCATTTACAACCAAATTCTACCTTAAAAAAAAAAAGTGTGGTGGCAATCATCTGGCTCATATAACTTAGGTTCATATAAATGCAGGAGCACTTAGGAACCATGCATATTAGCATCTTCCTGGTCCCACGAAATTATCCAACTGTAGTGGTAAGGAGAGTCCTAGGTGTATATTATGGACAGAATTGTGTCCCCAACAAATTCATATATTGAAGCCCTAACCCCCAATGTGATTGTATTTGAAACAGAACCTATAAAAAGTTAATTAAGGTTAAATGATACCATAAGGGTAGGGTCCTAATTCAATAGGACTGGTATCCTTATATAAAGGGGAAGAGATGCCAGGATTGGACACACACAGAAAAGCCACATGAGCACACAGCAAGAAGGGAGTTGTCTGTAAGCCAATGAGACATGTTTCGGAAGAAACCAAACTTGCTGACAAGTCGATCTTGGATTTCCAGCCTACAAAACCGTGAAAAAATAAATGTCTACTGTTTAAGCCACCAAGTCTGTGGTATTTTGTCATGGAAGCTCTATAAGCCTAATATAGTGCCTGATTACGTGGACAGAATTTCAGCAATGGCAAGAAGCGCTTAGAGAGAAACTGGCGTGGTTGTTTGCAGATTAAAGACTAAGGAAGCACCTTTTGAATGTGGTGATTGTGTACATGGGGTGTCACACGTCAAGGCTTCCAAGACAGGAATGTCTACCCAGAAGGCCTACTCCAATGCAACATGTAGTCCAGTTTGGAAGACATTGTATACATGAGAGGGGCTTCTGGTTCAGAGCAAACCTTTACCAACACCAGAAGCTACATGGTGAATAATAAAAAAAGAGAGCAGAGATTGAGTTTTGAAGAACTCCAGAGTCCACCTGTCATAAAAGCCCTTCATATGTAGAAAGGGTAAGAAGGACTTTCTGACCAGCTCAGGTTTTCTCAAGCATCGGGTCCCTCACAGTGTGGAAGGGGTGACCCACTAGAGCACCAGGTGGAAGGAGGCATTCACATTGGACAAAGGCACTACAGAAGTCCCAAGTATTGGAAAGTCCTCAATCACAATAAATACTTGTTAAGCACCAGATAATACATACTGAATAAAATCCTTATGAAAACAACAAAGGCAGAAAATTACTTACCCATAAATACAACTTGATTATACACGCGAGAGTTCACACTGGAGAAACACCTTATACGTACAACCACTCTGGGAACTTCCTTAGCCAGTGCTTCAACTCCACTCAACACAAAACAGTTCATATTAAAGAAAGGCCTTTTGAGTGTATCAAATGGGAGACATAAGTTATCCGCAACCCCACACCTACTAAGCACTAGAGAGTTCACACTGAAGATTTTGAAAGGGCATTTGGAATACAGCAAATGTGGAATTTTTTTTCTTATCTCCAGCCTCATTAAACATCAAAGTATCCATAATGAAGAAAAGCTTAATTATGGAGTGGATATGAAGAATTCTCTAATCATATCTCTAAGCCTCTTTCAAAAACAGGGAATGCAGCAAAGTCTTATGAGTAAAGCAGATATTGGAAATGATTTAGTAAAAAGACCAACCTCGTTTGACACCAAAAAGTTTACTAGAGAGAAAAGACTTATGTGGGAAAAGCTTCAACCAAATGTCTGCTCTGATTCAGCAGCAGAAAATTCACAATTCAGATAGGCATTATAAATAAAATAAATTAGGGGAAAGTCTTCAGCCAAAGACTTAACTTCGTTTGGAACCAGAAAGTTAACACTGGAGAAAGACTTTCAGGAATGAAAGGAATGAAACAAAACCTGACATACACCAGAGAGATGCTCTGCAAGCAGCCTTTATAACTGAATCCCATTCATACAAATATGCACACTGGGGAGATACCTATGAGTATTGGATATATTGAACACTTTCTGGAGCTAAGTTGCATGTCCTCACCTGTCCAAGACTTTACCAGAGTTATGTAGCCACTACTGTCTGTGACAAAATCAATTTCAACTCTACCAGCTGGCAAGTGTTCCTGGTATGCATCCGCAGATTTCTGTACCCTCTCTCCAATTCCTGGAAGAAATTTTGAGTAGCCTAAGCCCATTAGGGGTTCCAGTTTTTGGAACCATTGTTTTACTGATAGGTAAGACCCATCTGTTTTAATTTCTTCTTGTTTTACTGATAGATAAGACTCATCTATTTTAATTTCTTCTTAGGCACCCCATTGGTGAGGAAGGATGTCTAACTCTAGGGTTACGGATATAGGTGGCCACTGGACAGATGAGATTGACAGCAGTTTATTAGTCTCATATACTCACAGCCTGAGGGAAGAGGACACTGTACATTGCACAGGGTCACACGGGTTTGCATTTGAGAACAAAGTGAACAATCAGGGAAATAAGCATTGTAGTTGTAAGATGGTAAGGTGACTCGTTTGCCTTGAGAGAACGGGATTGGCTTGTTTTAATAATTCCATGGGCCTGCAGGACCGTAAACCTGCTTGTCAGAAATAAGCAGGCACTGTGCCTAGTCTCCTTGATAAAAAGGGTTAACAGGCTAAGAAACTTATCTGTGGGAGCAAAGTGGGAAGGAAAAATATTCATTAGGCCATCAGAGTTCCTCTTGACTGTACCAGATGTCAAGGCCTTGCATAATAATAGGCCTTAATGGCTGAGCCCCCTGGCTTATACTTGTAATCCCAGCATTTTGGGAGGCATATGTGGGTGGATCATTTGAGGTCAGGAGTTTAAAACCAGACTGACCAGCATGGTAAAATCCCATCTCTACTAAAAACTACAAAAATTAGGCCAGGCATGGTGGCTCACAGCTATAATCCCAGTACTTCAGGAGATCAAGGCAGGCAGATCAGCTAAGGTCAGGAGTTTGAGACCAACCTGGCCAACATGGTGAAATTCCATCTTTAATAAAAATAAAAAATTTAAAAATTAGCTGGGTGTGGCCTACCTCTAATACCAGCTACTCAGGAGGCTGAGGCAGGAGAATCGCTTGAACTGAGGAGGCAGAGGTTACAGTGAGACAAGCTGAAATTGTGCCACTACACACCAGCCTGAGTGACAGACCAAGACACTGTCTCAAAAAAAAAAAAAAATTGGCCTTAATGCCTTAATTATAAGTCTTACATCATAACATCATTAGCTAACAGGACTTGAACATGATTCTACTTGCAGCTTGAAGGGACGTTTTGTCTTCTTCATGGACACTGTTGTCTTAGTGATACTTCCCAAGAACAACCTGCTCCACATTGTTCTGGTTTCTGTGATCATAACTAATTTTTTAAAATAATAATTATTAGATTTTTAGGGAAGTGTTAGGTTAACATGAAATTGAACAGGTAGTATAAACAGTATAAAAATTGAGCATTTGCCACTTCTCTACTCTATAACTTACCCTATCATTAACATCTTGCATTAGTATAGCACGTTACAATTAATGAGCCAATATTGATCATTATAATTAACTGAAATCTATAACTTACGTTAGGGTATATTCTTTGTGTTATACAGCTCTGAGTTTTGACAAATGCATAATGTCATACACCCGTCATTACAGTATCATGCAGAATGATTTCACTATCCTAAAAATCCCTGGCCAGGTGTGGTGGCACTTTGGGAGGCTGAGGCGGGTGGATCACAAGGTCAGGAGTTCGAGACCAGCCTGTCCATCTCTAGTAAAGCTATAAAAAATTAATGGGGTGTGGTGGCGCACGCCTGTAATCTCAGCTACTTGGTAGGCTGAAGCAGGAGAATCACTTGAACCCAGGAGGCAAAGGTTGTAGTGAGCCAAGATCACACCATTGCACTCCAGCCTAGGTGACAGGGGAAATTCCGTCTCAAAAAAAAAAAAAAGGAAAAGAAAAACAAAATCCCTGCGCTGCACCTATTGACCTCTTTCCCCTCCTGCTGAACTCTCGGAAACCACTGATACTTTTAACCATCTCTATAGTTTTGTCTTTTCCATACTTCCATATAGTTGGCATTTTACAAATACAGCCTTTCGAAATTGGCTTCTTCAAAACAAGTACTCATGATTCATCCATGTCCTTTTGTGGCTTACTAGCTCATTTATTTTTATTGCTAAGTAATATTCCATCATATAAGTATGTGTACTAGTTTGTTTAACCATCACTTTTTGAGAAACATCTTGGTTTGCTTCTAGTTTTTGGCAATTTTAAATAAAGCTGCTACAAACAAAAATTGTACTAGAATAACAAATGAAAACAATACATAATCATTGCTTTATTCGCATTTATTCTATTTGCAAGTGAGGGTAAACAGTTTCACAAGTTATGTAGTCATTACATTTTGTCAACTGCCTATAGCTGTTTTTGAACTTCTTTTAAAAAATAACATCTGCAGCTATTTCTTACTGAATGCTTATAATGTAAAAGGGTCAATGTATATATCTTTTAAAACAGTACCTACTTTATGAGTTAGTTTTATTATCTAAGACATTTTACAATGAAGAAATGATAACAAGTAAAGCTTACACAATTTCTCCTGTCACACATCAAGTGAGTATCAAAAACTAATTTAACTGATTTCAAAAATCTATGCACCTAACCACTCTTCTGCATCTTCTCTACTGATCTATTCCTTTATCAATATGTAATTACTACATTAACCTTATCTATGTCCTGACATCACCTCCGATCTACGGAATTAGATGTTTAATATTTGCCTAAAACTTGGCATTATTCCCTTCACCTAAAACTTTTTCATTTCAAATCCTCCCCATTTTAGTAAATGACAACACCATCCACCAGTCCTAAAGTTAACAAAAAAGCTGTAATCTTTATTCTTTCACTTTCTAGATTACTCTCATCAGCAAGTCTTACTAATACTACCTTCAAATGATCTTCCAATGAAATCATTTCCAATTTTTCTTATTATTTTTACTTCTCATATTCAGGTCCAAGCCATCATCACTCCCTTGCCTGACCAATTACAAGAGTGTTCTGCTTTCATATTTTTATTTTTGAGGTATTATATAAAGTGTGAAGTGTATAGACATACAAAATATGTATGTATTAAGGATCAAGAAAAATAAAACAGCATTTTTAAAGTTTCCCCATGTTACTTCCCAAACAATATCCTAAAAAGAAAAAGAAAAAAACCAAACAATATCTGTTCTTCCTTCCACAGTACCCTGTATTCATAGGTAAGTTTTTACTGCTTTTGAATTTTAGAACTGAATCACTTTGTAATCATTTCTACCTACATTTACAATCAACATGTTGAGGCTAATCCACAGTTTCATATAGCAATTGTGACTTATTTCATAATATGCTTTATCCAATTGTATGATTACAACACAAATTATTTATTAATTTTAGCATTTTGCAAAGTCAGATCACTTCCAGGATTTGGCTATTAAGTAGCACTAACTATATTACACAAGTGTTTTGTTTTGTTTTGTTTGTTTTTTGTCTTTTCTAGCTTGTTTGGTAGAAAACAAGCTCTTTAACACTTTGAATAAACATCTCACAAACTGCTGCTCCTAAATCACAAGTCAAGGTCAATTACCTTTGACACTGAGCCCTTGACTCTGACATTCAAGTCATCATTATAGAAACCAGAGCTGCATTCTGAAGAAACCTTATGTTCTGGAAGGTGCCTCAACAAAGGCACGTTAAGGACAGTTTAAAACTTCTATTATTTAAAAAGATGCACTTTTCCTTCCATTGCCTATGGAAAATAATAAAAGGAGAATCTCAGAGATCTGCTATTGAGA
Source organism: Sapajus apella (assembly GCF_009761245.1). Classification (NCBI taxonomy): domain Eukaryota; kingdom Metazoa; phylum Chordata; class Mammalia; order Primates; family Cebidae; genus Sapajus; species Sapajus apella. The sequence goes on along the minus strand of NW_022436943.1, from coordinate 12,543,548 downwards.
TTGAGAAGGCCAAGTTTAATGATTCCAAAATGTAGCCTCAAAAACTTCTGTAGAAACTAAAAGAAATGATCTCCCCCTCCCCGCCTCTCTCCCTCTGGACTTCTCAAGCCTGATGTATATATTTCCAGAACCCAGATAGAACTAGTCAAATAGTTTCACCAGTGCATTATTATGATTCTCTAAAGGGCTTCTGGTGAAAGAAGCAGTTTTAATTTTAGTTTTTGCCAATCTTCAGTCCTTAGAAAAGTATTTTTTGTTTAAAAAAAGGGGAGAGAATAACTATTTTAAGGTATTCAATAAGAAAAGGAAGTAGTAACCTTTTATGAAAAGGACTTTCAAACTCTCTAAGCCCACAATTTAACTGAAATAACTTTACAAAACTATCTTCACATAAAATAGCACCTTACCCCTAGCAGCCAGATGAATGGGATCTACAAACATGGAACAGCTCTTAAAATGCGCTCATAGAAACGGTAATACCATACTCTACTTCTTCAAGTCAAATCCACGTTCCTCTGGGCTGTATCCTGAAGAATTAACTGTAGGAAAAACAATAAAGGTCCTCCCGGACAGCCATGAGCAGCCCTGGTGCTCCTCGGAAGCCTCCGAGCCGAGAAGAGAAGGCCACACTGGGAATGTCGTCCTCCGATGCAGGGTATGGGGAGGGTATGGTTGTGAGAAGGTGGCCGTGACGGAGGCTCCAGATTCTCGTGTAGCAGTCCTGGCCCACGGCCGCCACGACACCTTCTTCCTCGTTCACATGCAGGGGCAGGTAGGCGGACTTATTCACATGACCTTCATACTGTGTTACACATTTAGTGGCCCTAATGTCCCACAGCTTGATCGTTCCAGTCATGTCTGATGCCACCAGGCAATGCCCGTCTTGGAGGATCTGCAGAGAGGTCACTGCTGAGTCATGGGACAGACAAATGGCCTTCCATCCCCTGCCTTGATTTCCACAACGCAGATCGATGCCAAAAAGCTCCCCAGAACGACAGCCATTGAACAGCAAAGGAGTCATAATTGCAAACTGCTGGGCCAAGACATCACTGTTAGTCCCAAATGACTGCTGGTGTCCCGTCACCACGTTGGTCAACAGGACCTGCCGAGACAAACCTGTACTGAAGCAGTGATAGGCGTGGATGCTCATGGACCAGGCACAGGACCAGGCATCCGGGATCTGGAAAGTGCAGAGCATGCCAGGCCGACACGCTCCAGGGTAGCTACCTATGAACAGCGAAGCTGGGAGCAGCACGGCACAGCTCGGAGTCTCTGCAAATCCCACGAAGCACAGCAGAAGGTGGGAATCCAAATGATTCAGGGAGGCCCAGCACGAAGAATTCACCTTCCGGTTAGGGACGTACAGGTTTTTGTGCGAGTATACGTTGAGCTCAGGGGTCCTCAGACCTCGGATGGTGATGATGCCATACTTGAAGCCGCCGGCTTCGACTTGGTGCACTGTGAAGAGCTGGTCAGTGTTGGTATTTGCCAGTATTAAGTTAAATCGGACGCCTATCAAAGAGGATGGATCCCAGCTATAAATCTGGACCTTCTTCCCCCGCATGCAGCTCACACGCAGCTCACGAGCTAAACGGCAATAGTTGGTGAATCTGAGGAAACCTAGCTGGTTCTTTCGTAGCATGGAAGGTGCACTGAGCGCCACTCTGGCTATTGTTTTCTGCTTGTCCTCTTCCTGGAGCAGTCGTGGTCTTTTGCTCTCCATTTCGACCGATGATCTCCTTCCTAAAAGGAAGTTCCGTACCGGGAGCAAGCGGAAGTACAGCTTCTTACCAGGCACGACCTGGCCCGGAAGAACTTTCCGCTATGACTGCGCCTGCTCAGTATGAGGTCGGCCCGGATGAAATTCTTCGTCACCTTGCCGAAATCACGACCGTGCTGACGTGCCCTCACACAACTCTCGTCAGAATGACGCGATCTGGGCCGGGCATGGTGGCTCACGCAGCTGTAATCCTACCACTTTGGGAGGCCAAGGCGGGCGAATCACAGGTCAAGACATAGAGACCATCCTGGCCAACATGGTGAAACCCCGTCTCTACTAAAAATACAAAAATTAGCCGGGCGTGGTGGCACACGCCTTAGTCCCAGCTACTCGGGAGGCTGAGGTTTAAGAATCGCTTGAACCCGGGAGGCAGAGGTTGCAGTGAGTGGAAACTGCCGCACTGTTCTCCATCCTGGTGACAGAGCAAGACTCCATCTCAGGGGAAAAAAAAAAAAAAAAAAGAATCACGCCATCTGAAACAAGGGTTCCGCTTCTTCTCTCAAGTTTTCTCCTACTCTGCTAGCTACTTTTATTCATTTCTATTCCTGTTTGAAGAATCCTTTCCGCTCCTCTTACACGTCATAATAGCTGTATGCGTACATTGCTTTTATTTACTAAGAACTGAAATTGAGCCAGGAGTGGTAGTTCACACCTGTAATTCCTCCTAAAGTTCACACCTTTAGGAGGACAAGGTGGGCTGATCACGAGGTCAGGAGTTCAAGACCAGCCTGGCCAATATGGTGAAACCCCGTCTCTAATAAAAATACAACAATTAGCAGGGTGTGGTGGCGCACGCCTGTAGTCCCAGGTACTCGGAAGGCTGAGGCAGGAGAATTGCTTGAACCCGGGAGGCGGAGGTTGTAGTGAGCAGAGATTGTGCCACTGCACTCCAGCCTGACGCCTGGTGACAGAGCAAGACTCTGTCTCCAAAAAAAAAAAAGAAATATGGGTAGGCGTACATTAGATCATGTGGTTTTGATATGGACTTTCCACAGCAGTATGGGTTAACACTTTTTCATGTGCTTATTGGTTATTTGGACATCCCCTTTTTTGAGGTTCATGTTCAGGTATTGTATTCTTTAATTTTCAGATATTTGGAATTTTTCAAGTTACCTTTCTGCTGTTAATAATTAGCTTAATTCAACTATGGTCAGAGAACATACATTGTATAAGTTAAGACCTTTGGAATTTCTTAAGGCTTGATTTATATTTCTATGTTCACTTGAAAAGAATGCACAGCCTTCCGTTACTTGGTGTAGATATACAGAGATGTAGATATGAGTAGATATATAAATATAGACAGATATATAAGCAGAGAGGGAGAGAGATATAGTTGGTTAATACATTTTTCAAATTTTTTATAGTTATATGTATTTTGTTTATCTCTTCTATCAGTTTCTCAAAAAGACATTTCAAAATCTAGTTAAGACTGAGGAGTTACATATTTATTCTATTCAATTTGTCAAAGTTTTTGCTTTATATATTTTAAGTTGACATTAGGTACATAAAAATGTGTAATTGTTTTGTCTTCCTGTTGAATGATTGCCATTATTATTATGAAACATTGCTTTTCAACTTTTATTTTTTAAATCTATGTTCTCTTATATTAAAGTATCCTTATCCTTAAACCCTTCTTTGTCCAGTATTTATACATGCAACCAAGATTTCTGATTGATAGTGTTTGCTGTATCTTTTCTCACTGGTTACTTTCAATTTAAATTTGTTCTATTATATAAATGGGTTCATATAAACAACATATTGCTGGTAAGTTTTTATCCAATAAATAATTTTTACCTTTGAATGTGTGTCTAGGCAATTTAATTTTTTAAATAGCACCTTTAAAAATTCTGGAACAGTCTCAGATTTACAGAAAACTTTCAAAGATAGTATAGAGAATTCCTGCACACTCTGCACCCAATTTCCTTATTATTAACATTTTACATTAGAATGATAAATTCATTATGTTAATTAACCAATATTGATACTTAACTAAAGTCCATGTTTTATTTATATTTTCTTAGTTTTTATCCAATGACCTGTTGGGGTTTGAGGATCCCATCCATGATATAATATTAATCATGTTTCCTTATGCTTCTCTTGGCTTTGACCTTTTCTTAGACTTTTCTTGCTTTTCATGTACATGACAGCTTGAGTAGTATTGGTCACATATCTTATAAATGTCTGTCAATAGAGAGTTGTCAGATGTTTTTCCCATGCTAACACTGGGGTTTTACGTTTTTGGAGGAAGACAAGAGAGGAAAATGCCATCCTATTAAGAGTATAGACTAGGGACATGACTATCATCATTGATGTTAACTTTGGTCACCTGACTGAAGTAATGTTTCTTGAGTTTCTCCACTGTATGCTATGAACATCTCTCCCTCTGTTTTTATACTGTGCCCTTTGAAAGGAAGTAGCTTTGCATATCTTTCACTTCAGGAGTACGGATTTATGCTCTAGTTTCTTGAGGGCAGAGCATCCCCACATCAATTATTAGGAATTGTTCTATAAGGGAGATTTTTGTAGGTGTTTCTTTATTAATTTATTAATTTATTTATATAGTATGAATAATTTATACTATTGAATATTTATATATTCAATAGTATATATACTCTTGAATATTTATTTTATACTTCATTTATTTATTTGCTAATATTGTTTCAGCTTTGGCCATTGAGAGCTTATGGGCTCCCATGATTGATTGACTAAGATCACATAACTACACATAGTGGATATGCTATCCAAACTTAGACTGTATGGCTCCACATACAGTCTGTTTCTGTTTTACTGGAAACAGATACAACTGTTTTAAATTTCTGTTTTACTGAAAAATTGTTAACTGTACTCTACAAGCTTGAGACTACTTGACACCAGACCCTTATCTTAGACTTAACTATGTGATAAAAAAATTATAATGTTTTTCTTACAGCTTGATTTTGATGTGCTATATATTATGTCATTCCAAAAAATAGACTTTGGGTGTGGAAATATTTGAAGAAGAAATGGAGAGTTTTTCTAATGGTAACAATTTTTATTAATAGTATCTGAGAACTACCATATATTCTTAGGATTTGTAGACTCCCAAGAAGTGGAACTAAAAGCTTTAACCATTAAACAAATATTTTCTTTTAAATTTTTTTTCATTTCAATAGGTTTTTGGGGAACAGGTGGTATTTGGTTACATGAATAAGTTCTTCAGTGGTGACTTCTGGGATTTTAATGCACCCATCACGCGAGTAGTGTACACTGTACCCAGTGTGTAGTCTTTTATTCCTCGCCACCTCTGATTTTGATTTACTATATATTTTGTCATACCAAAAAATATATTTTTGGTGTGGAAATATTTGAAGAAGAAGTGGAGATTTTTAAAAACCAAACTGAGACACACCCACATACCTTTTGGAATGGACAAAAAAAAATTGGTGATAATATGGAGCAACATAAACTCATTCATTGCTGGTAAGGATGGATATAAAATAGTACAGCCACCTTGGAAGACAGTTTGGCAGTTTCTTAGAAAACTAAACATATTCTCACCATATGATCCAGCAATCATGCTCCTTCATATTTATCCAAAGGAATTGAAAATTTATGTTCACACAAAAACATCCACACGGATGTTTACAGCAACTTTCTTCAAAATTGCCAAAACTTAGAAGCAAACAAGATGTCCTTCAGTAGATAGAAGGATAAATAACTATAGTACATCCAGGCAATGGAATATTATTCAGCACTAAAAATAAATGAGCTATCTAACCATGAAAAAACATGGAGAAAAGTTAAATGCGTATTACCAAGTGAAAGAAGTCAATCTGAAAAGGCTAAATACTGTAAGAGTCCAACGATATGACATTCTGTAAATGGAGAAACTATGGAGGCAGTAAAAAGGTCAGTGATTGCTAGCAATTACACGGCACGTAAGAGAAGAATATTTTTCTTATCTGGGTATTAAGAGAAGAATGTTTTTCTTATCTGGATATAAACACAAATAGAAAATGGTTTATAGGTATGAAGAGACTGACTATTTTCTGAAGAATTATGGATAGCAGTCATTAATATTTGAAAATATCACTGAGGAGCATCAGATTACCTTTATAAATCTTTTCTACTTAATACTGAAACCAGAAATGCATGGATCTTTTAAAATCTAGCTATTTACCTATTATGTTTATTTTTAATAGAATGTTCTGATTATTAAATGTGGTTTTAATTGTATTATCCATCAGGATGCAGGGGGAAAAAAACCTGGAACCTCACTTAATTTCTGCCAAAACACTGTCTTCAGTTTTATAAGCTAGTAATTTAGGAGGATAGGTGGTAATCCTTATATGAAACAACACAGTTGCTTGAGTAGCAGGCCATTCATTTATCCTTGGCAAGACAAGGCAGGCTTCATAATCTTAAAAACTCATTTGAATGTACTCAATGAGCATCAAATTGCTTTAAACGGGCTGTCCTGTTATAACATAAATATATTAGCTTTCAGCTATGTCCTTTATCCCAAGATATAGTTTGAACTGTCTTTGAAGAAATGTCCTTTTCTAATAAAACTTAAGTGTAAACTTATATTTCATTGTTCTCTTTCTCACATAATGTACTTTCTTTTAATATAATTCTAGCAGATGGATAGCATTTTCTGTTATATCAATGAGTATGTTTATAAAAACACATAAATAAAAATTTATATAGCATATACCTAAAGCCCAAAAGAAGAAAGGTAATTCATAAAACAACTATAAAATTCAGTCTTTGTGAGTGACTGCCTCCATTTTGCCAAAACATAACATGAACAGTTGAATATATGGAAAGTTTAGATTGAGATAATATTTGGTAGTGGTAAATATATGCAACAGTATGTATACATTTTGTATATTAGCTAAGTAATCCTTAACTATTTTACTCAATCTAGATTTTTTTTTTCTCATCTTGAGTATACTAAAATTGCTCTTATTGTCTATTCTTGATTTTTGGTCAAAACATGAATCACTGTGACATAGAAGAAAGAGATTTCTCTGTTGCCCAGGCTGGAGTTCAGTGGCACTATCTCGGCTCACTGTAACCTCTGCCTCCTGGGTTCAAGTGATTCTCCTGTGGCGCCTTTGGAGTATCTGGGATTACAGGCGCCTGTCACCATGCCCGGCTAATTTCTGTATTTTTAGTAGAGATGGGGTTTCATCATGTTGGCCGGGCTGGTCTTGAACTCCTGACTTCAGGTGATCTTTCTGCTTCACCCTCCCAAAATGCTGGGATTGCAGATGTGAGCCACTGCACCCAGCCAGAGAAAGAGATTTAATTTTGAATCAAGAGATTCAATTTTGAATTCTACATCTGTCCTTTAGTATTGGTAAGACATAACACAAGCAAATTTCTATGTGCCTTGCTTGCTTTTCTCATCTTGAAAATTGGGATTATCTCACTAAATTGTTAGCTAAAAAGATTAGCATAAATGTATGCAAAGTACTTAGCACTAGTCTCAGCACATTGCAAATATCATGATTAATAATATGGTAAATATTATTATACCTAAAAGCAGTCATATTTATAAAAACTATTATCCTTTTATATGAACTGTTACAATTTCTGCTCTAAAGCATACCCTTTTTGAAGCAAATAAAAGTAGGTCTTTTTTTTTTTTTTTTTTTTTTTTTTTACAATAATGGATCTAAGGTACAAAGTAATTCACTGGCATTTCATAATGGATTAGTAGAGTGTTACCTATGAATCTTCATGTGTTTTTGATGTAATTCTTCACCCACTGACTTCTCATATTAACCAAATAGCTTACTGCAGATGAAAAGGTCACCTCTCTTGGGGATTTATTAAATTCCATGTGGGAACTTGGAAATGCCCCAACTCTGATTTTGCCAAGATAATCTCTTTAATAAATCTTACATCCTATTTGCTAAAGGTATGCTGTAAAATAGCATGCTTGCTTTGGTGGAACAGGAAAATGAAAAGGCTGCATTTTTAAAAGTATGGAACTATTAAGCTAAATTAAAGTAGGTATTTTTAAGTCCTAGTACTAACAGTCTCTTACATGTGCACACACTCACATATACATGAAAACTTATATTCCATACATAAGCCTGTCAAATTAGATTTTAAAATCTTACTATAATTGAAAATGATTTTGTAATATTGAGAAGCTTTTATTTTAGAGTAATGCTTCCTCTGACATCTCTTACAAAGCACCAGACTTTCAAAAGTCTTCATAATTTAATGTGGGAAAGATATAAGATATTGTGTTTTTACTCAAGTATTAACTCAGTGGCTTTGCCTTCAGCCTCATTTCTGTTTTCTGTGTAATCAAAGTGGATAAATACTGTTTTTTAGAAAACATCCCTTTCCCTTGAACCTATTTTTCTTGGTGTCTTTGTATTTATGTTTTTAATATTAAATTTCATATTATATATGTCCTATTTAATATAAGGCTTAGATAAAATCCAGATATCTAGGGGGAAAGTGTCACTCTTTCTACCAATCAAAACTTAGAAGTCTTTAGTTGGATATTCTTTAGCATTCACTTGTCACCTTAATCATAAGGCGCAGAGTTGGCTTCTTGTATCTGTGGCTGTAATGTGTTATTCTCTTCTGATAGTCCAGTTGTTCTCTAGTTTTTTTTTTTTTTTTTTTTTGTCTCAGTATACATATATACAGTCCCAGCAAAAAGCATGACTCATCACAGCAATGATTTTCAACAGAAAACTCATGTGGCTCTTGCTTCAACAATGTCTTCCCTTATATCCCCCCAAATATACACTCTGTGATGAAATTTATATATATGTTTTTATTTTTTTGATGGCAGATGCTGCGACAACCAATATTTTAACTTTTGTGCCTTGCTTATAAAATTAGTTGAGAAATATTTGTCCAAGGAAATTAAAGCTTTATAGAAGCAAAAATACTCGTGGAAATCAATAAAAATCAAGGAGGATGTCTTTTAGTGTAATGTCTTAAGGCTTTCATGATGTTGTCTGACAAGTTCCCATGTTATTTAAATAATTTAATACTCATTTCTCTAATCTGTAAAAGGTAAACAATAATAATATCTACATTAAATAGCTGTTTTAAGCAGTAAAATAATACAGATATGGTTCTTGGCAAGCAGTAAGTGTTGTATAAATGCTACTGTGATGAAGATGAGCACAGCAGGGAAGAGAAAGATGGAATGAGGAGAGATTTTTTTAAAAACAATATATTTCAGGCAAAACTATTTTTTTTAAAAAAGAACATATTTCAGGCAAAAGTAACCTACATTGTCACAACTCAGAATACAGGCTACCAGGAGAGTGAATATAGTGACAGAATAGTGCATAATATGGAAATTTAGAAGTCTAGAAATATATTTCTTGATCCAAGTGCTGGTTATGTAGGTTTCTTCAATTTTCAAAAATTCATCAAGCTGTATAATTATTATTTAAGCACTTTTTATATGTAAGCTGTACTTCAATAAAAATATTATTTTAAAAAATGTTCCTGACACTCCCACCATCAACTGCTCTGTGCCTTACACATAATATTTACTGTAGTCAATTAACACTTTTGCATGGCACTGCTTACCATTCTTTAGGCTTTTTAAATTATCTTGATTTAAAAAAACACATTGTTTTCATGATTCATTTTCTCAGACTCTGCCTCTTGAATTTTTTTCCTCTGATTTTTTTATTACTAACAACAATATCCTTCATCATCAAAAATCCACTGAAGAGTTATGAAACAGATTGATGTCCATCAAGGGGTTGGCTTTTTTAAAAATCAGATATTTTGATGAATAGAATCATCATTATTTCAGATAGAGCTGTCAGTAGGTAATAAGTAACCTAAGTGAGGCAATAATAGCCTCATGTTTTTAAATTAAATGACATTGTTCAATGCTTTGAATTAAAAAATAATTTAAATAAAAATATTTTAAGTTATTTTCAATTGCTGATTTATCCTGAAATAAATTTCAAATCCCCCTTCAGTACATGTTTAGTTCAGAAAATTCAATTGTATGCCAAATTAACCCATCTAAAACTCAGTTGTTGTTGTGTTGTACAAGCATGTGGACAGCTGACCATATTTGCTTTTCATTAGCCTCATACTTCAGTAAGGGAGAGACCAATACACAAAAACAGCTCATTCTACATTATTGGAGTCAGCAAATAGATGAGTAGGATGAACCAGACCTTCTGCCTTCTTCTCACTTCCGTTCTCTCCCACATTACTCCTCAACACACACAGGCACTCCCAAAAGAACAAGCACAAAAGGACAATTATCACATTTTAGTTCCACATTCCTCCTCATTTTTGCATATAGATCTACACATATAAAAGGGTCTGCATTCCCACATGCCATATGCTAAGCAATCCTGGCTTGCAGAGACTGTGGAGTGCTTGGTGGAATTCATAGATGTGCATTTATTTAAACTTTGCAAGCTTACACAGCTCTGCAAATTTCCTTGAGCTGCCCTTGCATTATCCTTGCAACAAAAATGTGATTCCCATTCTTTGATATATTTTACAACTCTGTTGCATCCTCAACCTCTTCTGATATTTTGAGAAACATAATTTGGATATTAGGCAGTTGTCTCTGTTATCCCAACTCCAAATTGTTGGCTTCTTATCTATTTCTCTGAGCAGTTCCATCCTCAGGCTCAAGCACAAATTTATTCTGGTTTAGTGATATTATCCTCCCATCACCAAGCCATTTCACATCCTCTGCACCATCTGTTTGTGGTATATCTTCACTACAGCATTTGCTACCAGGAGGAAAGTATTTAACTGGAGTTCTTTCTTTCCTTGATAAGCACATTATTATAACTTCAAGAGACCTTGAAATTACTGTACATTATATGTTCAGGAATATTAATATTTTAAATGATTCGGTGTTATTATGGTAAAACAAGGGATCATCTACCCTTTTTGTTGTAGGCATACATGTTTTGGCCCATAAGCATTAACAGTAAGAGTTCTGATTAAAATTTGTTTTCCTGTTCTTTCCAACAGCTTAATAACTGTACATAGTCCTGTAAATGCTTGATACCATAATATTGCTGTTTCTAGAGGAGAAAAAAAAAAACAAAACTAGATTTGATTTAGTAAATGTTGATGAAGAAATAAAGCTGATATGAAGACCATATTACATGTTCTGTGTTAACAATTAAGGGGAGTCCCTCTCCTTTAACGTCTCTCAATTGTCTCTATAGTTCATGCAGGTGACTATACTTTGCCAAATAATAGTTGTTTTATTTGTTAGGGAATTCTCCTATTTCATTGTACTTCATCCTAAACTTCACCCAAACTGTTTTCCCTCTACCCATAAGAAGGTGGTGGAGTTTCTCATTAGCAGGCAATTCCTATGATTCCCTTGTAATTTTACATACATTCATACACACACACATTTAAAACAGTGATTCTCCATGTAAACTATTAGATAATTTCTGTAATTAATAGATATTGAATATATGTGTGAATGAGGGTCTCATGCTGGTAAATGTTTAAATCACTGGCCCTTAGAGGAGGAAGAGAAACAAAACTAATTTGACACCTGTTAGGATTTTCCTGGAGTAAATACTCCCACCATGGCCTAACAATATCACTAACATCATTGAATGTGCAGTTGGGATGTTGTCCACAGAGGACAGGTTCTGGGGCAGAAAGTAAAGAAAGAAAAGGTGGATTGCACATCTGGAGGGGCAAATAAAAGACACCTGCCTATATATGAAACAATGAATTTTATGAGTTAAAGAGATTTAGTAGTTGAAGTTTTTGTGTTGAAACATGATTTTGTTTAAAAATATTCATATTCGATTACTATGATCCAAACATACTTGCCTGGGGTGTGGCGGCTCATGTCTGTAATCCCAGCTGGGGCAGGTGGATCACCTGAGGTCAGGAGTTCACGTTCAGCCTGCCCAACATGGAGAAACCCCCTCTCTAATAAAAATATAAAAATTAGCCAGGCATGGTGACACATGCCTGTACTCCCAGCTACTCAGGAGGCTGAGGTATGAGAATCACTTGAGCCGGGAGGCTGAGTTTGCTTTGAGCCAAGATCCTGCCACTGTGCTCCATCCTGGATGACAGAGTGAGATTCCATGTCAAATAAATAAATAAACTTAAAAAAACATACTTGCCTTCTTTCAATCTTGTATGTAGGCTAAGGTCTTTCCTATTGAGTCATACAATTTTGAACACATAAGGAATTTAAATAATTTTGTCATTTTTGTATGGCATTTGACAGTGTTCTCTAAAAAAGCATTTAAATTAATTTTTTGCTTAAATTATATTTTAAAATTAACATGTAAAATTTGTGGTATATGAGAAATTTTAATGTAGCTCATTTTACAAATGGTGAACACTATTTCAATTTTTAGTTAATTTTATAAGCATAAACATAACCTGTTAACATAAAATTTATATATTTTATAGTTTAAAATATAAACTGTTTGATTTTATAATTTTTGTGATTTGATTTTAAATGATGAGCTGAGGTAGAACATTCCAATCAGCCATTTATAATTGCTTTCCACAAAATAGTTTCCAATAAAAAAGATTAGTAACAATTATATACAGTTTTGATTTTCATATTGGAATATGGATATTTCATATTGGAATAATTATGAAAATCAAAACTATATATAATTGTTACTAAACTTTTTCTTAATATCGATATTTGAAATACCAGACATTTTGATATGTCAATCAACAGTTTTCATCAGAGGTATATCAATTATGTTCCTGATAAAGAAAATATTATTTGTGAAATACTTAATATATTTTCATTTTTATGGTTACTCTTACTTTACTTTTTAACATGAGTTTTATGACAAAGGTGGATGTTTCAGTGGAACTAAAGGCGATGTCTGACTTCTTCTGTCCATATTATATGTTATCACTTCAAACTCCAGGATAAATTAGCAGTTTTATATAGTTTATGTCATAGAATAATGTTCTACTTCACCATCAAAGAGTCTGAATTAAAAATTTAAAAGCTCATATATTCTAATCATAAAGTAGCACATGCAAATTATCAGAAAAATATTAAAAACTTAGAAAAGCAGAAAAGTTTAAGGAAAATTTATTAAAAGATACATGGTAACCTTGTCATTAACATAAACATTTGAGTATACAATTTTCAGTAATTCTATATTTATATACTCACATGCACATAAGTACTTCCTTTTTAAAAAATATTTTTTTATGGTGTACACTCTGTTTTGTAGACTCTAGCCCAATGCTGTGAATATTTTACAATGGTATTGGAATCTTTCATAACATGGGTTTCATTTTATATAGGGTTGTCTCTTGTATGAGTAAACTATTAATTTTCTTAAATCATTTCTTTTTTATTCATGATGTAGGTATCTTTTATTTCCTTATTTAAAAAAAACACACAGTTAATAACTATTTCTGTCTTTGTCTACATCTGTATTGATGTCTTTGGGAAAATATCTAGAGTACATGTGACACACATTTTAAGACTTTTGATACATAAAAACAAATTAACTTGTTAAAAATTCTGCTAAACTATACTAACACCAGCAGTATCTGAGAGTTCCTATTCCTCTATGGGCCTTACTATTTCATCTATTTCATCATTGTCAATTTTATCATAGCAAGTTTAGATTATTTTCTGTGTATCAATTTTTTGCTTAAGATGAAAATAGCATGTAATCGTATAGCAGAGGACAAAAATTCTTTCCTCTACATATACTGTTAGTAACTCTTTAACTATACACTCTCTACCATTAAAAGCATAAAGGATCAAGTTGACCACTTTTTACCACAGTAAGTAAGGATCAAGTTTACCACTATTTGATGGGAGACTGTTCTACAAAGTTCCCTCTCATTGCTGCACGTCTTGCCATCCTTTTGTTCTGGATAATCTTTTCAAAGGCATTTGTATAGGAAATGCCTTTTGTTGTATAGGAAACAACAATTAGTTAAAGATAAGGTCTCTTTCTGGGGAAAAGGGAACACTTAGCTGCCATCCAGAGTAAGAAAGATATGTTTTCTTTTGTGGCAAAAGTTGTGTAAGTTGGCTAGTAGCTGTTTTAAAAGAAAGGGGTTTCCTAACCTGGAGTTTCCTCAGCTGTAACACAAACCCACTTGCAATACACAGCATCCTCTTGGCCCTCCTTCATGTTGTCCCTACTAGACATGGGTGGCAAAAGGAGCCAATGCAAACATGAAGTTTATGATGTCTGCTCTGCTGTGAGCAATAAAGCCTTTTGTCTCTGTTTCAAGAGTCTCGTGTCTTCTGTCAACATCCATGAAACTGTGGCAGGCTAACTTGTTAGCTTACAATTAGGATAAAATCTCAGATTTTTTAGAGACACAGTTGAGACAATCTAAGTCTTAGGGATGGACTTGTTGGAAGGTATATATGCTTCTAAAAACAATTAAGGCTAGTGTATTATGCTAAACAAACAATTCAGCCTTTGAGTAATCTAGTTATCTTGGCACAGGTAGAGAGAGAGGGGAAAGGAATGAAAAAAAAATAATAAAAGTAGAAGGTAAAGAGGAACTATATAATGTTTGGGGCCATAGATAGGTACTTGGCCATAGCCAGAAAATTTATAATTTATTGCCAGGTACAAAAAAATCTATAATCCCTTCCCAGGTAAACAACTTAGGCACTAAGCTACCTTAATTCCTGTTTTGGAAAGGATACAAATGAAAATTCCATCAATGGATCAGTAACACAGGTGATATCTATATGCAGAAAAGATCACTTTTGAATATGAATCATTGATTTAAAAATGTATTGCTTCTTAAAATATATGATTATACCAATAAATTTGTGTGAGACAAAGTCACCAAAAGGACTATAAATAGGCCTTTAGAAGAAACTGGATTTCCAGTCTAAAGCTGGTTCTAGTTTACTGTAATACTGATAGGATAAAGTAGCAGGTGTTGGATTAGTATTTTAATTAATAAAATATAGAGAGCATTTTGTATATTACTATGTATCAATCATTGACACCAAAGGATTCTCCTTTTATCCAGAAAAATAAGCAAGTTTCTTAGAAAATAAATTGTTAGAGTGGGGGAAAAAAGAGCAATATCCTTGATTTCTCATGGCTTGCTTCCTGGAGTCAGACTTTTCAAAAGCCTCATTGCAATTAAGACATTGGGTCTCAGGAGACACATCCATATTATTCCAGTGAATTCTCTTTTTGACTTTAATCTTTCTTTATTATCTTCTTGGAGTTAAAGAAGCCACATTTGAGAAAACAGAAATAGAGTACAAACTGATTTAAGTTGTACCAAGTAAAAAAAAATGAGCAAGTTTTCTATTTTTGGAACTATGCATATATTTCATACTTATATGTGCTGTATTTTTTCATAAATTAAACATAATTTGTGAAAAAAAAGAAAATAAGTTGTTAATATTTGCCATATCATTTTTGGTTTATTTATTTCTTTGTTTTGGTTTTGTTGTATGTGTGGGTTTTTTTTGTTTGTTGTATTGTTAAAAAATGCAATGTCAGAAAGTATATCAATAAAATAAATGGTGAATGTTTTTAAAGTCGAATTATAATGATTTATCTTTTGCCTAAACAGAAAAATAATTCAGATGCCTGCTTTCTTTATCAAGGGTGTTTGGGACATATTCATTTCCCTCAGTATTTCAGAGACTTCTTACAAAATGCAAAGCTTCTACTTGTTCAAAAAAATCTTTTAAGATGAAAGGAAAAAACAAATAAAGAATGCAAAGAATAGGTCATGTTGTGACTCTATGTTTAGTGCTACATTCTGTTCCCAGAATTAATCTAGGAATTGAAGGACAAACAAAATTAGCAGTAAGCTTCACTTTTACTGTTATCATTAAATGTATCAGCTCCTGTGTTTCCTCTTTAAGGTTCATGAAGAGTATATAGTTGTGTTACGAATTCACAGTATGTCACCAATTAACATAATATTCATGAACGTCACTCGGTATGGATTAGAAGACCTGGGTTCTGGTTTCAGTAAGGCAATGACATAGATGTGTCTTTTCATCTCTCTGGTACTCATTTGTAAATGTAGAGAGATGATTTCAGTGGTTATTGACACCTTAGGTGACTATAGAACTATATGAGAAGAATATACAAAAAGCTCTACAGGCAGAAGAAGGAACACAAATACAAACATTTTGCATGTAAATTGAGAGGGATCATCAGCATCTCTAAATCTATAATCCTAGTACTAAGAAGCCCTTCACTAGATCATCCTTAAGGTAATATGATCTAACATTTAGATCTGTCCTAATAAGTCCTTGAAATATTAAATCAATCCACTAATGCTAACAAAAATTATTTCTAAACCAGAAATTGTCACTGAAGATTAGATTTAAAATGGTCAACTGCATGTCTTGGATGATAAATATATCTTGTTTTGCAAGAACAGTGTAAAGAGCTAAAGATGTATCAGGTATAACTAGGAATTCCTTCCATTGCAATTTTCAATATTTATAATCAATATAGAATTTGAAGGTCTTTTCCACAATTTAATAACAAGATTCAATTTGTAATACAATATAATAGAAAATTATCAACTATTTGTATGCCGAATACTGAAGTAACATCTTTAAAATAAAATGTGCACATTGTATATCACCATGGCATTCCAAAATGAACCAGTCCTTTGTTATTTCCAACATTTCTGGACACACAAAAAGCTAATTTATAAAATATTCTATCAACTGGAAAGCCAACTCAAAACTATTTATTGAATGCCTACTATATTCAAGATATTAGTATGGGGGAAGTAAAGTATAATTATCTATAATTATAGGTGAAGCAAAAGATATATAAAATGCCACCATTTATATATACACATATACTTTAAGCAGCTGCTATGTCTCCTTTTTACATACAAGGGCATTTCAGGAGGGGTTCAAACAGGGAGAACAGAAAGGAAGAAAGGCTTTGATTTTAGCAGAGTCCTTAGGCTACTCCTGTTAAAGAAACAAAATTTATTTGCTGTCCCGCTGAAAGGCATATTCCTTTATCAATGGAAATTTCTTCTTTGATAATTAAAATGTGCACAACTTAAGTGTATTTTTTATTGTGGTTATATGTTTTCTTTTTACTTTGGGGTTCATAATGACTATCACCAATTCAGCAACAATGGAAATCAGGAGCAAGGAAATAGACAAATGCACAACAGAACAGAGGATATTTGGAAGTAAAAGAATATAATTTTGCAATCTTAGAAGGGGGATAATTAATTCCACCTGAAGGAATTGAGGGACACATATGGAAAGCTGGAAGTTGATCCATGTTATGAAGGACTACTAGGATATTCACTGGCAGAGATGATGAAAAGGAGCATTTCATAAGGGGGAAAACCATGGAGCAGGTACAAAGGAAAGCTCAGGACATTTCCAAAGAATTCTAAGTTATCCAATTTTCAGCTAAAGCACAAAATTTAGTGGATGGAAAGTAAAGGAAATGTAGATTGAAATTCATTTATGGAGATGTCTGCTAGAGGTGTGCAGTGTATTTGATGTATCATGGAATACCCTCAAGGTTCTGAGCAGGCCGGGCACGGTGGCTTACACACGTAATCCCAGAACTTTGGGAGGCCGAAGCAGGCAGATCACTTGAGGTCAGGAGATGGAAACAAGCCTGGGCAACATGGCGAAACTCCGTCTCTATTTAAAAATACAAAAATTAGCCTGATGTGGTGGCGCATGCCTGTAATCCCATCTACTCAGAAGGCTGAAGCAGGAGAATCACTTGAACCTAGGAGGTGGATCGTGCCACTGTACTCCAGCCTGGGTGACAGACTCCACTCAAAAAAAAAAAAAAAAAAAAAAAAAAAAAAGGTTCTGAGCTTCTGAGCAGAACACCGCCGAGGAAGCACTGCCTGAAGTATGATTCCTGCAACAACCTTCACACTTACCATCTTTATGCACATTACCTAATGCCTCTGAGTATGTTTCCTCAACTGTAAACCTGAAATATTAATCATAAAAATTTTATGACAGAGACAAGGTCAAAATGATTTAGCACATATGAGATCCTAGTATAAGCACAGATTCAATAAAGCTTATTTCCTACTTGCAAAAGTGTACAAAAAACAACTAAGATAAAACATTAAGTGGAACTTCAACTCAGCTATACCTAATGATGAAAGCATTTGAATCAAAGAAAAATGATGATCACACTGATATTTATGTTCAATATAGTTCTTGAAAAATTAGTAACACACATGGGCAAAGTATGGTTTTTTTCATAATATAGTAACTTTTTAAAATAAAACTATTTCACAAAAAAGAACATTCTATACTCTGGCCATGCTACATAGCATTTATGCATAATGTGTTAAACTGGCATGACCATCTGTCCAGATAAATGACTCCAACTTTAGAAAAAGAACATATATATTCTCTACAAAATCTTTAGTCCAAAGTTAAGATCTACATAAAGTTCACTGAGGCAGGAAAATGACAAAATACAAGTAATAGAAAGTAGATTTTGGTGTTTCTAGGAAAGAAGGATAGTAGTGTACAAATCAGCGATTGTTGAGTATTGAGTTTTTGCTATAACAGTCTGAATTCATTCCTTTTACTCATCAGAAATCAATTGTTCTTTTGCAATGTAAATTTTACAACAGTATATTTTAAAAATAATATAACAGCAAATCAGTCCAAGTTCACAAAATAAAGCCTGTATTCACTATCTGCTTCTTGTATAGCTCATTACCTTTCAAAGTTCTATCAGTTTCAGGGAGAAAAGGGCTATTTTCCCCTGAACAGCTTCACAGAAAAAGTATATTTGATACACTTGATCACTACAGATTTCCAGTGTAGCTTAATTGGTGATGGTCATTATGAATCCAAATGTTAAAAGCAAACACATAACCACAATTAAGAATACACTTAAAGTATGCACACTTTAATTATCAAAGAAGGAATGCCCTTTCAACAAGACAGCAAATACATTTTGTTTCTTTACTATAAATAGGACTAGCCTAAGGACTCTGTTAAAGTCAAAACCTTCCCTTTCTGCCCTGCTTGCCATCCCTTCTGGAATGCCGCTGTATGTAAAATGAAGACATATTAGCTGCCTAGGTGAACATCTGTAACCAACTCACATACGCATACTCATATTTTGTCATTGTATTCTACCTGATATCCAAAAGTGTACTTTTTGACCTGTTACCTACTTTAATCAATGTAGTTCATTAAATAAAACGTGATTACCCAAATATCATTTCATTTCTCCCTCTCTCTCTCTCTCTCTCTTTTTCTCTGAGACAGGGTCTTGCTCTGTCACCCAGGCTGGAGTGAAGTGCAGTGGCATGATGTCTGCTCACTGCAACCTCTGCCTCCCAGGTTCAAGCAATTCACTCAACCTCAGCCTTCTGAGTAGCTGGAACTACAGGTACATGCTACCATGCCTGGCTAGCTTTTGCATTCTTTTTTTTTAAGAGATGGAGTTTCACCATATCACCCAGGCTAGTCTTGAACTCCTGTACTCAAGTGATCCACCCATCTTGGCTTCCCAAAGTGCTACAATTACTGGCATGAGCCACCATCCCTGGCCCTCATTTATTTCTTTATCTTTTTTCTTTTCTTTTCTTGAGACAGGTCTTGCTCTGTGATCCAGGCTGAAGTGCAGTGTTGCAATCTTGGCTTTCTGCAGCCCGGACTTCCCAGGCTCAAGTGTTCCTCCCACCTCTCAGCCTCCAGAGTAGCTAGGACTACAGGCATACACCACCACACCTAGCTCACTTTGTATTTTTGTAGAGAGAGGATTTCATCATGTTGCCTAGGCTGGTCTCATTTCCTATTATTGAATAGAAACAAATCTTAAGGAATAAAATAAGCAATACTTTTAAATTACATAAAAGCAGGTAAAATACACACATAAAACAAGAAAAATAATCGCTATTTTCATGCTTATTTCTAAAGTTTCAGAGTTCAAATTGGGCTCAATTTAGAGGAAAAATCTTCAAAATTGTATCATTTATCCAAATCTCCAGGGTCTGTAAACCTCATGGAAAACAATATATAAGACTGTTTTTGCTCAAGAGATTTGTGGCATTTTTGCCTGCCTCTAGAAATAGTAATGCACTGGAGAATAATGAATCCTCCAGAAGCTGGCACTGCTGAGTCCAATACCTGCCAGCCAACAGAGGTGCTATTGAAAAATTCCAGCCATCAGCCAGGCACGGTGGCTCAGCCGATAATCTGAGTATTTTGGGATGCCGAGGCAGGCAGATCACCTGAGGTCATGAGATTGAGACCAGCCTAACCAACATGGAGAAACCCCGTCTCTATTAAACATACAAAATTAGCCTGGTGTGGTGGTGCATGCCTGCAATCCCAGCTGCTCGGGAGGGAGGCTGAGGCAGGAGAATCGCTTAAACCCAGGAGACAGAGGTTGCAGTGAGCCGAGATCGCACCATTGCACTCCAGCCTGGGCAACAAGAGTGAAACTCCAACTCAAAAAAAAAGAAAAGAAAAATTCTAGCCTAGAAGTAAATGTTCCCAAGAGACAACAATTGTCACTGTTAAACAAAGGAGTGGACATCTTTTCCTCACAGCTTTCTTCTTTACCTCATAGGGTATCAGCAGGTACTATGTGATGAGTCTGACATAATTATTAGAACCATTTTTGTTGTGAATAACAAGTCTTGCTTATATTATTTTTATATACAGATCCAGTTCTGAAACCACAGAGATCTCTGAAAAACCTGCCACTGCAATGACAATTAACTATACTAAAATTACCTCCTTTGCTTTGTTCTAACTCTACAATTTCTCACTTTGTAGGCTTTCTTTTGTAAACTAGCAGAGAAATTGATCAAGCTGTGAGCTCATGATAGCAAGACAGAAACATGGAACCAAGTTCAGATTTCAATCAGGATGCCAGTGGAGTTGTAAACCTTTGGACACTTCTGCCTTCACATAGAAAACTTTTAATAGACTCCTTTCCACACACAAAATTTTCTTGGAAATAACATTTATGATTTTGTCATGAATAAAGAATAGTGGAGATACGATGAGAGTCTCATTACTTTGCCAATTTGTAAAGGAATTTGGACATCAGTTAATATCTATTTGGGCATTAGGGAGCAAGTAACATCCTGGAAATTACACTACAAAAGGGGAATCCCAAACTGCATCATTCCATGTATCTGAGAAGCCTTTAGTGACAGAAACAATCTATAACAGTCTGCATGTTGCTGCTACTGAATCATAAATTTCTCATTTGCTGCTCTGTGTGAATCATTTCCATTTTTAAGAAGAGATGGATAGTCAAGCACATTTTCACGTATTTCTAATCTGTGTTTTTATACTATGTAGATTCCCATCAAGATATAGTTTAGCTTCAAAAATATGGTTTAACTAGGAAATAGCTGAGCTGCCTCAATAAATCAGAAAGATAAATTTTAAGAGTTACGTGGATACAATCGAACCTTGAAATTCATTTCTACAGGAAATCAATATGATATTTTTGAAGGATTAAGAAAAAATTTAACATGAACATAAAATTGGCATTTGTCATAACATTAAATAGACAAAAAGTGACACGAATTGTATATATTGTACTTTATGAAAGATATTTAATATGTGACAGATGAGGACATCCTTCTTTGTTTTATAAAAACATTGCTTAATATTATATGGAAGAGAATCCAGAGAATATACGGTGTGTGTATGCCTCTGTGTGTGTAGGAGTATATTGTGGTAATTAAAAAAAAAAAAAACTTGTGAATATTGTGGTTAAAGAAAAACCTTTGATATTGAAAAATAATTTAAAATGTACCTTTCTTTATCTTCTTCTTTGTGCATATTATCTTGTCATTGAGAAAGTTAACAATCCAGAAAACAAAATTTATCATTCGTCACTCACAGCAGATGATGGTAATTGGTTATTGGATGGCATATGGAAGGTTTACCATCCTAATGGAGAAAGGGATTATTTCCTAATGGAGATGTAGGTAAGGGGAGTGAGGAAAGGGATTATTTCCTAATGGAGATGTAGGTAAGGGGAATGAGGAGGCGGCAATGACTTTGGCTGTTGAAGCATTCATATCAAAACATACCTGCTTTTTCATATTGTGTCTATTCGGGAGCAGAGTGTATAATAACATTCACTAAATTAAGATAATAAGACTAACCCTGATTTTCTCCTGTGCCTCAGTCATGTGTTGCTAGACAGTTATACACTATCAGACAGTAGCTCAATCAACATGCTGCTTTAATTATATAGTCAGATGTTACCATAATGCCTGGAAGTAATGTCCTTCAGAGGCACCCAAATGTTAAACTAAGTGCCTTCACCATTAATTGTCAATTAATTGACAAAAAAGTGATGCTTTATTATGTTCTTCCCTTAAGATCTTTTCAGTATGTGTGTATATATATTTTCATTCCTGTGTGCCTATAATACCTTGAAAGCCTCATTTTTGTGTCATTTACATCAGTGTACATCTTCTTTCCCAAAATGTATTTATTCTTTTCCTTTATACTCTCTGTTTAGCATTCAAGCACATCATTAGAAATAAAAGACTATTAAAAGAAAATATTTTCATATGGCAGATTCTGGTTTACCTTGATGCCAATATCAGACATTTACTTCATACTTCCTAATGGCATCTTAAGAAAATTAGTTGAAGCTGGTTATTATTATTTCTAGTTCATACAAAGGAAGCTGTCATTGAGGGGAAAAAAATGTGCCCTAGCAATCTTGCCTTGAAAGATGGGTTTAGAAAAGTGGACTACTAGCAAAGTTTTCAGCCTAGAATCTGGTATACTTCTGGTGCACTTGCTATATTACTGAGGATTGAGTTGGCCAACAAGTATTGGGGAATCCTGATAGCAGTGTTAGATAAACAAAATCTTTTGCTCTCTTATGTGAAACTCCTAGCAGGAATTCCAAGGTGAGCATGGTGCACCACAGTGCAAGGCCCAGGCCCCTTTCTACCCAAACGATCTTGTCCTCCTGGTCTAAGATGTGTTTTAATATATTATCTATCTTCCATTCAAAGGAAGCAAAGAAGAAGCAAGCAGTCTACACAAACTTGCATGAGTGATTTCCATTTGTATCTCCTTGATCAGAAATTACAGCAGCTTGACAGGTTCAGAAATTCAGTCTCCATCCTGTGCAGCTATATGCCCAAGTAAAAATCACGGCTCTATCACCATGAAAGAAGAGGAGAACAAATACTGGACGACAAACAGCAGTTTCTACTACAAGCCAATGCATAGCATGCAAGTATAGGACAACATAAACAAAACCTGTGACCATTTGGCATCAAGAATGGAAACAGTTTTTCTTTCACATACCATTTTGATAAGACAGCCATTGCATATTATGTTAATAAGAGAGATTAATAGTATCATTTCTATAGAGGAATGCTTGAACTCAGGTATCTATTCAAGGGCTATAAGTCATACATTATTAGAAAATTAAACTGTCTTTATGTGCTAGAAGACCATAGCCTATTGTTTCAATTATCTTTTTTCATAAATAGCAAACAATTCCCAAATTTAGCAACTTTAAATAACACAGTTTTATTATCTCTTATAATATTATAAGTGGTCTGAACTCTCCTGGGCAGTTCTGTACCATGTGAAGTTAGCTGTGGCTACAGTCACTGGGGACTCAACTCTGCTGGTATGTCAAGATGGTTCACTTAAATGTCTGGCAATTGTCTCTGGCTTTTAGCTAGTAGCTCAGCAGGGGCTGTCGATCAGAGACAGTACCTACCACATTCCTCTCCATGTGCCTTGGGCTTCTCCCCAAATCAAGGCTTGGTGCAAGGGACAGGAAGGTAAATCTGCTAGTCATCTTAAGGCTTTGGTTCAGAACTGTCAGAACATCACTTCTGCCGTCTTCTTTGGTTAAAACCAGTCTCAAGACCATTCCAGACGGTCAAGGTTTAGGGGAAGTAAGAAAAGATAAACTCCATCACCTTTTGATGTATGTAGAAATATGTGCATAAAGCAAGGAGAAAACTTGTTAGGGGCCATCTTTGGAGACTCTTATAGCAAAAATAATGTCTATTATACCAAAAATAATAGAAACAGGACAGAAAATCACAATTAATTTATTAATAAAACTAAAACAAAAAATTCTACCAGAAAGCGTTGCTTGACAGATGTGATGGTTAATATTAGATGTCAAATTGATTGAAGGATGCCTAGGTAGCTGGTAAAAGTATTGTTTCTGGGTGCGTCTGTGAGGATGTTGCCAGAGGAGATTGACATTTGAGTCAGTGGACTGGGAAAGGAAGACCCACGCTCTATGTGAGTGGGTACCATCCAGCTGGCTGCCAGCGCAGCTAGAACACTGCATATGGAAGAGGGTAGGATAAGCTGGCTTGCTGAGTCTTCTGGCTTTCATCTTTCTCCAGCGCTGGAAGCTTCCTTCCATTCCTCCTGCCCTTGCACATCAGACTCTATGTTCTTCAGCCCTTGGAAGCTTGGACTTACACCAGTGGTTTGCCAGGGGCTCTCAGGCCTTTGGCCACGGACTGAAGGCTTCACTGTTCGTATCCTTGCTTTTGAGGCTTCTAGGCTGAGACTGAGCCACTACTGAGTTCTTTCTTCCCAAGCCTGCAGATAGCCTACTGTGGGACTTCAACATGTGATCACGTGAGCCAATTCTCCCTAATAAACACCCTTTCATATATACCTCCCTTTCATATATACATATATCCTATTAATTTTTGTCCCTGTGGAGAACCCTAACTAATACAACAGATAATGTCATTGGAAATACCCTTAGGATGTCCCATTTAGGGTCATCCATATTACAAAGATGATCCAGTTCTCTTGTTTTATCAAATAATTCAATTTCTGTAAAAGCAAACTGCAATCTAGCTTACAAAAATCATTGTTTTCATCTTCATTCAATCGGCATTCACTGGGTGCCTTTCACATTTCAGAAATACATTACATGTTGGGTTTATGGGTCTTCATCTACTTACTGTAGATTTTGAGTACATTATAGCAGAAAATGCAAAGGTTTAGAGCAAAAAAATAAATAAGTTGTGGATCTGTGACAAGGTGAAGACTGGTCCATCTCACAACATCTTCATAGAGGAGACCAGGCAAATAAAATACATGACAGGCTTTCTTTTTAATTTAACCTTTAAGGCACTGAACTAATCCTGAGAGAAACAGGGAGGATAAACCTTTGTAAATCTGATTTACACATAGGTAAAGATCCCAAATGGTTCACTGCTAATTCTTAGATCCATATTCAATAACAAACTTTAAGAACTTAAAACCCTGGGACAAATTTTAGATAAATTGGTTTATTACTTAACTTTCCACAGAACAAATCTCCCACATCTTATACACCTTCTATATTACTTATACACATACTGTGTATCATAATCTGCAAGGATGTGATAAATGAAGCGGTGCTACTCTGTTTTATGATTTTTCAAAGACTGATTTTTTTTTTAAATCCAAGTTCTTAAAAATAAGTTGGAAATCTCAGATCATTTGAAGCCACATGTAAAATTAGTTTCACATTTTGCCACAAGAATGCTTTGTTTTCAAGAGATAGATCTATCCTCCCTGTCCCATAGGTTTTGAATCTAGGTATTCAGTTTTAGTTGCAAATACGTTAAGATGTATATATACTTCTATAAGTAAAATTAATTTGTCAACCAAAATATTCAGACATCTACTGTGAATATACATTGGGTGAGTTTATTATTTGGTATAAGAACAAAAAATTAAATCTTGTAAACATAGTCAATGTAATATTTGGACTGTATCTTCATCAACATAAAAATTACTGTTGCCTAATACTTAATGAATGTAGGATTTTCGAATAAAGAGGCAGGAGAGGGCCTTAGTGGACATTCTAGCCAAAATAAAAGGAAGATGCTGAAATGGAAAAGACATTTATTTGGCTCCAAAAACAGGAAGATGTAAATTGGCAGTGTCAATAAAGTTTATCTGTGTTTCATGTAGCCTATAAATGCTATGGGATAGAAATAATTTTAATTGATTTTGTTGTTTAAAAGACTGTTCCTTATTCTTTATTTACGGCTATGTTTTCAGGCATAAGCACTGTAAATTACAAAGTCAATATTGAGTATTCAACACAAAATCAGCTTCTTTGACCTACAGCTGCTTTCAGGCTGAAGGTTTAGTGTAAACCAAGTTTTTGTTCTATATGCAAATGCATCTTTATTAACTTTCATATTTCAACTTAAGATATATGATGAAATTATTCCTTGAGTTATCACATATAAATAATAAATATACATTTATACTAAATAAGAGTTCCTGACAGATTTTTTCCTTTCTTTTTTCCTGGCAGTGATCAAGTTCTCTCAATGATACCATGCTGTTTCACAGCCAACACCAGAAATGGAATCACTCAGATCGTTTCCTCTGTATTTTTTTCTACTTCAAGAGAATTGTTTTCCTCATTCAGAACATAGTTGATTCCTTTCCTAGGAAAAAAAATCTGCCTTTGTTCAACCATGTCTCTACTATTGCTCAACCAAATGAATCTGTAGTATCTCAACCAAATTAACTATTGACAGCTTTGCACTTTTAAAATTTCTTCCCTCATCAGAACTAGTGTAAATTAATGTAACTTTTACCTCTCAGATTCCAGTTTTTCCCTTTGAAGTCACATAGAATAAATTGATGTTTTTTAGAATAGCTTACTAGGAAGAGTAAACGTTTAGAATCAGACTGTGTCTGTTCAAATATCATCTCTCCTCAGCAGACATAACTTTGAAAGAAATTATTTACCTTCTCTTTGTTTGTTTATTTTATATGGAAAATAATAAGAGTATCTAGCTCTTATGATTATATTGAAGATTAAATGAGGAGTAAGATCTTATAAAAAAGCCTAGCATATAGTATAAAAGTATAAGCAACAAAATTGTTATTTTTCATATCTGTGAAATATATCATTGCAATTATTATAAATTCAACTAAATTTACCCTTTTCAAAATAAATGTTCTTAGTTTTTTCAACTCTGTAATACGACATACTTTCAACCTCTTATACTTACCTGTCAATATCTTATTTGAATCCTGATTGTTTCATCATGCTTGTATTAGATTCTTGTCCCTGAAGTAACAAATCACCACAAATTCAGTGGCTTGAAGCAATACAAATACATTATCTTAGAGATTTGCAGATAAGAAGCATGAAATGAGTCACTCATCTAAAATCAAGTTGGAGGCATGGCTGCGTTTCTTTCTGGAGACTATAGGACAGAAAACATTTTATTGTCTTTTTCAAGCTTCTATAAGCTCCCTGTATTCCTTAGCTCACGTTTTCCTTCCATCTTCAAAGCCAGCGATGGCTTTTGAAGTCTTTTTCACAATCCCATATATTTCCTTTCTGATCCTTCCACCTACATCTTCAGTCATTTAAGGGACATTGTATTATACTCAACCCAACCAGATAAACCCAGATATTCTCCCTACCTTAATCAGCAATTTTAATTCAATCTGCAACTTAATTTCCCATTGCTATATAATCTAACATATTCACAACTTCCAAGAATTACAATATGGACATTCTCAGAGAGTCTTTATTCTGTCAGCCACACCACTCAATCCTATATTTCATTTTTATTCTTCATTTTTATTATTTTATGTTGCCTTTGGCTCCATTAATATAATTCACTATCAGTGTCAGTATTTCACTCCTAGTGAGAGGTTCATTGAATGCTTGATTGTTGTAAAAAAAAAAAATAGAGCTCTATCTGAATATTAAAGGATGAGAAGTATTTAAATAGATGGAATAGAGAAGAAAGGTCATTGGAGACAGAAGAAATTCATGAAACAATAGTAATAAGAAAGAATAAGTTAAACATAAAGTTCTTGGAGGAAGAGCTTCAGTTTAGAAAGTGATAAAAGATAAGGAAGGATGGTTAAAGTGAAGCTAATTATAGATGTCTTTAAATGATAAGTTGAAAAGATTATACATAGTATTGTAATCATAATAGGCAATTAAATATGCTATATATAAATAATTTTATATAATGTAATCATAAAAAGCAATTATATGTGATATAATTACTTATGTTGTATTATATAGACCATTATTTTATATAATATATAATTGTACATTATATATTTATATTGTATATTATAAATATTTATAATATATAATATATAATATGTATATAATATAAATGATTATATATAATTTCTTATTACACACTATTGCAATTATGTAGGTAATTGCTTATCATGATTACACACCATATATATAAATGGTCTGTATGTATATAAATATTTTGTGTAATAACATAAAGTCTTCTTTGCCAAAATTGTCTCTCCTGTGCTCGCTTCAGCAGCACGTATAGAAAATTGTCTCTCCTAGACAAATTTACAGTAAGCTTAAAAGTCTCTCACTATTTCTTGGATTTAACTTTGTCTTTTTTAATTGATACATAATAATTGTACATATTTACAGGGTACAAGTGATATTTTGATACATGCATACAATATATAATGATCAAATTGAGGTAACTGGACCACCCATCACCTCAAAGATGTATCATTTCTTGTGTTGAGAACATTCCAATCTCCTCTTCTAGCTACTGTGAAATACACAATAAATTATCATTGACTATAGTTACTCTACTGTGTTATCAAACACTAGAACTTATTCCTTCTAGCTAACATTTTGAATCCATTAACCTACCTCTCTTCCTCCTTCATCACCCATACCCTTTTGCCAGACCCTGGTAACCACCATGCTTTACACTCCTTACTTGAGATCCATTTATTTTTACCCCCTACATGTAAATGTTAAAGTCAACTAGTCCTGGGGATGAGGCAAGAAAGGTAAACTATTGGGACAATAATGCATACTGAACTTTTCACTAGAAAATGACTTTCTAAGTTATATCATGAAAGCATTGAGGCTGGGGATTGGCTTAGGGGACTGGAAGAAGCTCATAAACAGAACAGGGGTTGTGGTTGGGGAAGAGACTGAAAACAGGTGGAGTATGCCAAGGGCAAACAATGCCTATCTCATAATTTTGCCAATGGCTTTTTCCCATTCTCAGACAACAAGAAGCATCCGTTTTTAAAAAATCATTTACTGATATGTTAAAAACAGTGTATTTTGCTATTACTCAAGTAGGTCAAATTTGAACATGTTGATTCTGAAATAACACAGACAAGGACTATCAGCTCATGTCCCATCATTTTTTTCTATGTCAGTATGAAAACTCAAACACAAAAAACTTATGATGCGCATTATAGTTACATGGTATCTGCAGGAGGAAAATACTATCCATCTGTATGGTGTTGGGATTTCAAACTATGAATTTCTTGTGGGGACAGAAACATTCAGACCACTAGCATTCCATCCCCACACCACCTCCCTCAATTATATTCTTCTCACAGCAAAATACATTCATTTCATCCCAACAGCACCAAAGGTCTTAAGTCACTACCACAAAGTCTAAGTTCAAAGTCTCATTCAAATCATCTAAATCAGATATGGGTAAGACTCAAGGTAGGAGTCATTCTGAGGCAAATTGCTCTGTGAACCTGTGAAATCATACATATTACACATTTTTAAAAGACCATGGTGGAACAGGCTAATAGAATAGATAGACCCATTCAAAAAAGGAGAAATAGTCAAGACAAAAGGAATGATAGGTCCCAAGCAAGTCTGAAACCCAATAGGGCAAACAACATTAAACCTCAGGGATGAAGAATCATCTTTGGCTTGAGGTCTACCCTCCAGGCCCACTGGAGTGACGATCCCAACTTCTAGACCCACTGAGGCAGATGTCCTGCCCCCTGAGCTTTGCCATGCAGGAGTTGGGTCCCCAAGGCTCCAGGTCTCCCTGTCTATACAGGTTTGTTCAGCACAGCCCACACAACAGGTATCATGATTGAATTTGCATGCCTGTGGCTCTCCTGGGCTAGAATTGCATGCCAGTGGCTCTACTGGTCTGGGATCTCCAGGGTGGCTCCACTTTCATAGTTGTTCTCTGCCTTGTAGCTTATCGAGACTCTGGAGGGATCCATACTTTGAAATCTGATTGGAGGTAGCCACAGCCCTGGGCTGTAGCACTCCATGCACTGGTTGACATGATGCAGCCCAGACTGCATCAAAATTTGCTATCTGAGTCCTCAGCCTGAGCCATGCTGGAGACTGCCATAACTGCAACTGGGGCTGCCAAAGAGCATGGCTACACTGCAGTTCAGGGAGCATAGCCTGAGATGTGAGGCAGTGCTAGGCAAGACATGCTAGGGTCTCTCAGGCACAGTAGCCCCTTGTTGGCATTTGAAGCTGCTCTGCTTCCCAGGCTCTTCCACTCTAGGCCTGTGATGGAGTTGGCGGCCCTGATGATTTCTAAATTGCCATCATGGTCATTCTTTTATTTTCTCACTCAGTAGGTCATGGCTGCTGCTTAGATGGCTGATTAATTTCATCAGATGGTCTTTGGCCACACTCTTCCTGTCTTCTTCCAAATAAGGTTCTCATTTCTTTCAATATGAACAGGTTAGAGTTTTTCAAATCTTTTGTTTCTGCTGTCTTTTATTTTTTGATATTTCTATTAGTCAAGGTTCTCCCAAGAAATAGAATCAATAAGATTATTGTATTATATTATTATGGAGATTTAGTATATAAATTGGCTCATGGGATTATGGAGACTGAGAAGTTCCACCATCTGCCATCTACAAGCTGGAGACCCAAGAAAGCCAATTGCAATTCACTATTTGTCCCAAGGTCTGAGAACCAGAGCAGCTGATGGTGTAAGTGCCCCTCCAAATTTGAAGGCCCAAGAACCAAGAATACTGATATGTGAGGACAGGAAAAGGCGGCTGTCCTAGCTCAAACGGAAGATTGTGATTTCTCCTTTTCTGTAGCTTTTTGTTTATTTGGGCCCTTGGTGGATTACATGATGCCCATCCACATTGGGGAGGACAACCTTTACTTGGCATACTGATTCAAAGGCTATTTCTTCTGGTAACAGCCTTACAGACACATCTGGAAATAAAGTTGTACTAGCTATCTTGGCACTCTTATCCCAGTCAAGTTGAAAGACTTAAAATTAATCATTACACAACTTTCCAACGGAATTAGTGGAATTTTTGAAATATAAGCCCTATAATTATGGCGATCATATAATGTGTCATCTAAAATAACCCCCATTTCAGACTGAAAGGGAACAGTTTGTATATTGAGACACAAGGAGTAAACTAAGACTTTCTAGGACAAATTAGAACATAAGATACCCTATGCATAACAATGCTGCCATCTGTGTGTGAGAACAAGGTTATTAAGTTTATCATCACTTGTTTAGTGGAATCTCATATTGCTGATTACCATAAATGTTAAATTACTGTATAGAGAGGGAGGGGAACAATGTGTTTTTCTAATTCCATTAATATTGTATCAACCTTGATTTGACTGACCATTTTCAGAGGCTGGAGGAAAAATACAATATGATTTTAAGAAGCAAATCCATATTGACCCTAGGTAGTTGATACTGGAGAACAGAAGGAAGCTATCACATAAACAGGCTAGCTAAGCCTCAAGTTTAAGAATGTCTCGAGAAGCATAAATTTTGGAAAACAGCCATTATGTGAAAACCTGCTGGAGAAGGCAAAGGAAGTCCATGGAACAGAGAAGGACACAGAGAGCCTTTGATAATGCTGGAAGCTTATATAAGCATTTGAAAGAAATCTGGAGAAGTAAATAGGAAGGGAAAATGAACATCATTGAATTGGAGATTCACAATAGTTGAATTTCATAGCATGGAAATTATAACCTAATAAAGCTTTTAAGAAAAAATTTTTAAAATTTATGACATAATATTTTGCTTTTATTTCATCATGGCATTTTAGATTTCAGTAACCATGTTATTGTTATAAAAATTAAATAATGGACACATCTTTTACATGACTTTGTTTCAATAATAGTGCTAGAAAACAGTGATAAATGGCTAATTGTCATATTGAGGAACTGTAGGGACATGTCAGAGGGCTCAGTTATTGCATAATCAATAATTGTGTGCATTATTCAGATTAAGACATCTAAGGCTACTTAACAAAATGTTCAAATGACCCCAAGCTAAAAGACACTGCTAAGATGATGACAGAATCAGGATTCAAAATTATTTTGATGACTTGGAAAGTTAGACTAAAACCAATACAGTGAAATTAAACAGGAATATATATAAAATTCTACCACTAGTTGAAAAGGAAAAAAAAGTTCAGTGTGTCTTAGTTGAAAGGAGAAATTTTCCTGTTATAGCAGACATGAAACTTAATGATTTTAAGCAACAAAGGTTATTTCTTTCTCATGCCACATGCTTGTCATGAGTGGGCAACAGGGTTCTGTGCATCAGAGTCATTGAAATTTAAGAGTAACGCAGCCCTCTTCCCAGTCATTGCTGGTTATTGTGCCAGAAAGAAAGAAAAGTTTGCTAAATGCCTCATCGCTTCTTAAGATTGCCATCCAGAAGTTATACATATAGTTTCCTCCCACAATCCATTAGCCAAAGAATGTCATTGAGCCACATCTAATTGCAAGGCAGCAGAGAAGTACCATCATATCTGTGCTCAACAGGTGGATAATCACAAATACGTGGCCACCAGTACTGATAACTATTGTAAACTGCATGAACAACAAGAACAAAAATTAATGACTGTAGTAAGCAGAATTCTCAGATGATTCTCAAGTTTTCTGAATACTACCTTCTCCCCCAGGGATACACCCTGTGAAATCTCTTCCCTTTGAATGCTGCCTGGACCTGTGTGGTACAATGGATATTACCCCATGACTAAATGTTTTTTATGACCAAGGTTGGAAAACTTTGCATATGTAATTAGGGTTTTAAATCAATTGATTTTGAGATAATCAAAAGGGAGATTATCCTAGCTAGACCTAAGCTAATCAATTGAGCCCTTAGAAAGAAAAGGGTCCTGAAAAACCGTGATTCAAAGCATGAGAAGTTTTATTCTGCTGACTTTTAAGAAGTTAATTACCATCAGAGACAGCTGAAGACATTGGGACAGCCTTATGGAGCTGAGAATGACTCTCCCAGCCAACAATAATAAAAAAAAATTGAGACCTCAGTCCTATAACTGAAAGAAATCAAATTGTTTAACAACCTGAATGAGCTTGGAAGGCGAAACTAAGCTCTAAATGAGAACACAGACCAGCTAATATGTTGATTTCAATCTGAGTTCCTGAGAAGAGAACCCGGTTTCAAGTCCAGGCTATTGATCCACAGAAACTATGAGATGATGAAATTGCATGTAGTCTTAAGACATTAGCTAGGCTGGGCATGGTGGCTCACACCTGTAATCCCAGCACTTTGGAAGGCCAAGGTGGGTGGATCACAAGGTCAGGAGTTTGAAATCAGCCTGGCCAACATAGTAAAGCCTCATCTCTACTAAAAATACAAAAATTAGCCGGGCGTGGTGGCGCATACCTATAGTTCCAGCTACTTGGGAGGATGAGGCAGGAGAATTGCTTGAACCCAGGAGGCAGAAGTTGTGGTGAGCTAGATCATGCCACTGCACTCCAGCCTGGGCAACAGAGGGAGACTCTGTCTCAAAAACAAAACAAAACAACAACAAAAACATTAGCTTGTGGGAATTTGTTGTGCTGCATAGTAAATGAATATAATTACAAAAGAACAAGTTCATAATATATGATGTTTTAAAAGCCAACCACACAAAATACAAAAGACAATGATGATTCAATTTTGCTTTTAAAAAAGCATATTGTATATTTGCCTAGGAAAATAATTGTGATGTTTGTACAGTTCAGAGTAGAAAAAATCACAAACTGTTTTTCCTCTGCTGTCACTCCATAAACAATCAAATCAACATGGAAGACTTCTGTGACCAAGTATGTATGGGATTTTCCCACATACACCAAGCAAGCAATTGATTCTACAGTAGATGCTGCTGGGTGTCCTCTAATTCAGTTCCAATACTATCTAACTAGAGACAGCATCAGGCCCCACAGGGTGAGGGCTCCGTCTCACAAGACTACCCCTCACATACGATGTCAACTTCAAGCCATAAGTTGTTTTACCTAGGCTTCTGACTGGCTGTAAATCCGGGTTCCACAGCCTCTTGTTTTGAATAATTTGCTAGAGCAGCTCACAGAACCCAGGTAAAACTTACTTATGTTTACCAGTTTATTATAAAGAATATTGCAAAGGACACAGAGGAAGCAATGAATAGGGCAAGACATGTGGAAAGGGATGTGGAGCTTCCATGCTTTCCCCAAATGTGCCCCCTCCAGGAACCTCTGCATATTCAGCTGTCCAGAAGCTCTCTGAACCTTGTCCTTTCAGGTTTTTATAGAGACATTATTACATAACATGGTTTAATCAACCATTAGGCATTGGTGATCCACTTACCCATCAGACCCTCTCTCCTCCCTGAAGTTTGGGGGACCAAAGTGAGACTGAAAGTCCCAACCCTCTAATCATGCTTTAGTCTTTGCAATGACCAGTCCCTATCCTGAAGCTACATTGAAGCTGCCAGCCATCAGTCATGACATCAAAAAAGACATCATCATTGACATACAAAAAAGACATCACTTTGGAGATTGCAAGGATTTTAGGAGCTGAATTCAAGGATATGGGGATGAAGACAAAATATATATATTTCACAGCATTACACCAGTCAAATGATAACAATTATGGTTAACACTGGAAGCCACTTTGTCCAATATATGCTGTCATATATACAAAATCTTGTCTTCATAATATCTTCAATGATTATCTTTATCACCAAGTAATTATTACAAACCAGAAATAAAATTCTAGCTCCCCAACTGACTGAATAGACCCCCTTCTTGGCCAAGGGGATTCCAAAGAAACCTGAAAAAGTAGTTCAGGCCATGATAGGAAGTGAGGGTTCAGACATATCTCGTTATACCCTCTCGCTTTTGAAGTTTAGACACAGCTGATCAGCATTAACATTAAAACAGAGATCTTAAGACTAACAAACACTCTTTATAGCAATAAGATACCAAATTCTGACCTGCCTCTAATATAGCATAACATGACAGCAGATCCTGAAAGAAACAAAGTATTTTACCCCAAAATATATTTATTTGACATATTTTGAAATGGCCTTGCAAAGCTGTCACTTGTGGAGAAAATTTATATTCTGTAGAGAATCCCCTTCCCTTTCCAGACCTTATTCTGATTCTAAAGAGATTAGCTGAGAGTCTGTCACCTTTTAAATGTCTGCATAGGAAATATTTGTCACCTATTGCCTCTAGGGCAGCCACCTATGAGACTTTACTTGCATAATATGAACTGTGGTCTCTACTTCTTATCTTAATCCAGAAAATCCTTTCTATTGATTCCAGGTCTTTAGATAATAACTTGACTCTTTCAACCAATGGCCAATCAGAAAATCTTTGAATCTACCAGTGACCCGGACACTCCCAACTCCCCCTTCAAAATGTTCTGCCTTTCTGGACCAAACCAATGTATACCTCACAGGTATTGATTGATGTCTTATTTCTCCCTAAAACATAAAATCAAGCAGTTTGGGCACATGTTCTCAGGGCCTCCTAAGGCTGTATCATGGATTATGATCTTTAT
Source organism: Sapajus apella (assembly GCF_009761245.1). Taxonomy (NCBI): domain Eukaryota; kingdom Metazoa; phylum Chordata; class Mammalia; order Primates; family Cebidae; genus Sapajus; species Sapajus apella. The sequence goes on along the minus strand of NW_022436943.1, from coordinate 12,508,234 downwards.
CATTGCAAAATAAACTTTGTATTGATTGATACCTGCCTATCATACTTTTGGTTTACATAATGAATCAGGTGACTGTTCTTTTTCTTTGTGATGTTTTCATGTATTTTCAAAATTTAACACAGCAAATCTTTTTGTCTAAAACATATTTGTTCTATTAAATTTTGAAAATACATGTAATCCTGAAAAAGGTTTTCATGTAAAATACATGAAATGATGTTCTGAAACACATGAAAACCTTTATCACATGAAAACCTTTATCAGGTTTACAAAGAAAAGTAAATTTTGTATTTAGATATGAATAAATAAAATATATTTTTATTAAACAATATTTTCCAAATTTATGGAAGAGAGCGATTTACATTTAGGACAACCTAAAGGAAGAAGATGAGGTACAAAATACAATTTTTAAGTGTTTTCTTGAGCTAATATGAGGACAATATTAGCTGCCCGATAAACACTTCCAAGTTGCCTTGGGGAATGTTTGGTTCAGCCTTTGTTTCTAAAGGAGGTTTCTAAAGACAAAAGGAAACAAGGCTGAACTAAGCTGGAATTCTCATTGGTTTTCAGAAAGAATATTGAATAGTGATTAGCTGTACACTACTGAACTGTATCAGGGTAGGAGTTATGCTGTGCAGCATTGTTAGGTCAATTTATGGCTTCTTGATGGCAGTCTATCTAAAGCCTACACAGCAAGTAGCTTCAAGAGGTAATTAGTTAACTCAAGAAGTGAGATGTTCCCATTTAAATGCTTCTGTGGGCCTGATCATTTAAAGGAGCTCATATTTCTCATGTAAAAAGTTTCTTTGCTTTCTCAACACAAACTGTGAACATGGCCACAATCCAATATGATCTAGTGTTTTAAATGAGACCACAAAATAACATTAGCTATCTTAATCTAACAGTCTAATAGTCTTTCTTGCACTGAACTGGATAGTTTAGTATGTTTATCAAATTCCATTTCCCCTTTCTTTTAGTTCACTTGTCTTAACCATATTGATCAATCTCTCTTGAACTTTTACATGATCCTATGAGTCCTAGTTTGTACAATAGTATTCAAAGTAACATACGCCACTGCATATGTGCTAGATCTGGCACATAAAAGCCTCCCTTTCGTGATCCTCTGTTATGTTCCATCCTCCTGCTGGCTAAGTAGGAGGTCATCCAGGGTGCCCCCTAGAAGCCTGTGTTAATAATAGCAGAATCTGAGTCTCCGGAAGGCTATTGGAGCTTAACCTGCTAAGCCACCCATTCATCTGTAACTGCCCTAGACGGTTACATGAATGACACGTGTATTTGTTTTGTGTAATTATATTATACTTTAGGACTGTTATTACAATTAATTAAACACTTACTCTATTCCAGATCATCTGTTGAGATTCTGCATACATTATTTGCAATCATCATCATCCTAATTTCACACATGAGGAAACCAAATCTCCAGAAATTCTAGTCAATCATCTCAGATTGGCCCCCTAACTTGTTAATAACCAAACAAGGACTGGAACCCAGGTCTTTTAAAATCCAAATCTATTTAAATAATGCCTCTGCTGTATTGCCATAATTTTAGAAGGTTAAAAACCAACTTGACTGAATTCAAGAAAAAGAAACAGAGAATTGCAAAGTGTCCAAACATTTTCCTACTAGAATTATTTTAAGGAACTGGAGTTAATGACCTGAAGAAGATCAGCTTGAAGTATTTGAAGGCTTGCTATTTGGGAGGAGGAATAACACTGTTCTTTGCAGCAGAGTGGGAGATCTAAGGAAGAATTTCAGTTGAGCCTAAGAAGTTTTCTAATAACTAAAGCTATCCAACAGTGAGATGTATTGTCTTCATTTATTAAAGCTTCCATTCATTCAACTAACATTGTATTTACATTTTATGCTAGTCATTCCACGAGGTGCAGATGATACTAAGACTATTAAGACTTGGTTTATGTCATTAATAATTTACTTTCTAGAAGGAAAAACAGCATGCAAAAACAGAGAAATACTAACAGTACAGAACAATAACTGTAACAATTGCCTGAAGTAGAAAGCAATTGGCCCTATTTGACTTTGCTAGGGAAAATGTTCTAAAACACTGCTCTATGGAATAGTGGCTGTTTGATGAAATTTTTGCTACTCTAAAATAAAATGAGAAAAAATAAGAAGCAGAGAGATATTTTCAAAAGGCTAATTTATTCTTTTTGTGAGATTATTTACATTTTTCCTTTTTGATGTTAAATATTCTTGTTTATGAAATGATGTGATTGTAGCGAGTGGCTTGTTTTATGTTTTATGTTAATATCTTTACTTTGCAAAATAAAACTTTAGCAACCCTATGTTGCCTCAGAAATTGTTAAATGAAATGTCACCAGACCATTATAAACCATAGTCTAATTTGAGCTGGATGTTGAAAGCTAAATACAAATGTACCAGATAAATGTAGATTTTCCAGATAGAAGTGTGTAGTCGCGAAAGCACAGAGATTTAAACCCTGCCTGAATTATATTGTGATTCTTAATTAATTCTCTCTTGCTGGAATACTGAATATCCCAAGGAGAGTGACGAAAACAATAAGCTGCAGAAATTGATAGGTGCCACGTTCACATCAACTTTTTGCACCATACTAAGTTTGATACATTTCTATAGGCAACACGGACCTATCAAAGAAGTTTTCAGGGTGTCAGTCAGTGCAACAGTATTTTTCATATGGATCCTTAGACTGTTATTCAGTGTTCATTCCATTTTCTCTTGTACTTGGGTTTTTACAGTCTGTGATTGTGACATTTTTAGACCTGGCAAGTCTACACAATAAAAAATAACATTCATGTTAGACATCTTTTCCTCCCCTACTCCAAAAACAATACTTTCTTAGGGTGTTCTTACTGACTTATTTTTAGTAGAAAAGATGAAAATAACATGATCTTGTTTATGTTTTAGAAAGAGCACAGCCTATGTAGAGGCTGAATTGGAAAGGGACGGTACACTGGGACCAACTGGGTGATGAGTTAGAAGCCTGATGCAGCAGTGAGTTCCCTGCAGTTGGGAAGATTTGCAGCACTAAATATATCATCAGGGCTCACAGCCCTTTCACTGAAATGATCCTTTCAACTCTTAAGAGGATACAGTAATTTCCAGCTTAAAGGAACATGGGCCAAGCGCAGTGGGTCATACCTATAATCCCAGCACTTTGGGAGGCCGAGGTGGGTGGATCACCTGAGGTCAGGAGTTTGAGACCAGCCTAACCAACATGGTAAAACCCTGTCTCTGCTAAAAATACAAAAATTAGCTGGCTGTGGGGGCATGTGCCTGTAGTCCCAGCTACTTGGGAGGCTGAAGCAGGAGAATCACTTGAACCCAGGAGGCAGAGGTTGCAGTGAGCTGAGATTGTGCCACTGCACTCCAGCCTAGATGAGAACAATTCTCCATCTAAAGAAAAAAAGAAAAGAAAACATAAAAGGAATATGGACATTGAAAAACAGATATATCTAAGAATGATGATAGTGAAAATTACAGAAAGGTTGCATTTCAATTTTTGTTCTTGCTTTCCTGTTTTCTCCAGGCTGACAGATTCTGCATATTTATGCTTTTCCTCTCCTAATCTGAACTTTTTTTTAAAAAGAAGCATAGGACACTTCCTGACATTATCTCTTTAAAATGTATGGTATCTTCCTACAAATTACGTACCCACTTCCATGCAAACCTGACTACAGTCTACTAATGTATAGACAGTCTTATCCAGGCAACATCTATATTGCAAGTTTACTTAAGCTCCTTCAGCAAAATCAGTTTATAAGGAAAATAAGATGCAGAATCACAACAAATCATCATTTAGAAAAGCCTTGTTAAATTGATACTTCAAAATAATATTGAATTTAAATCTCTGAAAGGATATGATTTGAATGGATTTTAGCATAGCATAGCTATTCCAGCTGAGATTCATATTTAATCAATACTTTAATATTTCTTTGCCTAGATGTGAGTTATGCCAGAAGCTTTCCTCAAACTGTAGTCAGCACCATCCACAGCTTAACCTCCCCTCAATCAATTACTTCTGATCTCTAGTACTAATAATCAAGAGGCTATTATAATTGTTTCTGTAGCCGCTAAGATCTCAGTTCTTAGCAATTGTTGCTAACTTTTATATTCTATAATAATGAACATTAATCTCTTGTTTTTTTTTCTCTGTTGCTTTCAATTGCTGAGAATATATAGAAACTATAGCTGATATTATAATACATTGTCAAAATTATTTTCAACATAACAAATCAAGCCTAAAAATATACTGAAAATATAAATAAGTTGGTTCCTCAGTCAATGCCACAATAGTTTTAATGTGGGTGTTCAAACTACTATTCAGTGTTCGTGTTATTTTTAACTTGTGTTTTACAGTTGAGACTATTACCTTTTGAGACCTGGCATCTACCCAATGGAAAACAGCATGCATATTTATACATCTCTTCCTTCTATAGTTCAAAAACAATACTTTTTCAGGATTTGTCTTTATCACCTATTTCTGCATAGAAAAGATAAAAATCAACAGAAATGTGTGTAGCAGCCATTTTGCCAAAAAGCAGGACACAGCAAAGGGAGTTATGAGTCAGGTCTATATTGTGCTCATTCTCATGATGATCCCAGCATCATGAAACTAAAATCCTACATGGCAAGTTCCCTGGAATTTTACATTTCGATTCTGTACAGTCAGTAAATGTTATTTTACTTGATGCTTAATCTTGTTAAATAAGGAAGAAATTTCCACAAGGTTTGGTACCACATCCAAAACCAACTTTCTCATATGAACATAAACATTGACTCAATGGCTCTAAAGGTCCTGAACTTCAGTGTGTGGGATGAAACTACTTTGTGGGTTTATGTCTGGTGTTTGCAATTTTCAATGTTTATGTATCAGAATCTCACCAGCAACTAAGTGACATGTTGGATAAACAAGGTGTTAAGTTGAAGTCAAAGTTTGATAATAATCTGAAAAAAAGCATCATTTAAATTTAAAATAAGCAAGGCAAATACTCATGTGTGATCTTCAGTTAGGTATGTACACAAAGGTCTACAACAGACCTTAGCTTCTCTATATAAACAGGTTTTCCTTCTAAATTCACTGTGGTAATGACATGAGGTAACATATGTAACCTACAAGGTCACGTTCCAACCATAATCCAACCATTCTGGTGGCTCCACAGTAGCAAGCTGTACAGTCTTTGTTTTTAACTTAATGGCCACACGTTATGCCATTTTGTGAGACACAGGTTCATTAGACCTTCTGTTCAAGTGCCTTAAGGCCACAATTCATTTCAACTCTGCAATTACTGGTGACAATTTTTATATGCAGCCAAATTTTTCAATCGCAGTGGGAAGGTTTGCATAATTTGTGGCTTTTTGCTCTTCTTTCTGATCATCTCATGTTAGGGGAAAAACATTAAAGATGCATTCTGGAAAAGTATCCATGCTGCATGTGTCAATTTACTGTTTTTCAAAAGAGCAAACTCTAGGAAAGGGAATATGAGGAAATGAAAGATATTGCATATCTGCTTTTTTTTAATAAACAGTTTATATCGGTTTGTGATAGATATGAACCATGAGGAAAATAGCTGGTAACTTTCCTTGTTGGTCATATCACGTAGAAGCACCATTCTTCAAAGCTATTTAGTTCTTTAAAATATGTTGACTGCAAGTTACACTTTCAGGTAAGTTCTCCAAAATATATTGTGCTTTCAAAATTAATCTCGAAAGCATCCAACTAAATTTTTAGATTATAAATTATTGTCACTGAGCATCTTCTACTAATTTAAGAGATGCTGAGTGGAAGTCTGTCAGGCAAGAATTTAAATCTCTCTGGCCAAAATCTTGGGGTGAATCCATTAGAAACCTGATGTTACGGAGAAACTCTAATTGGAAGACAAGTAAAGAGAGAGCTATTCCTATGCAGGATCCTGGGGTTTGATTTGTAGGTTATCAGTACATGCTGACCTAGAACAGATTTTACAAGACAGAAAGAGTCTGTGCATTTAAATAAACAAATATGAAATCATGTCAACTGACCATTGTTTTCAAAGATTACAGTCTGAAACCATAAAGCCCAAGAGACATTATTTCTACCCAGAAATTTTGTAACTGTTTGGATAGGTTCAAAGTGCGTGAAAAACAGAGATGAACTAGAAAAACTATGTTGAGAGGTTGCAATATTAATTAAACTTACACACTCAGAAGAAAGAAAAAGAGAGAGAGAGAGAGAGAGAGAGAGAGAGACAAAGACTGAAACATGGTAGCAACAGTAAAAGCTTTCCTTGAGAACTTAATTAAATTGTTTTGACCAAAGTGCATGCATCCTTTAGACTGGAGGAAGAACCATGTATTAATAGTCCCAGAATTTTGCTTGAGGGGAGCTCTGTGTTGACCTGCAAACCCAGAGGTGAATGAAACTGATTTACATTTCACACAGCATATTTATCTTTTCTTTTTATCAGCAATGGGCCAGCAGGGCAGCTGTGTTGCTCTGATGCATAACCAGTGACCTGAGTTCCAGTCTCAGGTAGGCGAGTGACTGGATAGGCCATTTCAGGTAAATCACTTAGTCCTCATTGCCATTAGTTTTTCTCAGCTTTAAAATGTGGGTAAAACTGATGTTCAAAGACTAGGACAGGTTTCAACGATATAATATGCGACTGTTGGGGCTTTGCAGTAAATATACACTATAGAATTTGTTAATGATTCATTAATTTTGGGTGGAAGCAGACTTTTTTTGTGGAGAAAAGGCACAGACCAAAACTCTAGTGATCTTATGTTCAGTGAGGAAAACAAAATGGTAGAACACCACCTGACATATAATAATTATGAACTCTCTTCCCTGGCCTGGCAATTTCCCCATCGTAACAGGTTACTGCCACAAATTCCTGGAATTGATTCAATGCACATGTCCTTGTTTCCAAGACCCTAAGTAAGTTGCTAGGATACCACTGGGACCTTTTAGCACTTTATTTTCCTTTTCTCAATATATTGTTGGAGAGGTAAGTCCTTTTATAAATTGGAATATAATATATTTCTCAACTTGACACATAATGTCCTACAAGTCTGTGTTGCATGTAACTAACCATGTTAAATTTAACAGTACTAAGCCTGTTAGGTGATAATTGTTGGATACTTCAGGTCTGTATTCTTTAACAGTTTAACTTTATGTTTCAGACACTCAGTTTTTGCTGCAGGCATTTCCTCAGCTGCTGACAATTAGTGAACACAAAAACGTGGTAAAGGAACAAAATTTTCAGGTAAAACTGGTGCCATTTATGTCCATGTGGGTTTCAAATATTTTAATTATGCTTCAAAAGGAAGTGCTATATTATCCAGGTGAATGTATAATGATATCATTTTCTAGTTTTTTTTTTTCAAACTAAATGAATAACCATCTATGGAATCTTTAGCCCCACCCTACTTCCACTTTCTATGAAGAGAGAAAAAGGGAAGTGAATGTGTTACTTGGCTGTTAAACAACTAAGTTGCCTAGCAACAAAAAACAAGTTTCAAAAGATTAGGTCAATAATGTCCAACTAAATTTAATAACAGTAAAAGAGTGTGTCCTTGGTTATCAGACCCCTGTTTAGCTTCTAGAGTTCAAATACTTTCAATAGTATGAATTTATTTAAAATTGAATTTCAAACAAAGGTCATGGCAAAATGATAAAACTAGAGTAATGCATGATAAATTCATTTCCATAGAACCTCAATGTTGTGGATTCTCCCCTAATGTTTAGGTTCAAATTTTCCTGTACTTTCCATGACAGGACAATAATTTGCAGTAGAATTTGAATGAGAGAAGTCTGTTGCATTAAGGTAGTCAGCTGTTCCCTTATCTGAGCAGGCTGAATCTTAGTGTGGGTCAATGAATATGTGTATGGGGGCCATTTGACTGTTGTTTACAGGAAGTCAGATTTACTCAGCAGCTTGTGAATTTTGAATTCACAGAAGATTTTATGGATGATGTAAAAGAGATGATTCAAATCCCACACATCAGGTTCATTGCACTGAGTAATCTGTTTGATTCGGTTTCTTTAACCTATCCTTTGGCCACTTCTAGTGGTCCCCCAGTGTCTTCCTTTGACAACTCCTCAGCCTTTGGTCTGTTGTGTGCCAAGTGTTTCATCTCTTGACCAATTCCTCTGACACACTCATCTATAACTCAGGAAGGCCTAAGGCAGTGTAGCCTTATTTTGCAACTATATAATCCTGGGAGAAAGGGGAATCACAGCCATCACGACAAGAAGTTTAGTGCCATTTCTAAGAAAAATCTCAAGTCCTAGCTTATGTATCACCTGGACCACTTGCAAAAAAAAAAAATAAAAAATGAAAATATATGAGGTTTGAAGAATAGCTTAGGTTTTCTAAGACATCAAAGTGAACATGACTGTGTGCTACAGAGATGAGTCCCCGTGTCTAAAATAGCCTCTTCCCATCTCATGTCCACTGGGATATGAATGCAGATTCACAAAGAAACTTTCTAATTAGTACACAAAAGGAAATTCTAGGAAGAATGGAACTCATATGAATAGCATGAGAAAAGCCATAGCTACCTTTGAATCACGACTTTTCCCTTAATTTCATAACCTTTTCTGTAAACTCGAAACACACAGCAAAAATGCAACAGAAGCAAGGAAGGAAGAACCAGGAGACTTCAATAGTTGATTAAATTCCTGAGGTTTTCCTACCTAGGGGGTGTTCTGGAATAAAAAACAATTGGAAGAAATAGTCAAACCCTCTGATTTAGTATAGGATCCCTCCTTTCAAATACAAAGATTGAACTGATTCTAATAAGAGTGCTGGGAAATGTCAGACTGATACTGTTGATGCTTTTCTTTCCTATCCATAATACTTCCACACTGAGCACTAGGTTAAAAAAAAATCAGCTATTCTTTTCTATTTTTTTTCCTTTTTATTTTAAGAAAAACAGTGCATCATTTGAAATGAACTTGACATATTAACCATGATCATTGCTACATGCACTGCTTTTATTTGTCAGAATAAACAGAATATTTCACAACAGGTCTCTTCTTTCCTATTCTCAGAAGTTGTGCTAAGCCACACAGATCACTTAAGGACTCATATTTTAACCTTCTCCCATAAACTACAGTCAGACCTGAGGAATTAGGTCCTGTTGGCTCTTTCCCAAGACTATAATCAAATCATTTGCTCAGCCTCTTCCACCAACTTATTTCATTGTCTCTTTGGTTTACAGCAGCTTTATCTTACAACTCTCCCAAGTTAAAATTAACAGTCAAGTTTCCCAGAACACTAATCAAAACTACTTGCAGAAAATACATTATCTTCAGTTTCCTATAACTCCAATCAGGAAACTAAAAAGACTCAATTCATTTTGCATTGTTTTATTTGGATTTATAACAGGATGTCAGAACTTCTCTAATAATATGAGCATTGTCCTTTAAGATGGTCATATCTAGATATTGAGTGCTTTCTCTAATAAAGTTCCCATTATTAAAGCTGGGAACATGCTTTGAACATTCCGTTTTGGAATTACCTTCAATATCCATTTACATGTAATATGAGGGATATCACACTACTTTACGACCATGCCTCACAAAGGTCAAAATTTTCTTTTTTTTTTTTTTTTTGAGATGGAGTTTCGCTCTTGTTACCCAGGCTGGAGTGCAATGGCGCGATCTCGGCTCACCGCAACCTCCGCCTCCTGGGTTCAGGCAATTCTCCTGCCTCAGCCTCCTGAGTAGCTGGGATTACAGGCACGTGCCACCATGCCCAGCTAATTTTTTGTATTTTTAGTAGAGACAGGTTTCACCATGTTGACCGGGATGGTCTCGATCTCTTCACCTCATGATCCAGCCGCCTCAGCCTCCCAAAGTGCTGGGATCACAGGCGTGAGGCACCGCTCCCGGGCCAAAATTTTCTTAAAAAAAATTAAATGGTGTGGTTTAGACATAGTCAAAATTTTGAGTGTCTTTGAGAAATGATCCAGTATGACTATTCAAGACAAAGGCTGTGGAAATCTTAGACCAGAGTTATGAGTTAAAACAAAAATAAAGCAAGCTGTGCCTTCTATATGTGCCTGAGGCTATGTCTCCAAAAATTTCCAGTTAAGTGTAAAATATTCAGCCAATTATTTTCTTATGCATTGCCAAAAATCTTATTTGGTTATTTATTTTACATTTTTGTGTTTTTTATATCCAATCAACTAGTTATAATATCTGTACAAACTTAGTTTCAGGAAAATCTCTGCTTCAGACTCAGAGTATAATATTAAGATATTAACATAATCAAAATCATTTCAATAATTTTTATTAGTTAAATATTTATTCTAAAGTAAATTCTTTGTAATCATGATGGTTTATCTCAACTCTACAGAGCCTGCAAAAAGTAGTAAGACTTGAAACTTCAGGTGCTTCAGCACCTAAATTTCCTACAATAAAAATTTATATTAAAAAATTGTCTCTTATTTTAAGTTTTTAAATGTTCAAGTGTTTGGGGTAACAGTATAAATTATCACGTTCATCTAAAGGGATAAAATACTCTGCAGAAAAGCCAGGAGGATATAGAAGTGAATGTCAATGTCTAAGTTTTATGTGAATGAAAGAGAGTGCTATGTATTGAAATGCCTTGAGGAGTGCAGGCAGCAGTAAAAAAGTCTCAGCAGAGAAAGTGACTCATTTGTTATCTGAATTTCAAGGTCATTGTATTGGTCTATATGGTAAGTGTGAAATAAATTACTTCTCTTTCAGATTTGACAGTAAGAAGACAATAAAGCATAAGTGGAGATTGACATATATAGTCTAACATATGTAGTTCAGTTCAACGAGACTGAATTGTGCTCAGTCATAACATGATCATGGTTGATTACAGCATTAACAATCTAACCATGCATATTCATATATACAGAAAATGTACATGCACTCACATACAGAGGATGGACTATGTGATTGAGAACCTATGGCTTATGATACTGTGTCATATTTCTTTAAGGAATATTAACCAAAAACACCACTCAGAAGTGAAAGAATCATTTGCCTACCAAAAATATTCTTGCAAACGGAACAGAGAAATTCAGACATTTGAACAAAAATTAAACATTGAAATGGATTAGGTCATGCCAAATATTATTGATGATGATATGTACAAACAATTTATGATGAACACTAGGAATTTTCTTGCTTGAATAATGCAAGATATCATTATTAATATCACTATTTTATCATCATTTGTATATAGAAGACATCAGATATCCTTTTCAAATTAATTGAATTTTAAGTATTTATCTACATAAGATTTAAAAAATTGATTCAAAAATGGTGATAGAGTATGTTTTATTACCCTAGTGTATTACTGAATGTGTCAAAATCCTGACACATTGAATGTATATTATAAGCAGAATATTTGCTTAACATAAGATAATAATATTAATATGTTATCACAAAAAGACTATTGTGAAACCAGAAATGTTTGCTATGGGTTTCAAACATCATTTGTTTGTTTCTTATAAGAAGACACTGTGTTATACCATGTTGAGATATTACACCTATTAAAACAAATTATCTCAGGGATTTTCAATCTATTAGTAAGTACTATACCAAATGAAAAAGGGGAATTAACTCAAAGGGAGAAAAATATTTTTAAAAAGTAAAGATAAAATATAACTTTCAGAATTCAAAAGTAATAAAGTTGAATTTAAAAATATCTGGTAAGAACCTGTAGTGACAAATTAATGAAAGTAAAATGACCTTGGCCAGGTGCTGCACTCCCAGCACTTTGAGAGACTAAGGCAGGCAGATCACATGAGTTCAGGAGTTCAAGATCAGCCTGGCCAACATGGGAAAACCCCATCTCTACTAAAATACAAAAATTAGCTGGATGTGGTGGTGCACATCTGTAATCTCAGCTACTCAGGAGGCTGAGGCAGGAGAATCAATTGAACCCAGGAGGTGGAAGTTACAGTGGGCTGAGATCACAACATTGCACCCCAGCCTGGGTGACGGAGCGAAACTCTGTCTCAAAAAAACAAACAAACAAAACAAAAGGGAAATAAAATGGCCTTAACTCATTAAAAAAAAAAGTTGTCTCTTCTATAACGGAAATAAATTTGCAAACAAATTTTAATTGTTAAAATTACAAATGTCTGTTTCAGACAATGGTTTTAGATGTTTGTATAAAATAAACCCATATTTCCTTTTGGAATATGTAAATTCAAACCATTTAAAATTAACATTTCCAATCCTCTATTTTCATTTTGATGTTTTGTTTAGAAGGGTTTGTGATAGAAACATATTTTCCTGTAATCTGCACACCTTAATAAATACTTGTATATTGTAATGTATACACTGTCTATGTAAGGTTCATCTTTTAACAATGGATGTGAAATTTTATAGATTACAGGCCTCAAAACCCTGAGCAGAGGCAGTCTGACTGAAAAACTATATCAACCCAATATAAGGATTGTGGCTTAGACAATGAAAATGTCTTTATATTAATTCAGCCACCTCATTGATTTGTCTACCTGATGACCCATACCAAATGGACACACAACAATAAATTTGGGTCACTGAAAAACATTTTAACTAAAACTTGCCAGATGTTGGCAATCACTCATTCTCAATCCACATCTTATCTAACCAATGAAAGAAGAGAATCCCACAACCCCTCAGCTATTCATTAACAAGTCAAGCAGCTCTCCATGGAGGCAAGCCCTTTGCACGCTCCATGGACCTTGCTCCAATTGTAGCATATGGGCATTTTTCTTCAGCACTAAAAAAAAGAGAATTGGTCCCAGTGCTTCTGAACATTTCAGGTATTTATAAACTGCCCAGATGGGGACACATGGTCTCTATTACTCTATTTCTGTTTGTGTTACTTTTATTTTTTCTTTTTCTTTTTAGAGGAATTTACATTTCCTTCCCTACCCAGTGGACAACATGGAATGACTTTCACTTCCTTAATTCCCACAGCCAGTCTGGCAAATCTCTCAGTCCACCCACCCTCTACAGATGCTCAGATGTGTTCCCTCTCTTGAATTCCTTATTACCTTTCACCTGAACTACCGAAAGAGCCTTCTATAAGTACTCACATGAAGGAGTTTTTTGTTTCATTTGATTTTAATTAATTCATAGAGTTCTATTATCTGTCTGGAATTAAGTTTTAGGGCTAGCATAAAGTGGTAGCTGAGGTTTACAGTTTTATATAGGTCTATCAGTTAGTCCAGCACAATTTACTGAAAAAGCTTTTCTTTCTCCATTGTATTGTTGTGTTATCATTGTAATGAAATGGAATGACTATATAAGCCAATTTTTACATTCTCCCCCTTCTTCCGTCAAACTACTTGATGATTCTCATTTCAGTAGCACAAAGTGTTGACAACTACTAAATTTTGACTACTAAATCTTTATATTCAGTGAGGACAAGAAGTCCACCAACTGTTATTTTTCAAAATTGTTTCAACTATTTTAATTTATTTCTCTGTCCATATAAATTTCAGGATTGGTTTGCTAATTTAATGAGTGCTAATGTAAATACAAAGTTATCAAACAGTATACTTTAAATATGTGCAATTTATTGTACATAATACTTTTAAAAAATATTGTAGGTTTTCACTTCCAGGAAGATAGAACAGATGTACTTTTCTCTATTCCTTTCACTAAACAAAATGAGAAATCTTGAATTATATATAAAACAAACATAAAAAGATAGCTGAACGGTAGAAAGAAGGCAGGACCAGATAGGAAATCTGAGACCTGAAGAACAGCATGGTAGGGAGTTTCGTGAGTTTTCTTTTTGACTCATATATCTCAGACTCAGAACTGAAGGAGCCAGTAACCTAGAAACATCAATGTGCAGAAATAAAAACAGTAAAATAGCAACAAAAATCAGCTGTCTCTAGCCAAATGGCCAGAAAAGGTGCAGCTCTGCAAGACAGAAAACTTTTAAACAATAACCACTCCAAGCCAAACTCTACAAACACACACACACACACACACACACACAGACACACACACACACACAAACACACAAAGTAACTCATCCACATTCACATCAGCAAAATCTGATTTGAGAGCCTGGACTTTCACCCTTACAAGGCTATAACAAGGTAGTTTAAAACCTGAATAGAGGTGGTCAAGAACAGGCACTTAGAAAAAAAAGGCCTTTTGTCCCCACCAGACACTGATGAGGATCCCCTAGAAGCCCTGATGAAGTGGGTCAGAGAAGGCCTAAGGCCTAGTGGAGACCCAGGATTATGACTGTGGCTGTGGTGTCACAAGAGGCCATGTGAGAATGGAAATGAAGCATTAATGAGTTACTAAACCCTTTCCAGCCAGTGGGAATAAGTGGAAGCTTACTGAGGAGCCAAAACTTCCCTCTCTGCCCACCAGTAATGAGAAGCACACTACCTCAGGTCTTAATGGATGCCAAGCGTGGAACCTGGATTTCTACCCAACTTGGCAGAAAGGAAGCAAGGACTTTCTTCCTCTGCTAGAGGGGTGTCTGAAGAAGCAAGTCAAAGAGGAAGTTTAAATAAGATCTAGGGTCTCATAACATAAAACCCCAAATATCTAGTTTTCATTCAAAAACATGTATCACACCAACAATCAGGAAAACATCGAACAGAATGAAGAGAAAGGAAGTCAACACATACCAACACCCAAAAGACAGAGATGACAAGGTTACTAAAAATGATTTTATTATTAATTTATTCATTTTTGTTTATTTTTTTGGAGATGGAGTGTCTCTCTGCTGCCCCAGCTGGAGTACATTGGTGCAATCCCGGCTCACTGCAACCTCCACCTCCCAGGTTCAAGTGATTCTCCTGCCTCAGCCTCCAAGTAGCTGGGATTAGAGGCGCCCACCACTATGTCTGGCTAATTTTGGTGTTTTTAGTAGAAATGGGGTTTTGCCATGTTGGCCAGGATGGTCTTGAACTCCTGACCTCAAATTGTCTGCCTGCTTTGGCCTCCCAAAGTGCTGGGATTATAGGCATGAGCCACCATGCCTGGCTTGAAAAGGATTTCAAAATAGCATCATAAAATGCTTAAATAGGTTCAAACTTATAGTTAGATAAAATGAGTAAAATCTAATATTTGATAGCACAACAGGGTGACTGCATCAACAATAATTTACTATACATTTTAAAATAACTAAAAATATAATTGGATTTTCTGTAACACAAATAAAGGATAAATGATTGAGATGATGGATACTCCACTTACCATCATGTGATTATTATGCATTGTATGCCTGTATCAAAATATCTCATGTATGCCATAAATACATATACCTACTATGTACCCATAAAATTAAGTATAATTTTTTAAAATTCTTAAGCAAATACATACATGATTAAAACAAATAAAGCAATAGGAAGTCTCAGCAAAGAAACAGATGACATAAAAAAGAACCAAAAGGAAAAATATAATTGAAATTTTAAAAGCTTCATGAATGAGCTGAATAGCTGAGTGGATGGGATGGGAAAGAGCACACGAACTGGAGACAGAAAAATAGAAAACACCCAAATGCAAAAAAAGAAAAAATGTGGACTTGTTAAATGTACTTCCATTTTGTTAATTGGTTCTCTAGTGCAATATCTGCTATCCAAGTGTTAAACAGATTCTGCACTTTTAAATTATGTATAATATAATTTGCTGCTACTATTTGAAAGTTGTAGTGAGTGCATTTTTTACCTTAGAATTAACATATTGTCCCATTGAACAGTACTGTATTAAGGAATTGAACAATTAAATGAAGTAGATGGAAAGATGAGTCTTTTACTGAATATATATATTGTCAAATAAAATATACCAAGTGATTTATTTTCTGAATGAAAATGCATAAATTCATAATTATCGTCAAGAAAACATGGCCTTATAATTCAAATGATGTACACATCTGAAGTAGCAAGTTTGGAAAGTTTTTTCTAGTAGCCCTCAGGCACACACCCTATTTCATTAGTGTGTAAAGTGAATTTATTTTGATGAGGAAAATGACATAAACACAAAATATATGTAACCACTCTTTCAAAAATCTTTTAAGGCATCCTGAAATATTTAATTAAGGATATCTATGGCCTCAGAATTTAAAATCATGAGTGAAAGGAAATTTTTTTTTCTCTGACCAATGAAATTTCATTCAATGCAGCCATCAATAGCTACTATTCGTGTTCTATCAAACATAATATATACCAAATGGAAGAGTTAAAATGTAATAAAAAGGATTCAATCATTGCTTGTGTTACAAACACATACTTGAGGAAAACAATCTATATGTGTTCCTTTGTTCCAGTTAAACCTCACTACCAGTATTTTAGCCTCAGCAAAAAATATCCCAAAAGAGAAACCCTAAATTAATGCATTTAGTAGGAACCAGCTATAACAGCATACACTGGTGCAGGGGCTTACTCATGACAATTTCTGCCAAGAAAAGAGCAACCAGGTATGGGGTGCACATAAGGATTCTGTTGTGCTTATTGTCATAATATTCCACTTAGCCACAAATTGCCAATGAATGATGCCCAAGTGTCTTCTTGCAATGCTTGATGAAGCCAAGCAAGTCAGGGAAACTACTCCTCTAGCTGGATGATAAAGAAGCAATTAAATTTTTGGAAGATCACTGTGAAATTTTTCTGGCAATGATATATTCCTGAAATGTCTGTAGAAATGTCTGTAAATCACATTTTAGAAAATAACTTCCAACTTTAAATAATGCAGCAATCCAATATTTCAAATTATTCAGAAGACAGTACAATTTAAAGTTTAAAAAGTATGTTGGAAGGTAAGACCCCCATAATCTGTTTTCCAACTTTTGTTTCAATTAAATAATATGGTTTAAAGCAGGACACACCTATGATGGAAATTTCGAAAGTAGGAATTAGAAATCTCATCTCCTAATTGTCACTTCCCATTTTGGCTTAGAAATTTGATTGACACTACGAGGTATAAATAAAACTGCATGCAATATAATATGCTGAGAAAATTGCCTAAATCTTGCACAAACTTTTTATTGAAGTAAAATTCACATATTAAATTAGCCATTTTAAAGTGAAGAACTTAGCAATATTTAGTACATTTACAATGATGTACAACTTCATCTATGTAGTCCTAAAATATTTCCATCTCTCCACAATAAAATCTCACACCCATTTAGCAGTTACTCCCCAATTTCTTCCTCCCTGCCAGCACCTGGCAACCACCAATCTGCTTTCTTTTTCTATGGATTTACCTATTCTGGGTATTTCACATAAAGAGAATCATAGAATATGTGACCTTTTGTGTCTACCTTCTTTCAATTGGAATATAGTTTTCCAGGTTCATCCATGTTGTGGCATGTGTCAGTACTTTGTTTCTTTTTATGGCTGAATAATATTTCATTCTACGTATATAACATAATTTGTTGATCCACTCATCTGTCAGTGGACATCAGCTTTCTAGCTATTGTGAATGGTGGTTTTGTGAAGATTTGCGTACAAGCTTTTGTTCCAGTAGTTGTTTTCAATTCTGATATGCTTAGCTGTGGAACTGCTAGGTCATTTGGTAATCCTGTGTTTTACTTTTTGAGAAACTGCCAACCTGTTTTTCATAGCAACTGAACAATCCTACCTTCCTACCAGAAATGGACAAGGGTTCCAATATCTTCCTACTTCACCATTTGTTTTGTCTTAAATTATAAACATTTTTTTTTGCTGTTTGAAATCAATAATGTATACTTAAGAAATAAACTTATAGAGAGCTTGTTATTGTTGGTCATGTCAAAGGCAATCTAAAATATTTCTGCACATATTGCTATTTGTTCTTTCTTAGAATATTTTTAAAAAGAAATGATGTTATTTGTGAATGAACATGAGACAATTCCGGAGTATATTTCTCCAACCTTCACAATTATCTACTAAGAGTGGTTTGTGATGTTTTTTCACATCCAGGCATAATGGTGAAATGTAGAAATGATTTCATTAAAGGGAATGCTTCCGTCCTGCTAAATACTAGAGTATAAAAATAAAACTAATTCCCAAAGTTGGTGCTGCCTTTCAAGATCATTCCTTGAGGTTTGAAATTAATCAGTGTTATACATCTCAGTGGTTGCCTCCATCATGTTGTACAGCTTGGATTTCAAGGGTTTTTTTTGTGTGTGTGACATGTTGAGCACCATCATCCTCCATGCCCTTGCCATCACAGGGGAATAGAAAACATGAAATTAGATCAGCAAAGACTGCCATAGAGGTATAAGGGTGAGAATTTCAGATTCAGAAATACAAATGATAAAAAAACATCAAGTGGAAAAATAATCTTGCTTGAAACTGCCAAAGTGAACTTTTAGCTTAGCTCATAGCAGCCGAACAATTCTACATTCAGGCTGCTGCCAGGATCCTGACGTATGACAAGTCCTCTTACCTGTACAGGTTTCAGTGTATTAGGAACCTTCTCAGGAGCTGGATTCATGTATCATAGAAAGAATGTTATATATCCTATTAATTCTTTGTGATAATAGCTTTATGTAGACCCTATTTCCAACCTCACACAATAATCCCATAAAAAGAATTGATTGGGGTGAAGGTTGCATTTGAAAAGATGTGTAGCTGTAAAAAGATGACCTATTGCACTTGGAAAGAAACATTGGCATTATGCCACATGGGTCAAGAAGCCATATAAAATATGTGAAGTATGTTATTTTCCAATTAGACTATATAAGAAATTTGGCAATTTTATTCATTATGACATTGATGATAACTCTATCTATAAAACAAAATCCGTTGAATGCTTCCATCATCTTCTACACTTCTGTCTACCTCTCAAAATGGCCTCTTTGGTATTTCAGGATACTTTTCAGGGAATATTCAATACGCTTTAGGCATATGCAATACTCAATATCCCCTTTAAGCCTTTCACACCCTCTAAACTAAGTGGTCCATGATTCCCTGAAATAAGAGGCTCCCAATTCACCCTTTCCTTTGGTCAGAAACACAGTATTATTAAACTGGAAGGAGGTTGGAGTGAAGAAGGCATTACAAGAAGGACCTTTAGGAAAGTTGATAGTGCTGAGTCAGCAGTTTTCACCTAGGTCTTTCCATAGCTGAAAGGTGTTTAGAGATAACCCACTTCTTCATCCATTCTCATGATGGCATGTACCTAGAATATATAAGAGAATAGCGGCAATTTTTTTTTTTTTTTTTTTTTTTTTTTACCAGTAAGTCCTCTCTGAAACAATTCTGGGACGTTACCAGGGACTGGGCTATTTCTACTCTCTCCAGTGAATTCAAGTAAAGAATGTGAATTTGAAAATGTCAAGTACTCTCCCATGTCAACTAAAATCTCATCTTGCTAAAAAGTGTGAAAGTTAGTCTTTTAGCATGGAAACAACTTTTTATTCCATTTATTTTGGAAGTTGCTTTTCTAGATAGATGGCAACGTGACTATAAACAAACAATAAACAGGGCATGTCAAAACTCTATTTGAAATTTAACTCATAAAAATTTTGAATTCAATTCACCTCTGCTATTATAAAACTAAGCCCCTTATAATGTTTTCCAAATGACTGAAACAAGGGAAAACATACATACACAATCACAAAGTATTTCAAAAGCAACATGATCAAGGGTTATATGAATTTTACTTACTCTTTAAAATTGAATATTTATGGGAAAATGAAATGTGATATTTGTTAGCCTATAATGTTTTATCAACTCCTTTTACATCATCTGTTTTGTTTGTTTTTCTATTGGTAGAGTAGGCAAATGCCACTGCTAACTTCTATGAAGGTGGAATGTAAGCGACGGCAAGGCCTATCACCACAGTATTTTGAAAATTTATTTTGAAAAATAGCACTGATAAAGCCTCTTTCATGCAATTTTTTAAATGTCAATGGCTGAACATAAAGAGCCACAAACTATATAGATACTCAGAGCACGCACATGAGTAAGACAACACCAAGGGAACTATATATCTACTCAAATTAATATGTCATCAACTTAGTCAGAAAGACCTTTTAACAAATGAATAAATTATTTCCTGAGAAGTGAGTTCTCCAAAAGTCCCTGGAAGTTAAAGTGTAGAGATTTTATTACCAATGTCCCAGACATTTTACATGGAGATATTGAACTATGAGATCTTTAAGGTCTCCAGAAACTCTGAGAGTTGATGACTGTGGGAGTACATTAAGATTAATGATTCAGGATACTAGAAATACAATTTTTACTGTTTAATTTTTCACCACCACTCTTAATCACATGAACGCTGGCTTTCATCCATTTAGGTATACTGAAACTGCTCTTTTGGCTGGCACTTAAGGTTTTGTTTAAAATTCAGTAGTTATTTTTCTGCTCCATCCTCCTTGACCTTTCTGCTGTGTTGGTTACTACTGATCATCCATTCTTCTTGAAACCCACCTGCCCTAGACATCCCCATTAATATACTGTCATTGTTCTCCTTCAGTCTTCAATGATTCCTTCCAGATTTCCTTCATTGTTTCATCTTCTTACGCTGCTCTCAGGTGGTGTAGCCTACCCATGTACTTACCACCTTATATTAAATCTTTTCCTCATTCATTCACAAAAATTCTACTGTGCTGACGGGCTGTTGATAAAACTTTAAGCCCTATCCTAATTCACCATATGAGTTTTTGGGGGCCAAGGGTGGGGGCATTGAGACAGAGTCTCGCTCTAACCTCAGACTGGAGTGCAGTGGCACAATATCGGCTCACTGTAACCTCCACCTCCCAGGTTCCAGGGATTCACCCTACCTTAGCTTCCCTAGTAGCTGGGATTACAGGTGCTGCCACCACTCCCAGCTAATTTTTGTATTTATAGTGGGGATGGGGTTTTGCTAGGTTGGCCAGGCTGGTCTCAAGCTACTAACCTTAGGTGATTCACCTGCCTCGGCCTCCCAAAGTGCTGGGATTACAGGCATGAGCCACCACACCTGGCCTACCACATAAGTTTTAATCGTATATTTTCAACCTCTTACTAAAAAATTCTACCAGGTTATCTGCCATAACCTCAAATTTTACCTATCCTCAACTAATCATTAATCAAATAGCTTCTTTTTTTTCAACTTCCTTTCCTAACAGGGGAGCTACCACTCATTCAGCAACACCCAGAATAGTTTTTGTCTCAGATATCGTGACAACTTTTTGTACTTAGCCTCCTGAATATTTCTCTTCCTCTTCATTTCCCACTCCTACAATCTTATTCAGGCCATTGCTGCCTAGCAAAGCTTCTATGTTTACTTTCCATTGCACGGCTAAGAAAATTTCTTCCTTTTCTACAGGTCCCACTTTATGTTTTTAAAAATCAGTCCTGGTCTGAGACAGAAAATATCTAAGACCCTACTTAGACCAAACTCTACTTAGAGATTATTTATATTGCATTATCTTAGGATACAACTGTGCGTGGTTGATGACTTAGATTCAGATGAGGGAGGATAATGCTGATGGAGGAGATTCAATCTGACTGTTGAGAAGGCATTTAAAATGTATGGCACACTCCAGTATTAGACAGGCAGTGGATCAGAGGGTTGGGCATGGGCAATATAAAAGGAGAATGTCAGGGATAGGATAAAATACACATAGCTCGAAGACTCCAAATCAGGGAAGCTGAGCACCAGGTGACTCCAAATCAGGGAGGCTGAGCACCATCATCAAAACTGTGATGTAGAACAGAATTCCAAAGCCTTGGCGGGAGGAAGATGAGCACACGTCCAAGTCACAGTGCTGGGAAGGGGCAGCAGTGGGTGTGTAGTTATCAGCAAAAAGAAACATAATTTTTAGAAGGAAAACAACTTCATGACAAAAGAGGGATCAAGAAAAAAGGCAATATTTTGTTTAAAAAAAAAGAAGTAAAAATAAACAACAGGGATAAAAGAGAGAATTAAGGCTTGGGGAAGGAGCCGAAAAAAGAGGCTATAGTAGAGATTGATGGTGTGCCAATGACTGTGAGTTTGGAGAGGATAATAGCTAGTATTAACTAGACATTTAGTCTATGCTAAACACTATATATACATTAGCTCATTTCTCAACAGAATCCTATGCATTAGATACATTACTATACCTATGAAGAGATGATTAAATGAAGCCCACAGTGTTTCAGGTACTTTGTTCAAAGTCAAAAAGCTTATAAGAGGGGATATAGCAGGTTGGAACTACAGTCTTTCTGACTCCAAAACCTATTCCCTTAACCACTAAGCTATGCATCCCCAAAATCTTCTTCCACAGGCAGAATTTTTTGGGGGGAGTGTAGGATCCTGATAGAAAAATGAAAGTAAGGTAGCACATGGCCTTATCTGCCAGGCAGAGACAGGAGATGGGGTTTCAGAATTAGCTTAGCCTGTTTTTCATCTCTCATAAACTTGGAATTCTAAGCCTGTGTCCTAAGAGAAATAATCCACAAATCAAGTAAGAATATAGTGGATTCTTAAGTCTTGTCAAGGCAGAAGGAATCAGAAAAGAATAATGTCAGCCCAATATTTAGTTACATACTTAGCTCGTCTGGTTCAAAGATCTATGAATTCCTGTTGAAGCAACATCTTATTCATTTTGGGTTGCTATAACAAAATTCCGGGACAGGTGCAGTGGCTCAGGCCTATAATCCCAGCACTTTGGGAAGCCAAGGTGGGCAGATCCCTTGAGGCCAGGAGCTCAAGACCAGCCTGGACATCATGGCAAAACCCCATCTCTACTAAAAAATATACAAAAATTTGCCAGGTGTGGTGGCTCACACCTGTGGTCCCAGGTACATGGGAGGCTGAAGCATGAGAATCACTTGAACACAGGAAGCGAAGTTTGCAGTGACCTGAGATCGCATCATGCAGTCAGGCTGGGAGACAGAGTGAGACTGTCTCAAATAATAATAATAATAATAATAATTATTATTATTATTAACTGAGTAGTTTACAAAAAATCAGAAATTTATTTCTCACGGTTCTCAGGCTAAGAAGTCCATGATTAAGGTGCTGGCAGATTAGGTGTCCGGTGAGAGCCCACTTCCTCATAGATGACCATCTTCTCACTTTAACCTCACGTGGAAAAAGGGTGAAGGATCTCCCTTTTTTAAAAGAGTACTCATCTCATTCATGAGGGTGGAGTTTATTACTTCCCAAAGCCTTCACCTCCTCATCCTATCACCTTGGGGTTAGAATTTTAACATATAAATTTGGGGGGGTGGGGAGACATAAATTCAGTTCATTGAAGGCAAGAACTTGAAGTTGAATGTTATACCTGGGCTGAGTCTTTGAGGTGTAAAGTGCAGTTGCTGGTAGTTGAAGGAGGAACTCTATTTGCAGTTATATCGAATTTTTTGTCAAACAGTATTTGAGTAACTCCTATGTGCAGGGCTCTAGGGTGGGGCTGGGCACTGTGGCTCACGCCTATAATCCCAGCACTTTGGGAGGCAAAGGTGGGTGGATGACCTGCGGTCAGGAGTTCGAGACCAGCCTGACCAAGGTGGAGAAACCCTGCCTCTACTAAAAATACAAAATTAGCTGGGTGTGCTGGTGCATGCCTGTAATCCCAGCTACTCGGGAGGCTGAAGCAGGAGACTCACTTGAACCCAGGAGGCAGAGGTTGCAGTGAGCCGAGATGTTGCCATTGCACTCCAACCTGCGCAACAAGAGCGAAACTCCCTCTCAAAAAGAAAAAAGAAATTCCAGCTATTATTGCTGTTTAACGAACCATCACCAACTCAGTGGCATTAAACACAGAACCACTGAATTATATTCATGGCTTTTGCAGGAATTTGGACAGTGCGTAGCAGGAATTTCTTGATTTTTGTTTCATGGTATTGAAACAGGAAAAGGTCCCTTATCCTCCTCACAGGGACTGTGGCTTGCTTCTTCAGTGCCCCACTGTTCAAACCTCCAGCAGGAGCATGCAAACAGGCAGGTTGTGGGGCTCTGACCCCACAGCAGTGTCTAGGGGTGAATGATTACAGTTGAAGCCCCAGAGGGCGTGTCTTACAGTGTGCACTTTCATTTTAGCCATTTGTAGGCCACTTGTGTTTGCTCAATTAGACCCCTTGCCTTATCACAAAGACAGATGGCTTTATCACAAAGACAGAAACCTGGGGTTTCTTGCCTTGGTGTATTTGAAGAATCAGATTACACGTGGGCTTGGAGAATGAGTGCAAGATTTTATTGAGTGGAAGTAGCTCTCAGCAAATGGGGGGAGCCAGAAGGGAGATGGAGTAGGAAGGTGATTTTCCCCTGGAGTCAGGCCTCTCAGGGCTGGGCTCCCCCCAGCTGCCCCAGACAAACTCCATGTTGCTCTGCCAGTTGATGGCCTGCTGGCCTGCTGGAGTCTGTTGGTATGCTCTTACACCAGTGCATTCCTCTGGACGTCCAGTCACTTGTGTCTTCTGCCACCAATGTGTCCCTGTCACATCCAGCTGCTTGTGTCTCTGCCCTTAGGGTCTCGGGGGTTTTATATGATTTATTAGGCACAGGATGGGGGCATGGCATGCCAGGGTAGTCTTGGGAAATGCAACATTTGGGCATGAATACAGAAATGCCTGTCTTCACCTAGGTCCATGGGCACAGACCCTAGGGGTGGAGTTCTAGCCAGGGACCATGCCTTTCCCTTCCCAGCTCTTCTCTGCCCCACTCTTATATTAGTATCTTTTGCATGGTCTAGGAAGGTTTGAAAGATTGAGGATTAGAATCATCCTGAGGCTTTTTCCCTTGCATATCTAGCACCTAGCTTGAGATTACTTGAAGGACGGGCTCAGTTGTGGCTGTTCATTAGAGCACCTGTATTTGGCCTAAACTTTTCACAGAATGGTTTCTATGTTTCTGTAAAGAGCCTCTCAAGAAAGAGCAACTCAAGAGGTTCAGGAAGAAGCTGCTTGGACTTTTTATGACCTCATTTCAGAAGTGAGGTGTCATGCTATCATTCCATCACTCACTACTGAGCAATCATAAGCTGTTATAGTAGGTAGCTAGTCAGGCATAAGCAGGGCAGGAGAGGGCTGTGCCTGACCAAGAATGTCAGATGACCAACAAGTGATGGTTAGGCAGTTATTACCTGTCTTTCTAAAACAATAATTGCTTTCTATAGATAGAAAAAATCTGAAACTGGTGATCAGTAGCTTCTTGATAAAATCTCAAGAGTTGGGTGAGTGAGCTCAAGTATGTGCATTAAGAGGCAAATGGCAGAGTTTAACTGGTAAATGGCCTTCTAGGAGCGTTTGGCTGGTAATGGAAGAGTGCCTCAAGTGAGTATGCGTACAACTCCAATAAACACACTGCGCTTGCTGCCCTCCCAAGCACTAGGACATCATTGCACATGCAGACAGCCCACCCCAAGGGAAGAAGGGATGCAAGATCCCGGAAGCATGCCAACATATAAAACGCCAAGTCAAAGGTCAAACCGTGCACTTCAAGTCGCCCACTTGGCCCTCTTCCAAGTGTACTTTCCTTCTGTTCATTCCTGCTTAAAGCTTTTTAATGAACTTTCACTCCTGCTCTGAAACTTGCCTCAGTCTTTTCTTCCGCCTTATGCCCCTCAGTTAATTTTTTTTTTTCTGCGGAGGCAAGAATTGAGGTTGCTGCAGATCCTTCCATATGGATTTACCACCAGTAACTCAGATACCTTCCACCATTAGCAAGCCCATGTGGATTCACAGGGAAGGATATGTATCCCATCTCTTCAGAAAAGACAAATAGCTCACTGAGGCGGGTGGATCATTTGAGATCAGGTGTTTGAAACCAGCCTGGCCAAAATTGTGAAACCCCGTTTCTACTAAAAATACAAAAATATTAGCTGGGCATGGTAGCACACCTGTAATCCCAGCTACTGGGGAGGTTGAGGCTAGAGAATCGCTTGAACTCGGGAGGTAGAGTCTGCGGTGAACTGAGATCACACTATTGCACTCCAGCCTGGGTGACAGAGTGGAACTCTGCCTGAAAAAAAAAAAAAAGCTCAGAGGAGTCAGAGCTTTTACAGGCCAAGAGAAATGTGAGTAATGGGTTTCAGTCATGCTGTTTCTGATTCCTGAGAGCAATTGTTTAAAAGTATTTGTTCCTGGCCGGGCGTGGTGGCTCATGCCTGTAATCCAAGCACTTTGGAGGCCAAGGTGGGTGGATCACCTGAGGTCGGGAGGTCAAGACCAGCCTGGCCAGCATGGTGAAACCCCGTCTTATATTAAAAAAATAAATAAATAAAAAAGTATTTGTTCCTGACTAACTCTCTCCCTCTTATCTTCAAGTTCTTGGAATTTATGACACAAAGAATAGCATAGAGTCAATCAGTAGCTTATGTTATTTTAATGTAAGTTCTCGATAAACATCTCAGAAACTACCTCTTCTTCCCCATTAAGAATTCACTTGTAACTGCTTTTAACTGAGGTCTATATTCAAGGCTATTTGAACCTATGCTTCCAGCTTGCAATCCTCAAGCCTGGTCTAAATAAACTCTTTACTTACATTAATTTTGCCTCAGCTTCTTCCTTTCAGATCGACACTCTGAATAGACATGTCAAAGAACTTTTAAAGCTGCCATAGTCTGCCCTCTGGCAACAAATTACTTATCTTCTTCCACTACATAAAATATATCAACCCCTTTAAGGCCTGCTAAATGTTTCATCCCATATAAAACAGCATTCAGCCCAGGCTCAAGGTCCAGGATCTCATCATCAGGTCTAGGTGTCAATGAGCCTCTTTGGAAGTGACTCACAGGTTTTTTTTTAGTCTGAAGACTAGTGACTAAAAGACAAGTTATCTACTCATCATGCATCAAATAAACAATGGTGGGAAAGTCCTGCATTTGTGGGGCCCAGTGCAAAATTAACAGGCAGTGTCCTTTCTTCAAATATTATTAAGAATTTCAAGACAGTGACAGCAGAGAATTAAGCTAAGCCCATGGCCCTTCTTAGGATGGGCCCCTGAGCAATTGCACAGTTCACACGCTCATGAGACCAGCCCTCCTTGCATGCAGAAAGTAGGAAAAGACGAAAGAAAGAGCAGTCACTGGTCTATAGGAAAGAAAGAGCAGTCACTGGTCTATAGGAATTCTGACACCCAGCTGAATCCATGTTATTTCCTGGTCTTGCACTCAGAAGACTATTTGGGAGCTGTTCTCCAGGGCTCTAACTAAGCCCTGCCCCCTGGTATTCTATCTCTACATTCTGAGTCATTCTTCCTTTTCCATATACATAACTCTTGTTTGAGTAGCTTTCTCAGTCTGCTTAGTTTCTCAGTTAAGTAATTCTCTCCGTTTAACTTCTATTGGCAGACATTAGGGATTCCTAAGGTCTTTTTGTTTTGTTTTGTTTCTACATAGCAGTCTGAGATAGAAGAATTCTTTTAAAATTTTGTGGATTTTAAAAAATTTATGAAGTTATAGTATATTTCATTAGACAAAAGTCAGACCTACAAATATTTTTACATAAGCCTTTCTCTACTTTGGGTACCCAGAAGGCTGCTGTGAGATAATGTCCTTAAGATTCTTAAAAGTCTTAATATTTAAAGGACAGGATCTGCAAGGCACATCCAAAAAACGCTTAGAAAGTCTTTTGCCTTTTATCTATCTCAAGGGGTCTATAAGGCACCAACTTAATTTTTTTTTTGAGTCCTAACAAAGGGTTTTGTAGTCACACCTTTGACCTCTTCTCTGACCTGCCCAGAGGACACGTTTTCTTGACTGCACCCTGGATTTGATCTTTGCCCCCAATTTTTTTTTTAAGGTGAAGATATATTGTATGGGATGGGGAGAATATGAAGCAGTTTTAATATCAAATTCAGTAAGTCTTGGGTCCTTATATATCTTAACTTCTGCTTGAAACCTGAATTATTTTCTTCCTTACCTTAACACTTCTTTCTCTATCTGTAACTGATGATATGCAGCTAAAAGGAGCTAGTTGACACTGTAAATATTCTGCCAGGAAATTTCCTTAATCACCTCCATTAGTTTCTTAGGTATATTTTCTATTTTCCACATTATAGCAGATAACGCTTTTACTCAATTTCCCCCCACTGTTCAACAGAGTTCTCCTTTCCTCCAATTTTCAGTAACATTTTCTACTTGCCTCTAAGCCTCACCAACAGGCTTCCGCTGTCAGGCTTCTGCTATCTATTCCTTTTGTAGCCTTCAGGCCCTTCCCATTTGCCTGCTCTGAAAGCTAACGCCACTAAGTTTAAGTTCTTTTGTTTCAGCGACATTCCATTTCTGATACTCATTTCTGCATCAACGAGGTTTCGATCAGAAAAGTAAAATCAGTGTGAGTGACATTAAACGAGAAATCTAGTAGTAGAATTAAAATGTAAACAGTTCAGCTTGCTGGCAGAAAAGTCCTTGCAAGACTTTTGTCTCGTATTTAGTGTTGAGTCTGACAAGGCTGCATATCAGCTAGGCCAAGATTCAGGAAAGAAAGATGGACATAAGATGGAACAGAGCAGTGACAAACTAAAACCCACCAGGCAAAATAGAATCTATAAGAACAAACTCAACTCCTTGTGAAGAAGCTGGAAAGATGCAGGGGATGTGTAGATGCAGCCGATAGCTTTTGCCATAGAGATGCACGTGCATCTGGCATAGGACTGAGGGCACATGAAGAAGCAGAGAAGGTGAAAGCTGATAGAACTAAAGGCCCAGGTGCTACCCACACCCACAGGTGAGCCAGCAAATCAATGGTAGGGAGGAGCTGCCACAGTGCCTGGTACCCACACTGACCTCCAGAGCTTCTGCTGCTTCTTTTCGCCTTCCAAATCTCCCACAAATTTTCCTTGTGCTCAACACTGTCTTGGACCAACCCAGGGAAGGGAATTCTAGGAAAGACAGCTCAGCTAAGTTGGTAGAATACAGAGCTACTATTGAAGACTTTCTGGAAGACATGTTATTTGAATTGAATCTTTCACAAATGAGGACTTAGCCAAGCAAAGGTGGAAAGGCAAAGGGGGTATCATAATAAAAGACATACATTCGAAGAACAGCAGGATAAATTCAGAGAAAAAAATGGACAATGGAGTATCAGCTCAACAGGAGCAGAGATTGGCGTCTGTTTCGCTCCACAGCCTACAACAGAATGCTACACTTAGTAGGTCCCCATAATTAGATGTTGAATAAATAATCATGTAGATTAAACACACTGTCAGAGACAGACAGTGGAAGGATTTGAAATGGCAATTTTGCCATGGACTGAATCACGCGAGATCTCATATATGACTCAAAAATAAAAGGTAGGCAAAAGATTAGTGAATCATGGTCTGGTTTAAGAGTGGGTTAAAGAAATGAGAGTTTTTTCACCAGTCTCGGCAAAAAATAAAAAAAAAAAAAAAGTCTTAAACTAAGGCAACAGAGGGAGACTTTGATATTGGCTGGGAAAAGTGTGAGAAAGCTGTGGCTCAAGCTAAGTTTTAACAGAATGTTCCAAAGTGCCTTTAATAAAGAAATTTTCCTAGCAACTGTTCAAACATTTCTTGTCCCATTTAATGGGAATAAAAACAAATCATTTCGATCATTATTTCTGAGAAAATCTGTTACATCTAATGCTGACCACCACCTGAATATATTAAACTTTTTCTTTCTACTTTTTGTGGCATTTTTTTCTCCCAGTTCTCTCATTTGTGAAACAAAACAGATTCCTTTGTCAGTGAAGCACAGTATATTATATAGGTAGAGTGTTTTTTTCTTACACTTGAAGTTCACAACTCCTAAGGGGCCATCCAGCTGAATTTATATTTCCATATGGTTACAGAAAAAATGACCAGCCATTGAGAAAGATAAAGACATTTTCCAGTCAGCCATTAACATCTGAACACATATAATTTGTTTTATTTGGCAGTTGGTCTTTGCTTTTTAAACTCCAAAGCAATGCTAATTTAATAATACAGAAGACAGTTCAATAACAGGAAAACTATTCTGCCCTTACCAGAGCCCCTGCACAATTTAAGACCTTTTTAATTCTCAGTCAAGACAGGCAGAAATCCCTTTGGTCACAGGAGGAAATGGTTTCTGAATCCTCCCTGGCAAAATACAGGAATTACACCCGCCTATCATGTATTCATGAGGTCCCTGCTAAACCCATTTAGCAGCCTACATCAAAATTTACCTTCTGGCTGGGTGCAATGGCTCCTGCCTGTAATTCCAGCACTTTGGGAGGCCAAGGCAGGTGGATCATCTGAGGTCAGGGGTTTGAGACCATCCTGGCCAACATGGCAAAACCCGTGTCTACTTAAAAAAAAAAAAAAAAAAAAAAAAAAAAAAAAAAAAAATTAGCCAGGCTTGGTGGCTCATGCCTATAATCCCAGCTACTCAGGAGGCTGAATCCGGGAATTGGAGGTTGCAGGGAGCTGAGATCATGCCACTGCACTCCAGTCTGGGTGACAGAGGAAGATCCCATCTCAAAACGAACAAACAAACAAAAAAAACCTACTGCAGCAGTTTTCTCTGAGAATATCTACAGGTAAATA
This sequence comes from Sapajus apella, assembly GCF_009761245.1. NCBI lineage: Eukaryota > Metazoa > Chordata > Mammalia > Primates > Cebidae > Sapajus > Sapajus apella. Next base: position 12,477,861 of record NW_022436943.1, on the reverse strand, counting down.
TGCTCTCTACATATTCTCACCGATTTTGGCAGAAAAATAACTTGTGATAAGCTCTGGAGGGTGGACTTCTTAGTTCTCCTAGACGTCTTTCCTCTATTTGACAAAATCAGGGTTCAGATTTCAGGGCTTCTGGCTTCTCTAAGCAACATGAGCAGTTTGTGCAAGTGCTGATCCCAATCATAGCCTTTAGCAAGCACATCAAATTGATATATTAAATGTCTGTGATCTGATATCATATCAGCATTCCTGTATCAATAGGTTGCTCTCTGGCTTGCAAATAAATCACATTTCCCTTCTCTAATTGTCTTCAAAGTGTGCTCAAGACTTACTTCCCCCAGGAGTCTTGAATTCATCACCCACATTCAATTATCCAATAACATCACAATTCCCACTGTTTCCCATATAGCCTTCTTACCCTGGAGAGTATCCTTAACCTCCTCCAAAACACATGTGAATGTGTGTTTGTGTTTCTGCTACCATTATCTGAAAACATACATAGTCACTACTCAGCAATATTAACATATATTTATGAAGAGTTTTTAAAGCACGGACAATATGATTTTCACACAGATCCATATATTCACCATCACTGGAGCTTCATCAGGAAAAATTAGGAAGATTTGAGAGCTGACAGAAAGTGTCAGTGACTTCAGTAGCCAAGATAAAGAGGAGCCGTCAGAGAAGGGGATGGGCTCTGGATCGCAGCTGTAGGGAAATGCAGATTGATGTTTACAATTGGCTTGCATCTTCACATCTTCAAGCCTTGGATGGTGATTTCTTCCTCAGCTGTGGTCTGGGTATGGGTGTGGTGTCAAGGTGAAAGGATACTTAATGCAGGCTAATTTTCACTAATTTAAGAAGGCCTGGAGATAGGAGATAAGCTGATGTCTGAATGACTTCAAGAAAGAACTTTATGTGTGTGTCCAGAGGGTATTCTGGGAGAAAGTGAGAAAGCTTGGAAAGGAAGAGAGCTTGGAGATTTTCCCCCGAGGAAATCTGTAGAGTGAATAGAGATAAAAATTCCTTGTATGTTCCTATTTGTTTGTATTCTTCTTCTTCTGTAGGACAGGCAAGAGGCAAAATTGGAAATTAAGGAAGAATTTTTCCCTCAGCACCAGTCACCAACCCGTTCAGCATTTAAAACATTCAGCAGTGCCACATAATATGTTTCCTGTCCTCACTGAGCTCACAAAATGTCAGGAGATATGTGAGGTAAAATGAAGTTAGAAGTGTACATCACACTATGGAAGGGAAGCAGGAGGAGCCACAGATTCTAGCTGAATTCCTCCCTGAGATAGCAGGGTGATCATGTGGGAGGTGGCATTTGACTTGAAGATTGCAGCGTGAGTAACTGTCTGACTCAGGAGAGTGGGAGAAGGGCTCTGGACACTTGAGTCTAGGCAAAAGTGTGTGGTAAACAACACTTTGTCTCCCTCTTATCCTCGAAGGTAAATGTCAAGTTTTCTAATTCTTTTGTACTTTCTCGACTAGCCTTGATGGGCACACTCAGTATCTTAGAGAATAAAACAGCTGATGGAAATTTGCCCTAACGGTGTTCCCGTGCTCGTCCAGAACAGGAGCATTGTAATGGCTTCTTGTTTCACACAAGAAGTTTCCTTGTACGAGTGCCACCACACACCCTTGAAACCATCGTAGCTACAGAGAAAATGGGTTGTTTAAATGCTAGAATCTTTGCCCTCAGAGACTTCCTGTCACGTCTTATGAATGTTGGTCAGAAAAGCCCAATCTTGCTAATGTATAAAGAAGTCTCAGTGAACCCTCCTAAAATATCCCAGTGTTTGAGGACTCAACACTGCAAACAACAAATGCAAGGTGTCCCTCAACCAGTTTTGTATTGGACCCTGTCAGTGTTTACCAGAGTCCTTTAGCCCTGACTATTTGCAGAGGTGCACCTGTTGTTACCATCCATGCCTCAGTTATTGTCACTACAATCTGTGGCTCATCAGACACACCAGACAAGGTCACATTCAAGTTAAGGAACTGTTCTTGATCTAAATAAGAAAACAGCAGGACAACAGTCATATAGGTATCTTCAAGTGCGCAATATTAAAGCTTAGATATCACCCATATGGGTGTCTTTTTTGAAAGGAAACTTTTACCTTGTATTCCTCTATAAAATCTGAACAGAATCATATAATAATAACATAAAATATTTTGTGATTTTTAAAGTATAGAAATTTTCAGATAATTGTCATCTTTAAGAAGATTTTTTTAAAAGTTCAAATATGTTTTCAGAATTATTCTTTTTTATCTTTTATCATTTTTATTTTTTGTGCTTATTGATGCTTTTGGCAGATTTTGCTTTTGTCTGAATGTACTAATGACCGTATCTATCTTTTAACTTCTATATAAAGTCTCACAAACTTGTTCTGTAGAAACTAAGCAGGAAGGATGTTGAAAAATCATTTCCACATTCCACCTAACTGTCCCTTAGCTTTGCTGCACAATTAATGCAGTCTCCAAATAGGAATCTGAACTGCACTGGAAACATAGAAGAAACTTGGAGCATTTGTTTTTATAATTTTTAAAAAATACTTTTGCAGTTTAGCTTGTAATATAACACAGGCATGGAATATTGTTCATGTAGACAGATATCTTAAAATAAGTTTCCCAAGAAATGGAACACCTTCCTAAGAATCATTTGAACTCTTTCATTTGCTTCAGATGCTGACACCAAAGAGCAAAGCTATGGCCAGAGATAATGATTACTGTGATGTTTATTTTTATATAATTGTATACGTATCAGACATTTTAACAATCATTGGTTGCTACACTTCTGTTTATTCCTATATTTATACCTTTCTGGTCATATGGGGCAAACTTGTATAATGCAATGTGCACAAAACAAAGCCTCCTAAATGAGAATTTGTTGCTCTGCCCCTTTGTACACCAGCAACAAGCTTTGCATTCTTTTAATGAAATGTTTCTTTTTATGCTTTATCCATTAAAAGAGGAATTTATTTGAATTGATTACACAAACCTTCTGCCTTAAAAATATTTTCCTGGGTGTGTCCGTATCATTTTATCTAAACTGGCCTGAGGACTAAGAATCCTGGTGTTCCTGCACTCATTGGAGCCATGTCATTTTGTTGCTTTGGCAGGGAAGGGAAATTCATTCATCAGACTGAGTCAAGGAAACTTATTTCAAACTATTTATGGACTTTAGTAATTTAGTAAGGTGTACTCCTATGAACAAAATTTGGAGCATGTTTATTTCTCTGCCTGGTTCCTCTAGAATTTGGAAACTATCTATCTGGGAGCTCTGAGTTTATCTCGGGACCTCAAGAGGAGAGAATCACCCAACTCACAGGTATTGGAGGATACAAAGGCATGGCTGGGCTCAGCTTTAATAGTCTTATCTGAAATTCTTTGTGAAACAGAGTTTCATCAAAGCTAATACAAAAGGCATATGTAGAAATAATCCTTCTTGCTGCACTTTATGCAAATAATCAGGCCAACTATAAGACTACAGTTTATTCATAATTTGTTTTTACCAGAAATGAGGACTAGAGAGAAAAAATGTGCTCCAAAGCTTATCATACATTTGTCATTAAGTCTTAGTCTGACTCATTGTTTTCAAGCTTTTTGCCCACATTTTAGACTAACCCAGCTTATTCCTGTGAATCAAGCAGTGATTTCCTGTAGCTTCAAAGAAAAAGTAAGGGATGGGTAATGTAAAAATCTGGATAAATATACTAGTTCTGGGCAATTTTCCTCCAAATTTTCCCAGGTAATAAAAGTGAGTAGGGTGCCCATAATCTGGAGGTTTCTTTGTTTAGGAAAATAAAACCAAGGAACTTCATAGAAAAAGGGGAATTCTATATCTTGACAAGTAAAATTGTAGATAGAAATTATCTAACACAACACACTTACGGAAATTGCTATGCTCACTCTATTATTTGCAATAAGGTTATACATGGTAGCACCTTCTAACTGAACTATTAAACAGAGAGTTTCCATTGCTGTTGTATTTTGCTTAATTATTATTCTTATAGCAAGGATAATAGTTACTAACAAAAAGGAAGCATGAAAGTTTTACTATCACCGAATCTGCCAGGACTTTTTATTGGGTTTAGTGATGCAGTTTTAAATGAAACATGCTTTTGCATTAACACCTCTAGTAAAGTAAAGGAAAATCTACAGGTACCTAAAAATCAAATCAAAATTATCAACTGGCTCAGGGAAATTGCTGGCTTCAGCCCGAGTGACTACAATCCCTCTTTAACAAATTCCAGTCTTCTTTATGGAATTGTTAACCTCTTTATTAAGCCCTCTCTTGCTTATATGTCTTGTATTGATATTTGGACCCTGTATACACAATACTGTAATTCAAATTGTTTCTTTTTGCCTAGAAGCAATCAAACTCCAAATGATGCTGTAAACTGAACCACACATGGACATGCCATTCTTCCACGGACTCTTAGATTGACAACAGGAGGAGCCCTAGCTGCTGTTCCCCATTGGACACCCCTTTTCAGCCGGAAGTAGCCAGAAGAATTCATCACCTAAAACCTCCTAACAGCAGTTAGTGTGGCATCTCCACAGCCAGGAATGTTGTAGGAGTTTTTACGAAATTATTTTAGGCAGAGTGTGAGGAAAAAGGGTCCATGGGAAATTTTCATTTTTTAAAGCATCTCCAGAAAATTTTCTTGTAAAGCCCCGGCTCACAGAGCCAGAGCAGCAAACTTTGATATGCAAATACAAGCCCTTAGAAATTGTGTCCCCTAACCGCCTAAACATGGCGATTCCATGGCCCTCTTGCCTTTTCCCCACATGTTCCTGGCAACAGTGGTCACTCCGACATGTCCCAATGTGTGTAGAACATCATGGTGCCCTGTATTTGCACATTAAAAGGCTGGGGTAGGAGGGCCAGCTTTTACACATGCCTAGTGAAACCAATCGCATGAGCCCTATGCAAATCAGACACCGCCTCCTTCAGCCTCTTTAAAGCTGGCTGGTATCTGTGGCAGGTGGGTTTCCCTCTCTCTGGGCTTTGGAGCCTCCCTCCCTCTGTCTCTGTACAAGGGAGCTTCTTCCTTCTCCCTTCCTTCTTGCTCTTTGCCTACTAAACTCTCTGTCCTTAAAAGTCAAATACATACATTTTTCTATTTTAACAGCTGAACTATAATTAATGTCCTGAGCCTCCATAAATCTAGGTAAGTGATCATTACTTAATTAAGAGATCACATTTTCCAGACTTGTCAGGAACTCCTACTGAATTTGCGTACTAGCTCTCACTATGCCAACAAAAAAGGAAAACACAACAAAACAAATGTATGATCATCTTTTATTAGATAAAGAAAGGTTGTGGAAGAAGGGTGTAGGAGAGCTAAAAATATAATCCAAAATTATCATATAAATAAATAAATTCCATTCTGTTTTCCAAGGCATATGAACCTATTGTGGATTGACAGAGGTCAATTTGCGGCAGTCATGAGGAATGAAGACCTGTCCCTGGGTAATTAGGCAGAATCTTCTGTGCGCTGAAAGTTTGGATATGAGTGTGGGTAGTGGGTGGTAGGGGAGCAGCTTACCACAGGAGAATGGATCAGAAACCTAGTGCCTCCTTCCCCTCCAAATAGAAAAAGTTCGTTTGCCTCTTCTTAGCTTTTCAGATCACTAAGTACAATTATCTGAACAGCTGAAATCTGCTCTAAAAGGAAGAGTTTGGCCAGGCATGGTGGCTCACGCCTGTAATCTCAGTACTTTGAGAGGCCAAGGTGGGTGGATCACTTGAGGCCAGAAGTTCAAGACCAGCCTGGCCAACATGGCGAAACCCCATGTCTACTAAAAATACGAAGAATTAGACTGGCATGGTGGCCTGTGCCTGCAAACCCAGATACTATGGAGATTGAGGCAGGAGAATTGCTTGAACCTGGGAGGCAGAAGTTAAAGTGAGCAGAGGTTGTGCCACTGCACTCCAGCCTGGGCAATAGAGCAAGACACCGTCTTAAGGAAAAAAAACAAAGAGGAATTCTTTCTCCTAGTGATTCTCAAGTGTGTGTGTGTGTGTGTGTGTGTGTGAATGAAAATGAGAGTTAACACTTTACTCTGGCCTCAGACACACCCTGAGAAGATTACCTGTATACATTTATTCATTTAATTCTTTGAGCAATATTTAGATTGGTGCAAAGGTAGTTGTTTTTTTTTTTTTTTTTTTGCCATTACTTTCAATGGCAAAAACTGCAATGACTTTTGCACCAACCTAAATATCAGGAAGATACCATTATTATCTCCATTTTACAGTAGAGACTTAGAGGCTTAAGGAATGTCCTCATGATCTTTCAGCAAGTAGAAGAACCAGAGTTTGAATCTAACTTTAACTGTGTACTTAACCAGTATGCCTAAAACTGCCTCCCTGTTTCACTATTCTTCAATGGAAGGACGGCTGTTTTGAAAGGCCATGACTGCCTTATTGTGGCAAGAGTGAAGGTTTTAAAGGAGATTGCTCAAAGTCAGTTTCTGTGAACCTTAAGAAACAGAACATGATCACTTTTAAACTTAGATCTAAATTTTTTTCCAAATACTACTTTTGTCATGCACATCAATTTTTCATGTAGGTAAATATACATTTTAACTGAAGATGTATTTTGAACCAATATGGAGCTTTGACTATTGTTCAGATTTTATCTGCCCTTAGCTGTAGATTGCGTCAAAGTTTGTGTTTTTGAATAGAAGCCTTGAGAAAAAAAGGAAAGGAAAAAAAAAAAAAACCTTAGCATCTTGAGCAGAAGGAGTTTTTAGTATCCCAAAAGTACAGGAGAAATATGGGGCCAGAAATTAAATTGTAATGCTTGGTCAGGATCAAGTTGTAAAAAACTCTTGAAAACACATAAGGACATTTCATTCAAAAAGTGTTTCAGGGTTATCCAGGGATTACATATTGCAGTGGACCTCCAATATGTAATTATGCTTCCTACATATGATTATATATAGGTTTAGCCACAATAATACATTGACCAGTAAGTTGATCACCCTCTTATACCCTGTGCTTAACAGACAGTGTTTTAAATTTGAAATAATAAATTGATAGCACAGAGAAAGCTTGAAAGAAGAAATAAGAGAGTATATGAAAGAGATGAAAGAGGCCTAACCTGGATTGGTGGGAGTGAGGTGAAGAGAAGGAAACTAACAAGAAAATCTTTATAGACTAAGTGAATCATGTTGATTCAGGGTTTTGGACATCTCCTGGTTCATTCTCAGGTTTGCTTTGCCTCTTTCTCTGCCACTGCCTCTGCTGTCATGAAAAAGAACACTGAGGTTAAATTTGGAATAACTTCTCTTCTAGATGCTGTGTATCAGGTAATGAGGCTATGAACTTTTGTTGGGCCTTAGTGTTCCACACCTCTGACATGCGTTAAAAGAAATACTTAAGTAACAGGGTATTTATGAAGCTTGTGATATACGAAAAAAGTGGAACAAAGCCTTCAATGATTTGCTTGATCTGAATATAATCTATTATGAAGGAAGTGTGATTTAACTTATTGTCAATGCAAAACCCTTGTGAAAATAAGCATATTATAACACAGATATTCTTACATGTGTATCCATAAAGTATACTTTGTTAAAAATTTTTTAATATAAGGATATTAATAAGTGAAACATTTATAAGTTCCAAACTGTGGGAATATGAAAAGTTAAAAATTTATGTGACTCTAAAAGTTTAGCTTGATTTATTCAATCCTTAAAATAATTAGTGAGGCAGGAAAAAAAACTGTCCTAAAATTCATATGGAAGCAAAATAGAGCCCAAATAGCAAAGCAATCCTGAGCAAAAAGAACAAAGCCAGAGACATCACAATATCTGACTTCAAACTATACTGTGAGGCTACAGTAACAAAACAGTATGGTACTGGTAAAAAAAACAGACACATAGACCAATGGAGCAGGATAGAGAACCCAGAAATAAAGCTGCACACCAACAACCATCCGATCTTCAGAGATGTTGGCAATAACAAGCAATGGGGAAAGGACTCCCTATTCAATAAATGGTGCTAGGGTCAGAGCTGCCACATATGCAGAAGATTAAAACCCGACCCCCACCTTCTCCATATATAAAACTTGACAGAGAACTATAAAAAAATCCTAGAAGAAAATCTAGGAAATACCATTCTGGACACTGGCCTTGACAAATCATTTATGACTGAGTCCCAAGAAGCAATTGCAACAAAAACAAAAATTGACACATGGGACCTCATTGAACTAAACATCTTCTGCACAGTAAAGAAAACTATTAACAGCATAAGCAGGCAACCTATAGAGTAAGAGAAAATATTCACAAACTATATTTGACAAAGGTCTAATATCCAGAACCTATAAGGAACCTAATTCAACAAGCAAAAAGCAAATTATTCTGTTAAAAAAGACAAAGGACATAAAAAGACACTTCTTAAAAGAAGACACATATGCAGCCAACAAAGATATTAAAAAGTGCTCAACATCACTGATCATTAGAGAAATGCAAATCAAAACCACATGAGATACTATCTCCTGCCAGTCAAAATAGCTAATATTAAAATGTCAAAATATAACAAACGTTGGTGAGGTTTCAGAGAAAAGGGAACAATTATCCACTGTTGGTAGGAATGTAAATTAGTTCAGCCACTGTGGAAAGCCATTTAGAGATTTCTTAAAGAACTTAAAACTGTCATTCGACCCAGGAATCCCTTTACTGGGCATATACCCAATAGAAAATAAATCATTCTACCAAAAGACACATGCACTTGAATGAAAATTGTAGCACAATTCACAACAGCAAAGATGTGGAAGCAACCTAGATGCCCATCAACCGTGGACTCGATAAATACAATGTGGTACATGTATACCATGGAATACTATGCAGGCATAAGAAAGAATAAAATCATGTTCTTTGCAGCAACATGAATACAGCTGGAGGCCATTATCCAAAGCAAATTGACTCAGAAACTGAACACCAGAGACTTCATGTTTCTACTTGTAAGTGGGAGCTAAACACTGGGTACACACAGACACAAAGATGAGAACAGTAAGTATTGGGAACTACTAGATCAGGGAGGGTGGGAAAGAGGCAAGAGTTGAAAAACTATCTGGTACTATGCTCACTACCTGGGTGACAGGAGTATCCCTGCACCAAACCTCAGCAACGTGCAATTTATCTATATAACATACCTGCACATGTACCCTCTGAACCTAAAGTAAAAGAAAAGAACAATGAAAACAGTAACAACCAATTAGTGAAGCGATTAGAAATACAGGCTTTGTTGGACCACGATAGGCCTAGTTTTTTCATTACTAGAATATATGGACTATCAATTTCACAAGGTTACTGCAAAGATTTAAAAACATATGCTTTATTGAGATATAACAGATGCTCAATCAATGCTACTTTTTTACATCTGAAGTTAATGTACATTATTTTTTCAAAATCATATCAATTTGTAGAATCCTATCTGATAAATTTTTGAATATTTATTTAACTAAAGTGACTTACAGATGACTCCACAGGCATTGTCTACAGAACCATGGTACCAGTGCACAGGTATTTTGTTTAATATGAATGTGTCTTCTGAGCCTAGGTCATTACTGATGGAGTTCCAGTTACCAGTTACCAGTTCCAGTTACCAGCTTTGACACAGTACAAAGGGTGTATATAGAAGCATTTCAAAAATAGTTATTATCCCAAAGCTTTGTTGGTTGCAAATTTAGCTTCTGTGCTCCTTCCATACTATTTTTTGAAATGTTTATATTTGTTTTTTACCAGAAAACTTTTCTCAAAAACATAAACTCCATTTCCACAAATTAAATTAGAATCTATAAAAATGATGAAATTCTAGCCCTAAACATACACATTATTCTTTCTTATGTTTTAAATCATTCAAAAAACTTTTTATATGACCAGAATGGCCCACAAAAGGTAAATCCATAATTACTTTTTGTATTTTGCCTCTTATCACTTGAGATAAAATATTGCAGCTTTTGTATTTCTTTTCTTAGAACATATCCATACCACACTTCAGTAGGGAATCTTGTTTGAGGAATTCTTCCCCGAATTTAAGTTTTGACTAACAAAGGAGTACAATGGATGGCATCGTTACACTTTACATTTGTGATTCTCTATCCAGGCCAAATAGTAGCATCACTCGAGAACTTACAAGATATACTTCTTCCAGCAGAACCATCCAACACCATTTAAATCTGAATTCCAGGGATAGGGCCCAAACATGGATTTTATTTTCCTATCCTAGTTTCCCCGATAGTTCTGATTTACAGTGAGGAAAAAGTCACAAAAACATGACTAAATTTTATTTCAGACTTTAGAGAATGCTACGCCTACATGTTTAAGTCTTCCCATTTTCAGTTCTTTCTCTGCTTTTACTCTCACATAGTTAGTTTGCTACAGGGTTGCTGCCTATGGTTGGCACATTGTGGAATCTGGCTGACCTGGCAGTGGAAGAAATTGAAATCCAAACCCTTAAATGCTCACAACCATGCAATCTACTATTCCCCCATGAACGGATGCCCTTGTCCAACTTATTGCATAGACTAGCTGCAGCTCTGTGAATATGAATGCTAATTCGTGGGTTTCTGTTTGTTTTCCAGTGACTACTGTTCAAAAATTCAATTTCTAACCAAATTGTACGTGTAGAAACAAACAAATAATCAATTAGGTCACTAAGCATTTGTTAAATTGGTTTCCTGTTTTTTTCTTCTCTACCAATTGAATTCCTGTATTAATAAAGGAATTTGCAACTTGTAGTTCAAAAAATAGTTGTAAAATATTAGACAGCTCATTGGACTAGGAAATAGAAATCCAAACACTAGCTGCTTGCCTTGTGATCGTGTACAAATCACTCGAGCCTCTAAGCCTTAGTTTCTCCAACTTTGAAATGGGAGAAAAATATATGCTGTCTGGCCATTCACAGGATTATTATTAGAAAAAAGTTTTCTGGATACCTTTATAAAATACAGCTATGTTTTTGAAAGTCCCCTGCTCAAAAACCCTTCAATGGCTCCCAGTTGCATGCAAACTGAGTTTGGCTGACAAGGATAATTACAAGGAGATGGTAAGTGTCTCTACCTTATCCCTCAGAGGTTTTAATTCTAATTTAGTAGGGCTGTAATGAGACCAAGAAATTCATATTTTTGAAAGCACACTTGAAGATTTTGAATATTAACCATATTTACACACTATTCAACTATAGAACATAAAAGCAAGAATGAGGTGTAAGGAGGAACAAGGCTGGGGCATCACAGAAACTGAAAGCCCTTTTCCAGTCACCCTCACTTCTAGACACCACACCCAACCTGCTGCTTTCAGCACCATTCAGGATTAATAAATCTCAGTTGAGACAGAGAGATATGTCATTTGGAAAAGCATTCCTGCTGATTTTAATTACTTCTTCCTTCTGCATCCTGGTTAGGCACCATTGCTTTAGTGTATAATTGTTTAATAAAGCTTTATTACAAAGCATGTCATTCAAGGCCATCTGTGATTGGCAATGACCTGCCTTCCCAAGTTTATCTTCCACTACTAATCGTCATATATTCCACAATCCAGTTAAACCCAGCTAAATTCGTTTTCCTGAGCGGATCCTAAATGTTTCCACCTCTTTGTGTTTGTACATTCCTTCCTATAGATTGTCCTTCCACCTTTACATGGGAAGATTTAGGTATTTGAGTTTGAAGTTCATGGAATTGATGGGGGATCAGTTAAAGCAGGCCCTTTTTAAGAAAATGTATATAAAATTAGGTACAACAGTAATTATGTATTTAGAAGGGGCCCATACAGGTGAGAAGTTCTAAAGTTTAACTTCATTAACTTTAAATACATTTTTAACTATTATGAAACTGTATGAACCATTCTAGATCTAGCTGTAAAGCTACCCAGCAGGTACTTTACCTGATCCTCCTTAATAGATTGTACACTATGTGTTGATTTCTCTCTTCTGGTATTTACTATATCCATTCTTGTAGAGTTCTGTAGTCATACAGGGTAGTATCATGACAGATTAAACAATAACACTTTTTCTACAACTCCTTGAACCTTGTGGTTCTTCCCACCAGTTCAGAAAGCTGGGATAATGCAAAGTTATAGCTAGGAGAAGTGTCCTACAGCACATTACAGATAATCTAGAAAGAATTCTTAGCTTTTTAATTTAGCCATTCTTAGGACAGCCAGAAAAAACTTAACTGCACAGAGAAGTGGCTACAAACCAAACACATATGTTTTATTCAATCCTATCTAAATGAATTCCCAACTTAATCCCCTTATCGGATTCCATCTCCCACTGCTAAGACAGGCAATAGAAATTAAAAAAGCACTGATATGGTAAGGCTTTGTGTTCCCACTCAAATATCATCTTGAATTATAATCCTCAGAATTCCCACATGTCAAAGGAGATACCAAGCAGAGGTAATTGGATCATGTGGGTGGTTCCCACATGCTGTTCTCATGATAGTGAGTTACTTCTCACAAGATCTGATGTCTGATGGTTTTATAAGTGTTTTGTAGTTCTTTTTGCGTTCATTATCCCTCCTGCCACCTTGTGAAGAAGTTGTCTTGTTTCCCCTCTGCCTTCTGCCATGATTGTAAGTTTCCTGAGGCCTCCTCAGCCATGCTGAACTGTGAGCCAATTAAATTTCTTTCCTTTATAAATTACTCAGCCTCAGGCAGTGTATTAGTTCATTTCTCACTGTTGATAAAGATGTATCTAAGACTGGACAATTTATGAAAGAAAGAGGTTTAATTGGACTCATAGTTCCACATGTCCAGGGAAGCCTCACAATTATGGCAAAAGGCAAGGAGGAGCAAGTCACATCTTACATGGATGGCAATAGGCAAGAGAGACAGAGAGAGAGAGACAGAAAGAGAGAGAGAGAGGTTTTTTGTTTGTTTGTTTGTTTGCTTTTGTTTTTTGAGACGGAGTCTTGCCCTGTTGCCCAGGCTAGAGTGCAATGGTACAATCTTGGTTCACTGCAAACTTCACCTCCCGGGTTCAAGTGATTCTCCTGACTCAGCTTCCCAAGTAGCTGGGATTACAGGCACCTGCCACCATGCCCAGCTAATTTTTGTATTTTTAGTAGAAATGGGGTTTCAACATGTTGGTCAGGGTAGTTTCAAACTCCTGATCTTGTGATCTGCCTGCCTCAGTCTCCCAAAGTGCTGAGATTACAGCACTATGCCCAGCCAGAACTCCTCTTTTTAAAATCATTTTCAGATCTCTCCCACAATATGTGGGAATTCAAGAAGAAATTTGGGTGGGGACAGAGCCAAACCATATCATTCTGCTCCTGGCCCCTCCTAAATCTCATGTCCTCACATTTCAAAACCAATTATGCCTTCCCAATAGTCCCCTAAAGCCTTAATTCACTTCAGCATTAACTCAAAAGTTTACAGTCCAAAATCTTATTTGAGATAAGGCAAGTCCCTTCCACCTATGAGTAAATAGAGCCATTCCAAATGGGAGAAATTGGCCAAAATGAAGGGGCTACAATGCAAGTCCAAAATCCAGTGGGGCAGTCAAATCTTAAAGCTCCAGAATGATCTCCTTTGACTCCAGATCTCACATCCAGATAATGCTGATGCAAAAGGTGGGTTCCCATGGTCTTTGACAGCTTCACCCCTACAGCTTTGCAGGGTACAGCCTCCCTCCTGGTTGCTTTCATTGAGTGTCTGTGGCGTTTCCAGGCACGTGGTACAAGGTGTCACTGGCTCTACCATTCTGGGTTCTGGAGGACAGTGGCACTTTTCTCACAGTGCCACTAGGTGGCTACCCTGTAGGGACTCTGACCCCACATTTTTCTTCCACACTGCACTAGCAGAGGTTCTCCATGAAGGCCCTGCCCCCTGCAGGTAACTTCTGCCTAGGCATCCAGGTGTTTCTGTACATCTTCTGAAATCTAGGCAAAGGTTCACAAACCCCAAAACTTAACTTCTGTGTACCCACAGGCTCAACACTATGTGGAAGCTGCCAAGGGCTTGGGACTTGCACTATCTGAAGCCATGGCTCAAGCTGTACATTTCCCCCTTTCAGCCACAGCCACAGCCGCAGCATCTGGCACCCAGGGCACCAAGTTCCTAGGCTGCACACAGAATGGAAACCCTGGGTCTGGCCTACAAAACCACTTTTTCCTCCTAGGCCTCCTGGCTGCTGTGCAGACCTCTGACATGCCCTGGAGGCATTTTCCCCATTGTCTTGGGGATTAATATTCAGCTCCTTGTTACTTATGCAAATTTCTGCAGCTGGCTTAAATTTCTTCTCAGAAAATGAGATTTTCTTTTCTATCACATTGTCAGGCTGCAAATTTTCTAAACTTTTATGCTCTGCTTCCTTTACAAAATTGAATGCCTTTAACAGTACCCAAGTCACATCTTGAATGCTTTGCTGCTTAGAAATTTCTTCTGGCAGATAACCTAAATCATCTCTCTCAAGTCCAAAGTTCCACATATCTCTAGGGCAGGGGCAAAATGCCACCAGTCTCTTTGCTAAAACATAACAAGAGTCACCTTTGCTCTAGTTCCCAAAAAAGTTCCTCATTTCCATCTGAGAGCACCTTATCCTGGACTTTTATTGTCTATATTGCTATCAGCCTTTTGGCCAGTCATTTATCAAGTATCTAGGGAGTTCCAAACTTTCCCACATTTCCCTGTCTTCTTCTAAGCCCTCCAAACTGATCCAACCTCTGCCTGTTACCCAGTTCCAAAGTCGCATCCATATTTTTTGTTATCTTTTAAGCAACACCACACTCTACAGGTACCAATGTACTGAATTAGTTTATTTTCTTGTGGCTGATAAAGACCCACCCAAGACTGGGCAATTCACAAAATAAAAGTTTAATTAGACTTATAGTTCCCCATGGCTGGAGAAGCCTCACAATCATGGCAGAAGTCAAGGAGGAGCAAGTCATGTCTTAAATGGATGGCAGCAGGTAAAGACAGAGAGAGAGCTTGTTCAGGAGAACCCCTCTTTTTAAAACCATCAGATCTCATGAAACTTATTCACTATCATGAAAACCACATGGGAAAGACTTGTCCCCATGATTCAATTATCTCCCACTAGGTTCTTCCCACAACACATGGGAATTCAAGATAAGATTTGGGTAGGGACACAGCCAAACAATATCAGACAGTTCTTTATAGCAGTGTGAGAATGAATTAATACAACTAAAATTCTTACCCCTGCCCCAATTTCACAACTCATCCTTTTACCACTAGTCCTCCACCATCTAAGCTGTTGTTTCTGTCCCGCCATGAGATCATAGGTCTTGCTCCTCTCGGGACCTCCAGACTGGCTTTTCTCTGTTCTTTGGCTCCAAATATCTGTCCTATTTCTAAGGAATCTCGGAGTTTGAGTCAGTGGAGGAAGCCATAGTCCATCCTGTCACTAACTCTTATTTTTAAATCTTTTAAGACCAAGTGAAATGCTACTGCTTTTTCAAAGCTTTTAGGAAACTCATTTATTTATTTTTCTTGGTTGATTTTTTTCATAGTGTGTTTACTCCCATTCCATTCCAAAGTCTCCAGATTCTTTATGCTTTCTTTCCTCAGGGAGAATTAAGTTGCCAGGCCCCAAGCAGTACTTAACCAAAAATACTATCTTTCTTGGATTTTAAGGAATTAAGTGTTGATCACAAACTCAGATATCTACATGAGCCATGCAAGTAACCAGGATGAAGGAGTATTAGTGTAACTTCCAATTGGCAAGCATACACCCTAATTAAAGAACACAACTCCAAATAACGGTGGTCTCATGGGCAGACCACATTTTCAGATTTTTCAAAAGAAGGTAAAAATCTGTGTTTAATGGCAAATCTTCTGAATTTTAAACAGAAATTCAAATGCATGCTAATCAAAACCAAACCTATATGCTAATTTCAGCCCACAATCCACCAGTTTAGAACCTTTTTCCTAAATGCCTATCAGATCATTATGCTGAAATGACTGGCCATGGCTAGTGGCAATCAATCACAGAGGAAAAAATTACCTGAGAGGTAAACTGGGAGGAAAATGTGGATTGATTATCCAGTAGCTGAGATCTTCATGCCTTTCTCTGGAGTGGTGTGTATCAGGGCCCCAACCCTTGGCAAAATTAATTTTCTACGGCTACTGTAAAAATTACCACAATCTTGGTGCTTAAAACAACACAAATCTATTCCCTTATCATTCTGGCAGCCAGAGGTCTGAAATCAGTTTCACTAGGTTAGAGTCAAGGGTTTGCTGCACTAGTTCTTTCTGGAGTCTCTGGGAGAGAATGTGTTTCCCTGTCTTGTCTAGCTTCTGGAGGCTGCCTGCATTTCTTTGCTCATGACCCCTCCCTGGAGTCACTTCAAGTTCTTTCTTCCATCATTGCATCTGCTACTTTCTTCTTTGACTTGCTTGTCACTTTCTTATATATATCTTTGTGATTACATTGACAGACCATCTGGATAATAAGGATAATGTCCCATCTACAAATCCATAACTTAATCATATCTACAAGTTCCTTTTGTCACATTAGGTGACACAGGTTCCAGGGACTGGGATGTGTATATCTTTCAAAGGGCCCCGTTTCGGCTTACCTCAAAGCACTAAATTGCCTAATAAAGTATTATGTAGGTTTGGACAATGATAGATGATACCTGTCAACCTTTTACGGGTAGCAAAGGAGCCTACTGAAGTTTTCCGTAATCCTAATGAAAGAAACTGGCCACCTAATAACAAGTGAGATAGGATTTTCCTTCAGTCCAGAGGGAGGAAGGCTGGAGAAGCATTTAACTTAATTTAAAGTGTGACAGTTCTTGCCTTTGTGAAGTAAAATATGTATCTACCACAGGAATTCTGACTTCCTCAAAGGGAGCTTTGCTCCCCTCTGTATTTATTTGGAACCAACTCCATAGTCTACATACTCTACTGTAAAGCTTGCTACATTTACTAAAATTGTGTTTATTTATGTGTCTGCGTTCTGGACTAAAAGTTATTTTTGTGTTAAAAACTATTCCCCAGGGCCAGGTACATTACATAAATATTAAACTGAATCAGTAAAGAAATAAATAAGCTGAAAGATAAGAGCATTTGAAAAATGCTGTAGACACTGTTTTGATTTTTCGTTTTTATACTTTACTAAAAAAAATAAGTGGAGAGCAAGATTGAAGGCAGAAGACAGTTACTGGGGAGCCTGTCTTTATTTCACCTTCAAAACAACCTTTCAGAGGGTTATTTGAATTTTTACGGATCAGAAAATTAGGTAATTTGTCCAAAACAATTTGGGACTAAGTAGTAAAATTGGATGTAGAGTAGTTATTATGTTGTTCTTGACACCATATTTCTTTGACATTGCATTCTTTCCTATTGATTTAGAACATGATATTTATGTAGAATTTGTTCATCAGATCTTTTTTTCTAGTTTCCTATGGCTTGGTCAAAGTATCGCTCTATTTGCTGAAAATAGTGCATGCTCCTTTTCCCTCCTGTTTTTTAACTTTCCTCCAGCTCCCACTGCCCCTTCAGGGATGAGGCACAGTTACTTCCTGGGGCCAAGTGGAATCCTGCTGTGTGTGAACACAAGAAAGAAGCTGTGCTTCTTCCTTTCCTTACTCCTTCCCCTGCATAAATCCTGGCTGCTCCAGAGTGTTTATTCAGGCAAGCATTTCCACCCCACAGGGGAGAAAACCAGGCTCATTAAATTCTGAATAGTACTTAGTATTGCTTGGATAAATTTTTTAAAAAGAGGATTTAGTTAAGAATATTAGAAAAAATATATATGAACTGGCACGTGAAATGATCTCCTGAGGGAAGTGTTGAAATCCATAAAATTTAAGTTACAAATTTTAGAAAATATGTCAAACAAGTAGATGCTGGCTGAAGAATGAAGTACATCGCTAAATAAGATCCATTCCCATTTCCAGTGATTTTAAAAGTCATCCCTTAAACGACCTTAAAGTATATATTTCAGTCATCTTCTCCACTAAAGATTCCTGTTACAATTGCAAGTTCATCCTGATTCTCAGCCTGTTTTCTTATGTAAAGACAGCAAGCTTCCTTGCAATGCAGGGATGAGATTGGACTCTCACTGAAATGTTCAATCCATATTGTTATAATTACTTCATTTCAAAATAATATGTTTTTTTTTATCTTTTAAATAACCAAGATATCAAATATAGCCCACCAGTTGTCTTAGAGCTACACTGGTGAAATAAATGTACAAAATCACCTTGACAAATCTCAACAATCCTCCACTTTTTTTTTTGGCTGGAGTGAAGTTGCTTGAACACAGCTCACTGCACCATCAACCTTCTGAGCTCAAGGGATGTTTCAACCTCAGCCTCCTGAGTATCTGGGACTACAGGCACACACCACCACCTTTGGCTAATTTTTTTCAATTATTATTTTTTGTAGAGACAGGGTCTCACCATCTTGCCCAGGCAGGTCTCTTAACTCCTGGGCTCAAATGATCCTCCTACCTCAGCCTCCCAAAGTGCTGGGATTATAGGGTTTAGCCACTGTGCCTAGCCAATCTTCCACTTTTAACTACTGAAAAGAGTTGGTAGTCAATAGCAATTATTTCAACAAAAATTTTTTTGAATTTCTAACCTTCATAAATTTAAATTTCTAAGATATTTCTCTCCTAGAGCTCTCTTTAAAGTCTATTTTTTTTAATTATAAGAAGAAATATGCTTTAGGGTGTATTCTTTTTCTTTAATACTTTTTATTTTGTTTATACTCATATACATCATTCTTTCTGAAGATGATTTATCACAGGTATAGTCACTCATGATTTTGAAGTTTTTATTCTTCATGTAATTTTTAAGTAGCTTTTAATTCATTTTCATAATACCTAATGAATTGTCAAACAGAACTTTTCTTCCAGAAAGACTCATTGCCTAAATGGAATTAAAAAGTTAAAAATTAAAGTATGTGATAAATTTTATTTTTATCATGAATGCTAGCAATTGCTTAACATTTAGATGATGTGTAAGTTATAAATATACAAACAATCCCATAAATATTAATGTTATATTATAACCTTATCTGTATTTTTTACCTCAAATTAATATTTAGAAATGTGCTGGTTCAAAATGTTTTTAATAAAAGTATTGAGCTAATAATCCTCATGTGATAATTATATTAATTGCCAATGATTTTTCCTCTTTTAACTATGTTGAAGTTTCTTCACAACCGTTTCTATACACAGAGCCAGAATTTTTCACCATCTTGAAATTTTAGGTACAATTTACATTTTATATGACTGATAAAATTTTATCATATAAAGCACAAAAGAAAATTTCACTCCACATTACATTTAGAATGTTAATCATTAAACGTGAATATTCAGATATTAAAAATTAATGTATATGACACATAGTAATCTTAATATCAGTGCTACCGTGCTTTTAGATATGTTGTTAGCCTATGCAATCACATTAATATTCATTATGCACAAATTCAAGGTTACCAGGAAAATATTATTGAAGTTGGTATTTGGTTACTTTTGACTTTCCAAAAACTGAAATTACACCTGAAAAGCAGATTTTGGCCATAAAGCAGATAGCAGAATACTGAGGCCAAATCCAAAATTGGATGCAACCAAAGTAATTTTATTAACCAATAACAAGGAGTAGTCAACACAATGGAAATTCTCATGTATAAAGCTACTGACAAAAATGTTACATCTTACTAGTTTGAAATGCAGAATAATAACATGTTTTACTGGCTTTATATTGAATGCATCATAAGTTTAATGACATTCTTTTTTTTCTCTTTTTTAAGACAGAGGCTTGCTCTGTCACCCAGGCTGAAGTGCAGTGGCACCATCATAGCTCACTGCAGCTTTGAACTACTGGGCTTAATTAAGTGATCCTTCTGCTGCAGCCTCCCAAGCAGCTGAGACTACAGGCACATGCCACTGTACGGCTAACTTTTTGTAGATATAGGGTCTCACTTTATTGCCCAGCCTGCTCTCAAATTCCTGGCTTCAAGCAATTCTCCTGCTTTGGCCTCTTAAAGGCTGTGATTACAGATGTGAGCCGCCATGCTCAGCTAATGATGTCACATTTTACTAATAGTTCAAAAACGCTATTAAAATACAAATTATGTAAATCAACTGCTCCCTTTATTTTGCAAATTTTAAAAATGATGTTCTTCAAATTCAACCTCACTTCAAGCATTCCAATGTTCATGTAACAAAACAAGTAACAAAATGTATTAGAAGAAAATAGATCTTCTTTATGGGGAGAAGGAACACTGGTAATTTCAATGCTCAAATGTGTGTGTTGCCTACATACAGCAGATTCCTCAGCAATTAAAAAAGTATACTCAAAATGTCAGTAAACCAAGACATCTGTGTTTACACAGTAAAACAAACTGGACTTCATAACAACCATGACAAAAAAAGGCTATGTATCATATCTATTGTGAATACAATCACAAGAAAAGGATATGTGCCATATCTATTGTGAATATAATCATGATGCCCTGGAGTTGCTTTTACTGACTCACAAAAGCCAATTGTTAACAATCAGGAATTATGTGAGAAGCTGGTGAGGCACTGGTGACTTCAAGTCAGCCACAGTGGGAATATATATACTAAGGTAATTGAAAAATCAGAGCTTCTTTTTTTTGTTCTTTTTGTACTGGTGGTGATGTTTCATCTTTTGTTTTCAGCAAGACATTTTACCAGCACACCCCTAACTGCAGCCTAAGCATTCAATTCCAGCATTTAAAAAAATAGGCATGAACTTGATCTTGGGTCATATTTCCACAATTGTATAAAATTCATAGATGCCAATTTAGATTTCATTTTTCTTTACTTTTGTATTCACAGTTTGTTCTCTTTGCCCCTCATCAGAAAAAGCTAGTAACATTTTGGCTTTTAAGTACGAATTTCTTGGTATTTTCCACACTGTTACAAAGGCGAAAAACAATTTTTGATCGAAAGAAAAACATTTTAATGCTCCATGCAACAGATGTTCAAAGACAGCTTTGGAGTAAACAGCAGTACCATCTGGATGACCTGTCACCATATGCAGATGGGAAATTGCTACTTAATAGTTTCTATGAGAAGGACAGTGTAAAATATTACAGTATTTAAAATTAAATGATGTTTGCATACCCAAAGTTGATACCATTTTCAGATGTTCTTCAATTCATTGATTATTACAATTTATTCCAGACATTGCTTGAAAGGAAAAAGAGTAAATTATTTTTTATAATAGATTATTTATTTTATAATAGATTAAAAGCTTATTAGTACTGAAATAGTATACTTTTTTCTTTTAAAAAAAGATGTAATGTGTAAGTATAGATGTCTAGGACAAACAAAACATAAAAGAATACATCAAGATCTCTAATGCATTATTTATGTAAACTATTACAGAGTTTTCACAAAAATAACCACTCGATCTGGGTTCTGAAGCCATAAAGAAAAAAAAAATGATTATTATAATCATACTGAAAAAATTCTCTATTTTAGTGTTCACCTTTTACCACTCTTTATTTCTTATTTATTTTTCCATCTAACAAGAAATAAATTATTGGCTGGGTGCGGTGGCTCACACCTGTATATCCCAGCACTTTGGGAGGCCAAGGCGGGTGGATCACCTGAGGTCAGGACTTTGAGACCAGCCTGACCAACACGGAGAAACCCAGGGCATGGTGGTGCATGTCTGTAATCCCAGCTACTTGGGAGGCTGAGGCAGGAGAATCACTTGAACCCAGGAGGCTGTGGTTGCAGTGAGCAGAGATTGCGCCATTGCACTCCAGCATGGGCAACAAGAGTGAAAACTCATTCTCAGAAAAAGAAAGGAAAGAAAGAAAGAAAGAGAGAGAGAGAGAAAGAAAGAGAAAGAAAGAAAGAAAGAAAGAAAAAAGAAAGAAAGAAAGAAAGAAAGAAAGAAAGAAAGAAAGAAAGAAAATGTGAGGAAGAATGAGGAAGAATTTTTGAAACTGGAGAAATCTTACTGAAACTGGGAGACCAGAAAGCATAACAAGGTATGCAGCAACAAATATAAACAAATTTGCCATCTAACATTTAGACTTTCAGGCAGATCTGTCCTTTTATTTCTTTTTTTTATTTCATTTTTTTGTTTTTGTTTTTTTTTGAGACAGGATCTTGCTCTGTCACCCAGGCTGACGTGCAGTGGTGTGATTACAGTTCACTGCAGTCTCGACTTCCCAGGCTCAAGTGATCCTCCTTCCTCAGCCTCCCAAGTAGCTGGGGCTACAAGCTTTTGCCACCACAATCAGCTTATTTTTAAATTTTTTGTAGAGATGAGCTCTCACCGTGTTGTCCAGGCTGGTCTCAAACTCATGAGCTCAAGCAATCTGTCTACCTCTGCCTCCCAACGTGCTTGGATTATGGATGTAAGCCACTGCACCCGGCCCTACATCTGTCCTCATTTGTATGAAACTCTATCAACTCTTATTCAACAACTATTTGAAAGATAAAGAACAATGCAAACTGGAAAAAATTATTTGTATATGTGATTTATTATCGAAAAATAAAGCTATTTACAAAAAGTAGTGAATCAATTACATTATTAGTAGTTTCCAAATGATTATGAGCATTCCAAACATCCAATCTCTGAAAAATTTTTTATTTGTGCAAGAAATGACATGTCTGGCAATTTAAAAATGAACTTGATGAACTTCGTAATATGTAATTAATGTGTTGTCAATATGTATACATAATATATGTGATTTGCAGTAACTATGCATGCACATATGTACAAAACAACAATAAATTCATAATACTTAAGCTCCCTCTAAATTATTAGCATTCGAGAAAAGATCCCATATAAGGGGTCTTCATGCACCTCCCCTCCCTAATTCTTTACACATGAGTCTTTCAATAATCATTTTATGAAAGAAGGAAGCAATGAAAAAACAGGAATTATATTCAAGGTTTGATTTTTATCATTAAAAACACAACCACACACACAAACTCTGGATTACAAATTTTCCATACTATTTCATGTTTTCAAATATGTCTCTAACTCAAAGATAGCATCAATGGCTGCATTCACAAAGCTGAATGACCAGAAAGTAATCTGTAGGAAAAAATGATTCATTATGTTGTGCTTCAGTACCCTTACTCTAGAAAGGAGCTTATTCACAGTTAGTTCCACTCACAACCAAGGCATCTAAAATACTATCTCTCAGTGCCCTGGCCTCTAACCATTGTGAGAGAAGATAGGTAAACTACTCTTTTGCTGAAAAGTGTTATCCTCTATGGGATGAAAGAAATAGTGTTGGAACTCAAACACTGCTTTCCTGTAAAGCCTGTGAAAACACTTTATGTCCTATAGGAACTGAATCAAAATCTCCTTTTGAGGCCACAGGATATCATTGTAGTGAACTACAGTATCCCTTTCAGCGGATTATACACTATTTAACTGTATTCTTCAGATACACAAAAGAAGCTGTCTGAGTGAGAGAATCCTTGTTTTTTCATGAACACATCCAAAGGACTCTTTTCCTCAAACAAGGCCAGAAGCATTTAGGTTAATCAGTCAGTAGGTCAGTCTGTCAAAGTATTTTTACATTAAGTACAGTTGGTGACTATATTCAGATGATGAGATAAAAATCATCAAAATATGCTGATTTAAGGAGATTAAATTAGAGATGTACAAATTACAGAGACTTTTAAAAACTAGGCATATTTTAGCAGTACTAATCTGTCTATGCTATTTCCCTTCTGAAGTCAAAATGCTTGTACAGGCCTCCAAACATTTATATGAGCTGTTTCCCTCTACCTGAGATGCATTTTTATCTGCTCTCTCTCGGACATTATTTATTCATGCTTCAAACCCTGGTTCATATGTCACTCACTCTAAAATATATTCACTGATCAACCCTTCCCCTCTTAAGGGTTGATTCTTTATTTATTCAAATATAATAGACTTTTATTTTTTAGAGCAGTTTTAGGTTCATAGCAAAATTGAGTGAAAAGTACAGAAAGTTCCCTTATAATCCCTACCCTCACACATGCACAACCTCACCTCCCCCACTATTGACATCCAGCACCAGAGGAACATTTATTTACACTTGAGGAACCTACATTGACATATCATCATCTCAAGTCCATAGTTTGTATTAGTATTCACTCTTGGTGGCGTACACTCTTTGTGTGTTGACAAGTCATAATAATCATAATAATATATCAATCACTATAGTATCATACAGAATAGTTTCACTACCCTGAAAATCTTCTATGTTCTCTCATTTCTCCCTTCCTGCTAACTAGCTAACCTTGCCAACCACTGATCTTTTACTTTCTCCATAGTTTCTCCTTTGTCAGATTGTCATATAATTGGAATCATCGAGTAGGTAGTCTTTCAGATTGGCTTCTTTCACTTGATAATATGCATTTAAGGTTCCTCCGTGTCTTTCATGGTCTGATGGCTAATTTCTTTTTAGTGCTAAATAATATTCCATTGTCTACATATACTACCGTTTATTTATCCATGCACTACTTGAGGACATCTTGGTTGCTTCCAAAATTTGGCAATTAAAAATAAAGCTGGTATATCCTGTGTGTACTTTTTGTAAATTATTTTTTTTGATTTAATATGTATACAATGAGCTGCTACTTTCTTGCAAGCACTATAGTATCTATTGGAACACATGTGATATCTACTGTTACATCAGTATGACCTTTAAGAAGATAATGAGAACTATGGAAACTCCACATAAAGATAGCCATAATAATAATAACAAAGCAATGAATACAACAACATTTATAACACTAAGATATAGTAGATGTGCCAGACATATTGTCAAGGGCTTGACATGAACACAATGTTTCATTCAATTAAGTGACATTCTGAAAACTCATAATGTCTATTCATAGATCTTCAAGGAAAAGAAGGTTTCAAACAGAAGAAACAAAATCAACATGACAAATACCACAGAGAGGCCAAAAAAGAAAATTACCAGAAAGGTTTTCTTGAATTTTGTGATTGGAAGTTTATTAGCAATCTTAAGAAGAATGCTTGGAGAGCTGCTAATAAAAGGCTGGCTGCCGCTGGTTTAGGAGTGAAATGACAAAGAGAAACAATATAGAAAGGTAACTGTCACAAGAATCTCGTAATAAAATAATTGCAATAAAAACTAAGGGCAGCAAACATCGGTTGAATGCTTAACTGTTTTCTGGAAACTGTTTCTGTGTGTTATTCCAACCATTTTACATCTAAAAAGTGATTTAACCATCACAATAAAACTGTAGATAAATATCACTTTATTTAACTTACAGATGAGAAAATAACACTGAAAAACAGAGAAGTTGAGTAATTTGCCCTATGTAACACAATTAGTCCCACAGAAGTGAAAATATAACCTCAGGCAGTTGACTCAAGAGTCTCATGTCCACTTGCTATATATACACCCCTTGGCTTATCGTAATAAACATCCCAAGGTAAAAATTGCTCATGCTACTCCATGAATATCCTGAGTCAATTTGAGCATTATCTTCCAGCACGATTACATTGTAATTTTTTTCTCACCTTTTCAACATTTCAAATAATTGTTTCTGCCTCTTCACCCAACGCCTCAAGAACTTTCCAAAACAATTCCAATCTAATTTATTTTAGGCCATTTTTTCTGCACCATAGATAGGCTATGTAATCTGATGAAACTGCTTTTGCTAGCATTATTATAATATCAAACACCACCACTACTGAAATGATCCTTCAGCAAGGTTCCTTTGGTGTTTAAAAACAAGTACCTTATTGAGAGAATCCAATGGGCCTATTTGAAATTGAATGTCTCTATGAAAAAGATACTTTTATTTGAAACATACTACATAAACATGACATTGCATTGTGTTGTTGGGGTCAACACAGGCTTTGGAGTCAGATCTACTCAAACCTACCACTTTCTGACTAGGGGATTTCAGATGGGTTTAACTGAACTTAATGATTTTTATTTCTGTTTTTTAAAATATCCCATGCATTCTTCATAGGGAGAGCTAGAAATATTAAAATAAAAACCAAAAACCTGTAAATCTCTAAGAATAGGATTTGCAGCTTTTTACACGATTCAATATATATTAGATGGAATTATATTAAATGGACTTAAATAAATGTGTCTTACTTCTGTTTTCTATCTAGAGTACTCATGAACATCAGCTCAATGGATCAACACAACAGCCTAATAAGCTGAGTCTTATTTTACAGATGAAGAAATTGAAGATCATAGGAGTTAAGTGGCTTGCTAGAATTTAGAATCTAGTGAGTCCAGGTGTTACAGGTATGAGTGGGGCAGAAGAGGGTTCTCCCCTCAGCCCACAAGATCGGGTGATGGTTCAGCAATTATTGCATTTCTTCTCTAAAAGTGATAAATTGGTAGCCGGTGACAGGGAGAAGCCATTTCCTGATGGTCCACGCCTGTTAACATTAAAGAGTTAATTAAAGGCAGACCCCAGGGAGGAAAAACTTCCTGGGCAAGCATATTAAGAGGCAAAAATGGCAATAATCTTTGGGGTACATGCCACAGGGAAAAGGAAAAAAAGGCTTAGATGGGCATGTGTTTAACTCCACAAACACACTGTGTGTGCTCACTTCCCAAGGGTAAGAAAAGCACTGCCTTTGTGGGATGCCCAATCTAAGGGAAGAAACAGGGGAAAGAGGTTAGCCTACAAAGTTCTGCTGTCTTCTCCTCTCTCTTGGACCTTCAGGCACCCACTTGGGTTTGTTCCAAGTGAATTTTCCTTTTGTGCCTGTTTTAAAGCTTTTTAAAAAAATTTCCACTCCTGTCTGAAGCTTGCCTTGGTCTGTTTTTTTTTTTTTTTCCTGCATTATGCCCCTCAGTTGAATTCTCTTTTCTGAGGAGTCAAGGACTGAAGATGCTATGGACCTGCATAGATATGCTGCTGATAATTTGGAATAACTCAGTTCTCTTCTGCCACTAATTCAGGGAACTAGAATCTAACCATGAATGACTCTTCAAGCAAACAAGACCAGAGTGAGATTGAAATGTACTGGCAATCTCTGAAAAACAAAAGCAAAAACAAACTCTGTCTCTATCTGTATATATATTCACATACCTATATATAGTATATATGTATACTCAAAACATTCAATATTATTTATCTTGAATTCAATCCATTATATTTTAATATTCAATAGCAATATTAATACACTCAATATTAACATTAAATATTATTCAATATTACTAATTCATTAAATGTTCAATATTATTAATCTTGAATTCAATCCATATTTATATATACACATTTTTTGTATAACTGCATTTCTGTGCCTACTCTAAAATCCATTTTAAAAGATCTGAATAATTCAAACATTTCTGTAAACTACACTTCCCTAAAATCTATATTTATAAAATGTTTTGCAGAAAAATATAGCCCAATTATTTTTTCTTCTTCTTGGATACTTATGTCATATACTGTTTCTTACAATGTGCTGATACTTCCATGCATTTTAAGATTAATATTAATAAGGCAGTCTCAAACGTACTTTGCAACTCTACATCCTTAATTGTTGATTTGCCCTCACTTGAATCGTCACAGAGGATTTTTGTTCATTGGTTTTAATGTTCATTACTGGCTCCTGAAACAAAATAGATTTTACTTTATTTAAATAAATTAGGAGTCTGTATTTTGAGGTTTTTCTGTATTCATTTTATGATTCTCAAATACTTTATTGTGTAAGGAGTATTGTGTATTCTGTTTTTTTCCATTTCTCATTACTTAAGGAAAGGGTTTTCATTGCTAACAGAGAAAATGTTTATAGATGTGATAGAAATAATGACCATAAGGTTACCTTATAGCAACATAAATTCCACCCAGAGATCCATAAATACTTCATTAAAATTATAATACAATTATGTACAGTTTTCATACCCAGAAAACTATCCAGATAAAAATGCAATTATCTTAATATAGCAACATTATTGATTTGCATTAACCACATTAAAGTTGCATAAATATGAGAAACCAAATCTTTAACCCATTTATTGTGTAAAAGATTTAGAAGTATCCCAAGCTCGAAGGAAAAGAATAAATACTGAAGAATTGTCCCTTAAATACTTTACTCACTTCTTATCACCCTTATTTTTAAAGGGTTCTAATTTTTTATTTAATTATCTAAATATCTTGAATTATCAAAAGCACATCTTTTTCACATTTTTGTTTTTCTGTGTACTGTCTGCTTAAGAGAGTTATTTCATGGTCACTGCTACCAAACCTGCTAATCAACCATGTTCTTTTGTAGTGCTGTTTTCCTAGCATTATTGTTTTCCTGGATAGCTCACTAGGGAAGATACTTTGTATCTGATGGAGGTGTTTATGTATGATTCCCAGCAAGACTTTTGGAGAGTACATATTAGTTTCTATTTCAAGAAGGGAACTGATTTAATAGGCAGTGTCATGTTTAAAATTTAAAATTCTGTTTAATTATTAAGCTCTGGTTGACACTGTCTGACTGACTTTCACTTTGGGCCCTGTACTATCACAGTGACATACAGTTCTACTTTTAAGAGAATTCTGCTTCATGGAAAGAACTACTACTAGTTTTTGTAAAAATTAAAAAAGGAACTACCTCTGGATTAAAAAAACAAAAACCAAAATGTTTATAGATGTAATAAAAGTAATAATCTTGAGGGAAGAGTCTCCACTAAAAGGGGGAAATGCCAGGAATGAATATGACTACAGTTTAACATTGCTTTCTTAATAATTTTGTCTCTGAAGAGCAACTATACCAGTGAATGGTTGACACCCCATTAATTTGCCTGGCCAAATGTGAGTCCTCAACCATCTAATCCAAAAATAGTCAACTGGTAAAAAAACAGATGACTTACACTAGCATTTTGAGCTGGTGTATAAAGGTGGACAGATTATAGCAATTCATTTAAATATCCTGGTTCCGTGTGCATGTTAATAGTGACTCAGGAACACCCTCTGATACAGTGTGTCAGTCACATTGGGATTCATTCATCAGTTCCAGGAGCAAGGCAGCTTTTCAAGGCTAGGCACTAAACAGGGGGAGCTTTGTGAGCGCCTAGACTCCTCTGCTGGGCACCTGCTCTTCCTCTCCTTGGCTTCCACATAAGTTGCTTGTTCCAGCAATGTTGGCATGTGCTCAATGCTGTTTAGAACAAGATTAATACTGTGATCTGACACAGCTTTCCTGGCAGCCCGTCTTGTCTTTTCTCTAACACACTCCACTCACTTCCTAATCTAATATCACTGCTCACACCACAGGGGAAAAAAGGTCTCTCCTTCTGTCTTCATGCAACACTTCACCTGAAAATCGTACAGTTACTGAAAGTTTCATCACTTTTGAGATACATACTATAATAAATAAAACCTGACATGATGGACCTGAGAGGGAATTTAACAATAATATGGGGAGAAATATCCTCAGAAGTCTATTTATCCTGGCCCCAAATAGTCACTGTATAATTCTATAAAATGTTAGATTCTTAATTTGACGGAGTAGTCTTTTAATCAAAGGAATGCTACATTCATTAGCCTATTTTAACCTGTGGAAACACAGGTGAAATGTTATCAGGCAAGTGATTGTGGCGTTTGACTAGAAATTATTCATGATTATCTATAGGAATAGCCTATACTGACTGTGTTCAGTTGACCATTGGCTTACAAGTTATCACTATCACAGGAAACAGAAGGATGTGGAGACGTGTCAAACACTTTGTTATTGATTCTCTACTAAAAAGCATATTACAAATTAAACACAAAGCTGATAACGCAGCTAATTGAAAAGAAGCAAGAAAGACAAAATCTCTTAGTGATCATGTCCTCAAGTGGAGAAAATGGCAGATGCTGATGTTGGGTACATTTTTGGCTCAGTGAATGTTAGCTTAGCTCAGAAGATAATTTAAAAAAAGAATGGCCAGAGTCAGGCACAGTGGTGTGCACACATGATCCCAGCGAGTTAGGAGGCTGAGGCAAGAGGATTGCTTAAGCCCAAGAGTTAGATGTGGCAGTAAGTCATGATAACACTGCTGTAACTGAGCGAGTTAGTAGGAACTCGCCACACTCTGAGTTCCAAGTTCCAAATTAAGAGTTCTTTATTGATTTGCTGGGTATCGAGAGCCAGCTAATGCTCAAAATTCTCTAGGCCCCAAGGAAGGGGCCTGATTATCTTTTATACGTTGATTTAGGTAGCAGAGGAAAGTACCTAGCTGAAGCGGAATTTTACAGAAGCAGAAAAGCAGGTTAGAGGAAAAGGCTGCGGGCACAGGTGGTTTCCATACAATTCCAAGAAGGGGGCGATCAGGCTCCTTCTACACAATGATCAAAAGTTTCCGAAAAGACAGGACTGAGATGGCCAGCCCAAACCGCTAATATTGGATTTGACTTCCTGACATAGGCAGTCTGCACTTTGGACTTTGAAAAAGTTTTCACCCAATTGTCTCGAGCAATAAGGACAACGGGACGTACAAATTCAAATGCTAGAGACAAACAGGACAACAGACACGAGACATACAAATCCAGAGGTTAGGAACAAAACACGACAACAGTCACTGACGTAGATCAGACACTGAGGTAGATCAGGCACTGAGATAGATAAATGATCATGGCCGTTTTAAGGACAAACAAAAGACTGGATCCTTAGACGCAAGCCTCTAAGGTTCCCATGTGCTAACACATGCATGCACACATTTATTCAGAGGTTATTACAGTCTTTTTGCACTCTGTAAACCGTTTAAACCCTGAAAATTTTTTTATCTTATGTGTAAATATTTCAAATTAGACAGAAACCAGCAACTCTGTCCTCTAGCGTCCTGGAATAGCGGTGGAGCCCGGGTAGGGGGGTGCCCTCCTCAGGGCTGAGCCCCTCTAGATCAGGCAGAAGGACAGGACCAGGGACCCCGGACACCCAGAGTCCAGAAACTGACAGCCAAAAGTCGACAGAGCCAGGAACTCTAGATCCCTAGAATTTAAAGACAGAAAAACCAGAACCAGAACTCTTCCAGAGTCCAAAACCAGAACCAGGACCGAACCAGAACTCTTCCAGAGTCCAAAACCAGAACCAGGACCGAACCAGAACTCTTCCAGAGTCCAAAACCAGAACCAAGACTGAACCAGGACTCTTCCAGAGTCCAAAACCAGAACCAGGACCAGGGACTATGGGGCACCCAGAGCCCAAGGTTACAGGAATCACCGTAGTCAATTCCAGCGTCCCAGTAATTGGATGATCCCTGTAATTTCCAGGAATAACCAGATGAGGCCTGACTTACCTTCTCAGCGGAGCAGGACCAGGGACTCTGAAGAATAATTTGGTGGAGCGTGCCAGGAGTCGATCCGCACTCCTCCGGCAAGGGGTGGTCAATGGAGCACTTGAACGTCTCAGGGGGCGCCTCCCCTATGGTCCGCCTCCTTCCACGAGGGAGCCCGGCATGAGCCCGGTCTGCACCTGGTGGCGAATTTCTTGCTGGGGCCTCCAGAGCGAGTTAGAAGGAGCGCAGCGCTCTGAGTTCCAAATTAAGAGTCTTTATTGATTTGCAGGCGACCCAGACGGCTAATGCTCAAAATTCTCTGGCCCTGAGGAAAGGGGCCTGATTATCTTTTATACCTTGATTTAGGTAGGGGAGGAGAGTGCCTAGCTGAAGCGGACTGTTAACAGAAGCAGAAAAACAGGTTAGAGGAAGGGGCTGCGGGCACAGGTGGTTTCCATACAATTACCAAGAAGAGGGGCAATCAGGCTCCTTCTACACAATGATAAAAGGGAAACTTTTTTCTTACAATAGCAGCGGGGAGGTGTGCCAAGCAGGATGCAGTAACAATGGTTACAAGTGTTAAGAGCAGTACTCTTCAATGCTTCTAAGGGCAGCACGACCCAGGTATGCACCCAAAGGGGCTGTGGTAAGGAGGGCGAAGCCAGGTTGGAGTTTACAGCTAAAATGGAGTCAGTTATGCTAGCCCAGGGTAGGTTATTACAACGCCACTGCACTCCAGGCTGTGTGACAGAGCAAGACTCTGACTCTTAAAAAAAAGAATGGGGGCACTGGGGGGCTGCCTCATTAACAAATAACAGAAATTCATCTAGCAACCCCAGCTATTCATTCATCTCCCAGAAAGTCAAATTTAATTGGAACGGACCCTCCTTTGGTGGGAACTAGATACAGATAATCTTATAACTACTCCCAGGAGTAGTTATAATGTGCAGTTAAGCTTGAGAACTAAAGATCTAGTGTATTCACTGGGCCTCTATACAGGACCTGTTAATAATTGTTTCAAATGGTAGATAGTCATTTGTGTCCAGGTGCGGTGGATCACACCTGTAATCCCAGCATGTTGAGATGTCAAGGCAGGCAGATGACCTGAGGTTAGGAGATCGAGACCAGCCTGGCCAACATGGTGAAACCTCATCTCTACTAAAAATAAAAAAAAATTAGCCTGGTGTGGTGGCATGTGCCTATAATTCCAGCTACTCAGGAGGCTGAGGTAGAGAATTGCTTGAACCTGGGAGGTGGAGGTTGCAGTGAGCCGAGATTGCATCACTGCACTCCAGCCTGAGCAACAGAGCAAGACTCCATCTCAAAAAATATATATAAAATAAAAAGATAGTCATTCGTGTGAAATTTCTCAGTCAAATATTGGTGCTTGATATGTGTTGAATGAACAAGTGAATAAAGGCATTCCTTGAAGAACTATTTATTTCAGAAATATTTAACATATGGCAGCCCTCTTAAATTTGCTGCACAGATAAAATGCTATTCTCTGTGCAGATTTAAGACAGCCAAAAATTCAGGTCATTTGAATTAGATAACTAATATTCTCAGACTTTTCTGATATGTTCTTTTCCATGTATAAGTCAAAAACAGGAATGAATGCAAGTTGTACTATTCCAGGAAATTGCCTTCTCAATCCTGTAATCTTTTTGGTAACAAGCCTTGATTACGTCATCTTTCCCAAAATACAAGGTTTCCATTGCAATAGCTCCAGCAGAATTGCTATTTAGGATAGTAGATGTTCAATTCTTTCTCTCCCCCAAGGTTGATGTCTACATGTTTCACCTACTATACAGGTTTCTATACATCATTGTAAGAAAAGTTTATCCAGAAGCAAAGAATTAATGACAAGAGGAAATACTTTCTAATTTAACATGATGAATTCCTAAATGTTATTTGTATTTCTCTGCATATGCATCACCCTCTGCAATGGTAATTTTTAAATCCACATTTTCTTTATATATTCTTCAAAAACATTATTTTTTTAAGTGCTGGAAGTACAGCTATGAATAGCATAGAAAAAGGCCTTGCCTTCAGGAAGATCACATTCAGCTGGGAGAGGCAGATAATAAGCTAGCTACTAACAAATGAATAAAAACAGTCTTAAAAAATCTAATTTAAAACAGTGGTGTTCCTTTTTCCCTTGGAATGCCGAACTATTATATTTTAACATATACATTCTTTCCTTTTTCAGCACTCACTTCACAGAATGATATCTTTAACAACACTCACTTCACCAGAATGATATCTTACTTGATATTTTTTTTTCTTTTTAATTTCAAGGAGCATGTATTGTCTCATTACTCAGAGAGGTTGTTTGCTTGTTTGTTGTATTTGTTTTCTTCCTTCTGAAAGGATACAAGTGGAACAAAACTGAAACTTCTGTAAATTATTGCAACTTGGAGAATCATCTGCTTTCTCCGCCCCCTTTGGGAACATTATCTATCTCTTCTTTTCATATATCTGCCCTCATTCAAAAAAAACAATTTTCTTTGTGTACATCTGAATTAATCCACCATATATTTATTGGGTAGCTATTATGTGCAAAAGTACACTATGTGCTAAACCAAGTAGATTTGGTCCCTGCCCACATACACTGTAAGGTTCACCAGAGGAGACAGGACATTATAAAAGGAAACACATATTATCAAAATGTGGCAAATACATGAAAGTTCCTCTAAGCAAATGGAACAGGAAAAGCTAACATAGACTGGGTAGTGAAGGTAGGAGTCTTTAAGTAAATGCCTTTGCAAACTAAAGTGGGGCTGGGTGGGAGAATTCTCTGGGAATGGCCCTAAAGTGAAATAGAGCTTAGTATATTTGAAGAACTGAAAACTAGGCCATGAAAGTGAATGAAAGTGAGTGAGGGGGTGGGGCATGAGATGAGGTTTCAGGGGTGGGTGGGCAGGAGATCCTGCATATTTTATAGGCTATGTCAGAGTTTGGATTTTATTCTAAGCACAATAGAAAGCCTCTGAACCATTTTAGGCAAGTAATCGGCTTGAGATAAATTATATTTTATAGAGATCATTCTGTTAACTTTGTGGAAAATGGATGGAGAGCAGGTAAAAGTAGAAATCGGAAACCACTTAAGTTGTTGGAAGCTTTTCTTGTCCAGCGGAGAGAAGATGGGAATTTGGGTAAAGGCTGGCAATAGAGATGGAAAAAAAGTACTGAGATCTGAAGGGTATTTTGAAAGTAAGATTTATGGGGCTTGCTGATAGTATGGACATGAGGGTGAGGGAGAAGGAGGATTCATGAATGACACCCATCCCAGTTTCTGGCTTGCATATTTGCAGTGTGGAAGAGAAAACAGATCTTTAAAATGTCATTATGATGAGTGGAACGAGAAATCCATTATACTCCAGGCAAGGAAATTAAATGCAGTTTAAATGATGAAGAAAAATCTTCCTGAAAAATTCATGCTTATGCTGAAATTCGCATGGCAAGAAAGAGTTTGCTAGGCAAAGAAGTGGCCTTTCTCTTTATGTCAGGACTTTATTTAATTCCTGCTAGTAATTCATTCATTTGCTTCTTATTTCTTCCCTCAGATTTTTAAGATAGGAGATCTAATTGACTCATCTTGTCCTTTCCAATCCAGACCATAGACCCTGGGTCCATAGCCAGCCTATGTCTGGCTGCTCTTATACCAAATCTGTACAGCAAAAACCACAGTTGAGGTTTCATTTAGAAGAAAAGGTATATACAGTATTAGTAGGATCATCAGATGGACAGCTGTAGAGAAGGAGGGTTCTGGCTCCCTCTCCTATAACATTAATTAATGTGTTACAAGATAACTTACTTGTCTGCTCCACTTTCCACTTGACCCAGTTGGAAGGAACTCTCAATTTTTTTCTCATGTTTAATAAGGGCCTGGAGGAAAGGTGTGGTTCTCTTCAAACTGTTTAATGTTAAACTCCAAACAGAAAATAAACCATTAGTCATAGATGCGTTTGGACATCTGAGACTTAGCAAGTCTGGGGTGGTCAGGAAAGTAACACTCTGAGTTATCATTCCCCGGAGGGGATGACTGGATGGGTAGAGGCTCTAGGGCCTCATCATCTGGTCTGCCAACCCATTTTTCATATACTTCTTAACATCTGTGAATAGTTCAGTGTTCCAAGCAAGGAGCTATTAAATCGGTTTTGTTTATGATTGATCCAGAAATCTCTGATCCTGTATAAATTCAAAGGGCAACTAGAAATTTTCTCATGTGCTTGGTCCAAAAATTTATATTAAACGTTTTTACAACAGATTTCATATCTATGATTCTTGATGATGTTAATAGCATGATATATTTGCCCTGAGGGCTTGTTTCTTTAAGATTAAGCCACTATAGATTTGCTTTAAAGAATAATAGGGGTAGCTAGGTCAGACCACCAAGGCTAGTGCCCATGTTTTAGACAGACAAAAATGACAACTTGGAATTTGCTGGGATTACTTTCCCTTGGTAGATCTATTGCTTTGGCTAAAAAGCCAGGCTGAGAACACAGGCAATAAATCATACAAAATGATACCAACTCACGCAGATCCCTTGTGCCTCCTTGTTTTCCACTTAGGCACACTCTTGCTGGATCCTTTTCATAAGCGGAATGAATGGAGGAAGGCACCAAGTGAATGGAGGCTGAAACTGCAAGCTGCCTAGGGATGAGAGGCTGTATCAAATTACTACAAAAGCAAATTCTGCTTGCCACTCATTGCACAGCCTCTGTGTTTTAGTGCAGCAGTCTATTGTGGCCTAAAACAAGAGGACTCTATAAATTAGGGCAGTGTTTTCCAATGTTTCCAATGTTGTGACCCACATCAAAAAGGGAAAGCAGAAGCAACTCTGAGAAGATAGGGACTAGCCTAGGGGCTCTAGCAGCTTAAGGCTTGACCCAGGTACTCTAAGGGCTAAGGAAATCAGTATCTTGGCACCCTAGAAATTCATTTGCAGCACATCAGTATTTTCTGGTGCACCATCCAATTAAAATGAATTAAACAAGATACTAGTTTATTTTCCTTACAGACAAGATGGTGGTCCTGAGATTATATGGCAACCAGTAACTGAGGCCAGTTCTAGCTCATAGTGTCAGTATCCCCAGAGCAGTTTCCTTGTCTACGTAATCCAAAGTGGGTCACCATCCACTTCACATTTCAGGAAGCAGAATGAAGGGCCAGGAGAAGGAAGGTATACCCCCATTTTTTTTAAGACTATTACCTAAAAGTAACACAAATTACTTTCTCACATACCATCAGTAAATTTAGTGAAATATCCATGCTTAATTGTAGAGGAAACTGCAAAATATAATCTTTAGGGAAAAAAAGTTTGATTTTTATAAAAATGACATTATGGAAGAGTAAGAATATTGGGAGACTAGTAGTCTTTCTGCTGTCTGCCCCTTTGATCACCTATATATGGCTATGTGTACACACACTTATGATCAAAGGAGCAACCTTTGGTACACATAGATCATACTCATCTTTAGTCCAAAAGGTAAAACTCAATATTTCTATTAAATTATTGGATTTAGCTCAAATCATAGGATCTTGGTGATATACAGCCACCTCCATGAGGTCCAGAGAGCCATTTGGGGGGTCTGGTGACCTCTAAATCAAAAAACAAGTTATGCAAATCTCCTCCTCCTCACAAACACACATGAAATAACTTGTATACAACTGTAGAGTCAGAACAAGATAATTTTTCTAAAAGATTATATCCAGAGAAGGAAGGAATGGGAAATACATAGCAGTTCTGTTTTCATTATGATGATCAACTCCCACTAGCAGGAAATTGCAAATATGTTTCTTCCTTAACAACTGAGTAAATTTTCTGTCTGTTTCATCTACGAATCCCCTGGTTTTGTTTTCTTGGAGGAATACCTTCCACATTGTCCACAGGTCCCTGCATTTTCCCCTGTAAGATCCTTCCTGTGAATTATCCTCGATGACCACATTTGAAGTGAACAATGGAGAGAGTTTGCCCTTCTTGGAGGCCAAACAGCTTTCATAGTCCTGTGTCTACTGTTGCACTTCAGAGGGCGCTTATTTCTTAGGTCACTCATCCTTTGGTATCCAGGATTGAAGTTTCTTTGTCAATACAGGACTCTAGAAACTTAATAGGCTTCTAGTATATTTGTTTCCAACAAATTCCATGGGCATTCAGCCAGCACTGAAAATTTCATATATATATATATATATATATGTAATCCAAAGACTTTATCTTTTTTTATTCATTAGTCTCTCTGCTTATCTTTCTTGACTTAACAGAAGCTGTCTTAAAGCAATCTGGATATAGGTTTACATGAGAAATTCCCTTAGTATGATTTCTGTCCTCAAGATAACTGCCTTCTCTGGCCTGAAAATTTTAAACAGGAGGTGTTTGAGAAATAGTTTGAGGTTATCTCATGGTAGCTTCAGAGCCACCTCATATAAATGTTTAGTTTAAAGTACAAAATAAACTTTAGCATTTTACCTTTCAGGGCACCCATGCACCAGCCATGAAGCCAATTTGGATTACCGAGTGCAGGCAGAGAGAGTGGCCCTTGTCCTAGCCATGCATATTTGAGTTTATGCTTGCAAGCTGGTTAGCAATGGCCTGAGTTCATTTTTCCTTTGTAGGATTTGTTAAAGAAAATCACTACAAGCCAGTGTCTATAGCATTCAAGACGTTTTTTCAACTATTTTTTTCCTAGAGTTATAGTCAGTCTGATTTCCAAGGTATCAGTAGAAACAATTTGCCAAATACTTTGCAAGAGCACTCCAACTTTCCAGTCAGAAATATTTGTGTTTTTGCTGCCCACCTCTGGACAGGCTAGATAATAGATAATAAATGTTACCTATTTCAACTTGTGTTATGTGAAGACATTATTTTCAGGTGCCATATTTTATAGTAATTAAGATATAGGTCATCTGTTTATAACAAAGATTCAAAATAAAAGTATTCAAATAAGACAGAATTTTATTATTTATTTCTTAATACCAGTTAGGTTATAGGCTGCCCAGGGCTACTTTATAATATTAGAGACCCAGGGTCTTTCCAGAGTGTTGCCCCACCTTTCTTAGTGGGCTATCCTCATCCACACAGCATAAGCTGGCTCACCAGTGGAGCCAGAATAGAGAAAGGAGAAAAGGAAGGTGTGCCCTTTTATGATCACGACTAAGAAATAGTTAAAACTTCTTCCTTTCATAGACATGATTGGCTGAGAATTAGTAACAAAGACAGAACTGGCTACATGGCATCCTGGGAAATGTAGTTTTGGCTAAGCAGTCATATGCTTACCTTGGAATTCTTATACTAAAGAAGAAGGGAAGAATTTGATTTGGAGGGACTGTGTCCATCTCCTTCACAAGTTCCTTTGTATTTTAAGAATGCCTTATTTAAGAAGAGTTAGTTTTGTTTCTTTTAGTTAAAAAAAAGCTACTACTTACTTGGAGGATTCATAACATTTAGAAACGGAATTTCTGAAAATAGAAAAATAAAATTGAGAAAAGTTCCAGATGATAGTCTTCTTTGTTTTGCTTAAGATTTCTTTCTCTTTCTTTTCTTTTCTTTTCTTTTCTCTCTCTCTCTTTCTTTTTCTTTCCTTCCTTCCCTCCTTCTTCCTTCCTTCCTTCCTCTCTCTCTCTCTTCTTTCTTTCTTTCTTTTCTTTTCTTTCTTTTGAGATGGAATCTTGTTCTATCACCCAGGCTGGAGTGCAGTAGAGTGATCTTGGTTTACTGTAACCTCTGTCTCCTGGTTTCAAGCAATTCTCCTGCCTCAGCCTGCCAAGTAGCTGGAATTACAGGTGCCCACCACCACACCTAGCTAATTTTTATTTTTATTTTTTAGTACATATGGGATTTTGCCGTGTTGGCCAAGCTGGTCTAGAACTCCTGACCTCAGATGATCCACCCACCTTGGCCTCCCAAAGTGCTAGGATTACAGGACTGATCCACTGTGCCCAGCCTTAAGATTTCTTAATAGATATTTGTTAGAAGCTTAAGCTATGTGAATCATCCTTTGAAAATGGTCCTCTTTTTTATGGCTTTCTAATATTGACATATTTTTAATTCTTGCTACCAAATTTTTAATTAATCTCTTTGCTTAATGAAAGTTGAAGGTTTGTTAGGTTTTCAAAACCCACAGAAAGCTGCTATTATATATTGACTTTTTCTAAAACTTGTTCAATATACAAATTATAGTAACTATTAGGGAAGCTGAGGAGAGAGCTGCAGTGAACAACTTTTCCTGAATATTTGACATATTTGTATAACTTCTGATTTTCAAATCTGAAAAATTCAATTATCCAGAATGTGGGAATTAACAGTCTATTTAACTGCAGAAAAAGGAGCTTTTTAACTGAATTATAAAATACATGTTATACTATTAATGCTTTTCATTAATATAATGCTTGACTCCACCCAAGAGTCAAGTATATCTCTTACAAATCAGCCAAGTCTTGGTGAACTCTCAGTATGTCTAATATAGGGACGTATAGCCACATCTGAGGGTTCAGGCTTTGAAGTTATAGAATTGACTTTAGACTCTCAGTCCACCAGTTACATTTACATATCCTAGTAAAATTATTTACCATTCTAAGTCTTCTAGTTCACAACAATAAAATTCATGTAATAGTACTACTGAAGAGGGAAATTAATAAAAATAGTAGTCTGTAATTGCTTCATAATAAAATATAATTTACTGTGTTGTGTTCAAATAAAACCTAACCCCCAGCTCTGCTTAAAATTAATTAACTCTCTGTAAAACCTACCTTATCTATTCTCCCCACATTCTAGCAAAGTTCCCAGGCATCTCAAGACTCCTGTTTCTCTTGCTGACCAGCTGCAAGTTCACAGGGCAAGGTAACCCCAAAGAATGTAAAATATGTTTCTCAAAAAGCTATTTTTCAATTGTAAGGTACATGTTACAAATTAACAGTTCTTTGTTCTGGCTTCTGTAAACCTGTTAGCTGCTACTTCATCCTGGATGTATAAAAAGTACCCCATTTTCTTTGTCCTTTGCTCAGCCTTGGGATGCTAATCCACTGAGCCAGTAGCCACCTTAATAAAATCCTTCTGTTTCACTCATTGGTCTCTCTGGTCTCCTGAATATTCTGCAGCACTACTTGTTGTTCAGATTAATATAAAGTTTAAATGATATTATCCATAAAATGTATTTAGATAGCCTATAGCAATTGGTAAGTTTGTAACATAGGCATACCTTGGAGATACTGTAGTTTTGGTTCCAGACTATTGCAATAAAGCAAACATCACAATAAAGCAAGTCACACAAGTTTTTTTTGTTTCCCAGTGTATATAAAAGTTATGCTTACACTATATTGTGCTCTATTAAGTATAAAATAGTATTATGTCTAAAAAACAATTATTTACCTTAATTAAAATTACTTAATGTTAAAAAATGCAAATGATCATGTAAGCCTTCTAAAAATTCTAATCTTTTCAATTGTGGAGGGTCTTTCCTTGATATCCATGGCTGCTGACTGATCTGGGTGGTAGTTGCTGAAGGCTGGGGAAGTTGTTGAATTTCTTAAAATAAGATGACAATGAAGTTTGTCATGTGGATTGGCTATTCTTTTCATGAAAGATTTCTCTGTAGCATGCAATGCTGTTTGCTAGCATATTAACCACAGTAGAACTTCTTTTGAATTGGAGCTAATCCTCTCAAACCCTGCTGCTGCTTTATAAACTAAGTTTATTAAATATTTCAATGGCTTTGTTGGCATTTCAACAATGTTAACAGGATCTTTACCAGGAATAGACTGGATCTCAAGAAACCACTTTATTTGCCCATGCATAAGAAGCAACTTCTCATTTCTTTAGACTTTATCATGAGATTGCAGCAATTCAGTCACATCTTCAGGCTCCACTTCTAATTCTAGTTTTCTTGCTATTTCTACCACATCTGTAGTCCACTGAAGTTTTGAACTCCTCGAAGTCATTCATGACAGTTGAAATAAACTTCAAATTCCTGTTAATATGAACATTGTGACCTCCTCACATGAATGATGACTGTTCTTAATGTCATCTAGAATAGTAAATCTTTTCCAAAAGGTTTTTAATTTACTTTGCTTAGATTCATCAGAGGAATCACTGTCTATGCCATTTATAGCCTTACAAAATGTATTGCTTAAATAACATGACAAAAGTCAAAATTGCTTCTCGATCCATGGGTTGCAAATGGGTGTTGTGCTAAAGGGATGAAAACAACCTTAACTTTTCTGTACCTCTCCATTAGAACACTTAAGTGGCCAGATACATTATCAATAAGCAGTAATATTTTGAAAGGAATTTTTTTTTTAAGCAGTGGTTCTCAACAGTGGGCTTAAAATATTCAGCCCACTAATTAATTTAAATTAATTTTATTAAATTAAATTTAATTTAATAAAAAATTTAAAACCATGCTGTAAAAAGACGTGCTGTCACCCAGACTTTGTTGTTCCATTTACAGTGTAGATTTACCTTCATTCTTAAGGGCCCTAGGACTGTTGAAATGATATGTCAATCCATTTGAATCTATAAGCATTGGATTCAACTTAAAGTCACTAGCTGCATTAACCCCTAACAAGAAAGCCAACCTATACTTTGAAGTTCTAAAAGCAGGCATTGACCTCTCTCTAGCTATGAAAGTCCTAGATAGCATCTTCTACCAATAGAAGACTATTTAATCTACACTGAAAATCTATTGTTTAGTGAAGCCACCTTCATCAGTAATCTCTTTTGGATTTTCTGGATAACTTGTTATAGCTTCTACATCAGCACTTGCTACATCATCTTGTATTTTTATGGCATGGAGTTGTCTTTTTTCTTTAAACCTTGTAAACCAACTCCTGCTATCTTCCAACTTTTCTTCTGCAGCTTCCTCAGCAGCCTTCATAGTACTGAAGATAATTAAGGCCTCTCTCTGGACTATGCTTTAACTTAAGGGAATGTTATGGGAGGCTTGATCTTCTATCCAGACCACTCAAACTCTCTCCATACCAGCAGTAAGGCTATTTCACATTCTTATCATTTATGTGTTCACTGTAGTAGCACTTTTAATTCCCTTCAAGAACTTTTTCTTTGTATTCACAACTTGGCTAACTGATACAGGAAGCCTAATTTTTGACCTCTCTTGGCTTTCAACATGCCTTCCTTCCTCACTAAGTCTAATCAAAGATCACTGATCATAAACAATCATAATAGATATAATAATACTAAAGTTTGAAATATTGCAGGAATTAACCAAAATGTGACAGAAACATAAAAGTGAACATATACTATTGGAAAAAATGATGCCAACAGATTTGCTCAAGACAGGGTTGCCACAAACTTTCCATTTGTTAAAAAAAAATGCAATATTTGCCAAGTGCAATAAAGTGAAGCACAATAAATTAAGTGCAATAAAATGAGGTATGCCTGTACTTAGTTTTAATACCAATGGGTAGACCTCTACATATTCCTATGGAAAAATATTTCTAGTTAAATACTACATAATATAAGCTGAAGACAGGGTAATACTTATTGAGTAACTCTTATATATAGTTCAAAAATAAGCAAAGCTAATCAATCATTGATGTTAGAAGTTAATGTAGAAGTTATCCTTGCAGTGGGCAG
This sequence comes from Sapajus apella, assembly GCF_009761245.1. Taxonomy (NCBI): domain Eukaryota; kingdom Metazoa; phylum Chordata; class Mammalia; order Primates; family Cebidae; genus Sapajus; species Sapajus apella. Next base: position 12,435,098 of record NW_022436943.1, on the reverse strand, counting down.
TGATTGTCAGGGAGCATAAGGAAGGCTTCTAATGTTATGTTAATGTTCTAATTTTGGGTGTGTGTGCTGATTTAAAAAGGTGTGTTACATTTGTAAAAATGCATCAAGCTATAGCCTTCTGATCTCTGTGTTAATTTTTTGTCTGTATGCCATACATCAGTCAATAAAAAAAAATTTAAATTCTTTAAACAAAAGAGAATAACTACAGACTAGAAATTTTTTCATTCTGTTATTTAAAACAAGTAACCTGACTTCTTGGCAAAAGGAAAACAAAAAAAGTAGTAGGGAAATAAGATATTTATGTAAAGTGTGTATTCTTGAAGACTTCATATTATTTAAAACTTACTTCTTCTAAGAAAAAAGTAAAAAAAAGCATTCATGTTATGTTTTGAAAATTTGATTCATAAAATAAGATTTTATTACTGCTTTATACTGAATTATTTTGAACTAGCAAAATTTGAACATAAAATGTATGGACTTCATAATTATTAAAATGTCAATAGTAACCAGAAAAGATTGTGTTCTACTCTCTCCTTGGAGGAATTCTAGTTATCTTATCCATGCTATTTAACAGAATATTTGGTAAATGTGTTGACTTTTGAAAGATGGTTACATGCTAATATTTATTAGAGTTTATAAGACAGAAAACACAGAAGGATACTAAACCCAGCATGAAGTTAACTCTGCAATTCAGCTAAATGTCTTCCATATAAGAATCAGTAAAAATAATAGCTAAATTTTACCAAGTATTTATGATGTGCTCAGTCACTTGTCTAAGGAGTTTGCCCACATTTTTCTTTTTAATTCTCACATTGAATCTATGAGAAGTATCTCCCCCATTTTTGAGATAACAAAATGAAGGCGAGGAGAAACTAAGAAGCTTGACCGAGAACACTAGCCCAAAAGGGAGCAAGATTTGAACCAATGCACCCTGCATCTAGAGGAAGTGAGCATCATTTACATTGGTCTGCCACCAGCTAGGAAATTCTGGATATGTATCCCAACCTCCCCAGAAAATCACTGAAAAAATATTTCTACTAGATCAATATGAGTTTTCATGGAGAAAAATGCAAACTTTGTATCATTTTATAAAATTAAAAAGCATGAAAAATTTTCAAGCCTTCTAGGCAGCTGCTCTTTGGTGTCTCTAGATTTCCCCAGCTGATATTATGGTGGAAATTTTTAGGGAGCTCTACATAAAAGTATTCTTCTTAATAAAGCAGTTAAGTGAAGGCAGAAATAAAGAAAATGTGACTGTGGAAGATAGCAGTAACTAAAGAGATAGTATGTCAAGCAGACTTACACCTTCAATTGAAAAGAAATTCTATTTTACCTATGAGTTCAATTTACATTTTCTAATTTGCCTTCAGTATTTGGAATTCTATGCCATGCAGAAACAAGAAATGCTTGATTTAAAAATTGATGAACTCTCAAAGAAAGTCTTTATCATTTAGTTGAAAAAATATTTCTCCTGAGGTTTAAGTTAAACTGCCTGATGTTAAATCAATTAACCAATCAACAAACAACACAGTGAGTGAATTTACAATGTGGTTGCCCCTATAAAGATGCTGTAGAGGTTTTCTAATTCTTTGCCCCAAGGAACAAAATAATAAGAAATATTATGTTTCAAAAATGAATCAATTGAGCAGTGTGAAAAAATTCTCAACCCCTTTTTCTCCCTTCTATTATGTAGACAAAATAGCTGGCTGAGTTACTGATAAGGATTTTTCACTTTCCAGCTTTGCTTAGACAGTGCCTGTAACTAATTATATTGCTAGTTGATATCCTCTGGGTTTCTTACACCAACTTCTGGAACCACAGTCCTGTCTCTGATAGGCTCATTTGCCTGTTAGCAAAAAAGCAATGTGGTCATTTTCTTTCCTCCGCTACTGTTAATTACCCCTCTCTCTTTTCGGATCTACCAGCTGCTGTCACTACAATGAATAAACAAATCAATCTTATAAGATACTTAAGAGAGAATTTAGCAAGATGTCCTCAGAATGCAGAGGCAGCAAACTGAGCAAAGACATCATCTTGCCTGATTCAAATATGCAGTTCAAATATTTAGAAACAAAAGTGTAGGGCCAATAGTCATTCATGAAGACATATCAACTAAAGAATTAATTTTAAAATCTGAAGGGAAGTCTGGATTTTAAATTCTGAATTCTGCTTAACCTGTACGTACATAATAATGAAAATACTACTTAAAAATATAACAATCCTAAATTATATTGCTCATCAGGATGTGAAGCAATTTGGATCCCGGAAACATTTCAGTGATATTTTACATTTTCTAATATGTTATGAACGTGTTTAGCAGGATATTTAGGAATAATATATACAATTAACAAATAGTAGTAAAAATGATGCAATTAATTTAGTCAAGTTATCCTAAAAGCTTCTTACACTTCATGAATTGAGTTCTTGGTCTAATTGAAATAATGGGGACATTATTATGAAATACATGTTTAGCGGTGCAATTTTAAGCAGTTTTTGTGTGCTTAAAATATTTTTAAATGATAATTTAATTTGTTTTCTGTGTTCCTAGTTATTAAAAAGAAATTTCCGAATTATTAAAAAGAACTTCTTTCCATACTAGAAAGGATATACAAAAGGCTATATTTGGTTGTGCTTTAAAGGATCTTCTCAAAATAAAACTAGTTTAAAAATTGCTGAACACTTCCTTAAAAATAAGTTGGAGTTCTCAACATAAACTTGTTCTCTAGTCTTCATAACAAAATTGAGCTGCAGGTATTATCCTGCCCTTATTTAGTGACAAAGAAACTGAATGGCCTAGAACTCTGAAATGAGAGCTCCATGGTTAGAATCTGAAGGGCTTTCCATCTCCACTGTGCATAAAGAGACTGCGTATCTGTGGCACGCAAACTGCCATGGCCTTCTCCTGAATACATGACAGACATTGCTAAGCAATTTCAATACTGTTGTGCTCCAAGCTTCCACATGGTCCCAGAATCCTTTTCCACCCAGTACTTCAAAAGCCATTACCAATCGATTGGCATTGGCCTGCAACTTAAAACCCGTTTTCCCTCCCTGGCCCTTCATTTTCCACTAGAACAGGCTGCCTTTTGAAAAATGACTAAAGAGCGGCTACATCCCAGATACTCTGAAGTTTAAAATATAAAAACCCAGATCATCATGTAGCTGATTAATGTTTTCAAAGGCTTCTGTGAGTGGATTTTAAATAGATTCTGCTCAGTGCATCAACTACTCTCTGAAAGCATATTTTCCTCTTTGGAAAGCTGCTTTGGGATAGTTCATTAACATGACATAAAAGAATTGGTAATTTTGAAAATGAAAGAAGAGTCCTTTAGTACATTTAAATGCTCTGAAGTAATGTGGACTCTCAGGGGCAGTTGATGATGTGTCAGTGTATGGAACGAAGGAACTGAAAAATATATTGGAGCAGGAGTGTTGAATTTATTTTGAGGCTTCAAGAAGGATGAGATTAGAAAACAAACGGTGCTGAAGGAAAATCCCCTTAGCTTGAGCAATTTTGCAGAGGTTAGGCGTGCCTTTGTTCTTCAGATATTGGGATATCTGGACACTCCCAAGTCTGGGTCTGTTTGATAAACATTATTAATCATTCCCTTAACTGTAAACATCTAGAGGCTAGGAAGTCCTAACTCTTTGAGAATGCAGCCTAGCAACTGTCAGTCTCATTGTTCCTAGCTCTCACTCAAAATGAAGTTCCTCAGGTTTGAATGCCTCTGACAGCAGGGTTTGGTGGGGTGTGCCGGAGAAATCCCGTACTAGTGCTGTCTAGTAGAACTCTCACCATGATAGGGGTTATGATTTAATTTAAGTATTTAGATGCTTTATTACTTTCACTGAAGCATTGTTAGCTTTCAAAAAGGCTTTATAGTAACAGGATTATGTTTCAATGACAGCTCACGTATAAACTGTTTTCACAGTTTTATTTCTTTTTCTGGGCTTCTCAGATATGTACTTCCTACTTTTGTCACATTTGTTGAAGGGCATCAAAATGGGAGGCTAAAAGATATCTTCAAGTATGTGACTACATATTCCACTACAGCCATTCTTAACCCTTGTCCAGGTAAGAATGGTGCTTCCAGTGAATTCTACGAAAGTATTAAAGAAATATGTAGGCAATGGAGAAAAAAACAATTTTGAGTTCCATCCTTTCAACTTTGGTTTATTTGCATCTTTCTGATTGCTCTATGAGCCGTGAAACTTTGTGGGTGCCCTCAGTTGTCCAAATGAAAAGTCAGGTGTGTGCGAATCACGGATACTTTGCCCGAACAAAATGTGTTACTAGGTATTTAATTGTCTTCTTTGCCTTCACATAAATTAAAAATCTCGGCAGCTAAAACCCTTTTACCAATTCGATGGGTTTTACAGTGGAGGTTCTTGATGTAATTTAATATTTAAATACTGCTATTTGGTTGGTGTTTCCTCTTTCCAATCTTTGAGGAAATGTGAAGTTTATATGATTTTTCTCTCTTTAAAAAAGTTTTAACACACATAATGATAGGGCAAGAAATGTGAAGGCAACAAGGTAAAAAAAGAGACAAGCATAAATGCTGTACAATGGCTAAGCAGCATGAAACATCTAGAATTTCTAACAATTTTAACAGTTGTCTTTGTGACTGGGATGTGCATAGAGCCCATCTTTGATTTAACAAAAATTTAAAACATTTTCAAATGATGATTTTTATGCTAGAAAAGAGTAAATGGTCTCCTCAACTGCCCATGACATCGTAAAGCTTGAACTTTCTTCAGACCTTCAGGAAATGATCTTGTGAGGAGATGCCAGTGTTCTACCCAGGAGAGATTAAGTTCATAATGATCCTATTTCAGCTATTTTGAGAACAGGGAAAACTCTATCCTCTAGTACAAATGTGGATGTTTGTTTGATGTCTGATATCCTTTTCCATTACTAGTTTTCTCTTTTTTCCTAGGCCTGCTTCTGTGACTCTAGGTACCAGAGAAATAAATGTGCTTTCTTCAAAGGCAAATCATGCAAGTCCTTTTTAAACTGTGCCTTTTCGTAGGGGTCAATCTGTGTTTTTTCACATTCAAATAATCTAACAGTTTTCCAATTAGCACTTTCCACTCAAAGCACAGCACATTCTTCAAACTGGCAAACATTTTTGGCTTCTTTTGTCAAACATAAAACTGCAAATATTTGGAGTTCTTTTTTTCTTCAATTTGAGTAATAAGACAATTTTATCTATTTGTCCAGAAAATGCACATAGTTTTACAGGGGCTTAGACACCCACCAGTGCACAAAGGTATGGGTAAGTGTCAGATACAAAGAAACAAAATGGTTAAACTCATGCCTGCACTCATTAGTTCATAACTGCACACACCGTCTCATCTCTTCTACAAAAGTAAATCAGGAATTGGTAACAAACCACCAGATAATCAGAGAAAGTAACTCTCTTGAACATGCTTGTTAACTATATAATACAGGGCAACTAAATACTTTATAACCTCAGAATTCAATGCATACTGTATTTGAGTTTGACCCTAAATAAATTTCCATGATCTCTAGGAAGAGCACAAAGGTCTTCCGTTTATTAAGCGCCTGCTCCATGTCAGGCGCTGCTCTCAATTATTTTGCCCTGATTTCATGGCATTCTAACCACAGCCATAGGACATACGTACTGTTATCCTTTTGTTCTTAATGAGGAAGAGGAAAATCACATAGGTGCACACATCTGGATTTGACTCTAGTTTGTCTAATTCCAAAGCCTACTCTTGACTCTATTACTTGGTTTGGAGGGTGGGAGATATTGCTCTAATTTATCTTATGTAGTCACTCTTCTAAATATACTTAATCAATGAAGGTTACTTTCAGTTTATGTTCAGAAATGACAGGTACTGAGCCTTGCTGTTAATATTTCCATTTAAACATGTGGCATACTTTGAACTAAAATAGTCTAAAATATCTGTATATGAACAAAATATACTGGACACTAAGTATATAATATCTACCTGAGCAGACATGGCAAGAAACAAACAAATCTAAAATTGTTGACCAGTAACTTAATTCCAGGTCATTAATTCAAAGGAAGGCTTATTCAAAAGAAGAAAAAAATTTAAGAAGTCATAAACTGTAAGTTTTTCCTCCTCTTCCTCCTCCACCTCCCCCTCCTCTTCCTGTTCCTCCTCCACCTCCTTTTTTTCTTTTGTCGTGTCAAGGGTGAGGAAAGAGATAAATGATTTAGCAACAAAAAATTGATCAGGAAAGTACATCTCCACTGACTTACTGAAGATGTAAAGACTTTAAAAATATAAGGTACTGTTTAAAATATGTATCTGGGGCCAGGTGTAGTGGCTCACACCTGTAATCCCAGTACTTTGGGAGGCTGAGGTGGGTGGATCACCTGAGGCCAGGAGTTTGAGATCAGCCTGGCCATCATAGTGAAACCCCATCTCTACTAAAAATGCAAAAATTAGCTGGGCATGGTGGCAGGTGCCTGTAAGCCCAGCTACTTGGGAGATTGAAGCAGGAGAATCGCTTGAACCCAGGAGGCAGAGGTTGCAGTGAGCCAAGATCATGCCACTGCACTCCAGCCTGGGCAACAGAGCAAAACTCCCACTCAAAATAATAATAATAATTAATAATAATGAAATAAAGTAAAATATGTATCTGGATAAGGAAGGTAATTAAAGATTACCTTGAAACAATAAAAGTAATGACTATATTACAATGGTAGAGAGGTGGCTATTTTTTTTTTCTTTTAACATTTTCATTTTAGGTGTCAAAAATTTTAAAAAGTATTGTTTAAAAAACAGTTATTGATATCTAGCCTTCCATATTGCAAATACCATGTGCAAAATTTAGTACCATTTTGCATGTTCTTACAATGTGCATTTATTCCATGTAGTCTTGAATATGTTACATACTTTTAAAAACACAGGAGAATTGTAGGCAATATATCTTTTATACAATATTTTATCTTGAAAAATATACTAATTTAAAAAATTGCAAGAGATTTCTGTAGTTAGATCACTTGCTCATTTACCAACATGATCCTCCTCTCAGACTCAGAGGACAAAACATACATATTACAGTAAATATATTCTCTATTATTTCAAAAACTTTTATATCTAATATCTGAATCAAACTATTTTTAAAAAGCTATCTTAAGTGAGGTTTTTCCCTTGTTCCTTCAAATAAATAAAATCAACTATTAAAATATTTTGCTTATGATCAGATGCGCACAATTCTAAGAAATTCACTAAAATTTCCCAAAAGCAAGGGTCCACTTGAATTCATTATAAAAATATGTTAATTTTTCCAAGGGAATCTAAAAGCACACTCTTCCCTAAATTCTTTCTCAGCTTTCTTTTCCATCAGGATTAGATCTAAAAACTTAGAATTTTGCAGCTTGCCCTCATTCTTGCATTCAAATGCGGCAAATTTATATATATTCCTTCACTGTTGCTCATGGAATTGTATCAACCATGCAGCCTAATCCTTTTCTCTTACTTTTCTCTACTATCTGTGTGGTAATCATTGATCCTCTAAGACACCTCAGTAACTACAAGGATTGAAAAACTATCCCTGAGCTCACAGCAAGTTTTCTGAAATCTCAAGAAAACCCATTCTTTCATAATTCACAAAGGTAAGTCCTGGGGACCTAGTCAGAGCCTTAAGCCTCTATAATAGCTTCTAGAAATCATTTTTAGGGTTTTCTTAAACTCTAGGATATCAATTTCTCCATTGAATCTGATATCTGAAGAGAGGACTTCAATCTTCACTTTTTCCGAGATGTTCTGAAATTAAAGAGCCTAACTGAGAGAAACTCTCTGGGGAGATTATGTCTTTCTAAGGCCTGTTTAAAATTGACCACTGAGCCTTAGCCTAAAGCTTCACTGCCAGACTAAGGGTTCAGGCACAGGCCTTGGGAAACCTCATGATGGCCCCTTTCTCTAATTTCCTGTGTTTCTTTTTTTTTTTTCCTCTTTTTTTAAATTTATTCAACTTAGCTTACTTAAGAAGTTATCCTTCTACATCATAAAAACTGCTTGTATCTTCAATGATTCTGCTTAAAAGTCACCTCCATAAAAAAAAAAAAATCCATGTAAGTGGAGTTTGATGACAGTGACTCACATATATCTCTACCACACCACCTCTCATCATTTAGACAGTTCAAGAACCCAAGTGAAGATGCTTCAATTTGTGATTTCTTATTTAAAATTCCCTAATTAGTTGGTATTACTACTGTCTGTAACTGATTGTATCAGTTAATTTAATCACAATGCATATATAATCATGGTCATATTTTGAAGCCTTATTTGGGCCAGCAAACTTTCCCCAGCTGGCCACTCTTAATGAGATTTTGTGTATGTTGTAAATTAAAAATGTATCGTATAAAAAAGTATAACTAAAATAATGAAAGTTCAGCCTGGAGTGGTGGCTCACAACTGTAATCCCTACATTTTAGGAGGCTCAGGCAGGTGGATCACCTTAGGTCAGGAGGTCAAGACTGTGTCACTACTAAAAATACAAAATTAGATGGCTTGTTGGCGGGTGCCTGTAGTCCCAGTTACCCAGGAGGCTGAGGCAGGAAGAATCACTGGAACCCAAGAGGCAGAGGTTGCAGTGAGTCGAGATTGTGCTACTGCACTCCAGCCTGGACTGGGTGACAGAGCAAGTCTCCGTCTCACAAAAAAAAAAAAAAGAAAGAAAAAAAGTCCATTGACATGTAGTCCTTCAGGAAAATGAAAATTAAAGAAAAAAGAAAATCCAGTGGATATAGATAAATTTAATTGAATTAACTAATCATCAATCTGGATTTTTTTCTTTCATAGCTTGCATGTTCCCTGAAAAAAAAAATAACATATATTCTTGTTTAATCTCATGGATTATAGTATAGTATCATTCTTTTCTCAGAAGTGGAAAAATACATCCATGACTATGATTATAACTTTACACAAAGGCCATCTAATGAAGTCTTTGTTGATGCTAACTGGCTCATACCAGGATAGAAGTCACAAGAGAGTGGGAGAGGAATGAATTACCCAGCCAAAAATAGCAGCCTGAGCAGGACAAGTTTTTGAGACAAGTAAGCTTAAGATGAATGCATAGTAGGAGCAATATGTCTTTATAATTTAAATGTTGTGTTGCCTGTGTTTATTTTTCTGTCAGCTGATGTATATAAGAAAACCTCGTAGAAAGTTGAGATTGTACATGACACTTAGGGGAGAATAACAATGTTTTTCCAGATAGTAATGCTCAATGTCTTGTTCCCTCTAATGCCTCTTTAGACCAGTGTACAGACACCTTACTAGGGGTAGGTATTCTATAATTGTGTCTTGTCCTATATTTAAATTGTTTCATTGTCAATATTGTAAAACTTTATGTGCTATGAAAATATTTTGTGAATTTAACATGGAATTAATTGATATATCTTAATGCCATGACAGTTTTAGAGATCAAAAGATAGAAAAAAAGATTCATACTCAATAGCACATGATTTTATAACAAAGCAAGAAATACAGTGTATAGAACTACCTAAAGTTCTGTTTAGCTCACATTATGAATAGGAAGAGTATAGTCAGGAGCCACAGCAGATTAGGTAGAAGCACAAAATCAACTCCTTTCTATTCTTTCCTCTAGCAGTCCAGAAAAAGCCGTCTTTCTCTGGGTGATGGTCAGTATGTGCCTGCTGCTGGACCACATTGACCTTCATTCATATGTTTCTCCCTGATGATCAGACGTCCAATAGAGAATGCAGCGTCTGATCTTCCAAGAAGAGCATTTACTTAGCATGGCCAGGAGGAGGAGCAGGTGATCCCTATGTCTTTGATAACTGGGATGTAGATGAAATGTTCCCACTGGATCAGGCTCTAGTTGAAAGGTCTCTTTTATCCCAGGATAATTGACATATGGAGTGGCCATGAGATGGACGTGGCAAGGAATGGAATTTCATTTATTATAGTTGGAAATATTTTGATTTCTGCCTTATTTTTTGGAGGGGGAAGGGGAGGGAGTTTCACTCTTGTCACCCAGGCTAGGGTGCAATGGCGCAATCTCGGCTCACTGTGACCTTCGCCTCCTGGGTTCAGGCGATTCTCCTGCCTCAGCCTCCCGAGTAGCTGGGATTAGAGGTGCACACCACCCTGCCTGGCTAATTTTTGTATTTTTAGTAGAAAGGGGTTTCACCTTGTTGGCCAGGCTGATATCAAACTTCTGACCTCAGGTGATCCACCTGCCGTGGCCTCCCAAAGTGCTGAGATACAAACATGAGCCATGCCCAGCCGATTTCTGTCTTGTTTTGACAAATATAGATGAACTTGACATCTTGCAAACTCTTTATATTTACTATTTCTTTGACTAAAAGTTTCTTCTCAGTTTTAGTTGGATACAGCACTGATACTGGTTTCTCCTCACAGATAGGCTTTAGACTATAAATGAGACTCAGAACAGCTTTAAACATTCTTCCTCATCTCTGTAAATCAACCATGAAAGAAAATATTTGCTTTCCCTTCTTTTTCTAAAGGATAAGAAAGACAAACAAACAATAACTCTTCGAGAAAATCACAACTGATGTAAAGCCTAAAAATTTGCAAAGGAGACCAGACAAAGAGATGACCTCACTTCCTGAGAGTGTTATCTACAAATGAAATGACAGCCATTTTGTAAGACATTTATTTGTCAAGACCAATTTATGTAAGGTAATCATGTGCTTCTTTTGTAGTGGATTTTTCAAATGTGATAGATGTTCAGTTAGGTTTAGAGCATGATCTCTTTTTTTAGTAAATGATTGATATGTGTCTATCAAGGTTTGATGTTGAAACATTCTAAATATGTATACATACATACATAAACATGTATATATATGTAAATGTAATCACACATTTGAACATAACAAACAATTATTTGTCCATAGGTGTGTTACTAAGCACTCTTTGAAGATCTACCCATGGCTGTGAATATCTCGTGTGCATTTAATATGAAAGTAAAGTATGTCATGAATATATACTAATGAGAACTTAGTGAAGTAGAAGAAATCTTATTTTTCCCAAAACATGAACAATGTTTTCCAATCTCCTTTTTCCAGAAATAAAAGTTAGTTATTCTTAAATAACCTGCTATGAGCTGAGCCAACTTCTTTATGTGAAGCATCTATTTAGGGCGCTAGCCACATATAGCCACAACCTTTACATAGTCTTCCCTTTGATGTTCTGTACCTCCACATAAAATTGCACACTTGAAATGGATGATGCAAAATGATTCCTCAAAATCGGCATAGTTTCACTTGAGCCAGCCTAACTGAGGTTTTGGAATTATTTTATGACTTTCAAACTCAAAGTAAATAAATTCCTTTGTTGAATTCTCCTAATTTCTTTCACGAAAAAAAGAGAGAAAGAAATGTTAACCTACTAATTGCTTATGACTGGTGGTTCAATGTTATAGTTTTTCTAAAAAAATAACTCCACTGTGGGAGGAACCAAATTTCGACCTGTAAGTGCAGTTATTCGAGATGATGTTTCATTATTTTAATGTTTATAGAATTCAAAGAACTTGAAATTTCTTTTCTATTTAAAACTTACATTGTTATAAATGAAGTACCCTGAGCTAAACAGATGTGTTCCTCATTTTAAGGCAAATTTTTAACATTAGGAAACTTAGTGAGAAATGATTATTATTAAAAGACTGAGTTCCTTATTATAACAGTGATCTTTATGCTATGGTAACAGTAATACACCTTTACATGGATTAATTAATATAAGAAAATAACAGACATGTTTATACCTCTGAATCACAATATTTCAGAATAAGATCATGTGATCCATTTTGGACACTTTCATCTCACAGATGGTGGAAGGCAGTAGAGTGTAATGGCTAGCAGCACAGATTTTTGGACTCAGACAAAACTAACATTGAATCAGCTCTCACACCTCTTGGCCATCATCCCCAGATACATTATTAAAATTCTTCATAACATTCTAACATTCATTGTATACTTATCATGTGTCAAGCACTGTGCTAACCACGTTATACAAATACTCTTATTTAATTCTCACAACTTTATGAGGTAGGTACTATTATTATCTCCAATGTGTAAAAGGGGAAATGAGGCTTGGCAAGTTTTAATGCTAAAATCGTGTTAATTTGACACTAAAGGCCATTCTATCATGTGCTACCCTATTCTGTCCTTTTTCTTCTTTGAGTCGCAATTTTCCCAACTGTTATATTGTATAACTTTAGAGCTTGTTTGTAAAAATGAAATTAGCACATATGTGAAAGTACCTGGAAATAGTGAACTCAAATTCTCAGAAATAGTGAACTCCTGTTTCTCAATATCCAGTCTAATCAGAGTTTTGTTTTGTTATTATTGTTACACATAGAGTATATCCCTTCTGCTTCATGTTTACTTAATGCCAATCACTATATAATGGCAATAAATTTTATTCATTGAGAACATATTGCTTCAGATTTCTTCTACCTCATCACATTTCTTAGGGCACACAAAAAATGATTTAAAGTGATTTCATATTCTTTAAGAAAATGAGATAGCTTTAAATAGTTAGAAAAAAAGGAAATGCTTAGCCTGCTCCTATAAATTGGACAAATTGAAGGCAAAGGGAATTAGTTTCTTGAACCAAATGGGGACAGAAGCTTTTGGGATGTGAATTTTTCATCTTATTTGGTGTTTCTGAGAGCTGTAATTTGGAATTTTCTATAGGAATTTTGAAGTAGTAAAAGCTGGAAAATTAGAATATCCTAAAATCTTGCTACAGTAAATGAATAAAGTAAATGAATAAAGACTCCACATCATACTGCTTGATAGGATCCCATAAATGGGTGCACTCAACTTGCTCTTTTAGGGGGCTTCCTCTTAAGAGTTATGCAGGCGCTGAGGAAGAGGCAAAATTACACGGTGAACTCATTGCATCCAGGGTATGCACAGAATGAGCACAGCTTTCGGCAGGCTGTGGAGTGGTGGTGTACAAGGCATTTAACACCTCACAGTGAAATAATATGTGGAAAAGTTGTAAAGTGCTGTTCAGCTGAGAGTCATTATGGCTAATGCTAATCCAATTCTATTTCTTTTGTTCTACAATGAAGACTAAAACTGGGAAGCACTTGGTAAACATACATTGACTTATGGATGTATAATTATAAAGTAATGAATTCTGCAGTTTTCATTTTCACTTCATAAATGTATTCAGCAAACATTTATTGAGTGCTTAAATGTTTTATGGCCAGGAATATATTTCATTTGCATGTCAAATTAAACATTTCAGAGAGGATAGGAATCACTGAGTATTTATCGAATGTCTTCTTTAACTCTGAAATTATTGTCCTAATCTCTACTCTGGCATCATGCCTCAATTATTCTCCTTTAGAATTCTCAGAAAGCAAGGAATTATTGCTGCACAGATAGCCACATGCTGCATCCCGCTTTCTGCTGCCAACTGCTTCTGACAAACCTATTTTTGATTTATATTTAGAAATGGGAGACTAGATAGAGGTATGGAAAAGTATTTTTTAAACTATGTTCTGTGAGATTAAAATATATAACCATTTACATAAAACAGAATGTTAAAGAAATGTTCTGAACTTGTTATGACCATTCATTGATAAGGATCTAAGAATGAGAAGAAATAAAAGGCAAGTCTTTCTAGTCTACATAGAATTTCATTTTTCACCAAATATTGGCTGGCACTGGAATTTATATATATTTATAATATTTTTTCCTTATATTAAAACACATTTCACTAGAATTTTTCGACCTATCTTTTAGCAGGTTTATAAGTTCTTAAAACTTTTTTTAAGTTTAGCATTAATTTCATATACTTACAGTCCTTCCTTTTAGAACTTTTTTTTCATTACCAGTCTTGAAAAGAATTGGAGTTTTATTTAACTGCTTTGAGTGGTTATTATTAGCACAGCCCATTAAAGCCCAGTGTTTACCTTCCCAGAGGGAGTGAAGCAACAGGACCCAAGTGTTCATTTGACTTGAATCAAAAGATTGCAAAGCAATGAGGACATAGTGCATTTAGTTGGAGTCTGAAGCATCTGTCTGAGCATTCATTTCTATACAATGTTGTTCATAATTGAAATTAGAACTATTTCGCTGTAATGCTTTTTTAGGGTCCATTACTGAAATTGTAACACTAATGTCAGTGTGTGATTAAGGCTTTGAAATACAGAATAGGAGAATCTGCTTCCTAATTGGCAAAGTTTCAGGAGAGGAAGAACACTGACACATTCACATCCGTAGACTGAAAGTGCAACGGATTCGTCATGTCGTGTTCTGCAATCCAAGAAAGGCATGTTTGCTGACAATGGATTCATTAGAACCTCTCTCCTACTGCCAACAGGCACAGGAAAAAATGAAATTTTTCTGGCAGTTCCCTATGTTGATGGAAGAATCAAAGTGGCCTTCAATGGGCGCTTGGTAAAAGGAGAGCTTTGTTTTGTGTTCCAATCCGCCTGAAAACGGTCATTTTGAAACTCAATAAAGGTGTGTGTTTTAGGAAGTCAGGGTTGTTTGTTAATACACTAGGTTCCAGCAGAGGAAGTTGGGTTAAATATGTCACTAGAAAATTTATGATGCATGCAGAAGGCTTCCTGACTTTAGGTCCCTGAGGGATTCTGAATTAATAGAGAAAAATCAGAGGGAAAAGCCTTTATTGTGAGTTGCAAAATAGGATGACTCTGTGAGCTTTAGAATTAATTTGGGGTACATTTTCTCAAAATCAAATTTACTATTGCTTTTTTTGAGAATGCTTCAATGATTCAGTCAGTAATTTACTACAAGTAAATCCTGAAAAGTGTGTGTGCTGCTGGGTGCAGGAGTGTTTGTAACCAACATTGTCATTAATACCTTTTGTTTATTGAGTTTGACCAGCATCCTTAGCATTGGACGAAGCTACATACACTGTAGTACATTTTTCTTCCATGTTTCCACAAAATGTTACCCTACAGTGATTTCCAGTACCCTTCATTCACCGTGTCTTTTCATTCTGCCTCTTTTACTTAAAAGAGTTGTTGTAAAGAGTTGTTGTACAACTCTTTTCTTGTTGTACAAGAAACATAAAGATCTCTAATATCACAACATAGATGCCTAAGGTTGCTGAGATATAGGACTTTCTCTCTGGGTAATTATCCCCACATCTTCATCATTACAAGAAAACATTAAAGGTTGTTTTGAATATTTTGTATAATAGTTATAAATTATGTGTTAAGGATTAAATTTATCCATGAAATGCAAAGTGAAATTATTGCACAGTCTAAAGCTATTCATATGTTCAATTTCTATTGACTGCACTAATTTAGAATAAGAATTGAAGTTATTCATGTATAAATTTCAGCACTGAAAAACTGTGTAACTGGTATCTCCAAGCACTTACCAGTCTGTGGATCAAAAACAAAGTTAGATTAGCAGTAATAACTCGAGACATTATTTTACCTGAGCTCACAAAGAGCCCTCTTGTTCAATGCTGACAGTGAACAACTGAGTATCCTTAAGATATTGACATGTGTAGCAGGCACGCTTGCTGCTGTGATCAGAACATTTGTGTCCCTCATTAATACAATTAGTGCCCTTATAAGAGAGACCCCAGAGAGATCCCTTGTTCCACCACATGCGGACACAGTGAGAAGGCACTACTTGCAAGCTAAAAAGTAGGTCCTTCTCACCAGACAATGAATCTGCCTTGATTTTAGGCTTCTTGGCCTCCAGAACTGTGAAAAGTACATTTCTGTTGTTTATAAGCCATTTGGTTTTTGGTATTTTTGTATAGTGGCCTGGACAGACTAAGACATCTGTCAGACTTTTAACCCTAGGGTCTTTAAGCTGCCAAAGCCGCTCCATTTTCTATTGTATGGTAAAGGCTGTCCCTCCACCCCTTCTGTGATACTAACTTTGAGGGCTCTAAAGGCAGTGCTGCTTCTTACTCTTAATTTTGGTGAAGTAGGTTTTTATATATGTTATGAGTGACAGTGAATAATTCAAAATAAATTTATTTTGTTTTTTTACACATTATACATTATTTTAAAGTGGAGAATTTTAGGTGGCTTGTCTAAACATTTTCAATAACACTAAACTCTACTTATTTCTTAACAAAGTTATTAAAACTAAGTTAAGCATGCCCAAAAAAATGCTAAATCTCTGTTTATCTTTTTTCTTTTCATATTTTTTTCCAATGAAAGACAATTCCATTTTTCTGGTCGTTTAGGCCAGAATCCTTGAAATCACACTTGACTTCATTCTCTCTTATACCAGATTCCACAAAGCAGCAAATTTTGTTAGCCCTATCCTTAAACTATATCCAGAATTTGACCACTGTTTGCTATCTCCATTGCTAAAACTCTGTTCTCAGCCTTCATCACCTCTGCATGGATTATTGCAACAGTCTTTTTTAAATGATTCCCTTGCTTTCGTCCTCTGCCTCTCGAATTTGAAAGATTAGGAGTGATCCTCTCAATATACAAGTTAGATCCTTTGTTTAAAACTCTTCAGTGGAATTTTATCTCACTTAGAATAAATGCCAGAGACTTTACGTGGTCCCATCTTCCACCCCTCCCCCAACCACCTACAATGCACCCTCTATTCCTCTTTTTCTCATTGGCTCCATAGCACCCACATGACCCTTTACCAGTTCTCCCGGAGGCCAAGGTGTCTGCTTACTTAGGTTAGTTGGCACAGAACCTCTCTCTAACCACCCCTACAGGAAGTGACACTCCCACCCCTAGCAAACATTCTCCATCTCCTTAACCCGCTTTTTACGTACTTCTTATGTCGTTCACCAAACACCCACTACAGACTTAACACGTTTCAGGCATCATTCTATGTATTAGATCCAAAGCAGGCAACAAAAATAGTCAAAAACTCTGTTCTCATGGAATCTATATGCTGATGGATCTTAAATTTTGTATAACAGTATTACATGTGACAAACTATATCTACATGTTGGTGTTTTTGCTATTTTTAAAAATTATTATTAATTTTTCTCCCTGACGGAAGAAAGCTGTATGAGAGCAGTGAATTGCTCTGTCCAATGCTGATCATTAAAGCTAGAATACTGCTTGTCACATGGTAAGCACTAAATAAATATTTTGCAATAAATAAGTAAATAAATGGACAGAAATAAATGCAAAATGAGTTCTACCTTTAATTTTCCTACAGATCAGGATTTGAAAACAGCCTCTCTAAATAACCTGCTTTCTAGACAATAGACAAGCTAGAATTCTCACCTATTATCTGGATCTAGAGGTTTCTGGATTTAGAAATGTTTTTCAATGAAAGGTCACTCTCCCAATTATAAATTATAAAAATATTGATATTTCATTCATAAAATTATATATATATGTGTGTATATATATATATATATATGTAGGTTAAATAGCAATGTACGTTTAAAAGATTGTCATGTACTGGCACTCACGAGGCTAGTAGAAGAATGAGTTCAATGAGCTTTCTAGAAAGCAAATTTCGTTTTAGGTATACATTTCCCAGAAATTTAGCACCTATAAATTTATCCTATATAAATAATCAGAGAAGCCTACAAAGTAAGTGCAAGGGTAGCCATGAAGTTAATATTTATAGTAGTAAAATCTTCAAAGTAATATACATATTCAACAAGAAGAATAAATGCAACTGATGGGAGGCTGAGGCAGGCAGACCACCTGAGGTTGGGAGTTCGAGACCAGCCTGACCAGCATGGAGAAACTCCAACTCTACTAAAAATGTAAAATTAGTCAGGCATGATGGTGCATGCCTGTAATCCCAGCTACTTGGGAGGCTGAGCCAGGAGATTCTCTTGAACCCGGAATGCAGATGTGGCAGTGAGCTGAGATTGAGCCATTGCACTCCAGTCTGGGCAACGAGAGGAAAATTCTGTCTCAAAAGAAAAAAAAATCTTCAAAATCAGGTACTTCAGATATTTTGCTGTTTTCCACAGCCTTTTATAGAGCTTTGAACACAGTAGATGCTATGAGACTATTTACTATCATAAGTTAAAATGATCATAAATTATCATTTGTTGATTACCTAAGTATTTAATTTGCTGATATGATTTTGATTGTTTCTGGATAATTTCTTCCATTATCTAATACACTTCAGTATTGATGGCCCTAGTATCAGACTAAAAGAGATGGCCTTTTTCACACACACATTCATATACACACATACGTACACTTTGTACATATTACTCTTTATACTAAATGTGCAATTACTACTGTAGAGGAATAGTGAAAGCCTGCTTTCTTAGGTTAGCTGAGAGCTTCCAAACATGATGCAGTGTCTAGTTACCTCCTATTCCAGGATGTCTATATTAGGGACAGAGATTTTGGCAACTTTCAGCATGCCGTATGAAGTGGTAAGAAAATAGATGAGGTTTGAAATTAAGCATGCCAGGAAAAATAATGAAGATGTTAGAACTTAAAAAGTATTGCCTGATAAATATATTATAAGCCTGTGAACCAGCTGAAGGTGCTCCTGGCTTTGAATGATGCCTGCCTATATCCTGCCTTCTTGGTAGCCAATGGCCTTGCCCAGCTGAGCTAACAAATTCCCAATTCTACACTTTGTAATCCCAGTGCACTTGCTGCACACCATTTCCCTTGTTTAACGATAATACACATCACTGTATGACTTTTGTGGGAGATGGTTCAACCTGATGTTAAATACGCAACTTTAGTACCTTTGCTTGCATAAAGCATTGAAATAATGGTCTAGTTCACAAATGAGGAGTCCTAGAATGAGACATATGTTTTATCACAAGAAATACGTTGATGACTACATGGACAGCTAGCTACAATTCAATGAATCTGAGGCAAAACCTCTCAGGTTATGTCGCCAGAAGTCAAGAATGTTGATCGGCACCTAAGGCTGTGTTTCTTTCGTTTTCATTTTGAAGATAGCCATAGCAAAGGAAAGTCGGAAAAAGCACCAATATTGCATTTTCATTTTGTTGTCATTTTCCTTTCGTTCCTGTTTGATTTTGTACAGCATAAAAATCGATTCTGCTGACAGAATCGATTTTTATTATTTTCATTGATACTTTTGGCAAAGCTCATGAAAACACCAGAGAATATTCTTTAGATTTCATTCAAATAAGCTTTCTTAGTTGTTCTTCATTTCTTCTTTTGCTTTCCAACTTTGTGGACAAAATCCATTCCATCAGAACTGAAAATATGACATTCAGCACCTGGGTCCCTTCTTATCTGGGCCTAGGCTTATGAGAGAAATTTTAAACTAAACAACACGAAATAGCATTTAACTATATGAGGCTAGCCGTCATACTAAACTTTACACATTCTACAGATGAAAGTGAGTTTTTGTAGTTTAACCTCCAAAGCAAGAGCAGCTGGAACTGGCACTATTTTCTTTCTAATAAAGATAAAATCCTATTATAAACAACTCTAGAGAACACCTGAGTTGTTCCATGTCAGTGGAATTTTACTAAAGTAATACAAGTCTATAAATCACATTCTAGTCTGCATTCATAGAATAAGGCCAGTCCCTCTATAGTGAGTTAATACTTGGAACAAGAAAGCAAGCATCCAGCACACACACATACACTATCACTTTCCTTTTTCCTCTGATTTTTGCTTTCTTTACTGGTATTTTGTGAGTAATGTAGACTGCTTAGAGTTTAGACTAATGGGATATTTACAGTTTAGGTGGTGGAATATGGTGGAAAGGAACTGGGTGGAGATTGCAGAGGAAATTAAGAACAAAGGGCTTAACTGCAAGAGACCAGCATCCCTATACTTTCCACTATGTGGTAAACTACTGAATGAAGCAATTTGGTAAGAACAGGGACTATCATTTAGAAAGAAAAGCAGGTAACGCCCAGACTATTCTTTGCAAGAAAGCAATATAATTAGTTTAATAAAATGCTGCTGTTTTCACGGGCCATCAGCCAGGATGTAGGTCTCATTTGGCTGCATGAGAAGGGTTTTGTGCTGATGTTGTGGACTGAGATTTTACCTGTAGTTTCTCTAGTCTTGCCTGATAACACCTTATCTGCCCCGGGCCTTAAAAACAAAGGATGCAAGTTCTTTATCATATATATTTTCTTGCCTATTGATATCATTTGTGTGGAAGCACAATTCATTTTCACCACTTTATTGCACAGAGAGAAAGAAGGTAGCGACGGAGGAGCTGTCTTTTCTATGGTTCTATTACCAATTTATTCATAAATCTATCACAGCACTTTCCATGGGTTATGTTGTAATGACTTCACTTCTCCAAAACATTGTGCACCTTTAGAACTGTGCCTACCATAGTACCTGGAGGATCTCAATTTAAGGTTATTTATTAAGGGAGAACATCTTTATTTCTTTACACATGACAGTTCTGTTGTCATATGCTGCTCACGTCGTCAGGCTGAACAGCCTAAATGTATTTGCTTAAAACAGAATTTGGGAAGTTTCTTGAGAGGAATGGACACCAAGGTTTTTGGATTTAGTTTTGTTTTTTACTTTAAAAAATTCACATGTTAAATAAACCACTATTAAATATGTGCCAGGTTATCTTCCTGCATAACTGTCTTAAAGCCCATAAAACTCCATGAGGTAAAGATTGTGGTGTCCATCTTAGAAATAGAACACTGAGGGCCGGGCGCGGTGGCTCAAGCCTGTAATCCCAGCACTTTGGGAGGCCGAGGCGGGTGGATCACGAGGTCAAGAGATCGAGACCATCCTGGTCAACATGGTGAAACCCTGTCTCTACTAAAAATACAAAAAATTAGCTGGGCATGGTGGCGCGTGCCTGTAATCCCAGCTACTCAGGAGGCTGAGGCAGGAGAATTGCCTGAACCCAGGAGGCGGAGGTTGCGGTGAGCCGAGATCGCGCCATTGCACTCCAGCCTGGGTAACAAGAGCGAAACTCCGTCTCAAAAAAAAAAAAGAAATAGAACACTGAGGTTCAGGGAATTGTGTAGCTTATCTAATAGCTCTCTACTGCTAAGCAGCCAAGTCAGGACTAGTACTAGAAGCCTCAGTTGAGAGGGGAGGATTAATTTTTCCTCTGGGTGTGCTCTCCAGGATGGTGACTTTTCATTATGTTTCATGCTGAAACATAGGCTGCTGGCATTGAAGACAGAGGAAGGGGCCCTGAGCCAAAGAATGAAGGTGGCCTTTAGAAGCTGGCAAAAGCAAGGAAACAGTGTCTCAGTGCATTTGTGCTGCTATAACAGGATACTTGAGACTAGGTAATATAGGAATAATAGAAATGTGTGTTCATAGTTCTAGAGACTAAAAAGTCTTTAGAACAGGAAGTTTCTTAGGCCTGTGGAAAAGGTGTTTCAGCAAGTGTTATGAAATAAATTATTGAAAAATCAAGTCCGGAAGATCAGAAGAATTGATGTGTATGTGGTGTCTTTTTGCTGTTGTTTTAACTTGCTTGCTCATTCATCAACCAGAGAATTGACCTCTTTCTCAGGCTTGCTCACTAGTGTAGTAAGATTAGAACCCACGTTTTTCCATGACAAAATCCCTGCTCTGACGAACTGCATCATATTGTTTTCCTACTTCCCCATCCTGATCAAGCTGTTTCCTTAGGATCTACCTTTTGTCTCAGTCACCATATCATCTGAAGACTGAAAATGGGAAGAAAGCGTGGATGTATGTTTTCTTCCTCCCTATATAAACTTTGAGAAGTGGGGTGGGCTGAATATTGTCTACCCAGAGACATCTACACTGTAATCCGTGGACTTGTGATTTTTTTAACCTTTTACAGCCAAAGAGAATTTTCAGAGGTGACCAAGATAATGATCTTAAGATAGAGGAGATTATCCTGAAATATGCCAGTGCACCAGATAATAATCAGTAGGGTTCTTATAAGAGGCAGGCAGTAAGCCTAGAGTTATTGAAAGAGATGTGACCATGTTAGGCTGCTAACTTTGAAGACAGAGGAAGGGGCCCTGAGCTAAAGAATGAAGGTGGCCTTTAGAGGCTGGCAAAAGCAAGGAAACTGTCTCAGTGCATTTGTGCTGCTATAACAGGATACTTGAGACTGGGTAATATAGGAAGAATAGAGATGTATGTGTTCACAGTTCTAGAGACAGAGAAGTCCAGATCAAGCCTCTGGCATTGGGTGAGGATCTTCTTGCTGTATCCTCACATGGCAGAGAGAAAAAGGACAAGTGAGGACTAACCTTGTGTCCTCACAGGGTAGAAGAGTGGAAGAGAGCAAAACTAGCGGAAATCTGTGTAACCCCCTTTAAAAAATACCTTAATCCCATTAACAAGGGAGAAGCCCAGATGGCCTAATCGCCTCCTAAAAGCCCTGCATCTTAATACAATTGACCCCTGAACAACACAAAGCTTAGAGGCACGTCATCCCCTTTTTGATACAGTCAAAAATTGAGGTATAACTTGGGACTCCCCTAAAACTTTACTACAAATAGCCTACTATTGACTGGATAACACGAACAGCAGATTAATGTATTTTTTTTGTATGTGACATGTTTTGTATACTATATTCTTACATTAAAGAAGGCTAGAGAAAAGAAAGTGTTATTAAGAAACTCAATCATTAGAAAATGTATTTACTATTCATTCAATGGAAGTGGATTATCATAAACATCTTCACTTTCTTTGTCTTCATGTTGAGTTGTCTGATGAAGAGGTGGAAACAGAGGAGGGGTTGGTCTGACTGTTTCAGGGGTGGCAGTGGTAGAAGAAGATCTGTATATAAGTACATCTGCACAGTTCAAACCCTTGTTGTTCAAGAGTCAGCTGTACTATCACATAAGCTACACCTGAATTTGGAGGGGACACATTCAAACCGTAACAGGTTTGCCTTAGAGCCTTCAGAAGGAGACATTCCTCATACCTTTGTTTTAGGCTTCTGACTTCCACAACTGTAAGAGAATAAACTTGTGTTTATTTAAGCCACTCTTTGTGGTAACCTGTTATGGTAGCAATAGGAAACTTAGTGGTTACTACAAAAGAGTCACTTTCTTTCTTCTCCTATGAGCTGTGGAAAAGAGAGAAATCTAGCCAGGTTTAATTTCATCAGAAGTATTATATAATCCCAAAAACTGTGAAATGATCGTAAGTTTTTGTGAACAATTGATTGAACATATTAGAAATGATTCAAGAACGTAGATAAAGGTGTGTGACTTTCTACTTTCCCTTTTTACTATAATACTTGACACCTTGAGTCTTTTCTGATTTCTATATCTATAAATGAGACTAAAGCAATGGGCTTGCCCACCTCAAAGAAGAGCTGTTGAGCTTCATTTGCTAAAGCTTGTAAAATGCTGTGAAGATAATAAATGCTAATCTTTATTTAATCAACTAGGCAAGAAGACAATTAAATGCAAGACCAAGAGTGTGCCTTGCAGCATACTATCTGATAGAGTTCTTGTAGCTCAAACCAACAGAGACCTATATTTAAAATACAATTTCCATAATCTACCCATCAGAGTGATAAATTAAGGTTTAAGGCTTCCAATTTCTTGTTTATCCCCACTGCTTAAATTCAATTGCTTTAATTAAAATTGCATTGAGAATGCATTTTCCAATTTAGATGTTCAAAGGCCATTGGGGGTTTTATTCCATTACATCCTTTTCATCTTATAATGTTTGAAGGATCACCACTTAATTTTCTCAATAAGAAAAGGAATTTTTCCTTCTTAAATTAATAGTTATTAATAGTTTAATAGTTAGTTCAACTAACACGTCATAGAGCAAGTCTTGAAAATTGGCAGTTGCTAAATTAGCGATGGGTAGAGATATTTTATAACCATTTTAGCTTGGGCATCTATCTTTATGCTGTTCTTGAAACGTACAGAGACTTTATCTCACAACAAAAAGAGACACTCCAATTAATAAAGAGAGTATAATATAGTAAGAATACACCAATCACCTGAGGACAATTTAGCATTTGCTTGGTGACCCAAGAAGTCATCTGCGTTTTATTATATTTTCAGGGCCAGTAGTCAAGAAGGGGAGAGCAGCAGAAAAACACCAAATACAACTGCTAGCTTCACATGGGTAAATTTAAATGGTTGTGATGTGAGAGTCCCACCCATTCATCCCTTATTCCTTCACTCCAGACATTAAAAACCACCAAGACAAAAGAAATTCATTCTACTTCAAGGCTGTGGCCAACTTTCCTCCATCCTCCCTTCCTTTCTTCTCTTTTCATTTTAAAATAATTCCAGATTTACGGAACATTTCAAGAATAATATAAGGAACTCCTATATAGCCTTAATCAAGATTCAACAATTGATTACATTTTGTCTGATTTGCTCTATTAATTCTCTGTTCTCTCTCTCTCTCTTTCTCTCTCTCTCTCTCTCTCTGAACCATTTGACAGGTGGAAACATCACTGATTCAGGATTTTTCTTGGTCTCCTTACCAGTTGGGGACTTCTGGATGGTGATGCTGAAGGCCTTGCTTGGGGCACACTTCCTGAAACAGGAGGTGCCCCAGCCCATCAGCCTGCCAATTCTAGCTGTGCATTGGTTCCTGAGTTCTTGACCTGTGCCCAAGAAGAATGAGGACATGCTGACCATTCAAGGGTGAGGAGGGTGGAAAAGAATTTTACTGAGTAATGAAACAGGTTTTAGCAGAGAGAGGACACGGGCGTGGTCCCCTACCTGAAGCACCCATGTGGCTGGGTCCAGGACCTTTTATAGAGTAAGAATGAGGAGTGCATGTTGATTGGTTTATGAGTATGCAAAAAAAGTTAAAGTGAAGATACCACTCAAAGGTGGGCACAACTGTAAAGAACCAATTAGGAAAGGGCAGGTGTGTGTAAAATAGGTGAAAGGTTTGTATCAATCAGAGGAAAGTGGGCCAAACAGGAAGACAAGTACTCAATCTGGTCCAAGGATTTAACTTGTAGCTTGATTTTCAGGCTCTAAATTGACTTTGGCTTTGAGGTAGAGTTTACCCACCCCTATCTGTCCACGCATTTGGCTACCTCCGGCTGCTCTCATCAAGACCCTTTATTTTTTTTTTCTTTTTTTGAGTTGGAGTCTCGCACTGGTACCTGGGCTAGAGTGCAATGGCGCCATCTTGGCTCACTGCAACCTCTGCTTCCCGGGCTCAAGCGATTATCCTGCCTCAGCCTCCTGAGTAGCTGGGACTACAGGTGCCCACCACCATGCCTGGCTAATTTTTTGTATTTTTAGTAAGCATGGGGTTTCAGTATGTTAGCCAGGCTAGTCTTGAACTCCTGACCTCATGATCTGCCCACCTCAGCCTCCCAAAGTTCTGGGATTACAGGTGTGAGCCACCACACCCAGACAACCCTTTACTTTTAAATACTTCATTGTGTATTTCTTAAGTAAAAGTATATTCTGTTACATATTTTCTTTGACAGATTATCCAAATTGGGAAATTTAACATAGAAGCAAAATGTTTTTGAAATTTATAGGTCATATTCAAATTTTGTCAAATGTCTTAATAAAACACTTTCTAGATATTATTTTCTTAGCACACACTCAGGTATTTCAATTAGCTGTCATGTCTATGTAGTCTCCTTTCATTGGAAAGAGTCCCTTAGTCTTTGTTTTTGTTGACCCTGACATTTTTAAAGGGTACAGGCCAACTATTTTGTAGAAGAGTTCTGGTCTGGTGTTTCCTCATCATTAGGTTCAGGTTATATTTGACAGGAAAACTATGATACATTTTATCCTCAGTGCCTATTAAAAGCATGCACTATTTTTCCAATATTGGTAGATATAACATTATTACTTTCTTATTGTGGTATCCGTCAGGTTTCTCCATTAAGTAATTACTATTTTCCCTTTGTAATCAATATGCAATTTGTGGAGAAGATAACATAAGGCCATATAAATATCCAATACCTCATCAAACTTTAATCCTCTGCTTTTTTAATCCATTGATGATTTTCTGACTCCTATATGCTTCTATATTTACTGGCTAGCACCCCACTATAAGAGTGTTCTCTTCTATTCCATTTAAATATTTATGTATATATTTCCATCAGTAGGAACTCATGAATTTTTCCTTTAGATTATGTATTATAATCCATTATTATCACTCTTCTTTTCTACTTAAATTGTTTCAGGTTTGACCACTCAGAGCTCTTTCAAGATAACTCTTTAGTCTTTTTGACATGACCCCATCCCTCAGGGAGTACTTCTTTACTTTCTGGCTTAATAGAATATTCAAGGTTCTTTTTGTACTTTCACTGCTTCTGTTATAGAATTGGCCTTCTCCCCAAGGAATTGTGGTTCATTTTAGTAAATAATGGTATTTTGACACCCAAATTTGAGTACTATAATTTTGCTCATTGCTGCTAGTAGGTCACTGATCAAAGGCCTTGTCAGTCAACACAGTTAGAAAATATGTATGTATATATACATGTATACATACCCATATCTAAATGTATTTGCATATCCATCCATCTGTAAATAAATATTAAAAACCATGAACTCATACTGATAAATTTAATGTAACCCCATCATGGCACAGTCTATTCTGTCCCAAATTGCCAACCTATTCAGTGAAAGAGCTTGAACTTGATCTTAGATTTCTGTGACTCTAATAGTTCAGATACAAAACCTCTTGGAATAAAACTTACTGTCCAAGTCCTATCCATTGTACAGATACACCCTTCCCTCTACTCTCCTGAATATCAATTACCCTACTCTAGTGCTTCACATCAGTATTCGTTCTTTCTGAAGATAAACAGATAATAAGACAAAGTTTACTTTATATGATCATATCTGACAAAGAATTACAGTTCATGTTATTCTCAAGGTCTAAAAAGAAGGCTTTTAATATTATTTTTTATTCATTTACTGACCTTGATGAGTGTCACAGTAGATTCAGAATTGAATTTGCTCTTGAGTCTACTTCCAGCAACTCTTAAGTGATATTATAGAGCATCCTTTACAGATATATTAATCAGAAGACTTCTTCCCAATTTCTGTAAACCAAATATACTCTCCTCTAAAATGTGAACTATGTAATTAAAATAAACACACATCACATTTTTCTCCTATATTCATTTCATCCATAACACACTAGAATTTCTTTTTCACACCTACTTCAACAAACTATCACTGGACTAACTGAATAAGGAAGTATTTACACACACACACACACACACACACACACACACACACACACACATATATACATATCCTGAGAACATCATGAAACTCAAAAGTGAGCACAGAATATTCATTAGTTTCAATCCAAAACATGCACGTTATTTTTAGGATTTCAGAAGCTCTCTAAGATGTCTGGAATCCTCCCCAATGTTCCCCTGATCATGCAAATTATTAACACAACTCAGTATTTACATCCAGATTTTAGAAGACTTTTATAGCTATTAGCCTTATGTGCTCGGGAGTCTGTTAAAAGTGTATATTTGAGGGCCGGGCGCGATGGCTCACGCCTGTAATCCCAGCACTGTGGGAGGCCGAGGCGGGTGGATCACGAGGTCAAGAGATCGAGACCATCCTGGTCAACATGGTGAAACCCCGTCTCTACTAAAACTACAAAAAATTAGCTGGGCATGGTGGCGCGTGCCTGTAATCCCAGCTACTCAGGAGGCTGAGGCAGGAGAATTGCCTGAACCCAGGAGGCGGAGGTTGCGGTGACCCGAGATCGCGCCATTGCACTCCAGCCTGGGTAACATGAGTGAAACTCCGTCTCAAAAAAAAAAAAAAAAAAAAAAAAGTGTATATTTGAGTCCAACACTACGAAGACTTCCAGAAATCTGGGGTGATAAAGACTATGAGTACAAGAAGTTCAAGTTGAAATTGAGTAAAGAAAGTTGCCAAACAAAGAAATCAACAGTTTAGAAAAGTATGGACAATGTTTATTTTTAGCAAAGTTGATGGGATTGAAGTGTCAACACATAAGTATAATAACACTTACAATGGCACTGTGCCAATAGAAGCGAAAATACTGCCTGTTTTACTTGTAATTAAAAGCCTGTAAAATAAACAACCCTTTTCAAATACTAATTTTTGTCTTTTTTCACTCCGAGTAATATTTTAAAACTATTTTTGAGAGATTTAATTTTTTAAAATAAACTGTTTCTGACTGGGGACAAGAGTTAGAGATCAGTTTCATTTTTCTTCAAATAGATACCAAAAATATTTTACTTCTCTATGGAATTAATTCATTATTTTTCATTTAAAAATATATTTCTGTCCTAAACAGACATAATGAGAGCAGACAGAGCTCTAAAAAAGAGTACTTCATTGCCGGGCGCGGTGGCTCAAGCCTGTAATCCCAGCACTGTGGGAGGCCGAGGCGGGTGGATCACGAGGTCAAGAGATCGAGACCATCCTGGTCAACATGGTGAAACCCCGTCTCTACTAAAATTACAAAAAATTAGCTGGGCATGGTGGCGCGTGCCTGTAATCCCAGCTACTCAGGAGGCTGAGGCAGGAGAATTGCCTGAACCCGGGAGGCGTAGGTTGCGGTGAGCCGAGATCGCGCCATTGCACTCCAGCCTGGGTAACAAGAGCGAAACTCCGTCTCAAAAAAAAAAAAAAAAAAAAAAAAAAAAGAGTACTTCATTAATAGTGGAATTCAGAGTAGTGTTTAACTTGTAAATGTACAGTTAACCTTTAAACACACAGCTTTGAACTCTGCAGGTTCACTTCTGCATGGATTTTCTTCTGCCTCTGCCACCCTAATACAGCAAGACCAACCTCAACCTTCCTTTTCAACCTGCTTCAAGTGAGGGTGACAGAGATGAAGACTTTTAGGGTGATCCAGTTCCACTTAATGAATATTCTCTCCTTCATTTTCATAACAACATTTCCTTCCCTTCCCTTCCCTTCCCTTCCCTTCCCTTCCCTTCCCTTCCCTTCCCTTTCCTCCTTCCTTCCTCCCTTTCTTTCTTTCTCTCTTTCCTTTTTTCTTTCTCTCTTTCTCTTTCCTTCTTTTGACAGAGTTTTGCTCTTGTTACCCAGCCTGGAGTGCAATGGCATGATCTCAGCTCACTGCAGCCTCTGCCTCCTGGGTTCAAGTGATTCTCCTGCCTCAGCCTCCCAAGTAGCTGGGATCAGAGGCACCTGCTATCACGCTCAGATAATTCTTTGTATTTTTAGTAGAGATGGGGTTTCACCATGTTGGCCAGGTTGGTCTCAAACTCCGTACCTCAGGTGATCTACTGGCCTCGGCCTCCTAAGGTTCTGGGATTACAAGTGTGAGCCACTGCACCTGGCACAACATTTTATTTTCTCTAATTTATTGTAAGAATACAGTATATAATACATAAAACCTACAAATAAGTATTAAACTGTTTATGTAATTGGTAAGGTTTCCAGTCAATTGTAAGCTATTAGTGGTTAAGTTTTGGGGGAGTAAAAAGTTAGATGTAGATGTTCAACTGCACAGGCTTAGTGCCTCTAACCTCCACATAGTTTAGTGGTCAACTGTAATTCGTGTAAGTGTTCTTAAAATTGTTAAACTGAAAAACCCCAGAGAGAAAGAAGGGAGGAAGAACACTGATTGTGAGACACAAAATGTAAAGGTCAATGACTTCTGCTTAGAGAAATTTGGTTAAAAGACAACATAGACATTGTTCTCTTCCCGTTCTAAAGCTAGAACACTTGATATAAACTCTTCCTACCACTACATTGAGCAAAAGAGATAACAATTATTCTGGTATCTTATTTGTGGTAGGCATTTTGCAGAGATTAGGATCGTGTGCATCAAGCATTCCATGGAAGTATATCATAGAAGGTAGTAAAAGAAGTAGTTATATATATACAGAGTATTTAAAATGGCACAATAACCTTTAACAGAGGGAGAAGAACCAAAAAATGGGTTAGTGGACAACATAGAAACATAATAATGAAAGTATACAAGTATTCAAATAGTTATAGAATAGAACAGTTCTTTAGCCATATCCAGTTCTACTCTTAGACCTGGACTCTGCCCTCAGCCCCTGCCTTTTGAGTTTTTCTGGCTGTACTTCTTTTCATAATGTGTGGAGTCCACAGGACTGAGCTTATGTGCTCACCTGAAGATGACACATATGCATGCCCAGAGCAGCTGGGCAGCTTTTATCATTCAGAAAATTGCGCTTTGAATCGTGTTAATTATCCACAACTGTGTTGACTTAGAATCTATGTTATTAAATCTTTACTGAATAAATGCTAGGAGGAACAGCGAGTAGGGTTTGGGTAGTTGCAATTGCCCTCTGACAGCAGCTGACGACTTCTCTAGCCCACTTGTTCACTGGACATGGCGTGTGAGTGTATTTTATTCATCCATCTTGGAGTCAGGGTTTGCAGGACAGACCCCAACAGTGGTGATCAATGTCTCACTGGGTCATTGGGGTACCTGAGGGGTATCCAAGAGATGACTGTGGGTAGCTGGCAGAGGGAGTTTGGAAATGTGACTTGTTATGGCGCAGAATTGATCTGGGGCAGAAAGAGAAACAGGGCAGTCACAGGCTTGGTTTCATGTCTTAGTTCTCCTCGTGCTACCCCAGTCTGGGGTGGAACTCTGAGAAGTCAGAGGCAGATGTTTGAGAATTCAAATTCAATCCTAACTTCAAGTTGTTAGGAAGGTAAATTTTTCAAGGAAGAAGACAAGATATGTTATCTTGGCTTGATTGATAATGTTTAATATTAGGTTGGTGCAAAAAGAATTGCAGTTTTTGCCACTATTTTTAATATTTAGAGATTTGGTATATTGGTCTCTTTTCGTATTTTGGCCTAGGCCCTACAGATGTTGGGGGTGGGGCACAACTAACAAAATCTTATTTTTAGTTTCACCAACTCCCTAGAGAGAAGAGAATTTTCAGTTAATATGAGGATAAAAATCATTTCTAATCTGGTGTCTTTTTGGTTTTAAGTGTGTGTTTGATTTGTGTATTTGAATAACTGC
This sequence comes from Sapajus apella, assembly GCF_009761245.1. NCBI lineage: Eukaryota > Metazoa > Chordata > Mammalia > Primates > Cebidae > Sapajus > Sapajus apella. The sequence goes on along the minus strand of NW_022436943.1, from coordinate 12,404,290 downwards.
TTATGTTAACTTTTCATGAACACTAGGTGCTTTCTTGTAGAAAGGACTTCGCTCATGCTCAAGTATTTTTTTTTTTTTTTTGTCATTATAAAGTCCTTTAGAGATATTCAAATGTCAGACGCCATCAAGATTCTGATGCCCAGGCTGCAGATGAGCTGGTCAGTGCCCTCTTATAGACTGCATGACCATGTTCCGTGTGATCCATGAGGAAGCAGTCCTCTGCTTAAGACCTTGTAATTGTGTAGCTGAAAGTGACTTTGAATAATCTAGTTCAATAATTTTCATTGTACAGGTAAAGAAACTTATGCTCAAACATCTCAACACTGATAACCTGTCCTACACAAAAATAAAAATAATTTATTTTGCCTAAAGAATAAAAAGCTCTTAATAAGTGCTAGAGTTTTTAAAGTGATTTTTAATTTTTTTTAATCCCATTAACGTGTTTAGCTTTGAGATGGAATGAGTATTGATTTTCAGAGTTCTTATCAAAATGCAGATACTTCTAAGGACAAAAGCCTTATGTGTTGTAAGCTAAGCTAGTCGATAGCTGAGGTCTTAGAAATTGAACACGTCTCAGGAGCCTACAGGATGAAAGGCAGGAAGCAGGGGCAGATTGAGGAGGTGTGTTGGTCAGTGAGATGGGAGACAGCCAGAAAGCATAGCCTACAAGAAAATCTTGTCTAAGGCCAGTCCTGTATGTAGTAAGATGCTGACTGGAGAAAAAGTGGCCCAGTTGTTGGATCTGCAGCACAGAACAGGCCTTGTAGCAAACAGGAAGTGACAAAAATAACTACCTTTTCAACACACACAGCAGCTTTAAATGGTGCACAATGAATTTTTCATCTATCAATTACACTGCAAACTAGAAAGTCACAGATAACAAGGATGCTTCCTTATGTCACTTCAGGGGACTGTTTAAAAATAGAAGATTGCCGGAAAACAGGAGAAGCATAATCAATACTGTGATTAATGGCAGTAATTTCACACAAACATCTGGACAATTAAATATGCTCTTTAGGAGGTGTTTTGCCTGGTGACTAGTGAAGGAATGAATGAGTTTCAAATCAAATATCACTGTCAGTATACTGAATAATTCACAGCCACAAACAACTTCAAACTGGAACATTCCCAGCTGTCAAATCTATAAAAAGTCTTATTTTAAAGAAAATATACTGTACGTCAGTCAGCTTTTCATTCTGCAATCCTTGTTCATTTTAATTTAAAGACACTCTAACAAGTATATACACACACACTGTCTATTTGAACTCAAATGTTAGCTATGCATTATGGGAAATAAAATGACTGTCACATGACTTCTGCTTCCAGCAAAGTTAACATTTTTGTTGACTAAGCAAAGAATATCCCAGGAAACAATTAGCAAGCTATTGTGTTTGTGTTTCCAAACCTGGGCCAACCATAAAAAATATTTGAGATGTTTGTTAAATTCAATTCATCAAGTTGAGTGTAGAACTCAGGAACCTGTATCGCCACATACAGTAGTCCATCTTTAAGAAACATTTCAGTACTGTTTCTAAGAAATCATGACCTAAAATCAATACCTAAAATACATAATCCAAGAGATGAAACTATTTGACAAAAAAATAGTCCCAAAATGCACTGCCATGTTAACACCTTATTTTGGGCAATTTACTAAGAGCTACATTACTACACACATTTAAAAAAAAATAAAATCTTGTCATTCTAACAATTTCCTCACTGCAACCACCTGTAGAATCTTGGAAAACAAAAGGACTTGTAAAATAATCATTTTTACACATGGGAAACAAGAAAGTCAGGGAGATGATTTGCCTGGTCCCAAAATTTAGTTAGTGATTCACTGGAATTCTATTCAGATCTATTCACTATACCACACTGTCCCTCTCAATAAAAAGTGCTATCACTAGTTAGAACACTTTGGTAGCTTTGCTGCAAGTTCAAATACTTGGATATCTACTAACAAGCCAACTGACAATGTTATACCTCTTATAGCTTTCAAAAAAAATGTTCTTACATCTAAAGTATTATGATATTTTATAGTCAGAAAATTCAAACCATGAGCAATGTCATCAGTTAAGTAGATATTGATTTCAATTATGGGAAAGCATTGCTGTGGAAAGAGACTACTCCACTTCTAAAAACTGAAACAATGAAGAATGTCCACTGGAAAATTGGTTACTGTGATTCCAGTCGTGTCCCTTTCAACTCCCAGATCATCTTGCCAAACAATTATCCACCATCTATGCATCAGTGCAGACACTTACTTCAGACCATCTCTCTCCAGGCAAAGTCAAGATTTATCATTTGAAGAATTTCTTTTCCTCACTCTCTTTCAGAGCCACTTCTTGGTTGGACTATTTCACTGCAACAGTCCTCTTCAGTAGGTGACAGCCTTTCAAGTAATCCATAAAACAGGTTAAAAAGTTTCTTCCTCAGGCTACTGCTGCAGCTTAAGGGAAGTGTGACCTTGTAGCAGGTACAGGTGAATCGGGAATGTGTACTGCTTCTTCATGCCACTTGAACATTCAGGGCCTGTTTGGACCTCATCTGATATACATCTCTTCTGCTTGATGATGGCGTCCTACTGGCATATTTGACCTTATGGCATGGTAGATCAGATATTCAATTAATAAAAAGTGTGAGTATCTTTGTGGTTTGTGGTTCAGTACCTTGTAGGACACAGTAGCAAGTTAAGAATGATTTTTCAATTGAGAACAGTTACTTGCTGAAAGGTACATTTTTTTTTCCAGAACTTTGAAGACTTTGCATATTACAGATTTCTGCTGATTGAATCTGCCAAATACACTTTAGGTAGATACACTCAGTTATGACAGCAATTGTCGATGCTATGGACAAACATCTCTTTCTTTTTTTGAGTCTTCAGCAAATCCAGGAGTCTTTTGTATTATTGAGTGAACAGGTTGAAGAACCACATCACAAAGTATTACATGTGTGTCTCTTTTGATGGTGCTGTCTGCAAAGTGCAGCAACTTCGGTGTAAATTTAGAGGAAATATTCTAACACAGCCTAAACAATTAGACACCCAGACATTTCCTTGAACAGAGCATACTTCCTCATAACATTAATTTCACATTTTTTGGCATGCATGCATCTGTATCTCTTAGCTCTCCTTAGCTAGGTTCTATGGGCATGCTGTCATCAGTGTAGTTGTCAAGTATGAATTCCTTATAAGAGGCAGAATGATTAAAATGGCCGGGTGCAGTGGCTCACACCTATAATCCCAGCACTTAGGGAGGCCGAGGAGGTGGATCACTTGATGTTAGGAGTTAGAAATCAGCCTGGCCAACATGGTAAAACCCCATTTCTACTAAAAACAAACAAACAAAAAAATTAGCTGGGTCTGGGTCTGGTGGCAGGAGCCTGTAATCCCAGCTACTCAGGAGGCTGAGGCAGAAGAATTGCTTGAACTTGCAAGACGAAGGCTGTAGTGAGCCAAGACTGTGCCAATGCACTCAAACCTGGGACAGCTGGAGCAAAACCCCATCTCAAAAAAAGATTAATTTACCCTTAAACTAAATTGTAACACATATTTGACAGAACATGGTGGCAATGTGGTAAAGGTGTACTGCTATCCTTGCTAAGTGAGATAACTAAATTTGATGTTGTATACTTAGCGGAATGCATTAAGAAATCACCTGCCAGATCAGTGACTACACATTAAGTGACAGAGGCTATACAAATTATTTCAGTAAAGAGATCCACATATGGAATAGATGTGGCAGTTTAAATTATCATCTATTATCATTGTGATAATCTATCATCATTTTCCAGATCCCATTCACATTTTCTACTAGCTAAAGAGGAGAGTTAAATATTAGTGTGATACCAATCACAATTCTTCAAGTTGTTGATGATTATCCTAGCTAATTTTTCTGCATTTACTCCAGACATGTAGTTTTACTTTTGTTATGTAGACAGAGCATTTGTAGCTTCTATTTGGCCCTACTTACTGTAATCACTCTTCACTTAGGTGTCCGAGATAGAGGTTCTAACAGATGTTAAATGTAATATTTAAAATTCACTAGAGAAATAATCATAGTATATGTTGGAATCAAAGTGGGGCTATGTTGAATGAAAACCTCTCTCCATAAGATCAAAGTTGCTATTTAAGACTTTAAGAATGAGAGTTAGAACAGAGTCATTATCAAAATATTCCTGAAAAGTCTGAATATTTACCTTATTTTAGAACATAATTACATTGTGAAATGGTCACAGATAATTTTGATAACGTTAAAAATTTATTCCTCAAGGATAACTAGGTGCATTGCTTTACCTTAAAATTTCAACAGATGCTGAGTCTATGGACTGATTCAGGCCTGATAACTGGGAAAGAGCTCTAGCTCTCCAAAGAGGTGGCTTGAGTCAGGCCATAAGGGGCTTTAATGGTTAAATAGCTACCTCCAAAGATCCACAAACATAACCACACTGCTCTTGTTCCTGGTGGCCAATGATAGCTACTGCTACTGGTGCCTTTCGAATCTTGGGATCTATCGTCCTCATTGAGATAGTAAGCTGTTTTTAAAGTCGTTTTTCTCATTAGCACCGCTACTTAGCAGAGAACAACTTTTAAAACACTTTTTCAAAGGGGATGTTGCTCTTCTCCTCATCAAAGGAAATGACTGGATATGACAGGGTATATGAGTGAGTGAGCTATGTGTGGATACAGAATTCTAACACTGCCATCTTATTTAGTCTTTGTATTTCTTATTCTTTATCAAGGAATTGTTGGCATCTCATTTTTAATTAGTTGAACAAATAATGATTCCAGGTTTACAATATTCCATGCTGTTCGATCTGGCTCATTTGTTACAGAATATGTAGTAGTTAAACTCACATTGGTAAGTTTTGCCAATTAAAAATATGTGTTTCTCCTTTCTTGGTCTAGTATCTTCAGAACACTTGCGCATATGTATCAGAACCCGGATGGCATGAATTTTCTAGTTTTTTGGTATATAAGCTGTTTTCTCAATGCTTGATATTATAATTACTTTCTTCTCAGGGTATGTTGGAATATGACTCTAGGCTTATCTCTGGAGACATTGAAATGTGTTAAGAACAAGGCAAAGACTTTATTAACTTGTCTTTACAGGGTAACTCCATTGTAGAAGTCCCTATAGAGTCTTTCAACAAGGCAGGAACCACCTCATCAGGTTAGGAAAATGAGATATTTAAACTAACAGTGGGCTGTGAATTGTGAAGTCATGTGAATCCTATAAGTTCTCCAATATCCATTCATTTTAATTAGTAGGTTCTATTCTTTCCCAGCCCTAACCTTTAGGGTTTATGTAAGAGATCTAATGTGGCTATGAATAATAGACAGTGGAATGTGGCAGCATGCTGCATCAAATGAGGGTTTTGTTTCTAACTTGCTCAGAACAGTGGCTGCAAAAGGTAAGAAATTCAGAAATATTCCATGCTCATGGTTAGGAAGAATCAATATCGTGAAAATGGCCATACTGCCCAAAGTAATTTACAGATTCAATGCTATCCCCATCAAGCTACCAATGACCTTCTTCACAGAACTGGAAAAAACCACCTTAAACTTCATGTGGAACCAAAAGACAGCCCGCATAGCCAAGTCAATTCTAAGCAAAAAGAACGAAGCTGGAGGCATCATACTACCTGACTTCACACTACACTACAAGGCTACAGTAATTAAACAGCATGGTACTGGTACCTAAACAGAGATATAGACCAATGGAACAGAACAGAGGCCTCAGAGGCAACGCTACACATCTACAACCATCAGATCTTTGACAAACCCGACAAAAACAAACAATGGGGAAAGGATTCCCTGTTTAATAAATGGTGCTGGGAAAACTGGTTAGCCATGTGCAGAAAGTAGAAACTGGACCCCTTCCTGACACCTCACAGTAAAATTTAACTCCTGATGAATTAACGCCTTAAATGTAAGACCTAACATCATAAAAGCCCTAGAAGAAAACCTAGGCAAAACCATTCAGGACATAGGCATAGGCAAGGATTTCATAACTAAAACACCAAAAACATTGGCAACAAAAGCCAAAATAGACAAATGGGACGTAATCAAACTCCAGAGCTTCTGCACAGCAAAAGAAACAATCATTAGGGTGAATTGGCAACCAACAGAATGGGAAAAAAATTTTTGCAATCTAGCCATCTGACAAAGGGCTAATATCCAGCATCTACAAGGAACTAAAACAGATTTACAATAAAAAAACTAACAAGCCCATTCAAAAGTGGGTGAAGGATATGAATAGACATTTTACAAAAGAAGACATATATGAGGCCAACAAACATGAAAAAATGCTCATCATCACTGGTCATTAGAGAAATGCAAATCAAAACCACATTGAGATACCATCTCATGCCAGTTAGAATGGCGATCATTAAAAAATCTGGAGACAACAGATGCTGGAGAGGATGTGGAGAAATAGGAACACTTTTACACTGTTGGTGGGAGTGTAAATTAGTTCAACCATTGTGGAAGACAGTGTGGCACTTCCTCAAGGACCTAGAAATAGAGATTCCATTTAACCCAGCAATCCCATTACTGGGTATATATCCAAAGGATTATAAGGCGTTCTATTATAAGGCCACATGCACATGAATGTTCATTGCAGCACTGTTTACAATAGCAAAGACTTGGAACCAACCCAAATGCCCATCAATGATAGACTTGACAGGGAAAATGTCGTACATATACGCCATGAAATACTATGCAGCCATAAAAAATGATGAGTTCATGTCCTTTGTAGGGACATGGATGAACCTGGAAACCATCATTCTCAGCAAACTGACACAAGAACAGAAAATCAAACACTGCATGTTCTCACTCATAGGCGGGTGTTGAACAATAAGAACACATGGACATAGGGAGGGGACCATCACACACCAGGGTCTTTGGGGGGGAACTAGGCATGGGACGGTGGAGGGTGGCGAGTTATGGAGGGATAACATGGGGAGAAATGCCAGATACAGGTGATGGGGAGAATGACAGCAAACCACATTGCCATGTGTGTACCTATGCAACAATCTTGCATGTTCTTCACATGTACCCCAAAACCTAAAATGCAATAAAATCTATATATTAAAAAAAAAGAAAAAAAAAATGAAAATACACAAGAAAAGCCTGCCATGTCATGAAATACCAGAAAGCAAGGGAGATGGCCAAGACCGAGGTTGCCTCAAAGGATCAGAGCCATCTGAAAGGGCTCCCACCAGCAAAGATGGTTTAATTTAAGCACCCATGGCATAATTACCGTAATAGACTGAAACCCACAAAACATGTTTAAATTTACAAATTCATACTGATACTATTTAGAACATTAAATTAATTTTTAAATGATTACTTATTGTAAATCACATTTGAAGGATGTAAAGGACTTAATTCAGTATTTTGAAAACTAGTAAATACAGGGAAAGGATAAACCAGTGGCCCCGCTTTCCTCTGCAATCCAAAGCCTAGGAACAATCCATGTGGTTCATGGAGGGGATTTAAGCATTCCAGTTAACTAGCGAGGATGGACTGACAGGCTGTACCTTTCCACTTATCAACCCCTGATAAATGAATGAACCTAACAATGTGAGTGCCACACGTGTGGAGACAATCACGTATTTTGTGTCACAAAGAAACAAAATGTGTTTTTTTTTTCCTTGCCAGGAAAGAAACCCAAACCTGAATCTCACCAAACCTCCCAACATGACCGCCCACCCACAGGAAATCCAGGGGACAGAGTACTCACCACGACACGGTGGCAGGTAGGCCTCCAGCAAGCTCCAGACTGTGGGGACTCTGCAGGAAAAGTGGCCTAGTTTCTTTATAAATAAAGCAAGGAGGAAAGGGAAGGAGTGAGGCAGAGAGGGAACCTGTAGATTGCAAGAGACTTGGGAGCCTTACGGACCAATTACACGGCCTGGTGCTTATTTAGATGATTTAAACAACCAATTTGTAGAGAAAATTGGGAGAAGACTGAATTTTATCTGCATAGCTGATGGTATAAAAGAATCATTGCTATTTTGTTTGAATGTGATAATGTGATTTTTTAATAATGTAATTTTTTAATAAAAGGAATCCATATCTTTAAAAAATGTTAAGAAATTCATAAAAAGTTCTTAATTTTCAGTAAATACCTGATATGGTTTTTCTGTGTCCCCACCATAATCCCCACATGTTGTGGGAGGGACCCAGTGGGAGGTAATGAATCATGGGGTTGGTTACCCTCATGTTGTTTTTGTGGTAGTGAGTTCTCACAAGGTCTGAGGATTTTATAAGGGGCTTTTACCCCTTTTTCTTGGCACTTCTCCTTCCTGCTGCCATGTGAAGGACATGCTTCTCTTTCTGCCATGATTGTTAAGTTTCCTGAAGCCTCCCCAGCCATGCTGAACCATGAATCAATTTAACCTCTTTCTTTTGTAAATTACCCAGTTTGGGATATGTCTTTATTATCCACATGAGAATGGACTAATATAATGCCTGAGCCAATAAACTATAAATTTAGCTTACAATTTTCCTTTTTAAATCTTTCATGTGTTATTAGAAGTAATTAGCTTACAATTTTCCTTTTTAAATCTTTCATGTGTTATTAGAAGTAAAGTCTTCAGGGCTGGGTGCACTGGCTCATTCCTGTAATCCCAGCACTTTGGAAGTCTAAGGTAAGTGGATTGCTTAGCTCAGAAGTTTGAGAACAGCCTGGGCAACATGGCAAAAACCCACCTTTACAAAAAAATACAAAAACTAAGTGTAGTGGTGAACATCTGTAGTCCCAGCTATTCAGGAGGCTGAGCTGGGAGGGTCACTTGATCCCAAGAGGTTGAGGCTGCAGTGAACAGTGATCATGCTGCTGAATTCCAACCTGGGCAACAGAGTGACACCCTATCTCAAAAAAAAAAAAAAAAAGAAAGAAAGAAAAAAGAAAAAGAAGTAATGCCTTCAGTTCATAGTCTTTGAGACTTTTAAGTCTTTCATACAGTTATATAGCAGCAGAGCCTGGGTCTTCTAAAGCCTTGCCTTCTGTTGTATCCGATTCCAGGTAATGAAACATAATAATTTAGCTATCTGTTTTCCTCCAGTGTGCTGTTAGCTGTCAAATATATGCCCCTTTAAGATAGGTGAATTTTTACTATTCAGTGTCTAACCAGGACAGATATACAATTTTTAGTCCTTCTATTCCCCCAAGTTGCTACTGACAACAACCACTTCAGTTCGGAGTTAGTCATATGCCAGGAAACCAACTCTGACTGGCTTTAACCAAAAACAAATTCATTAAAATAGCTGGTGGGTAGTAGCTTACACAATCACCAGGTGGGCTGGCTGAAAAAGAGGCATCCAATTCCTTTATGATCTAACTCTTGCCTATATCTTTGAATTTACTTTTCATAACTCTCCTTTATGTAAATTGCCCTTTAGTTCTGGAATAATTCAATTACCAAATGTGCTATGCTCTCAAACCTGTATGCTTTCCCATAAGCTGTACTTTTTGCTTGAAATGATACTTTCCTACTTTTAAACTCCTAATCTCCTACTTTTGTTCATGTATTACCTTCTTTATCGTCTTCTCTGATAATCCCAAATAGAATTGCCATTGAGAATCTGTCATGATCTTTTACCCATTACAATACATGTTATCATACTGTATACTATATTACATTGTTCCATGCATTTTATGCTATATAACTATACTAATTACAATGAAGTATGATAGTTTAAACAAATTTGATTCCCCTGCTTGATTTTGCTTAGCCTCTGTTCTAGCAAATATTTGAAATGTAGGAAATATTCAATTAACATTGAATGAAGAGATAAATGAGGCAATAATCATTTTTCGGAAAGGATAATTTATGAATTCATAGTAACAGATAACATTTTATTGTTACAAGTATTTCTTTAAGGCATATAAAATTTTCTCTCTCTGATTTTAAGTCTCACCCATTTCTTCAGGATCCTCACTTTCTGGTTGTGAAGATGACCTACAGCTGGTTGGTATCTTGTTCTAATTTAACTTTACTCACTGTTGCTTACCCCACTGATCCTTTCCTTTGAAGAGTATTTCTCACACTCAATAAAATGGAAAAATGTATCACCCCTAAGCTCTTATCATCCAAAAACATCTGACCAAATATCCCCCTAAGGCCGAGGCTAACTGTTCTGACAAGCCGTTGCAAAGATTTTCATGACTTCTTTTTCTCTGCCAAGTGAGAGATCACAAAGGCTGTAAAAGAGGAGGAGATAATTGGGAGGAAAAGACTATGCTGGGACGTGGGTGAAAAGAAAAACAACGATCAAATGAGTCTAATTAATCCCTAATGACAGACGCAAAGCAGTGGAGTCATGGTCAGAGCATTCCTATTTCCGTGAAAATTTTGGACGTGTTCACCACAGGTTGCTTTTGTGATAAACTCTCTACTATCGGATTAGTAAAGTTACACCATTTAAAACATTGCATAATGGTAAAACAATGCCATAAAATATAATCATTCCCAATTCCAGCCCCACTCATATAGTCTTCCTCTGCAAAAATCTTTTCTGATGTTTTTGGCTGATTTTTTCCTTGGCATTTAGCATGGCAGAATTCCTAAGTAATACGTAAGTATTTTAACTTTATAGCAATATTAGACATCATTTCTTATAATGTTAGATGAAGATTAATCTGTCTTCTGTGTCATCTCTTCCACTTCTCCTCCCTATTCTCTTTATTGTTTTATTATAATTGTTGCTTAAATAAAAGTCCAGTTTGCATATTTTACCGCCTATAGCTAGAACTGAGCATTAATTGGATCTTTATTAGAATTAAAACATATTTCTTAATAAGCGCCTTGTTTTTACATTTGCTTCATTTTTTGGTACCTAATGGGTTAAATCTCTATACACTCCAATTGTCTCTAGGTACAATTTCCCACAAGGCCTGCCACATCAAATAATTAATTGGTTTCACTTTGTGTATTGTTTCACTCTGTGTGCGTATGCATCATACTCACACGCACATACATATACGTAGAATTTCCTTACAGAGTCATCGATTCTCCTATTTAGACTAGTTATTATCTAGGTCTGCTATGCAGGATTTACCTTTGCTTTTATTTTAGGTATTTTTTTCCGTCAAGAAATGAATTCTCTATTCCTTAGATCTTAAGTGTTCTTATTTTTAATTTATTTTCTCGTTTTGATGAAGCCCATTCTAACGTATCATTGTAGGTTAAAAATCATGCTGTAATGACAAAGTCATGAGTATAAAAGCTCTTAACATGCTTATCTATTAATCATGCTGCTCCAGTCTGAACTGCTTGTCTTCTATGCTTACTATCAGTATGCACATAATCAGTATGAACTGCACATAATCAGTATGAACTGCTTATGTGCACAGTTGTAATCTTGAGGTACCCGTCGCCATACTCTTGGTCTTTCAGGTAATTCCTTTACTGCTTTATTTCTTCTTTTTTTTTTTTTTTAACTCAATTTATTTTGTTTTTACTAAATTCTATGTCTCTTTTTGGACTTCTCATTATTTAGGGAAGCACATCTTTTAGCTGAGAACTGCAACACGAGAGTAAAATACTTTTCAGAACTCACCTGGCTTTATTCTACTCTACATTTAATATTTGCCTGTATATACACTTATAGATTAAAAACCATTTTCAATCAAAAATTTGAAGACAACACTCTATAATATTCAAATTGTCAGTGTTCTTTTGGAAAAAAATCTAAGGCCATTCCAATTTGTTATGTTTGTAAGTGAATTTTCTACCCTGCCTCTGAAAGTTTACACAGTGTTTTCTTTCTCATTCATGATCTGAATTTTCACTGTGATTTATTGTGTGCCCATTTTCACCCATTAGACTTGACAACTCTATGTTCTTTCAACCTGGAAACTCAAGTCTCTAAATTCCAGAAAATTTTACCAAATTGTATGGTAATTATTTCTACCCTTCCTTTTCTTGTTCTCTTTTTCTGGAACTCCCAATTATTTGAATGTTATCCCTCCTAGATCCCATTAACACAGCCAATGTTTCCAATCAGCTTTTAGTTTACTCCTGTTGAATGACATCAGATAACCAAGGGCTATCTTGGCCATATATATATATATATGTATCGAGAGAGAAAAAGAGAGAGAGAGAGAGAGAGACAGAGAGACAGAGAGAGAGAAAAAGGATTTTGAGATAAAGTCTCACTCTGTTGCCAGGCTACAGTGCAGTGGTGTCATCTCAGCTAACTGCAACCTCCACCTCCTGGGTTCAAGTGATTCTCCTGCCTCAGCTTCCTGAATAGCTGGGATTACAGGCACCCACCATCACACCTGGCTAATTTTTGTATTTTACTAGAGACGGGGTTTCACCATGTAGGCCAGGATGGTCTGGATCCCCTGACCTCGTGATCCACCCACATCGGCCTCCCAAAGTGCTGGGATTACAGGCGTGAGCCACCATACCTGGCCCAGTATGAAATTTAATAAAGGATAATCCTGCTAGCCATTCGTTGAGAAATTCCTGGGTACTGAATTTTATTATCTTTCCTCTTGAGTTGTCAGATTCACTAGAAAAGAATGTTTCACTTTCTGACATAGAAAAATAGAGACAAACAAATAAGACAGAAATGTCAACGCTGATGTTCCTGTGGTGAGACAGAGGAAGAATTCTGCATTGGTCTCAGAATTCAGCATTGAAATATAGAACAGGGGGTTCATCTAATCCTCTGTTTTGATATGGAAAGTCCCAATTCAGAGACTTTATTTTACCCTTTCTATAGATCAAACCTTTGAGTTTTGGGCTAGAAAGAGTGAGTTGATCAATGGCAGGAGGGCATGGACAGGATCTGGAGTACTTAACTGTTCCTTATAGTTTTACATTCTTATTTTAGTCAACTTCATTAATTTCATGTCCACAGCTGCTTAGGTGCTTCCATTCCCCCAGCATTCAGCACATATGTGTGATGGAGTTGGGTTTGCTCTCTGCTTGCCCTGCCAGTTTCTATGATTTGGTTTCCTTGGTTCTGCTAAGCCAGTTAACAGGTGTCCACCTGTTTTCAGCTTCTCAAATGTTGCCATGTTCTTCTCGCTTATATTTCCTTTTCCTAGGTCTTTGAAAACAAAGAAAATGAAATCGATTTTTCTACAGTTTTAGTAGGGCTTTGGAGAGAAGGAAATTATATACCTGTGGCTGATCTATCATTTGACCTAAAAATTTGGTGACAGCTCTTAGGCGCATGTCACACACCAGGTAAACTCTAGAATGAGTTCTTACTTAAAAATTATTGTAAGTATAATGGTCCAATAACAGCTTTTCAAGGTAACAAATAACTTTAAAAATCAGCCTCTATTGCTGCTTTTGAACTGCTTATTCACATCCTTTCTTTCATTCTTGACTTGGCTCTTTCCCTTTGGATCACCTCACCAATTTTTAGTTTCCTCCAGATTAAACACCATGCTTGACATGCTGTCCTGTAGACCCAACACTAGACCTGGAACGCATTCTCCTCTGAATAGGCAAAATTACTCCTATTTCAGTCTTTTCATAATGTCTGTTTTATAAGGGAATTTGTTCTACCACCTTATGGTAAGTAACAAATAAATATTTCTTTGATGTCTATGCACAGATTTGAGAAAGTAGAATTTGTTTTTTGAAAATTTTAAATTCTGATAATTGATCTGCCAACAAAGAGGTTTCCCACTTTATTTGGCTATTATAAAAAAAATTTCCTCTTGGTTTAAAAGATGATTATTAGAAGTAAAAGATTAAGGCAGGGCACAGTGGCTCACACCTGTAGTCCCAGCACTTTGGGAGTCTGAGGCAGGTGGATCACCTGAGGTCAGGTGTTTGAGACTATCTTGGCCAATATGGCAAAACACCATCTCTACTAAAAATACAAAAATTAGCTGGATGTGGTGGCAGGTGCCTGTAATCCCAGCTACTTGGGAGGCTGAGGCAAGAGAATTGCTTGAACTCAGGAAGTGGAGGTTGCAGTGAGCACAGATTGTGCCACTGCACTCCAGCCTGGGCAACAGAGCGACACTCTATTTCAAAACAAACCAAAAAGAAGTAAACGATTAATATAAAAAAGACTAGTCTAAACTTGAGGCTTTCTTTATCATTTAATAAGCAATAAGAAATATTTAAAGAGCTTTAGAGAAAATAAGTAAGGTGTTAGAAAAAAATCAAGGTCAAATGCTTAAAATATTTGCTCTTATAACACAAATGCTTTAAAATATCTTAATTCATAAGATTCTTAGAAAGTGGGTTGGAGAATACAACAATGCAAAATAAAGTTTCTGTAATTCCGGTTATAGTAAAGAATACAATTCAGTTTAGTATAGTAAACATATTTTTAGCTCTGTCCTGTGTAAGGCACTGCATTCGATTCTGTAACAGGAGAAAAAGAAAAAAAAAAAAAACAGTAAGAAGAATATAATTCCCAGAGGCTTAGACATTAACAAGAAATTAATTTTAAAGGTTGACATAAAATTATAAGCTTTGTCTAAAATGTTGGCTAAGAGTATGTTCATATAACATTATAAAATTGGAATATTTTTCAAGAAAAAGGGAGAGAATATTATTGAAACTAGGAGAATCCTAGTAAAACACAATGCAAACAGATGACATGAAGTTTCAAAGGTGGGGGAGTTTTTATCTATTCACTGAGGTCAGGGAAGATAGGGAAGCTGGAATTCAAAGTAGAGAGCACAGCATGTACAAAAACATGGATAAGAGATGACAGATAATTGGATGGCTTTAGGTATAAAAATATATAATGATATACTCTGAGGAAAAAATCTTGAAAGACAAGTAGAGAATAGATGTTGAAGGGTCTGCGTATAAAATCTTTGTTTTTAAGATTTTAAGAGGAATGATATGATTCGAACTCTAATTTGAGAAGACTGGCCAGAAACATGCAGACAGGATGCAAAATAGTGATTGAATAAGGCAAGAACACTGAGAAGGCAAGAAATAATGAACCTGAAATAGGGTAAGAATGCCAAGGAAATCAGATGGAATTGATACCATGCAGAACTAGAAGTAGAATTCATAGATATGGTAGATGTCGAACGGGGCATGTGTGTCAAAGGGAGGAGAAGGCCAAGAACTTGTGAAGTTTTAATGGATAAGTAAATAAGAGAATGTAGTGCCATTAAGTAGATTAGATAATTCAGGAGGAATTTTGAAGGAAGAGAAGGGATGGTGGTGAGTTTTAAATTTAGTAGATTGAATCTGGGAAGCTAAAAAAAATTCAAATCAATTTGTCTAGCAAGTGGGTGGCAATTGTGAATCTGAATTTCACAGCACACCATAGTCATAAAGCTAAAGCCATGGATGGGAACAAGGGTCCAGAAAAGAGGGTAGAAATAAAGGAAGTTAACAACATGGTGGTGGTGGTGGGGGTCATGTAAACTCACAAAAATTAGTTTAAAAAGTTAACATGGTGAGGGGAAAATCCTAAACTCTAATGTCTAGAAGCCAATAATGTATTGAAGACTATGAGCTAGGTACTCCACCAGCATCTGGGGATGAAAAAGGTAGAAAAAAATGAATAGCCCTACCAGCAAGGAGCTGCCTAGAACAAATATTAATGGCAGAGTAATTATTGGTACTAAATACTGTGAGGAAGTCCACTAAGGTAGGAAATAAAGACTCAATTTAGTGATGACCATATATTTAATTTACCTTTGATAAAATAAGTCTAGGGAAGTAGTGAGGAGTGCAGCAAAATTATAAGAAGGAAAGAATGAGGGTGTGGAAAATAAAAAAAAATGGATTGTAAATTTTTCTTTCAAGGAATAATGCAATTGAGAAAGAGAGAATGAAAGAAAAGAAGGAAAGGGAGGGAAGAGAAGAAGGAGGGGAAGGAAGAGGAACAGTAGGAGGGGAGAGCCAGTGGCACACTGGGACAACTAATTTGAGAGGGTGACTGAATGCATCGAATTAGGTTGAAGTTATGCCCATTCAAATACTTCTAAAAAACAATTTAAAATATGCAAACATTATTATCCACCTCAATAAATAATATCTATTCCTACAGTGAGCTAGGTGTATTACTAGACTATCTATATTTGTATTCTTTTTCTATACAAGTTGTTATTCTAATTTAGTCCTTGATTGTGGCAAAGTCATGTAATATATACCATATAACATTATATTTTGATATTAAATGAATCCATATACATAAGAAAAATAAATTATCTACTGAGTCATTTCGATGCTTCTAGCTTCTCTCTGACAATGAAAACAAAGGAGACTGATTCTTGGATTCAGATATTTATGGTTTAATATTCTTAATAGTTTTATAAAAATCAAGTTTATCTTTTTTTTAAAAAAAAGGCTTCTACAAATAAAAATAAACTATATTGTCAGTTGGCTCACCCTTGTATGTTCTTTGACATGTTCTAAAAGCCAACTATTACCCGCAGTCTTCCTTGAAACTCTTGATACATCTCCAAATTCCCCAGAACTCATTCTAGATTCAGAGTTCAACTTAACACAAAGGATCTCTATCCCTCTAGTCTACTTTTTATAACTTTAGGCAATTAAATCTCTGTAATCATCTTAGTTACTCTGCTTCACAGCTCCTCTTTCCTATACGGATTAAAATTTGTAAGATTAATTTCTTGGTGGACAGGTGTAGCTTGATTTTTGCATAAGAGAGCAACCTGTTTGCTTTATTCCTGATATGATTTCCTAAAATTCAGATGACCTTTTATACATATTAAATTTGATCTTCAGAAAGTTCTTGGTTTAGCACTTGATTACTTGCAACTACTTGATATTCTCAGAAAGTGATTTCACAGTTTATCCTGTGAACAAGGTAATTTATTGACATGTTAGATATGAAAATATTAGTCATTCCTCTTGCTTTCTTGCTGTGAGTTGGTTCTTCTGTTCATGGCCATCGTTTACTATAATCTTTCTTTTTTCTTTTTTTTTTTTTTTAAATGGAGATAGAGTCTTGCTCTGTCACCCAGGCTGAAGTGCAATGGCACAATCTTAGCTCACTGCAACCTCTGCCTCCTGGGTCCAAGCAATTCTCCTGCCTCAGCCTCCCGAGTAGCTGGGATTACAGGCACCCACCATCATGCCTGGCTAATTTTTGTATATATTTTTTTTTTTTTTTTGTAAAGACAGTGTTTCACCATGTTGGCCAGGCTTATCCTGAACTTATGACCTCAGGTGATCTGCCCGCCTTGGCCTTCCACAGTGCTGAGATTACAGGTGTGAGCCACCATGTCAGCCAATCCTATTATTAAA
The DNA here is from genome assembly GCF_009761245.1 of Sapajus apella. NCBI lineage: Eukaryota > Metazoa > Chordata > Mammalia > Primates > Cebidae > Sapajus > Sapajus apella. The sequence goes on along the minus strand of NW_022436943.1, from coordinate 12,387,064 downwards.
TGAAAAAAAAAAAGGGGGGGGGAGGGGGAATTTCTTAAATTGGATTTTGCTAAAGACCTAATATAAAAATTAATTTCTGTGATTAAATTTGCCTAGACAACTATGATGTTTAACTTTGAAAATTATACTCACCTATCCAAAATGTTGTCTTCTACAAAGAAAGCTTAACATAGCCTATGTTCACAGGCATTTGCCTGAAATATATTTGATGCAATGATTATTTCTTCTCCTTTATTTGATCACAGTTATAAGCATCTAGGTAGTAACTAAACAATTTCTCCAGCTGATGTGGCCAGTTTAATATGCTTACTAATCCAGGTAGATGCACTGGCAATTTTTCCCTAGCTTAGTTTTCATTTTCTGTTTCACATGGATTAGAAAGACATAGATAGTAAAGGCTACTGTTTATAGATCATATCTTACATATTGGTCATAAATGCATGTAAATCAGTCATTGAGTAAAACCACAGTGTCTGTGAACCATTTTTCTGTTCTCTTATTTATTGACAGTTTCTTTTAATTACAACACAATGAATTGATGGTAAATACAGAAGATGCAATAGTATAAAAAGCCATTTAACCCTTCCCTAGGTTAAGACACTTACAGCAGACAAAAACTGCCCCACCCCAAACCCCTCCTTGAATGGAAATAAAATAAATATAAATTAATAAATACAAAACAAATCACTGCACAGCCCTTAACTCTTTGATTGCCATGGCAAGAACCATGCTGATGATTCTAGCTTGTGACATTTGTGTGGTTAAAGGTTGCCGCAGCAGTCAAAGGGTTATAGCATTGTAAACATAAGTACTTTGTGGAAAAGTTCAGTCATGTTAATGGTCTATAGCAATGAGATTAATAGCATGTCCCCTTGACCTTTAATGACGCAACATTATAAGGAGTTAAAAGAGATAGTAGCTTGGTGAGCTGTTACATAGACTTGTCAACCACTTTATTTAACAATGTGCTATGAGGCCTTGATTTACTAATAAAAGACAACTTGTGAATAATAAACACTGTTCAATGCACTGATCAATAAAATCAATGAAAAAATTAATTTAAGCACCACAAAATTTTGCCTGATTTTATCTGACAGTCATAATACACTTTAGCACCATTTATTTAGCCTTATATTTGCACACAAACAAGCTTTGTGTTTGTCAGTAGAAGCTATCTGAAAAAAAAATATGCCAGAGTTAAGATGGTATAAATGTATAGAATCCTGTGTGGGCAAATAATCACCACAACTTGCACACCTTAAAACTCATTCAGCAAATAAATGTGTTATTTATTTCTTTCCTTGCACACAGAAGACTACATATTATCAAGAACTTAATGAAATAGTGTGAGTGTAATGAGAACAATGCAGAAACTTAAAATCGAGATTTTAATACTCTCTCCATAACTAAAAACATCATGGGGAATTAAAATAAAGGTAAAGTATTGTCAGACAACCACAAGATAATGGCCTAAATATTTAATTTCCTGGCGTTTCTCTCTGCTTCACAGTTGAATGTTATTTAAATAAAGTCTGCATTAATTTTAATTCTTTTACTTTCCCATAGCCACAATATAGAAAGGAAAAATTATTTTCATAAGAAGCTATACAATGCATATTGTTTACCCAAGAGACAACTTCCCTTTGCAATTACTTGCATCTCATTCTGACTCTGAATGATAAATGTCTGTGCAATTTTTTAAATATACGGTATTTATTTGACAAACTAAGTTTGTGGGAGCTTTTTCTCCTTAATCTATCTAGTAAATAAATAAATATATATATATATATATCTCATATATACTATATATTTCCAAATCTATATTACCAGATAGCTTATATGGATGTCATAAATCTGCATTATCACATTGATCCACCACTGGAATCAAGATAATGTTAATATAGGTATACAAGTTTTAAAACAACTTAAAGACAGGTTACTATAGTGATGAAGCAGGCAATTTTCTCAAGGTCAATAATTGATTCTTTATAAAACCATCAACCAACTATGAACTAATTTGATTTTATGTTTTTCTTTAAAAAGTTAAGTTTATTAAAAGTACGTTAGCGCAAAATTGAACTAGTAAACTCCATTTATTTCCCTCCTATAATATAAAAACAAGATATATTTGTTTAAAATTAGATATCTAAAAAAAATTTCAAGGCTTTTAAGCCTAACACAAATTTTTATGGCTGAGTCTCTAAAACCCCTTAAAATAGAGGTCCACAACAGAAATGCTGATACAGTCAAAACCAAAGCAGCAAAAAGCTGCCTCTATAACACCCCGAATTCTTCTATCTCTCTTTCTAATATATATGCAACTTTACACATAAAGAGAAATAGACCAAAGGATGAAGGTTTTAGGCATTTATGTACCCATGATGTACCTTAAACAGAACACTCTACTGAGAGATTTACGTTCCTGTATAATTATTTAAGATACATTCTCCAAAAGCAAATTTCTTTAGCTGTCTTGTCAACAGATAATAGCCATCATACTCAGCATTTCTCTTTTCTCAGGGAAATAGCTCTATAAAAAGTTAGAAGCCAATGAGAGAGATTGGGATGTACGTGAACTTTACTAGGATTGTCTTTGCATGGAATTTTTGAAGAAAAATACTGAGGAACAAAGACATTTCCTGGGTACCATCTCTGATGTACAATGCTGCTCAATTCTGGTTTTCACAAAGTGAAAGGAAAATCAAACCTGTGTTTAAAAAAACAAAAGACAAGGTAGGAATAGAAGGAAATGCAAATATAGACAGAGACTGCATAAGGCAACTCAATAAGATGTATCTTTCCCAAATATCTGTATTTTTGGGTGACAAACAAGGCAAACAAATAATGATATTAGAATTGGAGGAGCAGAAAAACCAGGCACACACACACTTGCTTGGAAATTATGTTTGTTTGGAAGTAATTAAGATAGTGAAATTTTGTACTTATGAACATATAAAGGAATAGTTGATTCCACATCAGCTATAAAAGAAGTAAATGCCAAAAATACCTAAAAACCTAATTTTGCTCAGGCAATGGTGTATACTAAAGAGCTGTGAGAAGACAGCCAAGTGGCCTCTGTGATGGTATTTCAGTAATAGCAAAAATTATAACACTGATTTAAGGATAACTCTCACGTTACTACCAAAATCGTTCATTCAAGCAAAGTATATTTTATCTTAACAAATGGGTTGTCAATATATAGAGAGGAAACAGGTTCAAATTGGCATTACGTAACAGCAAATGAAACATGCATCCTAGTGATGTTTCAAATAGACAGCTCACACCAGGCTTTATTCATCCATATCTTGGCAAGACAGGCCAATGTAGCGACATACATTCATATAAAAGGTGGCAAGTACAAGCAGCACCATATCCTATCCTAGGAAAATGCATCCTACCATGCAGTCACATCTCATCAAAGCTTTATCACATATAAAGTATGTATAAAAAGGCCTGTGTCAAAAAGTATTCTACCTGGGATCCAACCTACCCACAGACGAAATACTACAGAAATGTCTGTATTTTTTCATGGATCAAAACAAGTGGAAAAAATTCACAAGAAACACCTCTATAAGCCAAGTTTATCATTGTATTCTTGTTCGCCATTCTTTTCTTTCAGTTTTTCTCTGTGAAATAAAGGTTAATGACATTTTGCTATGAAGCTAAGCTACCCAACATAAGTACATTTTCATATTTATATTTAATTGATTTATTATCCCTTCTTAAGGGCATATACATCCAGCTCCATAGCAGAGCACATGGCAAAGTTATATGAATCTGCACAACATTCTAGTTTATGATGTATTTTCCTATACTATTCAATGTGCCTTTTAATGTGAGGACATGTTGAGTGCACATTTGAATATTACCCCTAGTCCAATGATATATAAAATAAATTCTAAGACACACTGATATTTAAGTTGAAAAGGCATAGAATCCTCAGAAATCTCTATAAATAAATGCCTTTCATACATAACTTTTATACTCACGATGCACTGACCACGAGTTCTGGGTTATGCCCTCATTTTCCTTAGAAAGCATTAGTTATGAATGCCTGTGAAGTCTTTGTTACAACTCGAAGCTTCTGTGATCTTGTATCCTTACTGTAGTATAAAGAATTAGTATTGTTCTAACAAATGATGCATGTCACGTTCAGTTATAAGCTCATAATTGTGTCTAAAATTCAAGACTGCTACGTACTTCTGTATTCTACTAGAAATTTGACAGGAGTTTTACAATATCATTTTTCATTTAATTTCTGTGACTATGTCTAATCAGTGTTCATTCTTAAGTTTTCTATACTATTGGTTGAACTTTCAAAGTAGACATATGTATAAAATATTGAAACATATTTGTAATTGGATGTTATTAATCTTACCTGAAATATTTCAGAATTGTGTCAAAATCACACCAATGGAAAATGATTTCAGAAGTACATGAAAGACAGAGGTCACAATTAGATGAGACTAGAACACTAAGGCAACTTCTTCGCTACTATGCCAAGTGTTTTAGGTTACATGATTATTGAGGTAAATTTCTATCTCAGGGAAATGGCTTGTTTCAGGGGATTCTAACATTATATGTCTTTCCAACTGAGGTTACTGAATACCTACCTCTTAGATTTTTAGCCTGTAAGGCAATGCATGAGTATCAGATGTGTTTAAGCATGGTAACATCTAATGACCACTGGCTAAATATATACAACGATATATCACATAATCGTCGGTAGTGTGAAGAGCTTGAAGTTGCATTTTTTCTCCAGTATTTTATGCTTGCTAAAGTAAAATTTCCAGTTGTATTATGAAGGAGTGCTATAGATTGTCTTTATATTTAACAAAAGACTCATTTCCCCCCTCCTCCATTTCTATTATATTTATTAATAATTAGTTTTCATATTTATGGTGTGGTACTATTCCTGGTTGCTTTCTTTATTACATAAAATTCTAATTTTTAAGACATAACTGTTAAACATTTCCTGATGTAATTATGATTCCCTCCCAGGTAGAGTGGAACCTGTAACTTAGCTATATACATTCTGGCATCTATTTCCTGTGGTCACAATGTATCAACATCATGATGGTGCATGAAATCCATCTGAATGAGTAGATCCTCTAATATGATTGACTTGACACATTTTGTGATATTACATATTGGCTGAGATTGCTGTAATAGGTCATCAGAAATTTACATTTTTGGTTTAGATAGCATATTCTATTTGACATCTGTGATACTTTGGAATATGCCCTTGAAAGCATCAGAAATGAAATAAGCTCTTTACTGTGTTTGCTAAAAAAGACCTTACCACCATCCAGAAAATTGTTTCAGTATATGCTACAATCTCACAGACTTGGCACTACCACTAAATAATTCTCTTTATTAGTTTCTGGAAATAATTCCAAAAACTTAAAAAATATATATTTTTTGTGACTCAGTTTAACTCAGTCTATTTGATTATAATATCCATTCCTCTTCAGATAGCACTTTGAGTTTAGTTAATATTGACACACTATTTATTCCACTGTAAGATTCATGAAGTGTGGGCGTGCTTTTGTACCACACCAGAGATATCACCATAATATGTAGAACTTGCAAATATTACTACTTCTATCATCCAGTATATATACCATCATCTATGCACTGGAACTAGCAGTGAATTTTAGACGATGTTCTTATCCACCACATTGCGTTTTTTAATCACCCACAGAGATGTAATGAAAATAGGCATATAGTATATGAAATGGCCAAATTATATGTTAACAAAAAAAGATTATAGGTAATCTATTAAATATAACACTTACTTATTTCAGTAAGCCGGTCTATATCCTTCATTACTTAGTAATTATTTTTTGGTAATCATTACTTAGTAATTTATTACATCTGATTCAGAAAAGCCTTGCCCTCTGATTTATAACAGAAGTTGTCTTTGCTAGTAACACATAATGCTGTCTAATTTATCTCTATAACCTTTGCAATCAGAAAGTGTCTGTATTCACCTGCTCTGACTGCCATGTCAACAGACACTGTTCTGAAATGAGTCAATAAATTCACAACCTTATCTACAATTCTGAGGTGGAATTACTGTTTTGCAGAAAATTCAAACTGATCAGCTATTTTAATACTTCATTGTGTTTAATAATATGCAGAGCAACAATATTTTACTAAAATTCTTAACTATATGGTCATTTTATAAGAACATTACCTTTACATTTGTGTTTACATTAGATAAAGTAATGAGAAATGAAGCAGAAGGAGAATTATTTTTGCAAGCATGAATGTGTTTTCATTTCAATTTGGGAAATCCTATGTCTGAGCTTTTCATGTTATTAGTAACGGTGTGATAAAAATATTTGATGCCTTGCATATCTCTACGAATACTGAACTGACATCTTGTATTATTGACCTATGGAAATTTATTTCACATTGGTTTTTGAATCACTATTCTTATGTGCTAGATCAGTTACTTTTCTTTTCACTGTTCCATTTGGATTGAGACTTTTTCCCCCAAACCCCAAGTGGAAGAGGAGTCAGGAACCATACCCACAAAGTACCTGCAGTACAATAAACAAATGGAACCCCAGTGTTTGTGATTACATTATACTTATTGTTTTCTTATCTCTTATAATAATACAGCCTGATAACTGAAATGTTTTAGTCAAAAAAGCAGCCATATATGCCTTTGCTTATCATGTAAATCTTGTATCATATTCAAGTAAATATTACCCAACCCTTATTGATGACATTTGCCAGAATTCAAACATAATGATAGACTCCTTCCTTCTTAATGCTATGATTATTTTCTAGCCCTTATATGCTTATAATCTTATGACGAATCAGGATATTGTGATGAATGAGTGAAGAGGCAATAGATTGCTTATTCAGTTTCTTTCTCATTTTAGAGGGAAAAAATCAATTTTCAATGCAGGTTGATGGAGTTTCTCAATGATTTGCACATGTCCCAAAATGACATAGTTCCTCATTTCTATATTTAGCAAAATATAGTTTCCAGTTATTTTTTTTCTTGACATCAAGGCCCTAAAAGGATTAAACCCTCCCACAAGCAAACACTGTATAAACGAGCTTATGTATATAGTCCTCCATGTTTAGCAGCAGTGACTAACTCTTTATAATATCAGCATCATCTAGAATGGAAGCACTGAAGTAAAGTTACAGGGCTGACTCTGGTTTTCTTTTCTTGCTTTCTTGGCCCTTGCGTACTTAATCTCCAATATCATCTTAAAATATCGTCTACATTGTATAATATTTCACTGTAAAGCCATTCTTTTCCTGCTGTTCTGTTTTCTTAGCCTCACAGTATATATGCTCAGGTTGTAAGAAATAACAATCTGCAAGGCTTTGCAGCATGCCACCCACAATTATAAAATATTTTCCCCAACCAAATCATAAACATGTAGTTTAACCAAAAGGCATTCTACTTTTCATGCTATGTTGAGTATAAATATAAATTCAAGGCAGCCAAACTATCCATTTCCAAATAAGAATGTATACCTACACTCATTAAAAATCATCTGGAAATGTGTTATATTAGCAAATGAGTAAGAAATTTTTACTAGTATAAAATTCCTGCTTTATATAAAAGCCACACTGGCCATTCAAGTATTTGAGGTTTTTTTTTTTTTCTCTATAGTTTTTGTAATTTGTACTAAAATGATGAATTTAGACTTGAAATTATATTAAAATAAAATTAAAATTCACTTCTACCTATAGGGCATTTTCAGAGTGTGCATGTAAAGAGCAAAGTGTCCATCTGCAGATCTGCCAACAACACTCTCTTCACTCTAAGGAAACAGCTCATGCTTACTAGGTTTTATAGAACAACTAATCCAATGGAGAAGCAACACCAGATTTCCTTCAGTTTGTGCCAGTTTGCAAGTTAAAGGTCAAAGGGCAAAGACAAAGAACAGGACTCTTCAAGGAAAATTTTCACAGAAGACAATGTTTAAGTTGTTGTTAATGACAGTCAATAGATCAATAATCAAGTTCAAGGCAAGCTGTTCATTGTTTCAAAAGCTAATCCCCTCAAAGCTGGCTTTCACACAAAGCCAATGTCTGACTCATGGGGTGCATTCATTCTGACCATCTCTAATAAAGTTCACAGCCCAGTGGCTGTAAAGCCTTTCACTGCAAGAAGCAGCTCCTAAAAATCAATAAAGAGGTCTGTCAGTTGCTGACTTTTCTCTAGGAAAAAAATATTGATACAAACCTGCTCTGCAGGTCACATGAAAATGACAATACTGCTGTTAGGACAAATTACACTCAACAATGAAATGCTTTGGTGGTCTCTTGGCTCTGTCAGTGATCAAATGGATGGCTAAATGCCAGAAGCCACACTAACCCTTTGAGAACTATGGTGGACATGCAATAGGTAATGCACTGGAAGATATTCATGCAACTTCAGAGTCATCATTTTAATTCATTTTTAAAATGGCAATGCTAACTGCATATACCAAGGCAAATTGAATTTTCATGCAATGGATTTTAAAACAGAAATTCAGTATGCCTAAAAAAAAAAAAAAAAAAAAAAAAAAAGAAGAAGAAGAGTTAGGCTGTTACCAGTTTTTCAAATAAAATTTCAGTCTTATGAGATTCTTAATAAAATACCTTTTTTATTTGCCAGAAAAAATTTGGCAAGTAGCATCATTTCTGTTTGTTATAAATGCATTTATGTAGTTGTGTAAATCATTTAAAAATTACATGACATTATAGGATATCTGTTTTAAAAACCTGAACTTCTTGAACCTGTGACTGTTTTTACCATTGCCCAGTTCTATAATTTATCAGTTCACAAGACCAACAATCCTAAGACTCTGAAAGCTGGTCTGATAGTTCTCAAAGGGTCACACAGGTATATTACTAGTGTCACAAATCCTTGTAAAGTTACTGTCACAGTAATCCACTTCAGAGACATACTGCTTCTTGATCTGCTTTGTCATGAATATTCCTGACAGACCCATGGAAGGCCTGGGGCAATGGCCTAATACAATTTGGGAAGATTATCACAATGATGGAGGCGTAAGGTGGAAAGAAGAGGTTTAGAAATACTTCAAAAACAATTAAAAGGTCATGTTTGAAAATAGTTATGGATATAAATGTGATGAAACATTGAGGACATAGCTGAGAACAGCTGTATAAAACGAAAAATGGATGTATTATTAAGGCTGTTACTATATTGCAGATATTTTGGCCCCTTGGTTGTTGGAAAATGGCTGTCCCAACAGTCTAACGTCCTGCATATGTATTCCAAATCTCCCACCTGACAAAATGGTGCGTAGGAGACTATCCAAAGCAGTCAGAGAGCTATCTTCTTTGGAGACAAAGCTGTTTTGGGTCTTCACACTTTCCTGGAAGTTCAATTGTGGGGTTTTTGTTTAAACTCTTTTTTCCCTTTGTTTTAAAGCAAAAAAAAAAAAATCGTGGGTTTTTTGATTTGCTTTTTTATAGTCCCCCCAGAAATGGGCTCAGACTTCAGAAGGAAAAATAATATTAGAAATTTTTAAGAAGAATCTTTTCTTCTTTTTTTCCTCTTCTTTAGTTAATCCTGAAATTTTACTGGGCATTGAGCGTGCAGAGGAAAGGCCTAGAACTGAATGACAAAGAAAGACAAAGGACTGAAGAACAGCAGATACTGTGCATCATGGAAGCTTCCCCATGAGTGTATTTCCACTCATGTGCAGGACCAGCAACCCTCTGGGTTTGAAAGGTCAGCCCCGAATCAGGCTGCCACAAGCCTGCTCCTAGCTAGGAAACAGCATAACAGCTCTTGTCTTGAATCTCAAGTTACCACAAACTCCTGGAAAAGAAAGAAAGAAGAAAAAACCCTACATCACACCCACTCTTGCATAGAGCGTTTACAGTACAGTATGTGGCGGGGTGTTCCTTTCCTCTTGAACTGGAACACAGTGTAAACCAATACAAGGAGGCATAAGGCCAAGATGCAGGGAATGACAATAGCTATGGCTTTCACAGTGCTGGCTGTGTTGTCCAGTTTGATGACAATGTCTACATCATCTGGTGGGCTGTGTCCTTCTTTAACTCTGTCTGTTGGTCCATCACAGCCCATAAAATCCTTGAGGATGGATCTTGGATATCCAGGTTCTACCTTGAGTATCTGATTGTTGAATTTCCAATACTCCTTTCCTTTGTAGAAATATGTAAAGCCTAGGGGGAAAAACATACACATACACAGGTACCACTTATTTGTGAAAGTGTATTTGTAGAGAAATGTTATTAAAATAGGCTATGTCTTAAAAGATGTGTTTTAAGGACATTCACTTTTTATAGGAAGAAAGCACTATTTTTGGTTCAGCTGTCTGTTAAGATGGCTGTGGCTGCTGTGCTCCAGGAATGACGCCCTCTAATGCCTATGGAAAACTCAGCCCAGACAGAGAAATATTATTTACAGAGGACTGCTCAAAGACCATGCTAGGCAATCTACTAGTATTCCAAGCTAGAAAAGAGAACCTTATCTTTTTGCTGGCTTATAGGACTGCTGTTACAAAATTACACATTAGTGTGATAATATCAACCTATATGGAAAGATGCTGAAACAGCCTTATAAATTGAAACCCTGTTTACCCTCGGGCTGTTACTGGGAACATTGTTCAATATATGATAAAGAGGCTTCTCTATGAAACACCTCAAGTAAAATTTCTAATCATCTTAGTATCAGGAATCTGTGCTCCTTCTAAACAACAGGCTTCCTTTTGTAATTTTGATGAGAAATCACAATAAAATTAAATCATAAAACTGGAGAGGCTTTCATTTGTCTGCAAGGAATCTTAACAAGTAAAGAGGATTCATAGAATTTCGTACTCTAACCTCATTTCTGGCTCTAAGTCATAAACATTTTGTTCCTTCTCCTTTTGTCCTCTTTATTTAACTTTATTTAATGTTTGTGTCACCTAGCTATATTTTATAGACCCCCCAAAGCCATTATTCATTATTTTAAGAATAAAGTTGAACATAAATCTACAATTCTATTTTTAATACTTCCTAGTACCTTATATTTCATGGGGAGGAGGTGGGATGTGGGAGGCTCAAGTAACTCAGCAATACATACAATTTATTTTCTAAAACATTATGAATGCATACGATAGACTTTGTAAGCTCCCGATGATTAAACTACAACTATAGACATTTTTCTTAGAACCATTCTCCAAATTTTATGTTTTTGTTGGGCACATATCCAGTTTTTTTCTTTCTGTTCACAGTTCATTCATGTCAAATTTCTGTGTGACTATAGTACTTAGACTTAATTTGTCCTTTGAGATAAAAATCAAAAAATCAAGAAGAAATGTTTTAATGCTATAATTACTTAAAACTATATTTTGGGAGTTATCTATTTTTGATAGAGGGCATAATTCATAGTTTACAGTCATTAATCAAGGTGATTTTTTTCCTGTATGATTGAGGACTTATTATGGAAGAAGCATTGTGTTAAAGTTTAGTATATGGCCTCTCTTTTAATCCTCACAAGTAGTCCATCAGGTAGAATTTTTATCCATTCTTTTTAGCCCAAGATATTGAGGATCAGAGACAAAATAACATGCTCATATTCTGGTGAACACAAGTTTTAAATCTTGATCTAGATATAGAGCCTGGACACTTAATTTTCTAAGATTGGGTACTTTAGAAGGCTCCTGTCTTTTAAACATCCAAGGGTGTGATAGGTATCATTCTTGAATGAAGAACTCTGAAATCTCTCAAGAAATTTCAGATAGGACAGATGATTACTTCAGGTCACTTCACTTGGAAATCATTCTGTTGAATGCCATAAAAACCTACTGCTGCTTTTAGTTTCAAAGGACAGTTTTGCAATGGGAGCAACTTGCCAAGTGAAAACAGGTGTATGTAGATTCAAGTTTTTCAGTCCGGAGTTGGTATTTGATCACGTTAATAAAATTCAATATAATTACTCAACAAGCTTGGATGAAGAAAACTTGAGTGCCTGCCAAATAACAGTACTTTAGATGATCATAATTGAATAATGACACTGATCTAGAATTAGATCTACAAAATGGGTGAATGTACTTCTTATAATTATAAACTGGAAACCAACAGCTGGAAGTGTCCTCATCTTCAATTTTTAGCTAAAGCCAATTACTATAGAGCTACTGGGCATTACACAAAAGTTAAGAAGTTTCTATTTACATACTAAGCGGTTCTGCAGGCCAAATTTTACAGTAACACACTCCACATATAGAAGTAGAATTGTAGTTATTGAATACACTTGTTACAAATGAGAAGTCTAGGCCTGATGTGGAGGCTTATGCCTGTGATCCCAGCACTTTGGGAGGCTGAGGCAGGAGGATTGCTTGAGCCCTGGAGTTCAGGAGACTAACCCGGGCATCATAGTAAGATGAGACCCTGTCTCAAAAAAAAAAAAAAAAAGTCTAGTTACTAGGAGATAGATAGTATAAGCATTTGAAAAGAAGTAGCCTAAAATCTTGGTAATAGAAATATGTCAAACCTTGATTCTGCAAAATTCATCTTGTTCAATAATTTAGGATTTTTCATTTATGAAAGGTCGGTGGTTGAATCAATGTTTAGGTATTTATATTTTTTTCCTTTTAAAAGCAGCTTTGACATATGTTTTTGTATACAGGCTTATGAAGAACAACTTCTGATGAATTCTTACCTATATTTTCATTAAGAAATTATGGAAAATAAATTAATGAGACTATATTTTATTTCATGATCCTTTATGCTTGACTGAACCTTACTGGACTTTTCTATCGTTTCATCCTAAAAATGTAATGAGACATAATTCTCCACAGCTGGTACTATTATACAGCTTAGTAGATGTCCCTTTAGAGCAGTACCTCTGTGTTCTATTTTTGACCCTTAGGTGTTTACTAGTAAGAAGTTGCTATTTAATACATATGAAAAAATAAACTGAATCTTGTGGAAATATTTGTTAGAGTCAAACTTACAGAGTATATATTTTTATATAGTCTGTGATTACTCTTTATCAAAATGTAGTGTACAGCAGTGGTAAGACTACTGTACATGTTAGCAAGAAATTGGTTTTATCCAATTTCTAGTGTAACAAGCCACTTTGGTTTACCTTCAAAAAAGCTCCCCCCTTTATTATTTAATTCTTTAAAAATACTTTTTATATCATTGTTCAAGTTTCCTCCTTGGTGACAGCTATAATTTTTAGGAATGATGTCAGTTTTCTGTCTTTCATGTGATCATCTTTCATACTTTTTCATTTCTTTGTCCTTTTTATCTGTGTAGTTTCTTAAGTTTTAAGGCACATTATTAATATGATTTTACTGCCTTCAGTGTGACTTTATTGTGACTTCCTTCATTCTCTTATTGCTTTCCCTTTTATCTCAGAAAGTTATGTTTTAATCTTAGTCTCACTGTCCTATGGATTTCTTCTTTTGTCACATACAAATCATACCTTAACTTGGTCTTTTAATTTTCTGAGCCAATAGAATACACAAAAATTATTTTCCTCAGCAAGTACTCTGATAAGGACTTCAAGGTTCTTTTTGACTTTGCCTCTGCCTACAGTGTTCCACTTGTGGGACACTGTCACACAGAATATAGTAGTACATCTTTATATATACAGCAATGCTCAAAAAAAAGTACATGCACTTCAATTTTTTTATTGGTATGCATTTATCCTGGTTCTCAGTTCATTCAAGTTTATACTAGTATAGAGTTTTCCCTCCCTTCCTTCCCTCCCTCCCTCCCTCCTTTCCTTCCTTCCTTCCTTCCTTCCTTCCTTCCTTCCTTCCTTCCTTCCTCTCTCCCTCTCTCCCTCCCTCTCTCTCTCTCTTTCTCTCTCTCTCTCTCTCTCTCTCACTCTCTCTCTTTCTTTTATTCATTTATTTAGAGACAAAGTCTGGCTCTTGCCTAGACTGGTGTGCAGTGGCTTGATCTCAGTCAGCTCAATGCAACCTCCTTCTCCCGGGTTCAAGCAATTCTCCTGCATCAGGCTCCTGAGTAGCTGGGACTACAGGTGCACATCACCATGCCTGGCTAATTTGTATGTTTTTAGTAGAGACCAGGGTGTCACCATTTTGGTCAGGCTGATCTCAAACTCCTGACCTCAGGGGATCTGCCCACGTCAGCCTCCCAGAGTGTTGGGATTACAGGTGTAAGCTCCATGCCACTGTCAGTGTAGAGTTCTCTTAATCTTCCAATATGCCTATGGTCAATCACAGTTTTCAGTGGTAGTGTAGTATGATTTTTTTATTTTCCCCTGATTCTTTCATTAACCTTGCTTTTTCTTCCCTGCCCATAGATGCACTTAGTTTTGTTCTTACAAAAGATGCCTATTTTTGCTTATATTGAAAATATGTCACAGACTCTTGTTATTGAGGACATACATAATACACTATTTTCTTATGGTTCCTATTGATGAGGTAATTTTTTCTCTATTTCAGAATGTCATTTTCCTTTCCTTTGTTCGGAAATACTGCACTTAAATTCAATTTCAAATTATTATGATTTATTCCTATTTAGTAATCCCTCGATGACAAGAGGTATGTTCACATTTCATATCTGCCAAAAGACAGGGGAGTATGGATTATCCATGGTTTGGCTAACTTTCCACTCGGGATATAGCAGAATCTGAAATCCTGAGTAGCAAGTAAAGGAGGCAGCTCTCAGATTTGTTTCTTGCTGTTATGCCATTATACATCCACTCTATTCTCACTATATAGAGTTGGAATCTTCCTTGATTGCTGACACTCTAAGCCAAAAAATACATAAAAATTATAATCCTCAATATGCATTATTACCAGATATAACACCTCAACTGGCACCTATATTTTCCTTGTGACCAGTCCTGTCCCATGTATTTTTATTATAATCTTTACAGGAATTTTAATAGAAATATAGGTTACTTCAAAGGTATACATAACTTCCATATTAAACTATTATCTGTATTTTTTTCTAATGACTTTTTACAAACTAAAATAAGTTGACGTTAAAAAATGTCTACAGCATAATATTACATGTAAATCTAGGAAAGAAAGTTAATATAAATGGAAATATAGTATTACATAGCTCTAGTATAGCACTTTCCAATGGTTTAATTTAGCAGAGTGAAAAAGCCTAATGTGTTACTAAGACAGCAAACTTATGAAATGTAAAAAGGACATGTTGCATACCATTTTCTTTGTGTACAAATGCTCCCTGAGGAGACTCAGGGATTCCTTTCCAGACTGTGATTGGCTTGGGATAGCCAGGGTCCATTGTTTTCATTTCTTCACTGTATCTCCAATATCTACAAAGGATAAAAACAACACCACCACCAACAATAACATATAGGGAAAGGTTATGCATACAAACAATAATAACTAACATTTATTAGACCTTTGCTGTGTGCTTCACTTAGTTACTTGTGCACCTATTAATGATTTACAGAACTCCAACTGGCAAGCTCTGATTTAAATCACTGAAATACAATGAGCATAAGACATTTATTCTGTTTCTTCTCCTGCATATATTAAAAATGGACATCTTATTGTTCATATCCTGCCCGTGTTAAAAATAAGTTTTTATTCAGTCTGCTAAAATGAATAAAAAGTGCTAGCTGAGTATATTTATAATTCATATGGACATCACCAACCTGCATATATATATATATATATATATATGAGGTTTTCATGAGTTTTTAAAAAAACTTTCTTAGGAAGCAGAACATTTTTAAAAATAATTTTAAGCAGAATCTTGATTTATTTATTCATTCAGTACATATTTAGTGAATATATATTATGTTTCTGGCATTATGGTGGGGCCAGAGATTCAACGTTGCACAACACAGATATGCTGTGGCTCTCACTTATCTCACCATTATAGGATATGTAAGGATATGGGAAATAAACCAATTTATCAATAAATGCCTGCTATGATAGGAGGTGTTAACCGCTATGAAAAAAGCAAAGCAGATAAAGTTATCTAGGAATATCAAAAGCCATGTTAAATTGGTGGACGGAGAGGTCCTCTCTGATAAGCCGACATCTGAGCAGAGAAAAGTGAGGAGCAATACATGCAGTCTTTGGGAGAAGAACATTCCAGGCAGAGGAACTAGGAATTAAAAATTCCTGTGGCAGGCACGTGCTTGGAGTACCTGAGTCTACGAGAGGCTGGGGTGACTGGAATTGAGTTAGTATTGGGGAGACAAGGTGAGAGTGAGAACCAGAACTTAAAATTAGATAAGCCTTTACACGATAGTGAGCTTTTGGCTTTCCTCTAAGAGAGATGGGAAGCCAATATATATTTTGAACAGAGGAGCTTAAACTTATGGCTAATTGTTGAAAAGAATACACTGGTTGCTATGAGTAAAATAGCTTGAAGGAGATAAGGCAGAAGCTGGAATGCCAGTTGGGATGTCACTGCAATAATCCTTGGACTAGGAAGTCAACAACTATAGCATTGATGATAAATCAAGGGATTTGGGATATATTTTAAAGAAGAGCCAGAGGACTTACTCATGGATTAGATGTGGGATGTGAAAGAGAAGGAAGCTGAGTATGACTCAAGAGTTGTGAGTCTGATTATCTGGAAGAATAATGCTGTCATTTAGTAAGATAATGAAATAAGAGAAGGTAAGTTGAGACAGATTGAGAAATCATGAATCTTGTGTTAGCTACATTAAATTCAAACTTCAAAGTGGAGCTGCTGATGAGGAAATTGGGAATGTGAGTATAGACGTTAGGGTAGGTCTTGATTGGAGTACTCAGTGTATAGACATTAATACAAGTAAAAGCAGAGCTCACCAAGAGACTCTTATCCCTTCACAGTGTAGTCCTTGAGCCACTTTCACAGAATCCTAGACTTCCAAGGAACAAATTGTGAACATCCCTACTTTGGATCATTCATTATTGTCCATATATTTTAAGACTAAAATGAGTTTATATTTTGAATGGTCACAAAGATTGACAAAATAGGGTAAAATCATTGGGAGTTCAGAGTGATATCATCTACTTTGGGCAGCCCTATTGCTCTATGCATTATTTTATTTAATCACAACAAACCCATGAGATAGTCATCACTGTCCCCATTTGAGAGAGGAGAATTCTTGGGGGACATTGAATGATAAGTAGAAGTATAACCATGTTTGTCTGATTTCAAAAGTATCTGCTATTTTCACCATGAAGGCAGTTTCCAAATTCATTTGATGCCACCAAATATGTTTTCCAATTTTATTTGTCAATGCTTTTTCACCCACTACACATCTATGATGATATACTAAAGCTAGTGTTTCACCAACACATATTTGGGAAATGATACATTTTTTAAAAATTGTCTTTGACTTAGCCATTTTTTCTGAAATTTGAAAAAAATAAATATGTTATAGTTTGGATATTCCTCTGCCAGGCCTATGAAGGATTCTTTACCTACAGAGCTCTGGGGTCATGTGTAGAAGGTTTTGCTACAAATTCCTAGAAACATCACTTGAGTAACATCTGGAATTCCTCCATCCATTGAAGATGCACTTCCTCAATCTTCAATGTTGACATAGATGGGAAAAAGATTATTTCAGGAAGTGTTCTAAGAAGTACCCCAAAGAAGAGTTTATAACAAAAGGGAAACTGTCAGAGGTATTTGTCGCAGGTTCTCATCACATGAAAGATGAGAACAGATCTGATGGACAGATCAGGAATAGCTTCTTGGAGATGCACTGAGCTGAAAGAATGGTGCCTGGACTGCATCTTTCTGAAGAGGACAATGAAGTGGAATCATTAGTGTAGCATGCCACCAATTCTAAAATATATTTTCTTTTACATATTGTGCATGGAAATGTTTACTTTTAAATTAAAATATTTAAATAAACATAATTTTTGAATATTCTTGTCACACAGGACATTCTGTGATGAATGGTTAATACAGTTGAGATTTGCTCATAATTTAAAGATCTCTCAAGTAATAATAATAATAGTAGTAATAATAAATAGAATTAGGAATAACTTAAAATCCTGAGGATGATGGTATCACATCCTGCAAGTGATTTAAGTAATAATAATACATACTTAGCAACCAGATTAGTTTTCTGAGAAGTAGTTATGCTTTTGATGTAATAATACCTACACTTTAGGTAGTGTTTTATAGTTATAAAGTAAATTTATGTACATATATTATTTTATCTTGTTTTGCTTAAACCCCTTAACAGTCTTTTATATCACATATTACAGTGTTCTCTATAATAATGTCCTAACGATAGATTTAGTATGAATAGTCACTCAATTCAAGCAATAACAGAGCATTGGGCATCATATTATTCAAAGACAATTGACTTAGTCAGCCTTACTGTGTCTGAAGTGGTAGAATTGAAATTAAAATGTTACTGCTAGTGTCTGCCTGTGTTTTCTTCTCTCTCAATGCTGACATTCAAATAACTTGTGTTCATTGTTTGGGTATAACTTTCCTTTCTCCCTTAGTCTGTTCATTCACAGATTAATTCACTCACTGATGCTTTTCTAAGCACCTATATTATATGCCAGACTCACAGGATTCAGAGAGATCTCATTTCAAGGAAATGTTAATGGAATGTCAATTTTATTACACTCTTTTGTAGGAAAGTAATTCTGGTATGAATTTGTCAATATAAAAGCATTTTCCCTCTCCTAGCAGATAATGCAAAACAATAATTTGGAATCATTTTACAATTTTAGAAAAACTCAGCATAGGCTTGAGCCCAAAGGTTGTCTGCTTTGTGTCAGCTTTGATATACAACCAGTAAACTGGAATGCAATTAGAATTATCTATAGTTAGCACTGTCTTATAAAAGGTGCTGAAGCTTATTCATAAATATTGCTTTGTATTTTAATTTCCAACATATTTGAGCATATGACAACACGAACAAAGCTCATTCCACTGAATTTTTCTCCCTGAAAAATAAGCTTATAGATTCAATGAGAAGTAAATTAGCATATTCAGATCAGAACACTATGTAAATAAACCATTTTGGGGCTTTAAAATATAGATATTTTCATGGAAAACATTGACATTTTGTGTGGGAGGGTCAGTAAGTGATAAAAGCTATTATAAATGAACATCATAGCTCTTTCTTCTGATTCATCAGTTATCTCTACTATAGAATTTTGACTTTAGCCAGATGATTCTTTGAGATTTGCATTCCTAATCAAGGCCTCAAAATCCCATTCCTCAGGATCGGCCTTAAAAATGCAAAAGAATAGACAATATCAATCTATCAGTTTTTGCTGTATTTTTGAATTACTCAAAAACATATACATTAAGAAATTACTTTATAAACATACCACTTAATCTGGAGGAAATAAATGTATTTTTCAATTTCATTATTAGGGATGATAATAAAGAAAACAAAGTAGGTCTACATTTTGTTATTTTTATTTGAAAATACCTTAAAATTCTCAACAACTACGCTTCTTATGAAATATGGCAATAGAGCCTTAGATATGATTGTGAGATGTTGAGAGATGACTTAGAAACATAGCATTTTAAGCTAAATGTTATGAAGATCAAAACATATCCAAGTACCAGAGCATGGTGTATTAACAAAAGGGCAAGTAGGAATCTGAGGGACTGAGTTCCATGCTGTATGTAAAATAGTACAACACTAGATATTTTAATCTGAATTTACAGATTTATTTAAAGAACCATCATTTCATCTACTCTCTTTAGCTATCTCTATACTTAGAAGATTTCAACTGGGCTCCTGCTTTCAATACCATTTATATGTCGATAACTCTGAAATCTGTGTCTTCAACTAAATTTTCCATTAAGATGCAAACTCAATTATCCAACAACCTACTTGACTTCTTCACTTGGTGTATAAATAGGCACCTCAGTTAAGCATGGGCATTTCAATTTCTTAATCCCTTTCCCTTAATATTCCTTTCTCTGTTTCTTTTTTTTGTTGTTGTTGTTGCTGTTTTTAAATCTCCAGATAAGGTACTGTCTACTTAATTACTTGAGTGAAAAGGCTAGTAGTTGTCCTGATTTATTTGTTCCTCCCCTAAAATCCAAGCCTCTAGGACAACTTGTTATCACACTCAAAATTATCCTGCACCCATCCACTTTGCTGTTTCTCCACCACTACCATCATGTCTTCCTGCAGTCCTTCAACAGTCTCCCAGTTACCCTCTACTCTTGCAGCTCATTTTTCACACAGAAGACAGCACAATCTTTGTGAATACATATAAGATCATGTCACTTTCCTGTTGAAAACCATCCAGTGCCTCTTCCTTGTACTTAGAATAATCAAACTCTTTGCCATGGGCTATGGGGCCCTGTGTAATCTGGTCCCTATTGACCAGTTTGACATCTCCTACCACTTTAACCACTATGCTCTAGGCAACACTGTTTTTAAACAATCCAACTTCTTTCCTAAATTATTGCCTTTGCATGACTATATTATCCACCTGCAACAAATTGTCCTGAATAGCTTATATGGCTAAGTCTCCACTCAGGTTTCCCCTTCACAAGTGAGGCCTTCTCCCAGGTCAACACTAAGTCCCAATCTGTCCTTACCACCAGGAGTCTCTCTCGTGGCAACACCTTATTTTAGTTCTTTGTAGCATTTCTCACTGTGAAAATTATCAGGGTCATTTATTTGTTTACTGTTTTTTATTTGTCTCCTCCAACACAGTCTAAGTGTCATGAAAGCAGGAGCTCTGTGGTCTTTCTTTCTACTACTCCATCTTCATTACCTAGTACATGTCACATACTTTGTGTCCCAAAATGCATTTTTGAATCAATTAAATGAGTGCTAGGGTAGGACAGGTGCAGAAATCTTAAGGAAGCAGGCATTAGAGCTACTGAGGATAGAATGGGCTGCCTCATGTTCATACTGTAACAGGCAGTTTAGTGGAGAGGGAAGGGGACCCTTGGGCTGCAATTGAGGGTATCTACATTTTGATAGGAAGTGAACAACATTCAGGGCTGATGTATGACAGCATCTAATTTAAAGATGTGCTTTGTTTGCCTAGTAGATTATTTGAAGTGTTCTGGATTTTGATCACTTTCTGGCTCACAGGAGTACTCGTCATTCGCTGTTGCCTTAGATGTACTGCTTTACACAGGTACAGCCATTACTCACCTGAATTACAGCCATTATTTGCCTGATCTCTTTAAGGACCTGAATCTTCTATAACGGTTCTAGATACAAAAATCCTTTTTGCTCTTAGTATTAGAGAAATAGAAAACTGTTAACATAACTTTTTGCTTTTTTGTAAGCAGAAAAATGGTAGTGGGTAAAGAGGGGAGAAATAATGAAAAATTTTCATATAAAAGTGACAACTAAATTGTTGTTTCTGAGCTTCAGTTAGAGAGTTTAATGTCTTTTCATCTACTTTTAAATCTAGAATAAATTTATTGATAAATGCTGTTGACTCTGGAAATATGTAATTATATGACTATAGAGTAATCTGTTTATAAAACATCTATAACTTGTGACATCTTACATAAGATCACACACATGCAAATTAGTTGAAATCCTGCTTTCAATTTTTTAAAACCTACAAAACCATAGTCATTTATATAGAACTTAAAAGTAATAAAGGCATTTCTACACATTTGCCGTATTTGTCATGCAGCTTTTCAAGCAGGGAGTAAACGAACTAAAAACCCTTTTCCCATTTGCTATAGTCTTTTTTCTTTTATGCTTTTGACATCTAATCTCCACTGATTTCACAAATTTGAGTACTTCATGTTTACTCTTTGAACAAATGTTCCAATAAGTACTAAATTTAGAGAATGGAAACATTTTAAATGTAATCCCTACTTTTGTGGGAAAAAGAGCTATCTGATAATGAAATGGCCATTTTTATTATCATCTATGAAGCTAATTAAAACTGTTATGTAAAACTAAGCTTCCATTTTCTGTCCCCTATAAGCTAACTTCTTCTTCTCAGCCTTTAATTTCTGCCCTTTTTTGAGAAAAATTAAAAATGTGCAACTCTGTATAGTACTGAGTCCTGCATGGGTACATTTAAAATCAGCTGATAAATTTAACAACCTTAAGGGTTATACCATTTTAAAGAATATGTTATAAGTTTGTAGATTTATTTTTATTAGTGGTCACTATGCAGTGGCAATAAAGTTCTTCCCCTTTCATTCTCTATTACATTGATAACCTGTTGAGAGTCATTATTCTTTATTATTCTTTTTGTGGCTTTAAGTAGCATCTTCTCCTTTAATCAAATTTTTGTTTGATATATCTTTTTAATTTGTGATTTAGTAAGAAATATTTTAGCACAGCCTAGCTTTATTATAATTAATTAAAATCTATGAGCATTTTGCTATGGAAAAATATAGGAATATTGCATATAAAGTTAGTCAAAGAATAAATTTAAAAGTGTACATTCTTATTCATGGAAGCCAATTATAGGATCTTTTGTTCACACATAAAGCTCAATGTTTGAAAGTATTTGCTAATAAAAATTGTAAATTTCCAAATAAACAAGGTTTATAACCTTACTTACTTTTCTCTTAGATTTGGAGACATTGCGTAGGGTTAATTTATGCTAAGATAATATGGCAAACTCGATATTGGCATGTTGGACATTGAAGACTGTATTTTATATGTGTGTATGTTTTTTAAAATGTATGCATAAATGGTAGAACAATGGCAGACTGAAGTCCTACAAACCAATAAAGACTACTTATGAAGTTCTCATTGTGAGCTAGCTAGTGATAGTGTAATTAAAATTTGATTTTTGATATTTTTCTATTTAACATTTATTTAAATTAATAAAAAACATAGGCTTCAACTTAATTTGTAATATCTGTTAACAATTAGGCAAGGATGTGGTTATATCTGCCTAATAGCTACTGTAAGGTTTTTTGTTTTGTTTTTTTTTTTAAGACAGGGTCTCACTCTGTTGGCCAGATTGGAATACAGTGATACAATTTTGGCTCACTGCAGCCTTTGCCTCCCTAGTTCAAGTGATTCTAATGCCTCAGGCTCCCAAGTAGCTGAAATTACAGGTGTGTGCCACCACGCCTGGCTAAGTTTTGTATTTTTAGTAGAAATGGGGTTTCTCCATGTTGGCCAGGCTGGTCTCAAACTCCTGACCTTAGGTGATCCACACACCTCGGCCTCACAAAGTGCTGGGATTATAGGCATGAACCAATGCGCCTGGTCCTATTGTAAGTTTTATGCCTACAACTTTCATTTTGTGAACTCTATTAGTAATATCATAAAAGGAAAAAAAAAGAGGAAAATAAAAATAAAATACCTGGGAAAAATATTATACTTCAAGCTAAAAGTATTTAGCCTAGTAATAGTTTGACTATGGTGTCTATATAAATGGCTTCTTAAGAAATAGAATCTATGACTAAACTGAAATTCTTTGGAAGTCTTCACAATTTATTGTATACAAAGTATAAAAATTTAACTTTGAGTATGAAAACACAAAAATCCTGTGCTAAAAAGTATTTTTTTCTAAACAAAATCAGTAAAATTCCCCAAAAAAGGCATTGTAAGGATACATATATACACTGCCTACACCGTATTTTGAGCATGTTGCAATTATGGGGAAATGAAAAAAAAACATATGCTAGGTATACACATTCATAAGCAAGTCACATTAGCTGAATATATCAGAGAAAGATTTATCTTAAATATTATTTGAAATATTAAAAAATTTTTAATTGCATCAACTCCTGTGTTAAATCCACCAAAATTCTTCATCAACAGCTCATGTCTCTGATAGTCTAGAAATGCTGGCTTTCTAAAAACTAGTCAATTAACTGTTTTTCTCATGATAAGTGTATACTGACCTGTCTCCCTTGAAGAAATAGGTTTTCCCAACGTCCTCCCACCAAATGGCTGAATCAATACCATGAGGGGGAATTCCACTTCCAAGGGTTATCAAGTCATGAGGGTAACCAGGTTGAAGAGTTGTGTCCTTGAATACCCAATATTTGTTACCTGTATGAAATAAGTGTAAATGCAAAATATATTAATTTAATGTCAGAAATTAGAATATATCTATTAACACAATACATTTAAAATCATTATATTAAATGTATATTATACATTTTAAATTATTATTCCAAATATATATTATATTAAATATATTATATAAAATCCTTGAAATAAGTTAGTAGTTGTCCCATCTAGAATATTAGTGTTATTTTTGAAATTTCATTCCTAAGTGGATATAATGAAAATAACTTATTAATATAATAATATAACCAAAATTTTGTGAGTGAATTAAAAAAATGAAATAGATCTATAACTTTGCCATAAATAAACAGTTCTGAGTTAAGGATGAAGGATTCTTCCCCTAAAAATTAGAGGTCCTACTTTTTTTTCAAGGCTAAATCATTCCTGTATTTTGAGAAATGGGTATGCCCTCAGATTGGCTTCATGATTATAACCTCTACTCAACTGGATCACTTCCTCTGGGCTGGTACTTTCATTATATAAGCATTCACAAAACTCCCTAGTCTTATAAATTCATCCTCCCTTGACCCCATGCCCTCTTCTAACTATCAAACTCTATTCCTGTCTTTAAGAGTCTTTAAGAGTGGTAACAGAGGAGAGAAAAATTTTAACCTTAACTGTGTTTGGAATTGCTGGAGCATGGCATAATGATACTAAACAGTAGACAGGCTTTAGTCAGTTTTACTGCTGTTTCACAATTCTCTACAGACAGCATACTTCCTCATGCCTTCCCTGTGCCCCTGGCCAACTGCACCCACCATTTCTCTTTCTGGTATGCCTATCAAGTTTCAGTCCACTGAAGCTCTTAGTTCTGGAGTCACCAATGCCCTCCAACTAAACAATCTCCATCCTTATCTATTGACACAAGTGACCACCTTAAGTACTTTCCTCCCTGAGCTACTAGAAAACCATTTTCTTTTAACTTGTTTGTTCTCTAGCTGCTCCTTTCTGGGCTTACTGTATTTTACTCAGCCCTTGATGTTTCCTAAGACTCTGTTCTTTGCTGTCTTCTCTTTTATCCCAAATAAGGAGGGGTCAGAAACTCAAATAACTACAAGGGCTAAGCTAGAGATGCTAGTAGTAGTGCAGTAACTCCACTAATATTGAGATACTTCCATAAAAGTCAGTAAATATCCATTATCCTAAAGATGTGTTTCCTTCCTTCCCAAGTCCTCTCCTCCTGGGCCTCTTGAATCATTCTACAATCCAGTAACCTCTTGGATCTCTAGTATCTCCTGGGGTTAATATCTGGCAAAGAAATGTGTCCCAATGTCCTTTCTACAATATTTCAAAACCACTCATAGATGAGGACTATGATAAACTGTAGCCTTCATATAATACCTAAGGGTATTCCAAAACATTTAAACAACATGCTGTTATAACACAAAATAAGCAAATAAGACCCACACATCTTTAGGCTAGATTTAGTTAGGAATTTCTTCTAGTTTGTAGCCATGAGTAATCTCATTTATGCCAAGACCTTCTACCACCATTTGATATCATTTAAGTTAAAACACATTTGAGTATCTTCAAGAATCCCAAGTATCATGGCAGGTACTAAGGATACCGAAGAGGATTAAGACAGACCTGATCGCTACTCTGATTATACTACATGACAGCAGAAGAGGCAGATGAAAACCAAATATACAAATATATATATATAACTGTAGTAATTGAAAAACTAGTGAAGGCTAGGAAAAAAAAAAAAAACAGAAGTTGAGAAAAAAAATAAAGATAACTTACTTTAAGTAAAAAGGTCAGGGAAGACCTCTCTGAAGAAATACACCAAAATCTAAAGAAAGAGAAGGTAATAAATATGCAAAGAATATTGGGAAGTGCATTCAGACCAGAAGACAGTTTGGGATGATCAACAAATTGAAAGAAGATCAGTAATTCGTAATAAGCAAGCACAAAAGCATTGAAAATCAACATAATTCATTGGAATCTTATTTTGAGTATACTAAAAGCCATCAAGGAGATTAAATTTGTGTTGGGTTGTGATTGGTTTTATATTTTAAAATGATGATTTTTGGTGAAAAATGTATCATAAAGGGAAGAGTGAAAATGAGAGGACCCATTAAGAGTCTTTGGCAAGAAGTAATTGAATCATTCACTCAACAATTACTTAGTACATATACCAGGCACTGTTGTAGGCACCACAGATAGAGACGTGAACAAGAAGGGCAGCATCTCTATCTCATGAAGCTTAGATTTCAGTGAGTGATTATGGAAATATTAACTTGAATCAAACAGATAAATAAATTCAAACTCCAGAGAGCAAAGTGCTATACAAATAGAGAAAGAAAAAAGGACATTAAGGTGTCAGTGATGGCATCAGGGCTACTTTGTATTAGACACAGGAAAAAGCCCTTGATTCAATTGTGACATATAATTCAAAGGAGCCAGGCCACTGAAGATTGTTTAAGGTAAAGGAAACCTGAAGAATAAATTCCAAAATGGGAAGAGGCTTGTTGTACACCTAGAATAGAGTATGATATGAGTGTATAATAATAGAGGTGAGAATCATGTAATCCTGTAGGACTTGAACTTTATTCTAAATGAAATATGAAGTTATTGAATAGTTAAATAAAAAAATTCTTAGATAGTGGTTTGGACCAATACAGCTGAAATAGAGGTGGAAAGGAGAAAATGAAGTTATGACATATTTTGGAGATGGAATTGATAGGCATTGCTGAGGGAAATAAGATAAAGATAATATCAAGAATGATCCTCAAGTTCTGGCTTGTGTAGGTAAGTAAATCACAGTGCTATTTAATAAGTCAATGAAGACTAAAGGTGGATGGGCTGTTGGAAACTTAAATCAAGAGTCTGAGATGTCAGTGAAATATCTACATAAAGAAGTAATGTAGGCAATCGGGTATTTCAGTTTGAAAATAAGTTTGTAAGATATAAGCATAAATGTGGCATTTATAAATTTAGGATGTGTTGAGATTATCCTGGGAAGAGTATATACAGAAGATAAAGAGAAACCAGAACTGGACTTCTAGAAATCTGTGCCCATTAGAAAAGATCACATAAAAGAAGAAAGCGGAGGAGGCACATGAGGAGAAAAAAGAGGCAGTATTGAAGACAAAAGTAAAAGAAAACATCAGAAGCCAAAAAGAAAAAAGCGTAGTCATAAATGACTATCTCTGGTCCAAATATCTCTTGAAAGTCAACTAGTATCTATAGTTATCTGATGGGATTTTCTACAAAATCCAAATTTGAACTCATCTGAAAACCTTTCTTATTTTCCTTCTTTGGGTAGGTGGAATATGAGTTATTCTGTGGCTGACATTAGAAACCTCCTTGCTCATTATTTTCCATATTTAATGGATCATTACATCCAGCTGATTCCAATTCCTAACTCTCATTTATAACTGTCCTTTGAAGTCTGTTCTTTTTACCCATGGTCCTTTCTATCATTCCTTCCAACATCCCTTCTAAAGGTAATTGCTTTGTCCACAAGCTGTAAGGTAGGTGTCATTGTTCTCCACATCCACTCTCTATACTATCACTGTCAGACTAGAACCACTCAAAAGGCTGTGCTGCAGAGTAAGCTGTGGAGACATGGCTTCATCTGATGATAAGCAGAGATAAGCAGAACTATCTTCGTCTCTGTCTTGGGAAGATGACCTCAAGAATACTGAGAGATTGTCCCTCTCAGCAGGGGGAACTGACTATATTTTATATAATATGAAGCCTGAGAAGCCAAGATGGCCAGAGGAAGTGGATATTATGAGGAGGTAGAAATTGAATAAATGAGATGGACTGAAAGAGAAAAGAGAATAAGAAGAGAAAAGCGATGCAAGGAGCAAAGCTATGAGTGAGAGAGGGGCCAGCAGGCAAGTGTAGCAAGTTCCTGGCGGTCTGAGTTCCTGTTATACACTCACTCCTTACCATAAGTTCCCCATAAGCTCAACTAACCTTACTGGGTTTATTTTTCTTTTAACTGAATGAGACTGTGCAACCTAAAATCGTGTACACTCAAGCATCATGTAAGTTGTAAGGTGCATCTGAGCCTAAGCCTGTTGGCCAGAATTTTGGCTTTAGCCAGTGGTACCATGCTGTCTTCCAACCATGAGACTTAAGAGCAATCTGTTTATTTCCTAGTTTAAGTTATTTCAACAGTTTCCTTTCTTGTTTACCTGTCTCCAGTCTGTTTCCCTTTTATCTATCCCCCACAAAGCAATACAGGAATTTCTTGAAAATGTATACTTGATTTTTGCTCTCTTTTGTTTAAAATTTTCAGTGGTTTCTCATTGAATTCAGGATAAAACCCAAATTCATTATATGTCATTTCAAGGTTCCTTTCAGTATGGGTCTCTTATCTCATCTACATTTCACTTAGCTCCATTTATGGAAAACTAGGATGACACTTTCAAAACGCAGCTTAGCATGATTTCTCTGTAAAGCATTTCCTATCCGAGCATGGTGGGCATCTTACATTGTCAGAGTACTGGCATTTACCTTGATCTTATTACTTAGTACATTGTACTTCGATGAATCACAAGCCTGCCACCCACTCTAGGCTGTGAGTAACTTGAGGAAAAACGCTACATTGAACACATTATTTTCCTGCAGCACCTCATAAATTGGCTTAGAAGGTAGGTGCTTAATAAATGCTTACCGATACAAAGAGCCATTTTTAATATTACATGACTAATCAAATATAGGATAAAAAAATCTAACAAGGCACAATAAAGGCTACAATAAAGGCTACATAAATAACATTGTGGGCATTAGCCTGGAATCTTATTAGTATAGCAATAAAAATAAATTTTATAACCACTAGCAAGTATGAGAAAATATAAGGTATACCCTGGTATTGTGCTGAAAAACCATTTATTTAAGTGATTATATTTAACCAAGTGTTGGGAAATATGGTCATAAAAATGCAAACTTATCCTGAGCCCTCGTTTAATCTGAATATTACACACACACACACACACACACACACACACACACACACACACGTCACCCCAAAGGCCCAGATGGCTTCCTTGCCAGCGTCAGTGAGTTGGAAAATCCAGAGAGCTGTTTCACAGCATGCTCTATATTTTAGTCAAATCTCTGTGGTATTTAAAACAGAAAGTCTTAAAACAATAGAAGAAAGAGAAAGAAAGGCCTTTTCTTTTGGCCTATACCTCAGTGACCTATTGCATCCTTTCTTTCATCTCCTTTTTAATCAGGAAGGAGTATGCATTTTCTATGCCTCTCATGCTAGCTATTTAGGGTACACCTTGTATCAGCTCAATCCAGTTGGCTGCCCCTTTCAAGCAGAAGCACTCTAGTATGCTTTCGATCATTTCCTCTCGCAGCTCCTAAACTTGATTATCATTTGCATGAAAATTTCTTCTAGGCTTTTTTCAGTGATGACACTAGGCTCAACAATAACCAGGATGCCTTGGTGTATAGAGCAGGGGAAATAGTTCACAGAAGCTTAGTTTATATATAGTCCCAGTGTCTCAGTGGAGGATAATGTGTGAAAAAAGAAAAGGAATTATAGTTCTTCTAGAAAATTGTTATTATTCTACTCAAAAAACTGTTATTGTTGCTGTTTTTAAAAACTGTGCTTTGAAAATACTTTCCTCTACTGTTGGTATAGTATTTTCCATAAATGAAAGGGAGAAATAATCAGTCTTTCACTTTCACTTTTTCATGATCAAGTCCTTTGCATAAAAGAGCACGATTAGCTTTTTTATTTTTAACCTGCTAGGAAAAATGCATTTATATTCCCTTTATGAAAACAAAGCAAAATAGAGAGCTTATCAGCAAACATTTGCTGTAATATTACATAACAGAATTCCAGCAGTTATTCACACAAAATTAAGAAACACCACCTTGCCTGCTGAGTATTTGTGACATAGAATTCAAGGAAATAACTCAATAATAATTATGAATTATAACATTTATTTTCTGAGTGTTTATTGAGGAAATACAACTATTTAATTCCTTTTGTATCTTGATAAGTTAAGATTTTCATATGAAAAAACTGAAATGACTTTTGTTTCTACTTTTTAGTTTTTCAGTTAACTATGTAGGATTTATGTTAGACTCTTTTTACTGTACATATGACAGGTGGTTTTTTAACTCCCCTACCATCAGACAGTCTGGTTCTCAAGGAAAATATTGCCTTTTTGGCAGAATGTAAGTATGCCCTGGATTTCATATGAGTTTGGCATATTCTGGAGCAAGTGGAAAAAACTAGTTCTTACCGACATTGTACTTGGCAGAATGCAGAGGAAAAGATCAACAAGTTAGAATTAAAGGCCAAAAGGTTTTATAAATAGAAGAATAGCTTCAAAAATGTTTAGAGTTGGAGAGGACTTTATAGGTCATCTACTGCAGTGATTTTTCAATGATATTCAACTATCCATCCATCTATTCAATGGATAGATGATATTCAATCATCCATCTATTCCATCTATTCATCCATCTATTCTATTCAATGTCTGTTTATTATGAGCCGATTATAGTCCATTACTCGACTAGGTGCTGCAGAAACACTGATGAAGGCAAAACAAAAAGTTCCTGCCCTTGTGAAACAGATTAGTAGAGAAGATAGACAGTAAACAAATAATTCCCCCCCAAAATTTTTAAACCAAATGCTGTTCCTATCAGGAAACATGCAGTATCTAATAACCTTTTTTTTTCCCCCCCAGAAGGACAATCCTTACTCTGGAGGTTAAGATTTCTACCTGCTTTTTAATCCCCTTGAATTGAGTCATTGTTAATGGTGGGAGTGCACTACATTGTTCAGATGTACTGGATCAGAAAAGTGGCTGTGAATCCAGCCTAATACATTCATTTATTTCACAGGTCAAAGAAATGGTGTGTCTAAAACCACACCGCCAGGTGCTAATAGGTTTTGTACTGTGGTCCAGGTCTCTTGATTCAGTGCTTATCTTACTATCCAAAATTGATCCTCAGAACAGAACAAGTTCACACTCTGGCTTTCAGAATTGCTAATGATTCCCTGCTTCCTCCCTCCTTTATCAACTAATCACATAACATTTTTAATGGGAGTGTTTATTAATTAACCCACTGTATTCGCCTCATGCTTGTTCATTGTATCCTGAGTAATCAGATATCTTTTGTGCCTTATTATTAAAGAAATTACAAAAAAATCAACTGTATTTTTGTCTCCTCAAAACTATTCATACATTTATATTTTATGTCTTCTAGTACAACAGTGGTCAGTAAACGAGGACCACTAGCTGCTACCTGTTTTTGTAAATAACACCTTACCAGCAAACAGCCACACCTATTTAGTTACATACTGCCTATGGCTGCTTTTACCCTGCAATGAAATAGTTTAGTAGTTAATGACAGAGTTCATATGGTCCACAAAGCTGAAAGTATTTACTATGTAGTCTTTTACAGAAAAGATCAGAAAACAAACTCCTTAATGATTGGATTTTTTTCATAACACAGAGGTCTGTACACAGAATACTCAATAAATACTGTTTTTTGGACTGATTACTGTTCAACATTTATATATTCTTTGAGAAGACATCAGATAATTAAAACAATTGTTAAAAAGAATATATATTTTATGTGTTATATTATGTTATTTAATGGAGCATTCAATAGCTTTGAAGTCAGAATTAGGAGGTGATGACAGCTCTACCAATAACCAGCTGTAAGATCCTGGCAAGTCATGAATCTGAGCTCCCCTTTCATAATTTGTACATAAGATGCTAACTTAATGCTCACTTGGAATTCTGGAAATACTGAGAGATCAAATACACGCAGGCTGAATGTGTTTCGGGATGCCCCAATAAATGGTTCTTATTATATAACACAGTATTTCACTGATCAAATTTGCTTATCATCTACTCAAATAAATAAATGGTACCAATAATAAATAATTAAGTAACACTAATCTCTATTTGGGCTCAATATTTGGAATATGTTTTTATTTCTATATTGTTTATAGGTAGGTTGCTCAGGAAATTTGAATAAATTTCTTGAGGTCATGTGACTTTTTGCTAGCAGCATTTTGTTTTCCAGATTCCACAATATTAGAAAATAAGCAGAGAATTTTGAACACTTAATGCAAGTGAAGTTGCCATTGAGGTGTGCAGCTCAGATCTTCCTTAGAGAAAGAAACTGTCATCAGCTGAGTGTCTTTGGGTCTGATGCATCAGTTGGGCAAAGGCTGTAATTTTCGGCAGCCTCCAACCAAAGACTGAGCACAGCTGAGTATTAACTAAAGCCTGGCCATTTTTGCTCTGCATGCAAGCCCTGTAAGAGGCATTATTTGATCTGAAGCTTGACATCAGGTTCACCAAGACTTTGTCGCCTACTGCTAATCCTGCTTTCTCCCCTTTAATCTTTCATACATTTGCCTTCTTCCCTGACAAACCTCTCAACTTCCTTAGTCTCAGTGTCTGCTTCCTGGGGAACTCAAAAGGGCTCAACAACAACAACAAAATGATGTGATAAACAGTTTTTGAAAATGAGAAAAACTTTTAGATATACAAGTAATACTGACAGGAAAATTTGGCAGTCTGAAATGAAAATATCCATAATAAAAATATACTATAGAGTTTTTGAATCATCATAATAAGTAGAGGTATATTAGCAATAAAAGTTTCAAACATTAAACATTTGGACCTATGTTTTAGATGATCATTTCAACATACAATAAAGCCATTAATATTAAAACTCTATAAATATTTATAATTCAAAAAATAGCACTATTCACTTGGTCTAAATCCATTTTCACATATACTAAGACTACTAAATATAAATTCCTTAATCTAGTATAACTTTGTATACATCAATTTTCTGTTATATCCTATAAAGTAATAAGTAATCACAGCACTATTTATAGAAAATTTTTCTTTTAGGTTTCCTATTGTATTACATAAGAAACAACGTATTTTGACCTCAAATGAACTTCATGAATATTCCCTAAACGTTTCAAGAAAAATACTTTGTGAGCAGTATAAAGAAATTTCCTGTTTATCAGTACTATTTGAAATAACAATTAAAGCCATAAAAATGATTTCTTAACAAACAATTCTTTTCTTTGCCATTTTCCAGCACCAAGTATTTTAGACAACTCCTTTCTTTTGATACACAGCTTCTGTACACCATTTTTATTCACAAATTTTATTGCCATTCTCTTTTCCGCCTCATATATTTTAATTTCTATGCCATAAGTGATTTGTGCCTCTTGAAATGAAACTGCCAACCAGGGTGATAACTACTGCTTAAAGTTATTAAGTGATAGCAACAATTTGAATTTTGAGACAACTTTTCAACTACTTGATTTTATTTTGACTGTTACTGATTTTGACAACACTAGGATCTTTGTTTTAAAATTTGTTTCCAATTCTTGAAAGAGAATGCACCAGCTCAATTTTCAAGATAGCTTTTTTGATACTATTACCTAATAACCATTCAGTCTTAACATGCCTAGTACTTGAGAATGTGTATCTGGTGATTATGCTTATAAAATGTTATTCTTTATATGGGATATACCTGAATGACAGAAAGATAGCTAACTAGCACAAAGTGTGGAGTACATTCAATTGCTGGAAAAAAGCATATTACTTTGTCAAAGTGTGATACATTTTCTATTTCTGGGTCTCTCAATAAAAAAGAAACACCTTGTGAACATAAATAAAGAAGAATGATTCACTGTTACTTACTAAATATCAAATAGAGGAATAAAGGAGTCTATTCAGACATCACAAGTATAAATGGTGCTAAGTGATAGTTACATACACCAAACCATAAAGCTGGCTAACTTTCAGTAAGACAGGCCTGTGGTTTGTACATCTACACTCACACCCAAATAATAGCCCTTACAGCGAGCAACTTAATGAGTGAAGGGAAACATTATGCACCAGCTTCTTTTAAAAAAACAAAAACAAAAACAACTAACTAAATGCTCACTTGGAACTCTGGAAATATCACCCCCTTACACATGTATGTCTACACATGTGAGGCTGAAAGAAAAAATATCTAAAATACTTGTCTACTTACTTGTATCTATAATCATTTCAAAAAATTTTGAGGGATCTGATACAAAATGTGATACAATGAGAAAACATAAATTAAAAACAAACAAAAATAAGATGAGTAATTACAGAGCAAAAATAAAACACAAACAATATAAAATAATAGTGACAAAATTATTCAAAATGTGGGCATCAAAATTTTTTTGGTGGTCATTTCTAAGATAAACACTTTTTAGAGAATACTTTATAACCATTATAAATTGTAGCATCTAAAATTAAGTTGAGATGATAGAATATTTGTAATATTTCTCCAGTAAGTGGATGAGTTCTTTACTAAGAATTAATTAATTAAATTTTCTTTCTATTGGCTGGGCAAGGTGGCTCATGCCTGTAATCCCAGCACTTTGGGAGGCCGATGTGGGCAGTTCAGGAGGTCAGGAGACCCAGACCATCCTGGCTAACATGTTGAAACCCTGTCTCTACTAAAAATATGAAAAATTAGCCCAGCGTGGTAGCACACACCTATAGTCCTAGCTACTAGGGAGGCTGAGGCAGGAGAATCGCTTGAATCCGGGAGGTGAAAGTTGCAGTGAACTGAGATCGCGCCACTGCACTCCAGCCTGTGCAACAGAGCAAGACTCGGTCTCAAAAAAAAAAAAAAATTTTTTTTTTCTATCTACTATTGTCAATAATACTAAAACTTTAATGTAGAGGGGAAAGTTGCTGGGGAATGATATATCTCAGCTAGGAGGGTACATTGCACCTGATTATCAATGTCCTCAACTAAGAAAATAAAATTGGAATAGTATTAATTTAGATATTCATAATTAACAAGCTCTAGAATAAATAAGGAATCAAATTCTACTACCCATGTCATCAGTATATTTAAATGTATAAAATATTTGCATGATGTATTCCAGCATAAATTTATGTGTTTAGTAAAGCTTCTTGTCAACAAAGCAGTCTTATTCTGGTATAACTGACATTCTATAAATTTAACATGTATAATTTATTAAGTTTTGACACAGGTACATACCTATGAAATTATTGACATAATCAAGAAAATGAACATTTCATTATTCTGAGAAGTTTTCTTCATGCTCAACTCTTGCCTATCCTCAGGGAACCAATGAGGCACTTTTTGTCACTATAGATAGGTTTGCATTTTCTAGAATACAAATGCTATAACAGAGTATGTACTCTTGTTTTGTGGGAATTATTTCACTTCAGCTAAATTATTTTGAGCTTCATCCACGTTGTAATGTGAATCAGTATTTCATTCCTTTTTATTGCTGGAAAGTCTTCTACTATATAGATACATCACAGTTTATTCATTTATGTGTTGAGAATATCTGAATTATTTCCAGTTTTGTGTTATCACAAATATAGCTGCTTTGAATATTCATGTAGAGGTCTTTGATTACACATAGGTTTTCATTTTTCTTGGGAAAATACCAAGGGGTAAACTGGTTGGATTACACAGTAGCTGTGTATTTAACTTTTAAAGAAAACTGCCAAAATGTTTTCCACAGTGTACAATTTTACTTTCTACTAGCAGTATATAACAGTTACAGTTCCTTCATAATCTTGTCAGCACTTGGTATGGTCAGTCTTCTATTTTAGTCATTCTATCAGGTGTGTAGTGGTATTTCACTGTGGTTTTAGTTTACATTTCCCTAATGACTAATAATGTAAAACATCTTTTCATGAGCTTATTTGACATCCATCTATTATCCTTGGTAAAGTTTTTGTTCAATACTCTTTGCTCATTTTTATTGAGTTGTTCATTTTCTTTTTATTGAGTTTTGAGTGTTGTTTACATATATTGAATAAGAATCCTTCATTATATACTAAGCTTGCAAATAATGTACCCTAATCTGAGGCTTTTTATTCTCTTAAAAGTACCTTGAAAAGTAGAATTTTTTAATTAAGTCTAATATATCAATTTTTCTTTTATAAATGATTATTTTGGCATCATATCTAAGAAATTTTTGCCCAGATCAAGGTCACAAACTTTTGTATTCTATGTTTTATCTAGGAGTTTTATAGGTTCAGCCCTTAACTTTAGGTTAGGACCATATTAATTTTTTCATATAGTACATAGGATATGAATTGGAGGTTTGTTTTGTTTTGTTTTGTTTTACATGTACTTTTGTCAAAAATTACTTGTCCATATATGCTTTCAGTCTATATCCAGATCTCTGTTCCACTAATCTACTTTTTTTCTATTTTTATGTCCATGCCAAACTGTCTTAATTATTATAGCTTTAAAATAAGACTTGAAGTCAAGTAGTATTTTCTTTTTTCTTTCTTGCTTTCTTTGTTTTTTTGAGACAGTCTTGCTCTGTCACCCAGGCTGGAGTGCAAGGGCATGATCTCAGCTCTCTGCAACATTTGTCTTCCAGGTTCAAGAGATTCCCTTGTCTCAGCCTCCTGAGTAGCTGGGATTGCAGGCACCTGCCATGATGCCCAGCTAATTTTCATATTTTTAGTAGAGTTGGGATTTTACCATGTTGGCCAGGCTGGTCTTGAACTCCTGACCTCAAGCGATCCGCTCTCCTCCCTCTCCCAAAGTACTGGGATTATAGGCATAAGCCACCACACCCCGCCAAAATCAAGTCGTATTTTGAAAGTAGTTTTGCCTATACTAGGCCATTTGAATTTGTATATGAATTTTGGGATCATCTTGACCATTACTACAAAAGTGCCTGGAAGTATTTTGATTGGGACTGCCCTGAATGCAAACATAAATCTGGTGATAAATGTCACTGTAATAATACTGAGCCCTCTGACCCATAAATATTTGTCCAGTCATTTAGGCCTCCTTTACTTTCATTTAGCAATGTTTTGTTGTTTTCAATGTAGAGGTCATGCACATTTTGTTTTTTGTGCAGATTGATCCCTCAGTGTTTGGTATTTTTGAACGCAATTGTAAATTGTCTTTTATTTTAAAATTTCAATTCCTGATTGTCCTTTGTTAGCATGTGATGGGAGATAATTCTTTATAGGTTTTGTGCTTTTCAGTTTGTCTTTAAAGCAGAGGCACTAACTGCTTTTGTTCTAGAATCCATTTCCAGTGTTACAGTACTTGAATAGCCAATCGTCTTACATTATAGATACAGTATCTATCTCCACTGAAATGGCAAGCTTTGTTTACTGTCCAGTTTGATAAAGAAAATATCTTCCTTCAGTGAAAAATTTAGGCAAGCTTATTGCTAATTACAGAAAATTTTTAATTCATGATTCCTTTCTTGCAATGAAACTGATTTCATGTAAAGCGTCACCTCCGTTTTGTACCACAATTTTTTTTTTTTTTTTTTGAGATGGAGACTCCTTCTGTTGCCCAGGCTGGAGTGCAATGGCACAATCTCATTTCACTGCAAATGCAACCTCTATCTCTGGGGTTCAAGCCGGTCTCCTGCCTCAACCTCCTGAGTAGCTGGGACTATAGGCAGCTGGGGTTTCACTATGTGAGACAGGCTGGCCTGGATCTCCTGATCTTGTGATTTGCCCACCTCGGCCTCCCAAAGTGCTGTGATTACAGGCATAAGCCACTGTGCCCAGCCTCATATCACACTTTTAAGACTGGGGTTTTGGGAACAAGTACAGGTGACTACACTATGGCTCCTGCTTTTGGTTTCTGGCCTTTTCTCTGACTCGGGAATCTCATGTTTTCTGTCAACATACATGAACATGAGGCAAGCTAACAGGGTTTTATTAGCTTACAAGGAAGATAAAAATCTCAGACCCTTTACAGTTCTTGAAAATATACAGAAAATACAATTAAATTTTTACTAGTCTTGTATCTTGTAACTTTGAGAAACTCACTTATCATTTCTGGAAGCTTTTTGGTTGAAGGCAAAACTATCTCTTTCTACATAGACAATTATGTCCATGGAACCATTTTACTACTGTTTTATATCAGTCATGTTGTCTAAATACAGCTTTCTTTCCTTCCAGTCTGGATTATTTTTATTTACTTCACTAGATAAAACTTGTTACAATGTTGAACAGACTTGAAATAAACATTTGTCTCTTTCCTGATCTTAGGGGATATGCAAGATATTGTGAATTTTGCCTTTTTAGGTCAATATCTCTGAATCCCTATAAATATTCTTGAGCTTTGTTCTAGACTGTTATTTGGAAACCATTTGATGGCTTCAGGTCTTACTTTGAAGATTTGCTAAGTAGAATTCAAACAGGGATATTTCTAGGGTAATTATTCCCCACCAGTGAGGCAAGGCCCTTTTCAATACTCTATCCAATGCCTATGAACAGGTTGTTGGGGGAAGCAGGTACTGTTGGCCCTCTTTGAATGTCAGGCACTGCTCTTTTTATTCACAGTGATTGATTCATTTTCTAGATTTGAGCAGTTTCCTTATAGACATGAGCTGACCAATACTCTCTCCAATACATATGGGGTCCATCTGCTAATCTCCGGCCCTCACTCTTGTGTAGCTCTCTCCTCTGTGTTACTGTCTCCTTTGCACTGAAGTCACCTTGTTCTCCCTGAATTGTCAGCTCTGTCTCCTCTACTCGGAAAGTCTCTGAGCTCTGCCTGGGTTCCCCTACCTTGTGCCACAGCCTGTAAATTATTCAGATGGGAAGCTGTGGCAATTTCAGGGCTCATCTCCCTTTATTTCCTGACTCTCAGGATTCAGTGTCCTGTTTCTTGATGCCCAGTGTCTCCGAAAATCATGCTTTAAAATACTTTGCCCATTTTTTATTTGTTTCAGGAGGAAAGATAAATCTGATTCCTATTATTACATCTTGAATGGAAGCAGAATCCACCATTTTATTATACTGTCACATAATATATTACATTATATTCTGATATACCATATTTTAACATATCAAAAAGCTAAGATTATGTTCAGAATATAGAATTGGACACATATATAAAGAACAAGTTTTTATGTTTTTATAATTTATGTACTGACAACTCCCACTCATATGATATACATGTACACATATAATTTGGCTAAAGTTCAAAAAATATCTGAATTACACCAAAATATAAATTTTAATTGTATCTAATGGCTTCTTATTCTTCTTAATTTATAAAATTTCAAATGAATAGATTTTATGCTTATGTTTATATTACTAACACAATAGTTATATTTAATAACCAAACACTCATTTATACACATAGTTGAATCTACATCTTCAAATTCTTATGCAAAATGAAAACAAGGTTAATACCCAGTACCTTTAGGAAATACATAAATACATTTATATTCAAACATAGACTTTAGTTAAATAGGGGAATAAAAGACAAAGCTACTCAAATATATCATAATTTTCTAGCACAGATTAGAAGAAGAAAATACATAAAAGATGATCTCTGTAAAGAGAGAGAAGGGGAAAACAAAGAGAAATAATGTAAGGCATAGAGGCTAAATAAAAGAGTAAATTAAAGAAGAATAACGTCTAAATCACTAGTAACAATAGTCTAATACTGTCTAATATGGCTTGCAGAGGTTGAAACCAAATTGGGGCTTGAATCTTATTCTTGGTTCATTCAATCAATCTTTGTCAAGTGTTTACTATATTCCAGGTATTGTTTAAGACAACAAACTATGACAATGGCCTGCTTCTGCACAGCCCATGATATAAGAATAGTTTTTACGTTTTTAAAAGTTAGAACACAACACAAAACAAAGAAAGGTATATAATAGACACCATATGGGTGGCAAAGCCTAAAATATTTGCTATTTTGTCATTACATAAAAAGTCTGTCAAAGCCCAGTTTAAGATATTGGGAAAAAGACAGTGTACAAAAAAAAAAAAAAAGAATACTTATCCTTTATGGGATTGATATTCTAGTGAGAAAGATAAACAATTAAAATATATAGCTTGCCACACGGTTTGTCACGAGTTAAGCATAAGCAGGGAAGGGGATCAACTGCTAGCAAAGGGGCAGCAACTACCTCACGGCCCATAGAGCAAACTGGAGTAACAATGTGGGATGAGGAATGATGTAGGTTTCTGGTCTTTTGAGGGTGATAAGGGCCATAAAGAGTGTGTCAAGGAGAAATATTTTGATTGTGATTGTTGTGGTGAGGGTAGTGGAGGGGGTCATTTCACATCAGAAGCCCAGGGTGCTGGGACTGTCACTCCTCTCCTGCCAGTCGTGAGGTAGAGACTAGGGAAGAGTGTGGTCTCACTGGGAACACCTAGAACTTGACTGTTTCTGGATAATCAATGCTTTATTGAGCGGGAGAGCTACAGGTC
Source organism: Sapajus apella (assembly GCF_009761245.1). NCBI lineage: Eukaryota > Metazoa > Chordata > Mammalia > Primates > Cebidae > Sapajus > Sapajus apella. The sequence goes on along the minus strand of NW_022436943.1, from coordinate 12,346,939 downwards.
ATCGCTGGGTTTTGAGAGGGTTTATTTGAAGGTGGTGGTGAGAGTAAACTGGAGGAAAAAGCCACCACAGCACGGTCCTCAAAGTGACAAAATTTATAAGAGTAGGTATTTCCTGAGGCTGGCAATGTACCAGAAGAGACCACTGACAAGCTCAACATTCTGGAGGTGACATAAGTCTGGGACAAAAGACGAAGTGATTGCTGTTGTAAGCACCATAGCATAGGAAACACCATACTGAGTCAAGTCAGTATTCAGTGATATTGCTTTTACTGAAATGTTTACTGAGAACCTACTATGCACCCATCACTTTTAGAAACTGAAAATAAAATGACACGTAAGAAAATATAAACAAGTTCCACCTCTCATGCAATTTCCATTTGAATGGTATGGGTAATTTCAATTTTTTACAAATGCTTTGTGCAAGTTAGAAGGTACTACTTACATAGAGTGGGCAGGGAGGGCACTGGAGGACAAGCTTTTATGCTGGCTGTTGAAAGATGAAAAGGAGCCAGCCATGCCACAAGAGAGTGAGGAGCAGCAAAGCGAATAAAAGTGAGAAGGCCCCGAGGCAATAAAGAGCTGTCAGAACAGGAATTTATGACTGTGGCAGTTTCTCCTCAGGCAGTTTTGTCAGAAGGCACTACTGGTCCTGTGAGGAGACAGGGCCTCCTGGGACAGTCTCCAAGTGGAAGGCTTGTCGGGACTTAACCTGCCCTTCTTTTTGTTGTTGCTACTCATGGGACCCAGGAAGGGTGTAGGAGAGGGGAATACCCCTCCAATATCATGTCACTAAGATTCACAGCCTTTAGGTGGTATCCTTGCTTTGTCCATAGTGGTGTGGTGCACGCTCACTTTTTTTAATATGCTTATTATAGACAGCAGGAAGGCAAGAAAATTAGCAGCAATCTTACTAGCAGCAACAATAGCTGGCATTTACTGAGGGCTTGTACGTGCCAGGCTCTTCACATGTAGTAATTAATTTAGTCCTCAAAATAATTCTGAGATGGGGAATAATACAAATGTCTTTTTTTTCAGATGGAGAGACTGAGGTAAAGAGACCTGAGTAGGTTGTTTAGTTCATAGAGCTGGTGTTTAAAGTTGGCAACATGGCCATAGAATTATCATGTTCTTACAGCTAATGCACTGAACTGCCTCTTTTATTGAGGAACAATCTGTAAAGATAAAGTCCAGGTGTATACTTTCATTTTATATAGGTAGTTTGAGCCTTACTTTAAATATTACAAGTGTTTCCCAAATTCCATGTTTTCATTACCCTCATCATTGCTATGAATTATTTTAGGTTGATTCTGAGAATAATTGCTTTTTGAGGGATTAAGATCCCCCTTTTCCTTCCTTTGGGCTCTAGTCCTGTATAAGCTTATTTTCAGGCCTTTAGGCTCTTGGGTAATATGTTCAATCATGTACTTTTACACTCGAGTTCTTCTCAGCTTCAGCTCAAACACATTCCCTTCACAATTCCCTCAGTCCTCCAGCTCAATCTGTCTCTTGTCTCTGTGTTTTCCTCCACAGATTTAAGATCAGTTGTTTTGAATATTAACAAGTTTTGAGGACAAAATAATAGGCAATTGACTAAATTCACTTCATCAGGTCATCTCACTTTTGCATGCCAGACAGTTGGTAGTAATTGTGAGATTAAAATTTGGCAGTCAGATACATAACAGACAATACATTTAATGATACTGATAAGTGGATAATTCTAAATTTTTCTTGCCTTTATTTCTCAGTTTACTAGAATCTGTTTACATAAACTGATTAAATCAAGTAAAATTTCAGAGATTACATGTGAAAATAGGAGTGTAACAGATTTTATTGCCTAAAACCCACAAGCAACTCCAAATACTCCAAACAAACAAACAAGCAAACCTTTAGTAAGTGTAGTAATGGCTATTTATGTATTAATTAATTTTTTGGTACTTTTAAGTCAAATCTAAAAGTTCTAAGAGAAAGAATATCTCTTAAATCTGACATGAGACTACCATATGAGAACAAATAAAATAAAAATTGAAAATTATTTTTATTTCAATTATATTTCTAGTCAACATACTTTATTTCATTAAATCCATTAGCTATCTAATCTCACCTAATCACTTCTGTGTGCACCACAGGGCCCTATACAAAATGACTAAAATACAACATAGCCAGATATGGAAAACATCCTTACCTTTAAAGAACACAAAATTCCCGTCGCTATTTTCATAAACTGCATCGATACTAGGAGGCAAGCCCCTCCAGAAGTAAGTAATTTGCATTGGGTATCCATCCATCACCCTGTTGTTTCTCACTCGCCAAAACCACTGGTCCTGCAAACCAAGCAAAGGCATCTCTCAGCAAGCACATAGGCCTCCCTGGCATTTCACGATGCAATGGCTGGACGCTTTTGAAATTAAGCTGGTTTACTTATTATTGTCTTACATTAAATCAGTCAAAGAAAGATCTACACAACTTAACCACAATGATAACAAAAATTTCTGTAGTAAACTCCTTAATGTTTAAGCCATACAGTGTGATTACAAATATAATGTCAACAATACTTAATCTTGTCATTTTACATTATCTCCAAGGATTTCTAGATGGAGGGAGCACAGATAAGTCCCTGCCAGATTTGTGGCTATGTCAGCTTCTTGAATATGAGATCAGTGCTAGGGTCATGCATGCTTCCTAGCATTTTTAGATATATGCAAGATCACCATACCTACAATGCTGAGGATGAAATAGAGTCCATACCTGTCTGTGTTCACCTGTTATGCCTATTTTCTTAAATAGTTATAAAGTAGAGCCCTCTTTCATCATTAAATGTATTTTTGGCTGACAAATTTATGCACAAAAAACAAGCAAAATTATTTTGAAAAAAAAAAAGTCATCACCAAATGGATACTGATAAAGAAATAACTGATCAGGAGTATATATGGAACAATGAAACAGAAAGCTCTCCAAGCTGAAGAATGGGAAGAAATCTGGTGAAAAAAAACCTGGACCACATTCTGATTTTTCCCGCAAAAGCCCTTCCCATTGCTATAATCTCACTACATATGGGGCCGGGCCAGTGGCTCTATGGGACAGACACATGTTGCAGTCTGCAGATAGGAATACAAGCCCAACTTGCCACTAATAAGGGGGGAAATGAAAGTTCTGCCTCAAGATAAGCATAGTTAATTTGCAAAAACTCAGGTGGTCATGTGAAACTGCAGATGAATTCTACTAGCTTTTGTTGACAGCCTTGGCAGAGAGTCATATAAATTATAGATATTCAGGTTGTGCCTCTATTCAACTTATCCTCAGTTTAGCAGAGAGCAATGGTACAAATAATTTAGAAAGCATTCTGTCACAGTGGATATAAACTCATGCCATCGTTACTATAGATTGCCATTTCAGAAACAGGGATTGTGAGCACTTCATAGAGAAAGGATACTTAAAATGGTATTTAGGTCTCTGTGAGAATTTTCCTTATAAGTGAGACATTCTCTGACCATCTTATCTAAAACTGAAGTCCCTCACTGCACTCACAGAGGTCTGCTGGGTCTCTTCACCTCCCTTTCCTGTTGTATTTTCCTTCATTACATTTATTGTTGTTTTATATAATACTTGTTTTACTAATTTATTATTAGTTCTCTCTCCACTAAGTCTATAAGCTCTCTGATGGCAAGAATGTTGGTCTTTTGTTTACATGTGGTTCCATATTTCCAGAAAAGGACCTTAAACATAATAGGTGAACAATAAATATTTATTTAAAGAAAACAAAATGTAAAGAGAAAAGAGCAAAGTGAAAGTAATAATCATTTTAGAAGCCAAAGCTTTAAAATTAAGTCTCAGATTTTTCTCTGTTGTGGTCAAGATGATGTCTTATTTAAAAAATATAAAAGCTATGAAGAGATCACAAGAACATAAAAATTATATTTGAATAGGTAGATGTTTAGCACATATTCTGCTTTCTAGAAAAGTATAATATTTAAAGGTCTTTGAACAATCAAGAAAATACATTTGTTTTCAGCCTTCTAAACAATATAAGTTTGGTTTTCGTTTTAGGTGGGGAAGAAAAGAAACATAATTAACCCTTAGGGAACTCTAAATCTGCTATTTGTGGTTGCCTCAAGCTTCTTATCTCCTTCCTTCCTTCCTCCTTCCCTTGCCTTCCTTCTTCCCTCTCTAGCTCTCTCCCTTTCTCCCTTTCTTCCCTCCCTCTTTGTTTTCTCTCGTTCTCTCTATCTCTTTTTGCTACAGCCCTTATAGAAGGAGGTGGAAGGGGACATAATAATCATAACTAGCCTTTGGGAGGCTGAGGTGGATGGATCCCAAGGTAAGGAGATCCATACCACCCTGGCCAACATGATGAAACCCTGTCTCTACTAAAAATGCAAAAATTAGCTGAGTGTGGTGTCACACGTCTGTAATCCCAGCTATTTGGGAGGCTGAGGCAGGAGAATTGCTTGAACCAGGGAGGCAGAAGTTGTTGCAGTGAGCCGTGACTGCACCACTGCACTCCAGCCTGACGACAGAGTGAGACTATCTCAAAAAAAAAAAAAAAAATCATAGCTATCCTATCTGCAAAGTCAACCTGTGGAAAAAGGAGTACTTAAACATTACCAAACTGGAGTTTTACTTAAACACTAATATTTCCCTTAAGATACAAGCACTTACAGTCTTATATGTAGATTTATTTTCCATGCAGCAGTAACATATGGGGAAATTCTGTTTATTATTCTTTTACATCCTTTAAAATTCTGGCTCATGACAGGCATGTTTGCTGAGAACTATATAGAAAAGGCCTACTGTCTAAATATGAAATGATGATGTTAATGATCTACCATCAATTGAAGCTACTGTTTTCAAGACCCTTTTAAAAAACTAATCAGCTGAGGCAGGAGAATCGCTTGATCCCAGAAGGCAGAGGATGCAGTGAACAGAGATGGCGCTGGTACACCCCACCAGCCTCAGAGACAGAGTGATACTCCATTTCAAGACCAACCAACCAAACAACAACAAAAACAAAAAAACGAATCAGTAGAACTGATCACTTTCACTTCTCTTCTAAATATACAGACTCATATATTTAACCAACAACGTTACATAAATCTACAAATGTGTCACATGTTCAAACTGAACATTTCTAGCAGTCATCAGTTCTTTGGCTCCTCCTCTGACAAGCCACCTCGGTCCTGCTCTGTCTAGTCTTCCTTCTTTCTGAAACAGCACATCAAATCTCTTTATTTCTCACCATCACCATTGTCACCATCCAAGTCCCAGCTGCCACTGTATTTCACTGAGATGACTGCAATGCCAATGCAAAGCCTCTGCTTTGCCTCCTACTGCATCTAGAATGAAATTCAAACTTGGACTCCTGCCTCCAGCTCCTACACAGCTCCCAGCAGTCTCTCTTGTGCTCACATTGCTCCAGTTATATCAGCTTCCTTTCAGCTGCTTGACAGAGGAAAGCTCTTTTCTTCCTTAAGACACCTTGCAGGCAGTTTGCCCTACAGTAGGCCCTCCAGTTCTGTGGTTTCGCTTTCCACAGTTTCAATTACCTGTGGTCAACCCTAGTCCAAAAATAGGTAAGTCCAGTACAATAAGGTATTTTGAGAGAGAGGCCACATACACAAAACTTTTATTACAGTATATTGCTGTAATTGCTTTCTTTGTTAGTTATTGTTAATCTTGTTATGTGCCTAATTTAGACATTAAACTTTATCATAGGTATGTGTATGTACAGGTAAAAACATAGCGTATATAGGGTCTGGTAGTATCTGTAGGTTGAAGCATTCACTGGGGGTCTTGGAACATAACCTGGATAAGAGCGGGCTACTGCACTTTAAATGTTCTTCCTTTTCCATCAATTTAACCACAAATCATCCATTAGTTATCAGCTGAAATATTATCCCATAAAAATGGCTTGGCTGCCCTCTGAAATTAGGTAACACTGTGCTATGATCTTAATGTTTGTGTCCTCTCAAATTCATATGCTGAAATCCTCACCCCCAAGGTATTAGGAGGTGGTGCCTTTGGGAGTGATTATGTCTGAAAGACAGAACCCAAATAAATGAGGTTACTGCCTTCATAAAAGAGGACCTAGAGAGCTGCACTAGCCCCTCCACTGTGTGAGAACACTGCTAGAAGTTACCATTTATGAAAAGTGGGTCCTCACCAGACATGGAATTAGCTAGTGCCTTGACCTTATACTTCCCAGCCTCCAGAAATGTGGAGAATAATTTTCTGCCGTTCATAAACTGCCTAGTTTACGGTGTTCTGTTATAGCATATCCTAATGAACTAAGACATTCTCTTATAGTATCCCATAGTACTCTGCACTTTGACTTCACAGCATTTACACAATATGTTACTACATCATTGTATTTGTGACGTAATTTCTTCCACGTGCTCCACTGTGTGATGTGCTCCACAGGAATGGGGGCTGTGTGTATTTTCCTTATCACTGGATTACCAGCATGGAGAACTGTGTCTGGTGTATTGTAGGACTCTAACACATTTACTGGACAAATCTCCCAATTTTTTCACCAAATTATCATAGGATGAGTACATATATCTGAGATTGCTTAAAGCAAGGTAGCTGTTTAATATGAGTATTAAGCTTATTTATTAAGATGGCATTCTAACCAAGTGAACTCACTAGATATGAAAAAATTAGAAAAACATTTATGTCTATAAATACATGTTAGCTCACAAACAATCATGTGTTTCATTTATTTATTTATTTAGAGGCAGAGTCTTGCTCTGTTGCCCTGGCTGGAGTGCAGTGGCACCATCTTAGCTCACTGCAACCTCTGCCTCCTAGGTTCAAGCAATTCTCCTGCCTCAGCCTCCTAAGTGGCTGGGACCACAGACATCTGCCACCACACCCAGCTAATTTTTGTATTTTCAGTAGAGATGGGGTTTCATCATGTTGGTTAGGCTGGTCTTGTGCTCCTGACCTCAAGTGATCCACCCGCCTTGGCTTTCTAAAGTGCTGGGATTACAGGTGTGAGCCACTGTGCCTGGCCATGTGTTGTGTTTTGAAGGCTTCTGATGTGAGCAATCCTGAGGGTCTGGGAAAACTGGTGTTGACAATTAAACTGGTTCCTAAGAAAAAAATTGGGTATGCAACAATACTGAAAGAAATACAAAATTATGGCAACTATATATGTAATGAGGAAGGTGATTTATATGTATGCTTAAAAGGCAGAGAAAGAAATGGTGGTCTTCCATTCCGTGGCAGGCCTGCTTTTGTTCTACCTCTTTGCAAGCAGAATGAGATTTCAGAGGCACCCAGCTGGATGCTCTCCACCCAGGGGTAACCCTTGGTAAGCTAAGGGAAAACAGAAACATAAAAATCATTTTGCAACTCCCAGTGAAATAACTGGCTCGAACAAGAACCATCACTGAATGTGAACTACATTTCCTCTATTATTGAGAAAGAAAATATTTGCCAATTGCTAAAAAGCAGTCTGCAAAGTAAAACACAAAACAAAAATTTTCATATTGAGGTAACTGTAGATTCATATTCAGTTATAAGAAATAACACAAAGAGATTCATTTTCCCTTCCCTCCATTTCCCTCAGTGGTAACTCTTGCCTAACTACAGTACAATTTCAAAACCAGAAAAGTGAGATTGATACAATTTGCCAAACTTATCCAAATCTCACCAACTTTACATGCACTTGTGTGTATTTATGCTAATTTTAATAGCAAACATGTATCTTTACAAAGGCAAAGTTATGTCTGTTGCCGCCCTAAGCATCAAGCATTGCATCAGTGATAGTGGACATCTTGCTATGTGCTCATAATGTGATGCAACACAGAATAGCTAGGCATTTGAAAGTCACAAAATCTATGACGTACAATCATGTAGAGGCAAAACTTGTTAAGCCAGAATCTACCTGGGCCTTCAGACTTAACTTCTTCACATTTAAAAGAGGAGTAACTTAAGACAAGCAATCAAACACATTCTAGAATGTGAGATAGCTTATAAGACAGCTGGCTGGGTCTCAGCAAGAAGAAAAAGAAGGAAAAGAGAAAAGAGGCTGAAAAAAAAGAGCTCATTAAAAGATCTAAAGAGACATAGGCAAATGCAACATAGATAGTCACTGGATTCTGTATTTAAAAATGAAATTTAATGATACCTACAACTTTTAATGATACCAAACACTTGCACATGTGCATTGCATTTGCACACATACATACATTTAAAGAAAATATAAGCATTAATAGTTATGGAATCTAAATATTAGGTATGAACAGATTTATTCTTGCAACTTTTCTGTATTTTTGAAAAACATATTAGTAAAAAGTTATAAATAATTATTATGTAATCTTTGTAAGTATTTGTGATGGCTAAATACTAACTAGTGAATATAAGTTTATTAAACCTCCATTTAAGAGCCATTTAGATTTGCTACTATAAAAAAGGCTGTAACCAACATGTTTGCTCATTAAAAAAGAAACAAATATATGTTTTGTGGCATGTAATTAAGGGCAATATATGCTTCATTTGACTGTAACATATGTGGACTGGAAATGTAAAATCACATATTGTGATACCATGCAAATACCTTATAAATTCATTAATTTAATTTCACATTATATTTTGTTCTCAGATTTACTGCTTACAGAGAATTGTAAAAGGTATTGTAATGTTTAAAGAGAGAACAAGGACATTTACACTTAATTAACTATATTACTTTTCAACATTGGGAAAGAAAAAGTAAAGTTATAACTCGAAGAAGAAAAAAACTATTAAGGGAGGCTTAATAGATGTGTCTGGCAAAGATAATGCCATTCCGGGAAGCTTTCAATATTTTATCACAAAAGCTGACATAAGCTGGTTTGAGTATATAACTGTTAGGGGAAACGCTGTTCAAAGCAACCATCAGAATATACTTTTTCACTAAGACAGTCGTGAATGTCTGCAATGATTTTTCAGGCACGGTTTTCAGGGCTCATCAATCCAAGATTGACCAGATGTAATTCTGTGAGAAATGATGCAGCAGTATATCTCAATAGGTCAAATCACTTTGGGTACTGCCAGCATTTTTGAAAAATGCTCAAAATGTAGACTTTATTATAGTAGAGGAAGGAGGTAACATATTAACAAGTGATTCTTCTAATAATTTTTAAATTCACAATTTTGAAATTTCCCTTAATGTCTTTATTTTCAAGGAAGAATGTCACAGTTACCATTTGAATTAATACATAAAAACTTTTAATAAATGAAACATTTATTTGTGTTTCAAAGGAAAAGGGAGTTGATATATTCAGAATACTTTGTTTACTACTTGTGCTAAGTTTATATGTTAACGTTTACAGTCTCCAAATATTAAATATTCATTTTTATATTAATTTATATGGAAAAATCTGAAGACCAAAGAGTTAAGTGATACAGCAGATATTGACTCCCTTTTTCATTAATTAGTATTCATTTTAAATTCTAACAGAGTACTAATTTTAAAGCTTAAAAATTCATACTCATTCAGAAATAATATAAATATTTATTTTTATCCAATTTCTATACCTAAACAATAAATGGTAAAAAGTTGCTACACCCAAAATGTAGTTCAGCCCTAGCACAGAAAGAGTGAGCTGAGGAGTAAATGAAAGATGAATGTGTGCTGACACTCTTGTCTTTTTGGATTCTTATATCTTTTTCCTATTTATTTTTGAATCTACTCTTGTTTAGAAATTACTTGGGGATGGTTGCAATGAAGAAAAGAACAATCACTAAAAAGTTTACCATTGATATACTGCAGTTAGGGAAAGTAGTCACAAATTCCAGATAAGAACGAACCACACATTATTGCTGTATGATATTCTGATTTTTGTTCTCTTCCTTTGAGATCTGAAGATCATGAATATTAGCAAGGTGCTCTAAATAATTCACATACCATATAATTAAATGTTGAAACAAGTAAAAGGTTTCATTCCTTCTATTGTGCTAGCAGTTCTGGATTCAAAAATATTAACTCTTTAAGAATGTATATTCAATCTACACAGGAGGAGAAGCAAACAGCTAATTTCAAAATACTGTATAAAATGCTATTCTTGCTGCTTCTATAAAATGGGAACTACCCTTTAGTGAATATTATGAGCTTAGAAAACAGCTGTATCATTAACACATCTATCAAGAATTATCATCCTTTTATTTTCAAACTGAAGAAAGATGTCTTATATACAATAAAACCCATGTTCTTGCTGAATATAAGGCTATTTCTATCCAAGGTACATAGGCAATATATTCAGTTTTAGTTCCAACCACGTCCCCAAGCTAAAGTTGTCTCTTCAGTCTCTTTCTACCAAAGCATCGGGTTTTATGTTCTTCACAATACCTACTATTCTCGGAAATTACCTTGTTTATTTGTTCACTTGCTTTTCATCAGAGTATGTGCCTCATCTGCCTTATTAAAACACAGAACCCCTTAGCCCTGGAACAGTTCCCAGCACCATTTGTTGAATGAGTGTTCAAAGATAGGGAGAGAAAAACAGAGACAGAGATAGATCAGCAAATCTTATTCTTGGCCTGGCATTTAGGAAAACTTGATCAATATTCTATTTAGGTGTCCTCACAGAAACTCTCCCTCAGGACCTCTTTCCTGCTCTGATAGTCCTAAATTGGCCTGTAGTCCTAGATTGGCCATGCTACTTAGACCATTGGATGAATAATTTCTTATATATCTATATATATCTCTTTATATATATATATATATACACACATATATATATATATATACTCTCTTTATATATATATATAATTTATATGTATGTGTACATGTTTTATATATATATGTATAAATATATATATATAAAACATAAAACATGAACATATATATAAAAAGTATATATATAGAGAGAGAGTATATATGGATATGTAAGAAATTGTCCATCCAATGGTCTAAGTAGGCTGGTCAGTTGAGGACTATACATACATATATAAAATATATGTATTTATATATGTGTGTATACATATTTATATATGTTCATGTTTTATATATACATATATAACATGTACTATATATAAATATATAAATATATATATATATATATATACATACACACACACACACATATATATAAAACATCTCAATACGTCAAATTACTTTGGGTACTGCCAGCATTTTTGAAAAATGCTCAAAACGTAGACTTTATTATAATAGAGGAAGGACATAACATATTAACAAGTGGAAGGAATGAAACCTTTTACCTGTTTCTCTCTCTCTATATATATATATTTCATATATACATATTTCATGTATATATGTATATAAAAGAAATAAAGAGTCAGTAGACTCTACATAAAAGCCCTGAGCAAGTGCAGAGGCCTCAGTGGGAGGGAAGCAGGCAGGGGGGTTTGCCCAGGAGGAAATGTACCATAGGGAAAGATTTTTTTTTCTTTTAAAGGAACACAAAGTTACTTGTCAACAAATTAAGTGTTAAAGGCCTAGGTAGAATTAGAGATTTGTTCCTAAGAGATAAGGGTAGACAGGGCAGAGAATTCCCAAGAAATTACAAGGCAAAAAACCCTGAAAGATTCCTAAGTGACTTTGTTTCAGAGTTCAGGAGCAGTTGTTGTCGTAACAGGGGAGACTAATCCTCATTACCATTACCTGATTGCTTTATGCTAATATGCTCTTGAAAACATTCCTTCTGCTGTCCCTGTGTGGCTGTGGTTTGTTTACTTAAATACAGAGTTCAAAAGGTAATGGCCCTTCTTAGCACTCAAAATAAGTTCTCAAGGCACAGCTTGCTATGGAGTAAGATAGCAGTCAAGTTCTAAGTTAGTCCTGAGGAAAGTCAGGTGATCACAATCATCAAGGAATAGAAAGTATTGTGCTACTGGGTGTTTGTTTGTTTGTTTGTTTTGAGACAGCGTCTCCCTGGCTCTGTTACCCAGGCTGGAGTGCAGTGGTATGACCTGGGCTCACTGCAGCCTCCGCCTCCAGGGTTCAAGTGATTCTCCTGTCTCAGCCTCCCGAGTAGCTGGGATAACAGGTGCCTGCCACCATGCCTGGCTAATTTTTTGTATTTTTAGAAAAGACGGAGTTTCACTGCATTGGCCAGGATGGTCTTGATCTCCTCACCTCGTGATCCACCCACCTCGGCCTCCCAAACTGCTGGGATTACAGGCATGAGCCACCATGCCCGGCCCAGCTACTGGGTCATTTTTATGGGTTTTACCCACAACTTACTCACTGTGGAAGACAAAAGCAATTGGAGAAAGTTCTAAAAACTAAAAATAAGTCAGTAAGTTTCCTAATTATTCAGTAAAATCAGCCTTGAACAACTATATCAGTGTGATCAAATCATTTTTGAAAATCATTCTGAGCAACTGGGAAACTAAAGACAAAAGATAATCAAAATAAAATTGTTATAAAACATTTGAAACTATGTGAATATATAGAAGTTGAACATAGTACCAGGTGTCATTTTCGCATAAAAGAGATGATATATCTCTTTCACTAGGCTGGAAGATGCATACGTTAAGAATAACTCGAGAAGCCTTTTAAGGTGAGGAAGGATGAAGTTGGCTGAGCTTTCATAGGAAAACTTTAAGGGTGTTATGGAAAAGAAAATTAATATGTATCACAAAAAGGAAAGCACAAAATAATCTATGCTTCATCAGGCTGAAGGTGATGGTGAACGGGAGAGGACATATCTTCTTGGTAAAAGGGGGGAAGATTTGATGACCAGGAGGCATCCAGGTAGCATGTGGTGGGGATACATGCTCTCAGAGGTTAGAGTGGTAACTGAGGAGAAGGAATGGCAATTCTAGAAGCAACTGTATACAATGTGATATAATACATGTGGAATTAGAAGATTCTGACAGGCTATGCAGCATTGTGCTATGTCTAAGGGGAAAATGTTCACTTGGGATTAGGAAAGAAAGCACTAGGGATTTCGGGAGGAAGTCCACTACTGCAACAAGTAGAGAAAAGAAAGCACTTGAGTTAGGTAGAGAAGTAAATGTTAAATAATAAAACATACATCCCAGACTGGGGATGTTAAGTGAACAAAACAATACAGCAGAAAATAATAATAAAAAAACATTCAAATTAAGCTTCAAGCATTAAGAAAGAAAGTTCTTGCAACACATTTATATATGTGGGAAAATGAGTTCATGCAACACATTTATATATATGGGAAAATTCCTTCTTGTTCAATCACATGTATATTATTTTGGGAGATATAGTGAAAAGTTCAAATATAATTGAGAATATGTAATTTTCCCTGTATTTCTTCATGAGTAGTCAAATTCATATGGAAATGGGGAGAGGAAACAAGCTTATTTAGTTGAACAAATTAATTTTTTCTCCCTGTCTTCTGCTTATATGTGAAGGGAAAAATATAGTCCCAAGTACTTTTATTTTTTATTTTTATTTTGCAAGGTTTTAGAATTTTTCAGTGCTTCTTGATTTTTATTGTGGTATTGAAAAAGAAGTTGCAATGGTAATTAGTTTTATAAACATCATGAATGTAGATGAATGTTACTTTATGCCACACATCTAGTCCTGAAAACTTGGTTATTGATCATTGTGTAAAGCAAATACTATTTCAATTGAACTAAAAGGGAATGATATGTAAAGAAATGATATTAAAGAAATGAATCATTTTACTTTAATTTTATAATTACTCTTCCCAGGCAAAATTAAGTAAAACAATATAAAATCATTTTGTATTAAGACATTTTTAATGTTAGATACTTATGGCTCAAGTATTTTTGTATTGAGCTACATTCAGACCATTATTTTCTGAAAGGAAAACTGAGTCAGTGAGTTATACACAAAATGAGTGAGTTGGTAATACATGGTCCATCTAGTTATTCTTTCCTCTGATTGGTGCTCAAATGCATGAGTAAAAATTGTTAATTCTTTGACAATTTTAAAAATTACTTTTATATTACTGATTACAATTAAACATGTCTCTATACCATATGTGTCTTAAAGAGCTTTACAAAATAGGCATTGTTCTATTCAGTTCCAAAGCTGAAGCTGTACACTGAAAACAGGTAAAGGTGGCCCTTGGTAATACTGAAATAGCTTTTGTGGTCTGGATATGTCTCATGTGATCCAACATATAGAAAAATAACATTGTTACTATTATTCTCATGAATATAAGCATATATATTTGAGTTCAATTTACCAAGCTACACTAATAAATGTAGCCAATATTGTGACTGGAAAGTCCTGGAAAGGAAAAGCATTTTCTTTCTCTTTCCTATTGATCCTTCAAAATGCTTTCTTCACCTACAATAATCTAATTTGGGGGCTCAGTGAACATTATTTTCATAGCTATTTTCTGAAGAAAGTTTTAAGATTCAATCATCATAATTAAATCATCAGACATCAAGCAATCATCATAATTAAACATAAGTCACTCATATGATTAAAAATATCAGATTTTCACCTACTCCCAAAGACCAATAAAGAATATAGATCATCTACAGTTTTGCAATATTTTAATACTATTATTCATTCATGTTAAATACTTTTTTCATACAAGACCAATAATACCTATTTCCCCAAAAAGAGACTTGCAGGTTTTTTCTTCCTTAGTCAGATTCTGTCATAACTATTTCTTACTAGTCAGATGTAGTAGAAATTGTGGCCGTGAAGCCAAAACACATTAAATGAATGGAGGTTAATGCTCTTCAATTTAATAGCTTTCTGTATATTGCTCTGGTTCATTTCTTCTGAGTATAGAGTGTTATTGCATCATTACCTCCTAAGCTACAGAGGAAAGAACGCTGTTTTAGCATATGCTAAAGGAAAAATGAATGAAAAGGTGGGGTATCAGGAATGTGACTAATTCATTTACATACACATGCACACACATGCACACACACACACACTCGGTTTAAGATACTCTCTCAATCAATGTATTCCAAATTAAGACACAAATTCTAGTTTACTTCTTAGTAGTAGTCCAAAGGCATAACTTAAATTTTTGAAAGAGGTAATCAATTCATATGTTCCCAAACATTGATAATTATTTAAAATTATCTAGTTTTGTGCTGTCAATATGGTAGCCATTAGCCATCTGCGACTACTTAAATTTAAGTTAACTAAATCTAATTTAAAAGTTACTTCCTTAGTTGCACTAGCCACACTTCAAGTGCTTAATAGCAGCCTTGTAACTTGTGGCTACCATACTGGGTAGCACACACATAGAGTACTTTCATCATTGCAGCAAATTCTGTTGAACAGCCCTGTTCTGGAAAATTACATTTTAGCATTTGACCAGCTATGATTTTTTTTCTTATACTTATTTAAGACTCCTGTATGGCTAAGAAAATAAATTCCTAAATGCAGCAGTGATCCAAGACTATGAGAAAATGTCGAGTGAGATAATTCTAAGGCATTAGTGTTTCTAGAGTCAGTTTTAAGCGGAAACACTGTAACTATTGATTAAAAATGTGGAGTGTGTCTACAACTCTACTGGCGTAGCCAGTTGAAATGCTAATTGAGGTATCACAGAATCACAGGTATAGACACTATGGATATAACTTTCAGAATTTTGTTTTTTCTTTTTAGAATCTGACAAAATCCATTATTTAGCTACAGGTCTAATTGAAATGTTCACTTCTTTTATCTTTGCATTGCTGTTTCCTTTATCTGTTTAAACCTCAGCTAAAATATCATCTCTTCAGAAAAGATCCTTTCCAAACTACAGTAACTTCCTTTCCACATAACTCAACTGTTAACTTCTATCACATTATCCTGCTTAATTTTCACCTTTGAATTTGTTAATGTCTGAAATACATATGCATATTTATCTGATTTTTGACTGTCCTTTCTATCTTCCATAAAGCTCACCTTAGGAGGGGGATTTTGTTGTGCTCACTGTGGCATTCCCCTGTACTAAAAGTCTACCAGGCAAAGGCAGGCACCTTATAAATATTTATTGCATAAATAAATAAAAAATGTATTAAATAAGAAATGAAGATTAACGTTATTCACAGCAGAAATGTGCTTTTTTGAAACATAAAGGCATTTTTAAATAAAAAAATACATTGTCTTTTCTTTCCCAATTTGATCTTTGCCATTAATATTTACCAAATTTTATATCGAGATATAGTAAGTACTAAGTTACATATTGTAAGTATAACATTAAGAAAGTTAAGTAAAAAGTTAGCCTTTAATAGAAGAGATTGATCATCCGTATCTGTAACCCATTCAAGTGGTAGTGAATATCTCTTGGTGAGACTGGGATGCATGCAAATCTATGGAAGAATAACAAAGGTATTTAAGTCTCAGATTCCAAATATTCTAAAGAAATCCAGTAAAAATGGAGGTTTTGAAAATGGGCAATGCAGATTGTTTATTGCTTAAGAAAACAAAAGGATATAAAAAGCAGATTTTGGTCAGGGGGACTTCAATACTACCCAGGGAACTTTATGTCCTGAAAACTTAATACATGTAACAATGTACAATATCAACTACATGCTAGCAAAACACTGATCAGGCTATCAAAAAATGATTGTTCTAGGGATGCTATTAAGCTTGTCTAAGTGCTTCAGAAGCAGGCTTTTGATTATAATGTGGCTTGTAATGCAGAATCTTCTTGAGTATAATTAATTTATATTTTTTGTCAGAATTCTCACTATAAATTGATAAGTTGCCATTTTGGCTTATTGTTCAACCATACCCAGTCTTTTGTGATTTTTGGTTTGTTCAGTGATTCCTTTTAAGGCCGAATCACTGAGACAGTCTGGCCTATAAACCTAAAGACTAGGTCTTGATACACAGTGACCCTGAGTACTGAATGAACTGGCTGGTCACTTTCTTGGCTATGTTTAACAACTTAAAATAGGTTTTAATTCTGATTTACACTATCTTAATGTTGTTTGGTATCTAGATTTTAGTTGTTCTTTCTACTTCTTTATAAATAAAATTTAATAAAGTTTTTTAATTAAGAAAACAATTACATAAATTATCGATATGTTAAATTTTTTTTTTTTTTGTATTTTTAATAGCAGAGGAGGTCATTCTAGGCTTTATTTTGATAGGTGAATTACAAATGCTGACTTGTTATGCCCTGTTTCAAGAGTGTCTGGGTTATGGTTGAATATCAAACACAATCTTAAATGATATTTTCCCCCCTTTATTTCTATGTATATACTAGCTATTTCAGTGACACTATAAATGTTTCATATTTGAAATATATAAGTAGAGAACTTCAAGAAAACAATCTCTACATGTTATACCAGTATTGGCCCAAAACCCACACTGAATTCTCACATTAATATAAAGTGCCACAACATTTATTTAGTATAAGGTGGGTCTGTCTTGGGCTTAGACCAAAACAGAGCATACTACTGGAAATAACAGAAAGAACTCTTTATTTCACATATAACATAACCACATATTGCGAGTTCTTGGGGAAGTATGATAGTGTATTTTAAATGTGGGATAATTATATTCATTTCTTTTTTCCCAAACATGCTTTAGCTTTAAAATATTCTATGGTGGTTTCTTCCACATAACCCAACAGAATCCTTAAAAAGTAAGAGATAAATAGACAACCATATATTCCACTGACAAATATTACTACCAAAATTATGTACAGACTAACTTATAAAGAAATTAACTATAAATATTTGAAATTACTGATAGAAATTAAAAGAGTGAAAAAAGATGAACTAGTGATATTGGTCACCGATTTTTAAATTAACATTCTTTTTAACATCAAATAAGATGGACTATTGCTTTATTTTTTAAATTGTTTACTGACCATAATTATAAATATGAAGTAAACAAAAGAAATAGTGTCTTTCTCCCTCGTGCTATGTTCTGCCTAGACTTTAGTTTTTGTAGCAAAGATTCAGGGTTAAAAAGCCTCTTTATATTCATAGTTTATAAAATATTTTACAAAATATTTATGATTTGCAATGTGTAGCTCTCAAGGAAATACAAGAGGCAGATACACACCAGTAATACATCTCAAAAGAACCTATGTCTTTGTTTTCTCCAGCCAAATATTCAAAAATATAATTTCAAACTGAAATGTCAACAGTAGGAAAGTTTGTCCATTTTCTTTCCAGATCTCATAAACACTGTTAGCTCCTTGTACTACAGTTAATAGGTTTTACTCTGTGTGTTATGCAAAGCCTCTCTACGTGCCAACATGAAAAAGGCCTTTAAAGGGACGTCAGAGCTTCAGAAACTGCTTGTCAAAAGGATTTCAGTTTTCTTTCTTTGGCCTTCCTAACCACTTTCAAAGGCTTATTTCATTCACAGTAGTTTCCATGTTATTAATGCATATAGCTTGCAACTGTAATTCAGGGTGGGCCACATGGTTACAAAATTATAGATAGAGTCGATTAGGTATAAAAATACAAGGCACAGCTCTGCAGATTTTACAGTACATTAATATTTTACTACTGGCAATGCTTAGTGACATGCAGGAAAAGAAGGCAATAGTTTGCTAAAAGACATTAAAAAAAACCTTTATTAATTTTGCCTTGAAATTTGACTTAAATTTTTGCAAGCTTATTATAACTACAGATAGACTGAAATGTGTGTGGTTTTGTTGTTGTTTGTTTACATTTCTTTTTTCTACTAGCAACCTAAATCAAAATGGTATGGTAGACAGTACTAAGGGTTCTGGATTCTGCTTTGACTCCGACCTCTGGCATTGGTCTTCTACACATTAGGGCAAGATGAACAACTCTCATGTCTTACTTCCTCAACCGTACCATGGGGAAACGATATCTGAATGCCTTTTTCAGTGTAGGCACAAAGCTGTGGTAAAAATGGGAGAATTGACAAGTTTCCAACTCTGCTGATATCTATTAGAAAATTCATAAGGAGCACCTATTTTATTTATAGATATTTGAAAGATGAACAATACCACTTGATTCATTAGTGAATATTGTTTTGTAAAGTGATTCTCTGCTCTCATAAATAATATACTTCAAAACCAAGTACAGCTCTTCAATCTGAATCTATGGCTGATTGTCTAATGAGGTTTTGACAATGTAAGAATGTCCCTGACAGTACCTTCCTGAATAACCTCATCAAGTTATTAGCTGAGCATTCAAAAGGCTTAAATCACCGATTACCTAGAATGCATTCATTTAATAAATAACTACCTTCCTTCTCCAAAAGCTAGGTGCTATGCTAGGCATTGGAAATGGAGAAGTGAATAAGACAGTGGTATAAGAAAGCCAACTGTAACTTGTTCAAACTTTAAGTTCAAAACTATATTTTACTATTTATACCTCACAAGATTTCTGAAAAATCGGTAAAGAAAAAAAGTAGTGACAATGTTGTCTGTTTACATTGTTGTGCAATATTCATTAAACAGATCTACAATTTTTAATCCACTGTTCTAAAACACAGAGAGCTTGAAAAAAGAAAGTTATTTATTGACTTTGGTACAAACTTATTTGTAGACAATATTTTAGAGACTACTTATACCAGTTATTGGTAATATTTGTAAGTTTCATTGAAAAAATATTAATGGGTTTGATTATGAGTTACCGCCCTAGATCCTATGAGAGGATTATGGAAGAGAGAAATCTCTTCAGAGTTTTAGGTAATAGGTCTGCAGACCTGTGATTATATTTTAATAACTAATTTTTTAAAACTTAATAAAAAGTCTTACTCAGCTATATTGCCTAATCATGACTTCAGTGTCCCTATTTCAAGCTTTGAATGCTGATGGCAGTGGCATTATTTTGAACAAAGTTGAGGATTTTATTTCCTGCTCCTTTGATTCTTCAAAGAATCACTGACTTTTTTTTTTTTTTTTTTGTCTTTGGTGTTTTAAAAATAAACATGATAAATATAACTACTCCAGAAACAAGAAATTTAAGTTCCTAGTCTTTCATCTGAGGCCTTAGGTATATAATTTACTGTTGGACTGAGTTTTATGTCTAGAGACAGCCCTGTCAGGAAGATTGATTAGAGGCCTTCCCAACAGGCAATGTGGGGACTGATGGAATTTGTTAAGTATGCAACCCTCATGGGAAAGTCACACCCTCTTCTGGCAAATATTGTCTAAATACATAGCCGTAGGAGGGTGTATTTTAAATTTTTTTAAGGTCCCAGACAGACTCCTCCATGATTGGAAACATGAGAAAACACTCTAACATTATACATTCTAGCATTTAAAACACTGTAAGTGATCATATTTATTATATCCTGTAGAGAGATTTCCTTCAATCTCTAACATTCAAGGATATGGCCTCTGTAGTGACAATTTCTTTCTTCTTCTTTTTGTTTTTTGAGACAGAATTTTCCTCTTGTTGCCCAGGCTGGAGTGCAATGGCACAATCTTGGATCACTGAAAACTTCGCCTCCCAGGTTCAAGGGATTCTCCTGCCTCAGCCTCCTGAGTAGCTGAAATTACAGGCATGCGGCACCACGCCCAGCTAATTTTTGTATTTTTAGTACAGATGGGGTTTTTCCATGTTGGTCAGGCTTGTCTTGGACTCGCGACCTCCAGGCGATCTGCCCACCTTGGTCTCCCAAAGTGCTGGGATTATAGGCATGAGCCACCATGCCTGGCCTGTAGTAACAATTATTGAGAGAAAAAACATTCCTAGGGCAAAATCTGCTTTTCCACTGTAGGTTTTAGTCCTGCCTCTGTACATGCACCGAATGGGTTCCTTCACATAGTAGATTTTAAAACAGTCAATGTCACATGTAATAGCCCTTTGGTTGATCTCTATTGGAAAGTCAGTCCTTATAACTGATAAGAGTTTTCACATACTCAATTAGGGAAAATGTTTATGATTTCAGTTTAAATTTATTTGTAAGAAAAAATAATTTTTTAACTTGAATCAGGATATAAACTATATTGATACTAAGTACATAATTTGCTGAGGATCTTTTCTTTGTACAGATTCATTCTGCTCAAATATTCTATTAAGAATAGAGGCTAGGTACAGTGTCTCATGCCTCTAATCACAAAGCACTAACTTTGGGATGCTGGGGTGTGCAGATGGCTTGTGCCCAGGAGTTTGAGATTAGCTTAGACAACATGGTAAGACCCTGTCTCTACAAAAAATACAAAAATTAGCTGAGTGTCATGGTGTATACCTGTAGTCCTGGCTACTTGGGAGGCTCAGGTGGGAGGATCACTTGAGCCTGGCAGGCGGAGGTTGCAGTAAGACATGATCACACCACTGCACTCCAACCTGAGAGCCAGAGCAAAATGCCTGTCTCAAACAAACAAACAAAAAGAAAGGAAACATCAAAAGACTGGGACTTGGGACATAGTCCAAGTCCGCAACCCAGCCTTCCAGCCTGCAAGTGAAAATCAATTATGACAAAGGCCATAATTCAGTTTCTTAAATAATTATAAAATAATTAAGATTCAAGGAGGCCTTAAAAGTTATATTTAATTTTTCAAAGAATAAATTTTTAACTAAAGAATGTGTAATTGTCAATGAGTTGAAGAAATTTTAGAAATTTGGATAATGGAATTACCTAGAGTTAGCTAAACTAGAACTTAATGGCACACTCCTCCAGAGTGCCAAGTCCGGCCCAAGACTTTTGACACCAATGGTGAGGAGTTAGAGTCCAACTACAGTGTCATAGGGAAGAGTCCACACAAGGACACCCTCAGTCGGATACCAACTGCAAGTTTGAGAGATTCCCGAAATTCAGACTTGATAATTCCTGGAATGACTCAAAGAACACAATGAAAACCATTATACTCATGAATATGTTTTATTACAGGGAAAGGGTACAGATAAAATATCAGCAAAAAGAAGAGACACATTGGACCAAGTCTGAGAAGCTTCCATTTTCCTCAGGATGCATTACTATTCTAGTATCAGTGTTCGAGGACATCCATGGGTTAGTGTCAACCATGGGTGCTTACCTGAGTTTCAGTGTCCAGAGTTTTTATTGGGTATTCATTATGTAGGCAAGGTTGACTAACTGGTTGACCACATGGTGGACTCAGTGTCTAGGTCTACTTATACCATGTGAATCACTTTAAATCACATGGTTGGTATTTCTGGTGTGGCCAGTGCCTAGCCTATGATCTAGTGTCACCAGCCCCTGCCCCAAACAATGAGATTGTATGAAGTATGACACAGGTTAACTCCATATATCTGAGGGCCAAAGCTTGGCTTCCTTTAGGGCAAGACCAATTATTTATAACATAGCAAATATTTATTTCAAGAGTAAATATTGTGAGTATAGATTAAAAGAATAAATGAAACCAAATACTCAGTTGGAAATGCATAACATTCATTGACTTTTAAGAAGAGAAAAGCAAAGTAGAAAGCAACTTCATTGTTTATTATCAATGCCCAGCTCTAACCTGACACCTGTCAAAGAAAATCCAAGTGTAATATTATAAAAATTAATTTTATAAGTATATAAAGTCAAAAGAAGTATAAAAGTCTATATGTAAACAAAATTACAGCTAAACTTGGCAAAAATTTTTATATGATGATCATTATTTTGTTCCCATTTTATGAATGATGTATATGTAGACTCTTTATAATAAGTTATTTACCTAAAATGCCATAATTATAGCAAAATAAATTTTCCTATATTATAATAAAACCATTTTTTCCTTAGAAATAAGTGATAAATTGAAATGTGATCTACATATAAGGAATTGTTTTTAGAAAACTGAATGTGTAGATTCAAATTTTATGTACATGTTCTAAAAGAATATAAGAAACATTTTTATATTATGAAAAACAGAATTATTTGAATAAAAGCCAAAGAGATTGAGGAAAATGGGAAATATTTTAAAATTTTTACTCAAATATTATTTCTCAGCCTTGTTTAAAATTTGTCTTATTTTTCAGGTTTCATATAACTTCTGATAATTATTTTTCAACTTTACAGTGTAGAACCTTTTTGTTTTTAAGATAGCTGAAGTCTCCAACATAGCATTTTTTGACTTAATATAATTTAAAACCATAAAAGTGACATAAAAGCATCATACATTGCAAAAAATTCATCCTAAAATGTGTACCAGTGATGAAAATGCCTAACATCAGTTGAGCTATTTGGAAACATTCAAAATGCTTTCAATATCTTGCCTCATTGTGAGATGGGTAGCATAACTGTTATTATTTGCCTTACTTGATAAGCAATTTATAGTCCAATAACTGAAATTCTTATCTAGATAAAAATAGTCTGGCACTAAAAGAAGACATGTATACTGATTTTTAGTCCAGATTTTTTCCCCTGTAATATGTTCTCTTATGAAAAAACAAACAAAAAACAAAACAAAACAACAACAACAAAAAAAACCCAGGACAGCTCATTGTTAGTTCAAGTATCTCTTTCTCAGGAAAGCGTCTCCCAATATTAATGACCATGTTTTACAAATGAAAATGAAACTATATGCTCTTGTTGCAACTCCTGCCTTCTTTACTTTGCATTTAATATAGGTAGAATTTTACTTGTCTTCTTCTGATTAGTTGATGAATGTCTATTTGCCACACTGGACTGTAAGCGCTTTAGGGCAGTGGTACTGAGACAGCTACAAAGATTCTCATCAAGAATAGAATACATCTTTCCATTTATTGAAATTGTATTTTGGTGCTACAATAAATTTTAACTTTTACGCATGGAAGTTCTGCACATTTCTTTATAAGTGTAACCCTAGATGTTTTATTTTTTTGTTGCTATTGTGTTGAGATTGTTTCTTTTTCTATATTTTGGTATTAATTAGGATTGAATTCATCTGCATTTAACAAAAAGTATAACTGAACTTATTGAGTAAAATGAAAAACTATTAAGAATAAAATCAAGAAATTCAGAGGTAAGCTGTCCCAAGCTTGGTATACGGAAACCAATTAACTTTTATGTCTCTCTTTCCCATATGATGTCATATATAAACATGATAATCCATTCAAAACATGTGGAAAAATAATCTTAAGTGCTTAATAGGTGTTGTCTATATTATTATTCTAATATATATGAAATATGAAACTTTTATCAATAATAAAAATAGGATAAAGCTAGGTTAATAATTTGGACAAAAATTAAAATCCTCGTTTACACCTTATACCAAAGCAAATTCTAGATGAAGTATACTGCTTTAATCTAAAAACCATTCCTGAATGCCAGGTGAAAAAAATATTAAAAGTAACAAGGAATTCTATAAGTTGACTGGTTACACAATTAACACATAAAAGCAACTCTCTTTATAAAGAAATAAGCTTTAGAAAGTGTTGGAGAAATGGCTGTCTAACCAATATCCACTCCTTTTTTTTTCTGCTAATACATTCTTGATGTTGAACAACAATTAATATAATTTCAGAAAACATTTATGCATGATTATAGAGAATTGTCTTGCCTATATTCTAAATTTATACCAAAATAAAATATACATAATAAAATATATTCTAAATTCCAAAATATGTACCATAAAGCATATATTAAACGCTCTGCTTTATACTATTAAAAAGTAATTTTACTGAGTCCAAAACATATGCTCAAAATATTTAAACTCACCCAAAAACAAAGTGACTGAGAGGGAATTTGGAAACTCAGGTGACTGAGTCCATTCCTACTGACTAATACTTGCCCTAATAGCTAAGAAGCCAGGAAATGTCAATTAAAACATTTAATGGTTTCAAGGAGAAATTTTAAAGTATAATTATAAATATGAGTGTTTTGAAAATCAATTAATATTGACATTAAAATCCAGCCTTACATATAATTCCAGTTGCTCCCTAAAATATGTACTAAAATATTTAAAACACTATGATTTTGTACTACAGGAAAACTGCATTTAATTCTCTGCTTACAATGTCTTGGTGATTGCTCCCTTTGGTGTTATGTGAATCTAGACCCAATTACAACATGCTATTAATATTATCAGGACACTTCCTGGCAGTATGGAATTAAGCTGTGACTCAATGTAATTTTTGATTACTCTGGGCTGTGTGATTTCTGTGAGTATTGTTTTGTTTGTAAAACACTTTTCAGACTCTCTGCCAACAAAATAGTTTTTAATCATTTCACTGAGTAAAGTGACATGATATGAATAATAAACTGTTTCATTCATCTCTTTCATATCATGAGAATTATGGACATATACTGTAATTTTTATTCAGCTAAATGTTATTTAAAAAATAATTTGAAATAGTATCAGAATTTGAATCAATTAATATGATAAATAGTTAAAAATGCTGAGCCTGCTTTGCTATATAAAAGCTACCATTTCCTGAGCTTACAAAACATCTGTGATGGAATTTATTAGCCATTATACAAATGAGGAAAGTAAGATCAGATGTACTTAGCAAATATTTGTCTACTATGTTCAGGACCACTGCAATTTAGCATTAAATAAGAAGTTACAGTCTTTGTGTGGAACACAGAGCAAAAGGGATCTGACTTGAAGTCTATCTTTAATGTCAAAGAGTTTAAGGATGATCTTATCCAAATGTAGAGAAAGACATACAACTATGCAACAGGAATAAATTGTGCCACTTAATTGAGAGTTGGGAGAGAATTTTTCTAAGGGTAGGAGAAAAATCCATCCCACAATATGGGGTTACATAATGCCAAAATATATATAATCCATAGTTAACTTTTTCAAAATTCTACACATATTGCTGTTCCTTTTCATATATCTAGCCCAATGAATACCTGTGAAGCAACAGTCTGGAAGGAAATAGAGATTGATGACAGCCTTCTGCTGCTCTACATACTTCAGTAGAAATCTGGAAAATAAGTGAATATTTGGTACTAACAGAGAAAGGCCTTTAGAGCCACGAGTGTTTGAAATGTTCCAGAAACAACTGGGAAGGGAAGTGTGGCTGGAGTTGAGTGAGTAAAAATGAGCAAAATAAGATAAAGGAGGTAAGATCAGAGAGGTAGGGGAAATGGGCTGATGATCATGCAGCCCCATGAGCAACCGAAATAACTTTGGCTTTTGTTCAAGTCAGGTATTGAAGCACTTTTAGCAATGCAGTGGTATGATGTGATGGATTGTTTTACAGTGTCATTCAGTACGCAGTATTGACAATAGACTGAAAGGCGGTGGCAAGGAAGAAAGCAGAAAAACCAATTCGGAGGCTATGACAATAATTAAGACGTTATGTGATGGTAACTTGGACTGGGATGGTAGTGGCAGACAGGAAGAAAAGTGGCCCGCTTCCTGAAGTGTTTGGAGATGGAGTCAACAGGATTTGCTGATGAGTTGCATTGGGAGATGAGAGAAAGAGCAGTCAAGAATGATATCAAGATTTTTTACTAAATAAATGGAAAAATGAAGCCCTCATTATTTCGAACAGGGAATACAAAAGCAGAAGGTTTGTGAAGGAGGGTCAGTAACTTAGTTAAATATGTTGAATTTGGCCTTTGAGAGGAAAGGTCAAGTATAAAGTTGAACAGGCAACACTCAAGTGCTCCCTATAGCATTTCTCTAGGCTCATAGGTCTGTATGCTGGACTTTTCAAAGTTGACCAAATACAATCACCCTGGTGATTTTCACATGTTGGGGTTTCTCCTTACCACTAATCACACTGCTAACGTTTTCTCCTTGCTACTTATCACACTAGGAAGTTGCTGCATGGACCCTGTGGTTGTTTCTGCTGCTCTCTACTAAGTAAACATAACGCCATGCTCAACTCAGCCTTCTCTCATGTGTAAAAAGGCCTTTACTCTTTCTGTGTTGTAGGTTTCAGCTTAAAGAAATAATTTCTGGCTGATAATTACATAGTGCCCACTCACTAATAGGATGTAAACGTTTTAAGGGAAAAACATATTTTCAACTTCTTTTAATTCCACAAATTTCATGTCATGCATATTTGAATATTATGTGTGAGCATGATGTGATGCACTAATACAAGTGATGTGAGAAAGACAGAGTTCCAGATTTCAAGAATGCTAGAATTTAATCAGAGAAATATACAACAAAGAAAGAAAACAATAACAAACAAAAAATCAATGAAAAGAGTAACTCTTGGTCCATGGGTAGACATTTAGCAAAGAATAAAAAGTTTAAATTGATATTAAATACCAAGAGATACTCTATTGAACAGAAGAGTCAAGGGGTTCAATGTTGACTAATTGTGAAGGGTTTAGTCACCAATGAATATTATGGAAATATAATTCAGGGCAAAATTGTATACCTCTAAACTATTTCTTTCACTAAGTAACTCTATTCTCTCTCGCTTTCTCACTGTGTGTGGGTGTGCCTTTCTCTCCTCTTTTTTATAGCACATCTTTTTTATGAAACAAAACCACCTTGGCAAATGAAATTGAGCCATACCCTGTACTTACTTGACTATGACTCTTCAGTAGAATAAAGAAGGTGGTCATAAATGAGGATGGTCATATCTAAGAATAAACAGTGTGTGATAAATGAACAAACACAAGAATTAGACAAATTTAAAAAAAAGCAAATGAAATCTGCTTTGGGTTGACATTTTTTTGGTAAGTGATGAAATCCTTTCTTACTCAGAGCCATGAAACTTGCTCTTCTAGATTAACTGGAAAGACATTCACTATACTTTTTTGAACACTGTTCCACGATAGCTTTGTCTCTTCAAATTAATCTTTCTAGTGCTAATGTAAAGCATTCGTCTTTGCTTATTCCTCCTAAAGAACTAGTCAGTAACCAAAGATAACTATCCTTTTCTTTTATTTATTTATTTTTTTGACACTAAAGGAGCTTCTGGTGCTGGATACAATTTTTCTTATTATCAGCTTCAAAAGAATACAGTTACCACTATATGCATTCATTCATACATAGTGAAATACTGTGTACTGAAATATGTTCTGTACATCTTTGGCTAATTCTTGCCTTCTGTTTTTTTTTTTTCACACCACAAAATAACTAAAATATTCAATGTTCTTATATTGTAGTCCAAAGGTGCTTTGAGAGTATTCATTTGAACAATCAGATTGCTGTTGTCAGTTTAGTTACAACGGCTTACACTCTTTAAGGAGTAGTCTTAAAACTATCTTTTTTAGGGTACGGACAAAGCTTCTTTTGTTACTACGATTTTGTTTCTCTTTTCCTTCTTCTTTTTTTTTTTTTTTTTTTAGATGGAGTCTAGCTCTGTTGCCCAGGCTGGAGTGCAGTGCTGCGATCTCAGCTCACCACAACCTCCACCTCCCAGATCCCAGTTCAAGCAATTCTCCTGCCTCAGTCTTCCGAGTAGCTGGGATCACAGGCATATGTCACCATGCCTAGCTAATTTTTGTATTTTTAGTAGAGACTGGGTTTCACCATGTTGGCTAGGCTGGTGTTGAACTCCTGGCCTCATGATCCGCCTGCCTTGGCCTCCCAAAGTGCTAGGATTACAGGCATGCGACACCATACCCAGCCTTTGTTTTCTCTTCTTTGGCATTTTGTTTTGATTCCCATTTCCTTTGATTAGGTGGTTTACATTCCCTAAAGATTATAAAGCTGCATGGCTTAAAATTTTCATGCATAAGGAAAGAAGGGTGTGTGTTGTATGTGTCTGTGTGTGTGTGTGTGTGTGTGTGTGTGTGTGCCTGTATGTATGTATAGACATATCCCATCTCCTACAGAAACTCATATCTAAGTGAACTCATTTTAAATAAATGGATACCTGGAAAGTGTAATGTAAATCAAATCCTCTGAGAAGATGCTCATTACCAAAAAGCATTTTTGCTTTTATTATGCTGAAAGTGCTATTATAAAGAAAGGCTTCTTTCTTACAAGAAAACAAAATTATCTGATGATATTACCTTTTACTTATATCTAGATTTTCTTATTTTTGACTTAAAAATCATGCATATAAAATTTACATAAATAATACTCATTGAAATCTTTGGGCAAGGAATAACAACTTACCAAAATAAAATGCTTCAGGGATTTTATTTAGGCTGATTATCAACATATAAAAATAATATTGGTCATAGTTTGATTATGCAATTCTTATACTGACATCCCTATTCATTAGCACTCAACACTATGAAGGTCACATGAACCAATCTCTGCTCTGGGGAAGTAAAAATCTTGTTGAGGAATGCATTTCAATAAGAAATAATTCTAGAAGACAGAAATTAATAATATGCTAATTGAATATGGAGAATAAATACAAAAATCACTAGAGAGAATCAGTCAGAGAAGATGGGATGTTGAGAACATGCTGTAGAGGAAACATTTGGATGAGCAGAGGCTTGAGAAGCTATTCCCAGACATTAAAATTTAGGGGAAAATAAGTGTTGATGGGTAAGGGTTGAGGAGATTAAGATGCTTCTAAATTGTGTAGAGTCTGTAATAAACAAAAGTAGATAATGAAGTAATATTAGTAAGAGTGAGATCAAGCAATAAGCAATACTAAAAATATTTGAAGAGACAGTCAATAAGGAGCAAAATATGAAAAAGAATGATGTGCATATTGAAGAAATATTGAAATGGCAGAAAGATCAGATATGGGGCAATGGCATTAATTTAGAAGTAAAGGCAGTCTAGACTATGTAAGCATAGAGGAGAAATTAGACCAGTCAGTAGTCATTAACACTGAAAAACAGAATTCCAGGCTCTGTCATATGCAAGGGTTCTCACATCCTTCCATGACACTCACAAGTGGAACATCCATGTGAAGCCTTTCATCCACATGTCTACCTTGAAGAATAGAATGTAATTTGCAAGAAACCCAAGTGTGGCCTGTTTTGTTCACTGCTACATATCCAGTGCCTAAAATAATATCTAGCATAATGTATGAGTGCAATAAATATTTCTTGAATACTTATCACTTCAAAATATAGTTGAAAGTCTACTTTTCTTTTGAAACTTTTCTCAATTATTTCAGGTGACAAAGCACAAAGCCTAGTGGGGAAAACATGGATTTTGGAATCAAGCAGACATGTGTTCAGCTACTGACTACTTCTTAGAAGTGTTTCAACAAAACTTTTCTGATTTTCAGTTTTTTAAATTTGCAAAAGACAATGCTATCCATCTTTCAGTGTTTTTATAAGGTCAGAGATACATGATGGGTACCCAATCTATGGCAACTATTAACTAAGAGCAAGGTATATCACTCAATCATATTGTCTTTATATCTATGCAATGCTGTATATGTCTGAATTATAACATTTATCACTTTATGCAAGAGAGGAACATGTCTGTCTTTTCTCCCTCCATACGTAAACTTATTGCTATTCTACTCACTTCTTTAATGTGCCGAGAAAATTTGTCTCAAAATTCATTACAACTACAATCTCAGTAAAATTTCTTGTTTGATTAGACTTCAGTGCTTTCACTTTGTTTCAGTGTCATGACTTTTACTCTTGTGTATTAAAAGTATTAATGTTCAAGTTTGTCTTCATTCCTGAAATATGAGCTCTGCAAAGGCAGGAATGCTAGTTTCTATTCACACATTCTTCATGCATAGGAAAGTATGCTGGGCACACAGACATATTCTATCAAAGATGAGATAAAAAAATAAAAATTACGAAATTTTGTGACAAAATGTTCATTAGGGAAATGGATATTATGAAGAACAAAATGCATATTAGAACATGTTATCTCCCAGAGAAATTATTCTTAGAAATAAGGCAATAATTCTTAGAATTACTGAAAAAATTAAATTCAGACAAATTTTAGAAACTCTGTCCTGTCAGGAATTTTGCTAAAGAAACCCAAGATAATCTCAGAGTTTAGGGATTACTCATATTTTTTGCATACCTGTTTTGCAGGCCTTATATTTTTTGCATACCTGTTTTGATATTGAAAATAGTAGCTATTGCATTCTACTTGAGAGTCTCATCCATGTACTTTTTATCGGTTCCTGATTTCAGGAACCAGTATTCACAGGACCATCTTTTGTTTGTCAACAGCACTTACTAAACTTCTACAATGTGCAGAGCAAAGAGGCTGGTGAAAGCAATCACTAGACACGAAGACACTAGTCTCCTCTGAAATCAGCAACCTATTTAGATACACAGGAATCATAAAAAAATAATGCACTAAGAGTCAATTTCACATCATATTCTTAAAGAAGGCTGATGCTTTGGTATTATTATTATGATATCAAGGTATAAAGCCTGCAATGTTTAAATCCTGCCAATATAATAAAAACAAAACCCGTCAGCTTTCATCTAGTGTCTTGCAGAATAAACAAAAGATTGCACTGTGTTCATTCCAACTAGTTCCTGTGGGCTTAGCTACAATGAGTAACAATATGAGTAACATAGAGTAACACAATGAATAAAAAAAGTAAGCTTTTTCTTTACTTGTTGAATCTAAATTTATTAAACTACTTGAAATTGAATGGTGATATCTAATTAAGTATTACAGGGCATTTATAGAACTGAAAAATCTATTCATGTGCTTTAAGAACATATTGATTTTTTTCCTGGAAAGCATGATGCTTTTATGCATGTTGTATCAAATCCAGATCTTATTTTCCAATAAAGAAAATAGAGTATTTTATCTAGTAAAAATTATATGAAATCTATATTTTTAAACGATAGCTTCTGCTAGACAGGAAATTCTATGTAAGTAGAACAGCATTTGATTATTTTTGTTTATTTATGTCCACCAAAAATGAGAGCAAATTATTTTATTTTTAAATAAATAATATTGACAAAATGTGGCTCTTTTAATACTCTAATGCCAACATCCAAACTTATTTTCTTCATTAATCTTTAAGACCAGTTTACAAATACTAGGGGAGAAAATTATTTTTTAGCATTATATTATATTCACCTTCCAATATTACATAATTTACTTTTGATATACTATTTATTAGTGTTATTTTCTAAGAACCTGACATTAAAAGCCTTTTTGCAAATGTAAAATTAGTTTCAGCTTGTATGTTTTAAAAAAAATAATATGTTAGACATAACTGCCTAAAACATGAAAACAATAACATGTATATGTAAAGTTAAAATGATAGTCTCATAGAAGAGACTTAACTCAAAAGGCTACCAGTGGACCCCCAAACCAAATGATCAATGCTCCTCCTGTAAAACAATGCTTTAATGATCAAATGAAATGACAGGGATCTCATAAAGATATGTAAACCACAGATACAATAGCTGCGGTATGCCTGCAAGTGGCTAAGCTCCCAAGCAAATCATCCCTATTAGTTCCTATTCATGATTCAAATTATGCTATTTTATCTCTTCATAACATGCTGCAATTTTTTTTTACCCTCACATTTTAGGCATTTTAGCTTCTGCTGACATAAATGCATTCCCAAAATAGAATGTTACAGCAATCTTCTGCTAGACATTTAAGCCCATTTGTGCATTTATTTTTTAAAATGCTTTTTTTGAACTTTCTAACTGTGAGAGGGCTGGGAAGGTAGTGTTAGAATGAATGAGAACTTGTTTTCTAAAGCAACACTAAACACTTGCTCTACTGTTAAAAAAAAAAAAAAAAAATCAGTCTCCTACCTTGAACACAAACATCTCACGGCGAAGAATAGCTAGAGTGTTAAAGTTCCCATCACAGATGTTGGGTTTGGCTCCAGGATAGGAGGGTCTGCCAGTGGGAGGCCGAGGAGGTTTTGGCCTGTCATTTTTCCTTGGGTCAGCCGGAGGAATAGAGCGGTGTGGGGGCACTGTCGGTAGAGGTCTTGTAGGTGGAGGAATCTTGTCAGGTGGACCTTTTGAAAATATGAGGACAGTGCTTGGCTCACTTAAAACTGGAATAGAGCTGGAAAATATGCTACAGAGAACAATCACTTATCAGCAGAGGGCACAGACTAAGCGAACTAAGAGGTCTTTAAGATAGTATATTTTCTGAAAAAACAAAATATCTTACCCAAAAAAGCATTGCTAAGTCTATCTGAAACAGTCCTTATCATGCTAGATTCTGGATCCTGGTAGCTAGGTTTTCTTTGTTAATTTTTACTAATATTTTTTATAGCTTCACCACAGTCATTTTTGGAAAAGCTGCCTTCAGATCTTTTTCGGAAGTAGGTGGTGTATAAATAACAAATAAATGGAAAGGAATACTGGAGCCATGTATGTAAGCTCCAACAAAGTTAATTCTATATTTCTCTAGATAATGATTCTCTGCAAATATTTCCAAAAGAGAAATGTTAACGAAGCAAAGTTTATTCTATCCTATGTGTCAAAATTGTTTGATACACTTTTATTGATTTTCACCGTTTTCTTCAAATGAAATGTTTTGATAAATTGCTGGAAGAGTGTTTCATTTAAGAAGTGAATCTAAAATACCTATTGATTAAAATACCACCAGTAAAATATTAATGTGAAGAAGTATTTCTCAAAAGAGGCTTCTAAATCAAGCCAAAGTTTACATATGTAATTTGGTACAGATGTTAAGCAGCATTCTCAAGAGATTCATGTTTTTAAAAAGAAATATAAAGCTGTTTGCATTTAATATTTAGGTATGGGAAGAATATTCTTTTGCAGACCTTCAGTCTAGACTGCTACTTCATGAGGTCGTGAGAAAGAGACTTCTTTCAGTGAAGCACTTAAGAAGAATTTCTGATGATACACACTTAGACATAGGATAGTTCAATTCAACATAAGAGATATTTAGCACTGAGTCAGACATTTCTCTCTTCTTGGTATCCCAGCAAACTAAAGAACAGCACAATAACTGACCTTTTTTAACAAATCGATTTTAACCCTGAGAGAATATTTACCACTGAGTTATTAAAATTGAAAAAACTAATGAATGTAAAACAAATTAGTGAACTTAAACTATGCTGCTTAAAAATGCAAAAGACATCTTCTGGATATTGGATATTAACATACAGATGGCACACATTTGTCTTTGTATTGTAAAAATAAAAGCTTCACTTCATTAATTTAGTAAAGCGTATTTGCTATATGTAAATTATAAATGTCAAGTTATTAGCAACTATGTGTGAAATAAATGCCTTTATAAAGGTCAATGGTTGTATAAGGAAGTTAGGATTGTAGTGAATATGCATAATAGTCTTTCCCTTTTTCTCTTAATTTGCATTCATTGACTGAAATAAATAAAAATGACATTATTATACTAGAAATTTGTTTTGCACTCTGTATTAATAAACTATCACTTGTTAATTTCACTCCCTTGTTTGTTAACTCTTACTCTAGGTCAAAAATCATTACATGACTTTGGGACCAATTTCTTGTACCATCACATAAAGGTATTTTGTGGACCTTCAAAAGTACTTGGTCTAGGAAATACCTAACATCATACCCCTCAAACTATGAGTCAATCTGTCAGTTTGTAGAAAAGTCTCAGAATTTTATATATGAAAGTCTTATATTTTTTCCTGTTTTCATTGGTTACGTTCATTTATTATATATTTTTACCTGAATTTTAAAAACTAAAGTTTATTAGAACTTTGCAGTAACTGTAGGTTTCAACCAAGCTCAGTAAGAAAATTTCATCAGTGCTTAATATTGTTCCCATAATCTATATATTAACATACCTGGGACCTTTGCCAATGAAATTCAATTGATAGAATAATTTTGCCAGTAGGCCAGCTATATACTTTTTATTTAGTTATCTATCTTATTCTTAGAGCATCTATCTCAAAGAAGAAAACACAGCAGAAATTCTGGACTTCACTACAGGATTAAGCAAATGGAAACAGTAGTAACCTACCATATATCTTCTGGATGCCCTGCAAATCATCATTAGGTAGTTTGAAGTTGTCCGTTTCCATGTACTGGTAAAATGGAGCCATGATGGCAGTGGGATCATTCGAATGCTCCAAACCCAGAGCATGTCCCAGTTCATGAACTGCTACAAGAAATAAGTCATTTCCTGTGTGAACAAGAAGAAAATAAGTTATTGTAACTAATATGCAAGTACAGAATTGAAAAGGACAATTTGGTGTTATCAACATTTCACCCAAGAAAAATAGGAGGAACTCTTTCCTTCAACTATTAGTATGGTTTCATCATTGGCTTTCCTACTGGCAAAAATACAATATCCTTCTCTCAAAAAGGGGTCAGTGAGGAGGTGATGATGAGGAAGTCACAGATATTTAGAATCCAAAAGGGAAGAACAAATAATAAAAGTTGAAGAGCAGCAGTATCAGAAACTGATTCTACTGCTGTCAAAATACTGTGCTAATTATGAAACACATAATGTAAAATATCTTAGTTTTATGCCTCACATTTAATATAATTCTAACAACTTAGTAAAAAATATAGGGCAGATACCCTCCTTACTTTTATACAGATGAGTAAAGTAAGACACGAAGATGACAAGTCTTGTCAGGAACAGCAAAGAGCTGAGAATGTGACTCAAAATATTCTTACTACTAGACTAAAGCTTTAATTTCTTGCTAGCCTAGAATATAGGAATACAATATTGTAAAACAAAATCTATAGGGTATCAGTCATACTAACTAGAATTCTAGTACTAGCTTTATAAATACCAATTCTTATCTTTTCATACGTAATCTGAACAAAATATATTTATCTTAGAGCTGTTGTTCATCACTGAAAATTTCTACCTGTGGTAAACTTGCAAAGTGAAATCTACTAGGTAAAAAACTCTGCAGAGATATTTGATGTGATTTTATGCAATCAACCCCCTGCTGATGAATTCTACATTTTGTTCAATCCTGGATCATCACAACATACTCATTATGAGAAACTGAGGTGGTCCTACATCTATATTTTTTAATGCTAAAAATTTAGTTGGACAATGTTATGTATCAATTAGTTGGGACTGTTACGTTTCTAAGGGTTATGTTTCTAAGTGAAAAGTTTAATGTGATTGAACATGAAGGGTAATATTTCACATGAATACCTGCCAGAAATGCAAATATTTAATAATTTCAACAAGAATTCTTTCTATGAAAACTCCTTTCCAACCACTTTTTTAAGGTACTGTGATAATTGCCTTCAGAAGACTATTTTTTTGAACCCAAAGCCAGGTGAATAACCAACGTAGTCTGTCACAGAGGAATAGATGAAATCATGAGGCTGACTCTTCATATGATATTAGCATGCCAAAAATGAGTCACTGAAACAATACTTCCAGGGGTCTACCTGAATAAAATTACGAATAGGGCATGGTTATTGAGGGTTGTTTAAAGAACATCATAGTCATAGGAGGAAGAAAAAAAAAAAAACAGAAGGAAGGAGGAAGTTATTCATGAAGAGTTGCATAACTATGTCAATATTTGCAAGTATGTAATTTAGGGAGAAGACTACTAAGGATTGTGTCTTGGGGCACTCACAGGTGAGAAGATGATTGGAAAGAAAAGAAGCTGTAGTCATTTTTAGTTATGAAACAACCCCAATACAATATGAACACCTTAGTTAAGATACCAATCTCATAACCACGAGGCTTATTGCTACCCTAAATAACACGTTAAGTAGAAGAAGGATAGCTTTGGAGCATGCCCATACCCAGAAAACATGGGTCAACTTTGGCTGGAGCATGGTATCATTGGGCTAAGCGAAAGGACATTTTCACCAACAGCAGACCAAATGGCAAAACAAAGATCTACCAAGCAGACAAAGGAGCAAAAGAAGCTCAGGCAGTCGAACGAAGAGTAGAAAACTCAGGAATTGGCACTGAAGTTAACCATGAACAGCTAGTCACACCTGAACTCAAGTCAGAAGACAGTGCTCACTAAGAAAATAGCTTCAGACACTCCTGGCCTTCTTTTAGCAAAACTGATGCAACTTCTTGATCAGAAAGTCCCAATGTGGACTTACAAGGATTATATCTGATTTTAATCTTCAAAAGGAAAAAAAATTCCAACTTTCATTCCCTCCTGCTTGCATATCACCTTCACTAGAATAAACACATTCTGCTCTGTTCCTAGACACACAGGAAGTCAGTCTTACTCTGATGCAGATAAATATTGCTTTCAGTCAAAACTAAAATTTTGGCTAGAAGCCCTGCTGAATTATAAAGACACTTCAAACCTCTCACAAGAAAATAGTCTCTTGGTCTCAGATATATTTTTTTCCTTTTTTGGCTAGAAAGAGGAATACAAAAAGACAAAAACAACACAGACCTAATGGCAAACAGGTCATAACAGTCAAAGCCATTCTGTTTCATGTATCTGTTCTCTTCAGATCATTCATATTTTTCCTAAGCATCATTTTGAAGGGCGGAGTTATTCCTTGTCTAAGGAATAAAGTAAGGCTTTAAAAGAAAATTAATAGGACCAGGACATGAACTTATGACCTGTTGAGTACTCTACAGCATTTTAAATCAGAAACATTGGCCAAGGGCGCCAAGTAATTACCATTCTTCAGATGATTGGCAATAATGTAATTAAATCTTACTTGCAGCTTCACAATAGTTTAAAAGGGTAAGTTGTTCAATAAAGTACTGCCCTGTGATTTGAATTCCACTAGGAACAAAAGTTGTTGGCACACGATGAGCTTCAGACAATTAAAATGCACTGGACCTCTTTCCTAATGATGAAAAAGTGACTGCTGCTCTAACTTATCATTAATTCACATTATTCAAAATCCTTAATTATTATATGCCTTGATTTTATCACCAAGCAGGCAACAAAGGATAAATCAGCCTCTTGGTTCTTAATACAGAAATAGCACTTGCTTCTTTTGCAAGATTTTGAGTTTTGAGTTTGTTGCTTTCAATTGTATCTCTAATCTCCTTTCCTTTGTATATTCCAATACAATATTAGAATACTAAACTGTATATTATGAAGGATAATGCATTATTTGTCATGTCTGTCATAATTATGTCTATATTTTATTCCAAGTTCCTTCATCCCTCCATGCATTTTCACATACTGTTCTTTCTGCTGACATATCCTGAATGTTAAAAAAATGATTGTGTAATATTTTATACATACAAATTGTTCTGAATAATTCTAACATTTATAATCCTACTAAAATTTTTGGATATCACCAACATCGTTGGATCTCTCTCTGATGTTTCTGTGTTCCCATAACTTTGGTTCCTCCATTCCTTCCAGAGGTCATCACTACCCGGAGTTCTGACTTTCTCATTGCACTGCTTACATTTTTGTTAAATGTATTTTTGTATATTTTGCCTTGCTTATATTTTTATCAACTATGTATGTTTCAATGAATTATAGTTTCTCCTAGTGTTGGAGATTTGCAAAGTTTATCTTTACATGCTGTCTTATAAAACTTGTTGAAACTCAACATTTTTTCCTAATATATGTCCTCTAGCTTGCCTTTGTCAATTGTGCAAATCTTGTTAATATTTTAAAACAAAATTCAAAGTCATCTCCTCTGAGAAGCCTTCTCCAAATTCCCAGGTTAGTTCAGTCCCTCTACCTCTGTGTATAATTGGCCTTTCTTATAAAACTTGATTGTAACACAGACCATAATTGCCTTGAAAACTTCTGATGCTCTTAATATTTACTTGTAGTTTAAGAGACTGACAGTGAATTTGAACAGATTTCTGATTTTAAACATATAAATATTTAAAATATTACAGTCCATATCCAGAAATAAAAATCAGAAATCATCATCAAACCTGTGATTTGTAGAGATTTCTCCAGTGCTTAGTGGATGAATAAGATGGAATGAGTCTTCTCAACCTGCAGCTCTATCAGACCATGAGTACAGTTGGTTTCTCTAGTTGAGAAGCTAAAGAGATATATTGGAGCCAGCCTCAGAGATGACAACAGTGATCCTCTCCTCCTGATCTCATACTCACATTGTATGAGGGTTTTATCAGTTTGCTACAGCAAAATATGACAGAAGTGATGGTAATTGACTTCTAAAGTGAGGTCATACGATATATCCATAACTTCCATCTTATCTCTCTCTGTTTCTCTTTCCCCCACCTTTCCCCACACCTGCCCCCTCTACAGCCATGTGAGTTAGCTTGGAAGTGAACTTTCCAACCCCTTCATATGAGTGCAGCCCCAGCCAACGTGGGTATCCCTGAAATAACCCTCCTAGCCAGAACCACTTGGCTAAGCCGCTTCTCGATTTCTAACCTTCAGAGCTAGAAACTTCAGAACCATGTGAGATAATAAATTGTGGCTTTAAGTTGCTGCATTTTGGGGTAGTTTTTTAATGCAGCAATACATAAGTGCTATGGGGTATTTTAGCAATCTAACTCCTCTCCATTTGGTTAGGATTAAGAGATGATTCTGAGAAAAACTGAAAAATACAGAAGAAAGGAAGCTACTTTGAAACATGTGAGTGTTTGTATAGCACTTCTGAAATAAACAAGGAATGAAAATATTGTCCATTCCAACCCCCTCTACAATAGCCAAAAGGCTTGGCATAACTTTTAGTCTGAAGGAATGTCTGAGTTTGAAAAGTTCCAGAGGTAGAAATATCATCTGTTTTCTTGTCTCCTATGTTTTTTCAAATCTGAAAAACCTGATACATTGTTGTACCTATGCTATTCCTCTTTGCACTTCACCAAAAAGAGGCCACTCTCTTGGTGATCAGAAAAGCATGGTTCCTGCCAGAGAGCCAGAGAAGTCTGAGAGACGGATCTGAAAACATAAAGGAAATACTATTTATTGAGCATCTATTATAAACTATAAATGTCACTGAACTTCTTATTGAAACATCATGACCTAAACTTTATTACTCCTGCTTTACTAGCAAAGCTCTCAGAGGCTATGGAACTTACTCAGTCAGGCAGCCCTTAAAAGGCAGAGTTGGTATTTACATCCTGAAGGCACGGGTCACCTAAAAGGACTTAGATCACAGCTTTGCAATACAGAAGCTGAGAGAAGCTGTTCTTGGGTGAATTATCACACATCTCTTTCTGACACTATTGCTCTTCCATGAAGCCTCCAGTCTTTCAAGTTACTATCTCTTGCCTTCTCCCTGCCCACCATCCTTGCCCTCAATATTTCACCTAGGCTGGGCTGCTGCCCTAATGCCTCAAACTCTAGAAGCATCCCTCTGTCCTTTCTCTAAATTCTTTCCCCCAATTGAATCAAACACAGCTTGACTGTGAAAATGTTTATTATTGCAATCATTTATTAATTACTCACCATTGATGAGTAAATTTCTTGCAATGCACCTACAATTATGAGTAGCATTTACATGTGTGTCAGATAAATCTTATTGAGCTTTATTTGATGGCAAACCTAACTTATTTTTATATATGCTCAGAATTTTGGATTTTTTTGTTTTACACAGGACTATTATTATACCCCAACACTTGAAGAATTAAAGGAAAAAATAGTTTTTATAATATGTTATGCAAGTGACAGGATGAGGATGAAATATCAATTAATTAGTCATATGTGCTAAGTAGACTCCTAGGTACTTAACGTGTTTATCTACTCCCTGCCATATTAGTTAGGTTTTTTTTAATTATTATTACCATTCTACAGGCTGAGAAACTATGACTTTCATTGACAATGGGACTTGACCAAAGTTATACAGTAAGTGACAGAAACTTACATAAGCCCCCTAACACTCCAGATCCACAATCAAGAGCTTAGTTTGCTAAGACGACACACTTCTCCACTTTTTTCTTAGCCTTAAACATCTTTTCAAGGCTCTACAGAGCATCACAGGAGAGTAGAGCCACCCTGTCAAGCCCCCTTCAAAGAACACAGCTGCTGCACAGGAGCTCTTTGTAGGCATCTGTAATAATAGTATTTCTTTTTTTCCACTGAACTAATAATAAACTTAATATTTTACAACTTAGTAAATGTTTTAGTCTGCCCTGGCTGCCATAACATAATACCACATACTGCGTGTCTTAACCAACAGAAATTTACTTTCTCATAGTTCTGGAGGCCAGAAATCTGAGCTCAGGGCTCCAGCACAGTCAGGTTCTGGTGAGGGCATTTTTTCCTGACTTCTTCAATGCCCAGCTTCTCTGTGCATACTCACTTGGTAAACAGAGAGAAAAAGGAAGCTCGCTTGTGTTTCTTCTTATAAGTAAACTAATCCCATTAACTGGACCTTATTCTCATGACCTCATCCAATCCTAATTATCTCTTAAAGGCCTGATCTCCAAATACTATCAGATTGAAAGGTTAAAGCTTCAACATATGAATTTTGTGGCTCTAAACACAAAATTTTTATGAACACAATTCAGTCCATAAAAATTCCTCAGTCCAATTTAGCTGCTCAAAGAGCTTTTATCATTTTCATTGCTTCTTACTTTTAATTAAATTTGAAATCCTGGAGACTTTTTTTTTTTTACAATTTTTTTTTTTAAACAGTATTGCTACAATTAGAAGAAATAGGTATAGTACATGGAATTTCATTTTTTAAATTATATTTCAAAATATTTCTTCAGCAATTCAAGAGGTTTTTTGGGAATGTTAGAACTGTCTGTATGGATGTGGTTTGAAGCATGCCTAATAAGTCACAGTTAAACGCTGGGCACTTAAAATATGAGGAAAACAAATTGCCATTTAACAGATCTTCCAAAATCAGAAAAAGTACTTTCAGAAACATATAAGTGTCGAACATTTATAGTTTTTAATTAAGTAAATATTTAGATTAAATCACTATAATTAAAACCACTTAGGTATATATCGCTCAGATAAAGTAGAAAACCTAAGAAAATATCTGAATAATCAAGGCCAAACTATGTATTTTATTCCTCTGTGCTGGAGTTTGAATATAAAGTTTGAATTTAATGAATTAGACATGTCTTTACTTAATTCATAAAAGCCTTGCTGAAGAAAAGCAAGATTGGATATAGTTAATTGCACCATGCTAAAAGCAAAGCCCTTTTTGTTTCCTGTTGAGCTCAGTTAAGATTCTAAGAACATTCTCAGTTCTGTTTCATGTTATTTTTGTGTGTGTGGTTTATCTGTGCAACATTTTTTTTCCCTGGGTAGCTCAGTTTGATTGGTCAGGATGATTCTGGAGGCCTACTTGCCTCTCTCTGCAGCTAGTGCAACAGAGATCAACTTTACTGGCTCCTTTTAAAAAAAAGTAATCACATAATAAACTGCAAAGCCACTTTTCAGGAACTTATCTGAATTAACTGCCATATTATTACTACTATTTGCATAATACAAATTATTATTTGTATTCCAATCCAGGTAATATGTGCAACAGTTTCCAGACCAGCAACAATTATATAACACAAATTCTTTAAAAAATTTCCAGTTATCTACTATGTGCAAGGAAATATATGCAGAATTATTGAACTAATGATAAACAATTTATCATAGTGTGTAATTGACTTTTCTACTTGGGCCAGAAAATATGAGTGCCTGGAACTCTAAAGATCAGTCACCCAACGCTTTTGTTCTTCATTTAGGAACTGAGAGTAGTTCAGTAACTAGGAACTCTTTTGAACTCATAATACTCTCAAAGTATCTGACAAACAATAAAATTTATCTCACAAAACATGAATGCATTAGCAAAGTACGGTATATTATTATGGAGTTATTTCTGCCCTACTTAAGTCCTTTAAGACATTCTGGGGTACGCACTCTCAGTTATAAGATGAATAAGTTATGGGGGTCTAGAGTATAACATGATGATGATAGTTATCAATACTGTATGTATACTTGAAATTTTCTGACAGAACAGATCTCAAGTGTTCTAGTCACACACACAAAAAAAGAAAAACGGTAACTATGTGAGGTGAAAATGTGTGAATTTATGTGATTGTGGTGATCACTTCCCAGTGTGTTTGTGTGAGTGTGCATATATGTACTCATCACATTCCACACCTTACATACATATCAAAAATAAAAGGCCAACCATATTTAAAATCCTGACGCAACTATTGACTGTATACAATTTGGTAAACTACTAAGCTTTCTGCAATTCAGTTTCTTCATTTGTAAAGTGGGTGTGACATCACCTATGACAGGGTTGTTAGCAGGTTAAATATCATCAAGTATATAAAATAGTTTGTATACTCTCTAGAAGATAGTTTACTGTAAAAAGTGGGAATTTCAGTAACAAAAACAACTGCTTCTACCACTGTGAATATTCCTGTAATCAATAAAGCTTACAACAAACTTTTGAGGTAGATACTAAATGACGTGAAATTGAAGCTCTAGTACACTGGATCACAGAAAGTAAATAGACTGTTATGTGCCCGAATAGGAATTTAAATATCAGTTCTGACTTTACCAAAACAAGCGCACCAACTGGTTAAACATGGTTACTATGCAAACGTATGTAAGTGACAGAGTAGGGAAATACACTGGGCTCAAGTTCTGGAGAGTTTTGAATGCTAAGTATGAGTGTGATTATTATGTAGGAGATAAAAGACTACGGATGAAAGTTTGACATTGAAATGATATTGCTGTAGAATAATTTGGCCTCGGTATGCAAATATGATTGGAGTGAAATGACTAATGGCAAAGAAGGCAGT
This sequence comes from Sapajus apella, assembly GCF_009761245.1. Classification (NCBI taxonomy): domain Eukaryota; kingdom Metazoa; phylum Chordata; class Mammalia; order Primates; family Cebidae; genus Sapajus; species Sapajus apella. The sequence continues at coordinate 12,303,803 of NW_022436943.1, read as the reverse complement.
TAGAAGACTGCTTCAGTAGACAAAGATATTAGGTGATGAGGGTTAAGGTAGTGATGAAGGGAACAGAAAACAGGAGTCAAAATGAGAAAAGGAAGTATGTGAGTGATGTAATTATTTGAAATCAAGTTTTTGAACTTAGGGGTTATGACCAACAATAATTATTACATTATTACATTACTGTTGGTCATAACCCCTAAATCACCAAATTCCACGTAAAGAGCATCTCATATTTTACTCTCATTATTTCCAAAAACAGAAAAACAACTTGGATTTTGATTAGAACTTTCAAGGTTATGATTTTTAAAGACTGTCCATATAAATTTCATATATAAATACTTCACATTATTTTCACAATGTAAGGTATTTTATTGGCTTTTCTCTGCAAATTTTGTGCTTAAATGAATAACTAGTAAGAAATAGTACAAAAGTTTATAAAATGTTTCATACATTTGCTTGCACCAGCACATCTAGATTCTAGTTCCCATATGTATTCTGCTATATCCTTCAAGCACTTTGCTGATGTGAACTCATCCTACAAGAAAAGTGCTTGAAGACTTACTGTTTCACCAATGATACAATGCTGTTATACATGAGAGCTGGCTCATAACAAGGAGATAGGTTGGCTCTTTTGGAGGAAGGGCATTGAGCTTACTGTGATGCAAAGATGCAGAACTGGAAAAGGCATGGCCTTTCTAAATAGCTTTCCAGCTGCAAGTTCAAGGCCAGCCTTTACCTGCATGCTGTGGAGAAAGGCCTCTGTTTCCTATCAGCCTTTTGAAGCCTTCTTAAAGTTAAAAGCCAGTACAGTCTTGCACAATTGCATATGAGAAGAATAATTAACAAAATAATTAGTGTATTTTGTTCACAAAATTCCTGCTTTTTCGGTATACATATTTGGACATCAGAAAGTTTTTTTATTTTACATTGAAAAAATTTCTGATCCTACACTAAAGAAACAATTTGGATTAAAGCATAAAAAAAGGGTAACTTACATGGAAATTGAATTTAAGATGTATTTTGTGGCTTATATCTTAGATGGCCTTAATTTTCCCCAGAGCTTGACTAAACTTTAGACAAGATTTTTTCCTGACCATAAGCTCCAGACTTCCCTTTTCTTAAAGCATTAACTACAGGAAACTTTCAAATATAAATTCTTTCCTTGTTCCTTTCAGATGTAAATATTATCCCAGACTCTTGCCAGTTTTACAACCCAACCTAGGAATGTCTTTATCTGGGATGTGGGAGCCATTCTTTGAAATGTAATCATCAAGCATGATAGAGTCCTTGTCTTCCTGCCTCTATGGGAAGGGAGGAGAGTTTGATTAGCAACAATTAGCAAAAAAGATATCCTGATCACGTTGATGGACCTCCTCTCTATACTTATTAAAACCAATCATGACTATACGTCCCCAGGAAAATATTGGGAAAGTATTTATAGACTGTGGAAGAAGGGAGTCTAAAGGTCTAGATGGTGGTCAGGCTCATTTGGGGACATAAACAGACTTACATAGGTTTACTGGTTCATTTCCACTTCCTAAAGGAGAACAAAAGTTGGAGAATAGTTGGGTTTAAATTCCTAGCTCTTTGGGACCACAATAGAGACCCTCACAGAAGGGATGTACAAATTCCAACATGAAGGAAGTGGCAAGAGAGAATAAACCAGAAATCAATGTTACAGTTGTGTATTTAGTTGCTAGAGTGGGTGTCTACATGGCCCTCAGAGTAAACCCATGCAACATGTTTCTCTGCACCTAGATATATTTACATTCATAGAAGGAACTAACCTCTATTCAAGTAAACTGCTTGTTTTCTGCAAGGAGGAGCAGATTAAATTAGTGATAGAATTTAAAAGTTGAAGGAAGATAGAATTTTAGTTGTTTCCCAAATTTTGCTATTTTCAGTTCATTGCCACCTGATAATTCATTTTTTTAAACTAGAGACTTGATGGCCTAGATATAAATAATTTCCTGTTTTTAGAAAACAAAGCAAAAAGCAAATAAAAACAACCCATTATACTCAAGTGTTTGTACAGAGATTAAAAACTTATAAACATTTTTTAAATAAAACATTAATACATGAACAACAGCAAGCACAGTAAAAAAAGCATGATAATTTTATCATGACATATACAGATATCCCGATGATTTCCCTTTCTTCCCTAAGTGAAGCTTTTCTCTGGAAGAGCCTGTTTTGCCCTCAAAAATGGGGAAAAAAAAAAAAAAAAAGATTGTTTTTTTCTATTAATGATTTAGATTTATTTTTAGTTTTTTCTAAAGCAACCCTCTTTCCATACTCTCTCCAACATGCATTTTTAAATAAAGATATATAATAGTAAAACTAGACTAAAATATGTACACAAATATTTTTTAAAAATTATACACTTAGTAACTTAATATAATCATGTCTTTTTAGAGTAGGTTTCACATATATGTATAAAAATTCATAGATGCATAAAAATTATATATATATATATGTGTCTGTGTACATATATATATATATATATATATATTTCTTTTTTGCATACTGTGTACCTTATGCTTGACAGTAGAACAGTTGGCATTAATTTACTGTGTTGGCCGACAGAGTGATTGCCCAGAGCTTGAAATCAACAACTCAGGAATTTCTGACAAAGAGTTATTTATTTTAAATAAGATTTCCCAACTCAATAAAAGCTATTGATGCTAATAAGAAAAGACAAATGTATTTGCCTTTCTGTAATTCTCATTTCAGAACAGTAACTTAAGCTCATATTGGTTTTCTAAGAAGCAATGTAATACATGTAAATTTTTCCTTGATAAATTGTCCTTAATGTATGAATTTAAAAAATAAGATGCAGAATCACAAATTTGATAATTTTTGTGTAGTCAAAATTTGTGAGGATTAGCTGAGCCACTTTATCAAGACATTTTGATGTAGTGGACTTTAAAACAGACATGTATATGGCATATATTAGTAAAATCTGAAGATTCATGCATGGCCTAGTGTTCATACAGCAAATTTTAAAGCATACTTCAGGATCTTGCAAAAGAATATGATATAACCTAAGTGTCTTATCTGCTTTCTTTAGTTTGCATTTAGAGTGGCAGAACTGAAATAGCAAGATAAAAATGGAAATGAAAATTAAAGGACATTTCTTTTTTTAATGATAAACATGCTTTACAATCGTCTGTGATTTATTCCACATATTCTGTAACTAAAATTCATATTTAAATTATTTCAGTGTAGGTGCAGCAAAATATCTTGTCTTATTTTTATTTAGTAAACAAATATTTGAAAGGCCTGGGTTTTCACTTAGGAGTTGGCAGGCTATTCTGTTGGCAATGTGGTTAAGAATTTCAAATGTTCTGAGGAATGTTTTCTTTCTAGGATACATGACTTGGATGGAAACCATAACCTAAATGTCTTGTGAAATGTGTGGGGGGGCAGTTTATAAGTAGAGCAATGAATAAAGCACTTATGCTTCATAATTTTTACAGATTCTAAGAAAATAAATTTGTATAATAACTTCACTGTAGTCTTGGAAATTTCTTCCAGCAAACAGGAACACTTAAAAATGTATTAAAAATATTGATTCAAAAAAGGTAAGGATGTAAATCCCTGATTGTGAGATTTCTTTTCCTTTTAATTATGTCTTTATTGTAAAGAATGTAATTAATTGGGAAGCAGTTTGTCTCATTTACTAAAGGATAATAGCAACATTCATGGGGTACACATTGTGGTCCAGACTCTTCTCACAAAAATCTTTTAAGGCAGATATAATCACCTCAGATAGCACCTGAAAAATAAAGGCCTGGAGTAAATAAGTTAAAAGCTGGTAAATGGTACAGGCAAGTTTGTATCCAGGTCTGTTTGAATACAAATTCTTACTTCCTATGTTGAATACGCCTATCCTGCATTATTACACACACACACACACACACACACACACACACACACACACACACGCAATCTTCCATAAACTTCATCACCTAAAGTAAGGTAAAAGATATAAATGTAATTTTATGACAAAATTAACAAGAAGAGAATCAATGCTGACACCAAGAAGGACTACCATTTCCTTTGATGTTTGCTCACAGACTGTTAATTTTAATAACATACAGCAAGAATGTATGGTCCACTGCATGCCCAACCAAAAACACAGACTATTCACAGGAGATACAAGTGTCTCTGAGGAATTTACTGTGCTCTGCTAGACAACATCTACCGTCCTATACTGTATTAATGGAGTGTTAACAAAACACATCATTATCATCACAGTACTTTATTGGTCAAAATTCTAAAATAATTTCTTATTACAGTTGAAATTACCCATTGAAAACTACCTTTCATAATCTGATTCAGACTTTCTTATCCAACCCATCTTTCACTATTCACTCAGGCATACCTTAATTCCTAACAGTTGCCCTAACAAACCTTGGTAATTGCTACCTCTCTTACTTCCTTCATGTGAATAACATAACATACATAAATGTGATAAAGCATCTGCCCCTCTTCTCTCATTGTTTAAAGTTTTAGTGTGTTTTATTTTGATCAAACAACCTTAGACGGTCAATGTTAAGAAATGAGAATCAAACTGTGTATGAATGATTCCATTCATTACATCATGTCATTTATTGCTGCAAGGGAAATGTCTTCTGCAGAGGTAGAATTTCCCTCTGAAACTACTTTGACTATTTTCACATAATCCCTCTGGCCTTGTCCTATTCTATTTTATTAGTCATCCTAACAGTGAAGTGATTTTACCAAAATCTATTTTAGCTGTGGAGAAATAGAGATTTTTTAAAAATACGCCGTTAAATTACTCATGGATTCCCTTGTAAAAAGTAGAAAATTAAATATGTTATATGTACATGAGAATATGTTTCAATACTTGAAAAACCTTGGAAAAACTTCTTTAAAATATGATTTTTCAATTGTACTTTGTAAACAACTTCAAGAATAATATTGTTTAAGTTAGCCATTGCTACGCAACAAATCAACATCTTAAAACAAAAGTCATGGGTACTGGGTTGTTCAAGATAAGATTTTTGTGAGGTTTCAAACTGTTGGCTGGAACTTTCGAAAGGCTTGACTAGGGGAGGCTCTGTTTCAAAGCCGAATCAGGAAGTGTTGGAAAGCTTTGGATCCTGCTATCTGTTGGACAGAGATGTGGTCCTGACCACGTGGGCTCTTTGCATATGTTGGTTAGATGTCCTCATGACATGTCATCTGACTTCCTCCACAGTGACTGATGAGAGAGACAGAAAGACTGCCTGCACTGGAACCTGCAGTCATTTACAACCTGATCATGGAAGTCATTCACCATTACTTCCTCCATAGTCTATTCATTAGATGTGAGTCACTTTGTCTAGCTTATGCTCAAGAGGAGAGGATTACACCAAGGCATAATTACCCAGAGGTAGCTCACTGGAGGCCATTTGGGGGCTGGTTACCCCAGCATCAATAACAATAGTGAATGCGGCCAATTGAAGCAATTTCTAGGTTTTAGATATTGTACTAGGTGTTTGCACTCATTGCAATAAGTATGCAAGGGACAGTCTTCTATCTGCGTTTTTCCTATGAAGACACTGACAGGAAAGTTAAATAAATAACAAGGAATATTGCTAATCACTGGTAAAGCCAGAATTCAAACCTAGGTTTACTGTATTCAGTTAGCAATTTTTCTCCCCTTTAACACTGTGCCTTTTTTATCTTCTACGATAATGTTAAATGATATAAACTATAATAATTTTTATTTCACATTCTGTTTGGGGAATTCGTGTTACTTAAGCACAGAGAAAAAACAAATTGTATTGAATTATATTGCCATTAACTTTATTAAATTTGACTCAAGGGAACATATTACAAGCTTCAAAATCTGCTACTTTTCAACATGACACTTAGATAAAGAAAAATTATAGAGATCTGACTTGCTAAATTTTGAAATGAAGTATTTGTGCAAGAATTGTTCTCCCAAAAATCATCCAGAAACACAGCGTCCTCTTTAACACTGTCTTGTCCACTAGGAGTCTGCAATAACCCTCTTCAGTTACTATTCTACAAAGGCTGAAGAATCAGGAGCTAGTGATGGGTAAATTGAACTTTTAATGATTGTGTAACAGTATTGTTTATGTCTGAAGAATATTTTCTCTATTCATTCTGCAATAGTAGTCACATTCTTTAAATGTTATAATCATGAGTAATCTAGAGTCATCTTTCTCTACCTTTGACAAAGAGATTGTGCAGACATATTTTCATATTAATGACTCTTAAGTCTTAGTAGCCATTTTTTTTGACAAACAAAATTAGAGCTTAAAATAATGATGTAGAATTAAATACAACACTTAGAACCTGAACTAACAATGTGACAGATTAACATATTAATTATAATCACTTTTTTGGTCATTTTGTATCCTGTTGACCTTCATCTTGTAATATAATCTTCAAGTTGAACCATATAAAAAAAAATCAAAAGAAAGAAAGTAGATTGCAATTCAGTGTCAGAACAGTTTTCTGTTGTAAATAAAATGGAATGTAAAAACAAAGAAAAGATAACTAATCAGAGCCTCCAAAAGCAGAAAATGATTTAAAAAGCAAGATACTCCTGTACAGAAATGTAAAACACTTGCAGAAAAATGTGCATATGAATATGTATTTTTAAATTATTTTATAGCATATGCTTCTTAGCAGCTAATTAGAAACTCCAACTCCTGCAATATGTCACCAATTCTCACAAAAATAATAACCATAAGAAATTGCTTTCAAAATCCCAGCATCTCCCTTGGTCCACTAAAATATTAAAGACACAAAGCTCTTAGATTATTAAAAGCATCTTTCTTCATACTTACATAAATAAAGAAATTTTGTTTTTCTTTTCCTTTCCTTATATATCCAATATCCATGAAGGTTTAATTCAACTTCAAACTTAAAGGTATTCAAATGTTTATAAATTATGTACCTAGAACAGATCTTCCCAAGAACTATTTTTACCCAGAGAAGTACCTGTATTTTCTAAACACTTTATTTTCTATTTTGTAAGCCAATTTTTTTTTCATTAAAAAGTGATTAAGTTTCAGGGTCTTTGGTATTGTACATTGCCAAACACGAGTATCTAAATAATTTTAAACCATGTATCTATCTTCTCTCTAAATATTTTTCTACTTTTCCTCTCAATATATTCCAATTAATTCATCAGGTATTATCCTTTCTAGGGACAATGTTGGTGTTTCCCCTACCAGCTTATTTAATATAAATGTTCTTGGTACCCATCCCTTACTTTTTCTACTACCTTGCTTGGCTAGACATGTGATCCACTAATCTGTATTTTTCTGCCCCACCTTATGAAACACCTGGATCTGATGCTAGTGATATATGTAGGCTTATTTTTATGTCTTGTTCTAAAATATCATTAGTTTGAGAACTATTTAATTGGTAATTCTTCAGTCTGTTCATGTCTGGAAAAGTATATGAGTAGAATTTTTCCAAATAAGCTTTTTCATCTTTAAAAAAAGGATAAGAAATAAACCTTTCCTTTTTCTATAATGAATTAACTATCTCACAATTATTCCATTGAATTTTTATATGATTCCCTTCCTTTGAGCTACTTTAAAGCTCTTTTATTAATCTTTTAGTCCTTTACATGTTCCTAATCAAAGTTTATTTCAGCGAAACTTAATTCCACTACATGCATTTATTCATTAAGCAAACATTTATTGAATATTAGATTAAGCACACTGACCTGCCTCTCAGTGAGCTTAGTCTGATAAGGGAGACTGATTAATAAACACAAAAATACAAACAGCTAAAAATCACAGAGATATCCATTCAATAGCCATATGCTTAGCATCTAAAATGCTACAAGCACAGTAGCTTCTGAGGTCGATAAAACAAGCTTCCAGTTTAAGTACACAATAGTCAGATAGATGTGTAAGCAAGCTCAACGATATTTTACAAGTATTGCAGTTCTAAGACAGAAGTATGTACAGGCTAGTTAAGACTCAGATGAAATGAACAATTCTATTACGATTTTGTTGTGGGACTGAGTCTTGGGGGTTAAAACTGAAGCCAGGGTGACCCAGTTGTTTTCTAATCAAAATGCCTGTGTTAGAAATAATGAGAATCTGAACTAAGGTAGAAGTGTCATGGATGGCAAGTGTCATGGATATATGTAACATATACCTATGTATATACACACATATACATATGAAGAGGAGAATCGATGTAACCATGTTATAGTGGGGAGAAAATGAGATAAAGGGCAAACTAAAAAATCAAATACAAACAAACAAAAAAAAACATCCAGGGTAACACCAGGGTTCTGGTTTGAACAATTACATGCTAATAGATTAACAAAGGCAGAGAATATGAAAACTATAGTAGGTCTGGGGACATGAAAAATTAACTTTGGAATTTATTCAGATGAGATTCCTATGGAACAGTGAAATTAGGGTTTGAAACTCTTGAAGAAAAACTGGCTCAGTATTAATGTTCTTACAGGTTTTTTTTCTATAAGTAGGTTAAGCCATAGCAGTAAATAAACAGGCAGAAAAAGATACAGAAAGATTAAAAAAGAAAGGAAAATAAAATTCATGGGTCAAAATATAGAGGCACGTGGAAGAAGGAAATCCTGAAGAAGAGTAACTTGGAAGAGTTCAAACAGTAGAAGATAGAGTGAGTAGCCTACTCTATCTTCTACTCAGGGAAGTTAAAAAGAGCTAAAATTTTTCATAAAGCAGAGGTTAAACAAAATTAGATGTCAAGAAAGAGATGATTTAAAAAGGTTCATGGATTTGACAACTAAGATTTAAAAATGGCTTCTGAGAGGAGCCTGGAAAACTCCACTTGAGAGTGAAGGAGGAGTGAAATAGACACTGAGCACTAAAGGAGCTTGACTACAAACTGCAGAGTCTGCCATATTGTGTGGGTTCCCATGTCTTTTTCAATTAAATCAAATTAAAAAATTTAAATAATTTATTAATGTAAAAATGTACATAGTATAAAGTTGCACAAATCCTAAGTGCACAGGTTAGTTGATCATCAATGAAAACCCTATGTAATCAATTACCAGATCAAGAAAACAAATGTTACTGGCAATGCATCTGCTTGGGTCTCCTTGGTTGCTACATCCCCAAAGGAATGGCTATCAGATCCCAATAACCACAGATTAGGCTGCTTGTGTTTGAACTTCATATTAAACAAAATAAATATTAAATAAATTAAATTAATTTATATTTAATATGAATTGAGTTCATATTAAATACACTGTAAATTTAATTATTATTTTGTGAATAGCTTTTTAAAAGTAAGCATGTTGTGGGATTCATCCATGAGCCTGTATAAAGTTTGTTCTTTCTCACTACTGTGTAGTATTCTCTTGAATAAATAAATTGTTTGTTTTTGGTGTTGATAAATATTGGAGTTGTTCTAGTTTGGGGCTATTAACAACAGCACCTCCATGAACATTCTATTACATAAGTTTTCATACACCACATCACATTATACCACTGCCCACCCCACACTAAAATACTTGTTCAACAGTCATGCATACGTTCAGCTTAAATAGTGATTAATAGTTTTCTAATACATATGTTTGTATATGTTTATATACACATAATTTTTTCTCCTTTTCCAGGACTGTATGGAACTTCAACTGTTCCACATTCTCATGAATAATTGTTGTTACCATCAATATTTTTATTAGCTATTCTGGAGGATGAGTGATATCTCATTGCAACTTAGATTTTCCAGATCAGTAATGATGTTGACAAATTTTCATATGCTTATTTGTATATTCTTTTTCTCATGAAATGCTTGTTGAAGTATTTTGTCCATTTTTATATTGGGTTACCTATTTCTTTTTGCCATATTGGAGTTGTCGGTTTACATCAAGGGCTGTGAAGGATCTGAGACTTGCCCTATTTTAGAGGTACAAAGTTAATCTGTCATTATTTCATGGAATGCTGGAAGACATAATATACCTGAGTCAGAGTGAAGATCTTATTACTCATGGCAGAACAAGCATCAGTATATTTTACTTTTGCACCATATACCCTGGGAGTGATATGCATATATCCAGATAGATACCTCCAGATTCAGTGTGCTGCATTAGAAAACAAAACCTTGGAGATTAAGGAACCAAAATAGTTTATAAAGGGCAATAAACAGGCCTGCTCTTTGTTCTAGAGGAAGGTATTATGCTAATTTTACTGGACAGTAAACTCTTTATTCCAGAGAGATATACATTATCTGTATCTTTCAAGGCTATCTTTTTTATACTGACATTGTCAAAAGGTAGCCCAGAGAAAAAGAGTAGCTAGTACCTCACTTGCAAGATGTACAGGAATGCACGATATTCATGAAGAACTATATTCCAATGACATATTCTACATATGATTTATTTATAGATAGGCATTACAGATATCTATTCCAAATAAATGACTAATTTTTTCATATTCTTAATGGCATTTAAAAAACGAAACAATGTTAAGAATAATGAAGTCCAATTTGTGGTGTAAGCTTATACAGGTATCCCGTTTAAAATATTTTTCTGTCTATAATTATGGAAACGTTTTTCTACATGATAGTTTAAGTTCTTGATGGTTTACCTTTCACATTAAAATATGTTGTGTGAGGTTGGGGGTCAACACTCATCTTTTCCATCCATATAGATATCCAGTTAAACTAGCATTGCTTAACAAAACAAACTTTTCCCTACTCTATTACTGTAGAGTGATCATCATTAATCAAACTATAGATGTGTGGATTTATTTCTGGATTACCAATTCAGTTCCATTAATAGTCTTCTCGTCAATACTTATGCCAATATAGTACGCTGCTGATTTTGGTAGCTTTACTAAAAGTCTTATATCTGGTAATAAAAGTAATCTATGGAGTTTTTCCTCCTTCAATGCTGTCTTGGTCATCTTGAACTTTTGCATATTCATCTGCCAGAAATCATTAGTATTCGTTCTAGTGTGGATATGTTACCAAGAAACTATCTTGGATTTTCTTTATCTAGATATTTATTTTGTATTCATTTCTGAAAGATTTTTTTGCTGTAATACAATTTTAGGTGGCTATTAAAGATTGAACATCCCTAATCTAAAAATCTAAAATCTGAAATACTCTAAAATCTGAAACTTTGTGAGTCCCGACATGACACTGAAAGCAAATGCTCATTGGATCATTTTGAATTTCAGATTTTTGGATTATGGATGCTCAAATGGTAAATATAATGCAAATATTCCAAATCCCCCAGTCTTTACCTCCTTCTCCCCAAATCCAAATACTTCTGTCCACAAGCATTTTTGAATTTTTGGATAAGAAATACTCAACCTGTTCTTCTTCAAACATGTTAAAACCATCAATATAATTGTCTTTTAACTTTCAATGCTAACATCAAGAAGTCAGATGCCAATTTTATTTTTCCTCTCTTAAACACAAGTGCCTTCATTTTTTTCTGCCTCTTCTGACTGCATTTAAGAAGTTCTCTTTGGATTTCACTAGTTTTACTATGACAGGTCTGAGTAATAACCTTTGAACTCAATCTGATTGGGGTTCAAACACTTGTTCAGTGGTGTGATATTTTTCATCTGTTTTGGAAACTTTCCTGCAATTTTCTCTTTATATATTGCTTTTATTCTTTTTTCTCTATTTTCTCACATTTGAAGTCTCCTAATTTCACAGGTGTCAGATATTTTTTTCATTGTGTCCTATATGCATGTCTTTACTCATTTTGCCCTCTCTCCTTGATTTCTTTGTGTTTAAGCTTGGATATTTTCTGTTTTCTTGATATTGGAAGATAGATACTAGTCTCTTTCAATTCACACATCTTCTCTTCGACTATGCCCATTTTTCTATGAAATACATCTCTTGAGTTGTTAATTTCAGTTATTGTATCTTTTTTTTTTTTTTTTTTAGTTCTAGGGTTTCTATTTGATCCTTTGCAATATATTCCATTTAATGTTGTATTTGCAACCTCATATCTACTTTTTGGTTACATGTGTCACAGTTATTTTAAAGACTGAATGATAATTCCAACACCTGAATCGTGTGTGTTGATTTTTTTTTTCTAGGTCTAGTTTCTTTTGGATGCCTGGCAATCTTACTGAATACCAGGCAGTGTGTATAAATATTGGGGAGATACTAGATAATATTTTTGTCTATATTCATACTATCCTCTGGTAAATATTTAAAATTGGGCAAATTGCCTGTGTCCTATTGGAAACTGAGGAGTCTGGTTACATTCTCTTGAAGACCCTGTTCCTAGAGTGTGACTCTCTAGATGTCCCAACTGTGCTCATCTAGTGTTTTCCAAAGTCCATTATTCCTAACAGACCCTATATTTTAATTTTCATACCCTCACAACCATGAGCCAACTGAAGAATTTATTTTGTGTTTCAGTTGCTTTTTGACTGGCTCTTAGTTTTTAATCCAGTGCAGTTTGTAAATTTGATAAAACCCTGAATGGAACAATACATAGTACTGGAATTTACTTCTTGGTGCTTCCCTACTCTCAGGGATCTCGGTCCCTTAATCCTGGTTTCCTTCATGGCTTCAAACTCCAATTTGTTGTTACCTTATCTCCAGAAGATTCCTAAAAGTTCTTTTGGCTTCTCTGTACCATAGCATCAACCCTGAACCTGAAGTCTCAACCAGAATTGGCAAACACCTTAGGATCACCTAGTATGTAAGCTCACGTTTCTTTGGTTTCATTTTCACCAGGATCTTCACATATCAAGTCCTGGATATCCTGGCAGTTCTCTGAAGTTTTTGAACACACACACATACACCTACATACACTTGTTTTATCTGTCTTTTCTTGATCTCAATGGGAACATTGATTTGTTATAAGCTCTGTCAACACAGCCAAGGTATTTAAGTTTTTAGGTTCACTCAATCATGTTTTTGACTTTGTCAGTGAGCAATAAAGGCATTTAAAACTGTTTCTAATAACTTAAATTCTAAACATATTTTGGGACATAAAAATGTTATTCTGCTAAATTATCGCAAGGTTATTTTGGCACCAAATAATAAATTCTTCACTTACAGCTGATTGTTCAGATGCTGACACTGTGTATGTCTCATTTGCATTACTCTCTTTCTGTAGAAAAATTACTACACATTCTCAAAATAGTCACATCTTCCAATTTTATGCTTAATCATCTGTTAGTTCCCCTTATAGCTTTTCAAATTTACCTCAGCATTTTTCTTTTTCAGTGAATTTAGGGTCCTTAAAATTTCAGGTGCTTCTCAATATATTCTCTTCTCAAATAATTTACAATATAATAGGTCATTGGAGTATCCCATTATTATATACACCTAGTCAGGTGGATAGCTATTTCTATACATTCTACATCTCTCCTTTTAGTTATTCCATTTAAACTCAAAGTAATTCACATTGTGCATTACTCAAACCATCGTTTGAGACTCCAATAAAAACCTTTGGAATGAAAAAAGAGACATGCCATTTGTAATATGTAGGCAGTTTTTGTATTCTCTGTCTACGTATTTATTGACTTTCCTTCCACAAAATATGGAAAAAGCAGGGAAAATTGTCAGTTTTTTACCCTCTTCTTTATTTTCTGATATAAGCAGAAGAATCAAAGTTAATAGCATTGCATTTTTATATAGTCATTAGTTACTGAATAAAAATAATGTTAAAGTTATTTTAAAAATTGGCCATGCTTCAATTAGTAATTTGTATATATTTTCTTTACTCTTCCTGTATGCTTTTACCTTCAATATATTGCTATACTTCTTTGTCTTGAATTTTCTAGATAATTTCCTAGAGAATTGAAAAAGTTAAATTCTTATTTTGCTAGGTAATTTTCTAAAAAATAACCTTTTTTCTTTTTCTTTTTTAGAAAGCTATGCTATATATCTAATGGTGTATCACTGGTCTCTAAAAATTTAGTCCATTTAAACAAGAATAATCATTTACTATCTTTCTTGAATGTTCTGAGCCAGGAATTTGGAAAAGGCTTGGCTAGTTCTGCCTTGGGGGTCTCTAGGGAAATTGCAATTTGATACAGTCTGGGTCTGCATTCTTCTGAAGACTTGATTGGGGCTAGAGTCCATTTCAGGGTAAGTGGCTCACTCCCAGAACTTGCGAATTGGTGTTGGCCACTGGTGGAGATTCATCTCTACTTGGGTCTCAGGTCTCATATGGCTTGGGGTTCTTTGAAACACAGTGACTGTACTGTAAGGTCAAATATCTTAAAGAGAAATAAAAGGTCAGAGAGGGAGAGAGAGAAAGTGCTAGCTCTAGTTAGAAACTATATCTTTGTTATGACCTAGTCTCAGGAGTCACATAGCATCACTTCTATCACATTCTGTTCATTAGAAGGGAGTCACTAAATATGACTCATATTCAGGAGGAGATGAATTAGACTCTGTGTTCCAATGGGACAAGTGTCAAAGAATTTTTCAACGTATTTTAGAAGTACCACAATAGCCACATGTGCCTTAAACTCTAATTATAATTTATTCAATTATGGAAACTGGGAAGATGAAATTAATCTGGTTTATATTGTTGCTATGAATAACATCCTCCTGAATGAATTTTTTGTGAGATACTGAATATATAACTAAGTTCCTTTTTAATGTTTTTCTATATTTTCAAAAGTCTTAATAACTTTACTAAGCATATTTCATAACATTTTGATTAGAAATAACTGCTGCCTCATGAACTCAGGAAGCCTATTATTTCACATCAAAATTTGTAAAAAGAAAACAGATAAAATACAGTCTGCTAAACTAGACTCTAAGCTTAAAGAAATTAAGAAATATATTCTACATATTACAATAGAGAAAATTTAAAACTCCAAAAAGACAAAAAGGAGGTTCTATGTAAAAAGTCATTAAAATTAAACTATCAGTAGGATCAAATTTGAATACTGGCCTCTCCCAACTTATCAAAAAATATTTTTGTGGGACAGAAAAAATGTAATGCAATACAGAGAAAACAATCTATAACTTCCAGTCTGGTACCCAAATAAGTGAAAGGTACTCTCCATAGGCAAGTCAAAGGGAGATAGCCTCCTTATCATTTCTTGTGAAAAAAGTTAGTTTGGCTGTCTCCCAATCTCTGCAAATAGCCAAGTGGAAGAAAATGAAATAATCAATATCCTTTCTATTTAAAGGCATCTTACAAATTAATGAAAACAACTCAGTAGAGTAGTCTAATAATCACAAAGCAGAAAATAGCTAGTGAAATTTCACAAAACACATACAATGGAATAATACAAACAAAAATATGTGCCTTTCAGTATTAACAAAGTATGTAAATCAGTGGCATTAAATTTTTATTATTAGATTGGTCAAGGTGAAAATTCAGGTATTACTAGAGTTAATACTCAGGCAGACAGGTTCAAGTGGTTGAATCTGTATGCTTGCTGTGTAGCCATCCTATCTAGGTATTTAACCTGAATCCCTACCTACAACTATTACCTCACATTATCTAATTCTTTGTATTTCACTTTCCTTATCTGTAAAGTCACGATAATAACAGAATCTACTTAATAGAGGTGCAGTAAGGATTAAATAAAAATTTGCCTGTGGCACATAATAAAATTTAATATTCAGTAATACTATCATTATTACAATTTAGTTATTCTTTTTTAGCACTACTTTCATAGTTATTGTTCTGTTCAGGGTCAAATGGACTGTCCGTCTTATATATTACTGGTAGTAGTATAAACTGGCTCTGGATTTTTGAAAAACAACATTACAACATATTAAGTTCTTTTAAAAAGTTCATGCTCTTTTGCCTAATAATTATGTGACTCTATTCTAAAGAAATAGCTAGAGTGGCAAACAAAATTTTATGCACATAAATATGTTCATTACAGTATATCTAAGAGCTAAAATCAGAGATAACCTGAATTTTGGTCATTAAAATAATCTTATTATATTCAATCACATGCCAGAATATTCTGAATCACTAGACATTAGTCATCAGACATATTTTAAAGCTATATATTAGTCATTAGACAAATTTCAAAATTATGAACCATACATAGCAATTGTTCATATAGCTGCCCAGATTTACATCTCTACTTTATCTAGTAATTAATATATATTTACTATCTACTGAGGATACTGATTAAATTTATCAGGACTGCAGTTGTTATCTTTGAGTGAAAGTCTTAAAGATTTTAATACTTTTCTGACTTCCAGTTTTTAAAAAACTTACACAAAGATACTGCTTTTATGATTAAAAATATTATAAACCATACTACAGTGAGAGATGCACTAGAAATTATGGGTTTAATGTTAAATCAATATGTGCAGTTGGCACTGTAGTTACCAGGAAATAAACTGTTTTAATATTTATTTTAATATTTATTATTTACTAGGTATTGAAGTAGGTGGACTGTCATATTTAACTTGTTTAAATGGTGATTGTACCCTTTTCAACCCACCCCACATATTACAAAAAGAGAAATAAAGGCTTTGTCAATTTAAGGGATGTTAAATACAGGAAAACTCTCCATTGTTTTATTGTAAATAGATGTGATATAGGCATTGAGGAAAATTGCAAGTCTTTATCTGAAGACTAACAATCATTTTGTTCTTCATCTGTATAAAATGGAGATGTATGGATATAAATGTGTCAGAGTGGGTATCTGCCTACATCCGTATTTTTGTAGAAGAAAGATTTTGACAGAGCCTATTCGGTCAAATCTAAGAAGAAGAAGACAGGATCAGACTGCATTGTCATGAATTAAAAATATCTAGGAAAATTAATGTCACATATCTGGGTCAATCTGAATAGAAAGGGTGGTGGTACTCAGAGCAGTACCACGGCAATAAAGAGGTTGAAACTATTTAGGAAAATGAAATAAAAAAAATTGGTATGCAATTTTGAACCTTATCATTTGAGATCTACTTAAGCCAAAGAACATATGTATTATGTGAATATAAACCCTTAAGGTCCTGAACAGAGAGGGACAGAACATTCAACCTGAGAGAGGGGTGTGGTGATCTTCATCACATTCTTCATCTCAACATCGCAACTTATCAGTGTTGAAATGAAGAGATTGTGTTCAGAAAAGAATGTATTAAGGCTTAAAAATAAATCATGGCATCTGTTCATATCCTTTGCCCACTTTTTGATGGGGTTGTTTTTTTCTTGTAAATTTGTTTAAGTTCTTTGTAGATTCTGGATATTGGACCTTTGTCAGATGGATGGATTGCAAAAATTGTTTCCTATTCTGTTTGTTGCTGGTTCACTCTAATGATTGTTTCTTTTGCTGTACAGAAGCTCTTAAGTTCAATTAGTTCCCATTTGTCTAGTTTGGCTTTTTGTTGCCATTGCTTTTGTTGTTTTAGTCATGAAGTTTTGGCCTATGCCTATGTCCTGAATGGTATTGCCTAGGTTTTATTCTAGGGTTTTTATGGTGTTAGGTCTTATGTTTAGTCCATCTGGAATTAATTTTTGAATAAGGTGAAGGAAGGGGTCCAGTTTCAGCTTTCTGCATATGGCTAGCCAGTTTTCCCAACGCCATTTATTAAATAGGGAATCCTTTCTCCATTGCTTGTTTTGCTTGTTTTTGTCAGGTTTGTCAAAGATCAGATGATTGTAGATATGTAGCATTACTTCCAAGTCCTCCGTTCTGTTCTATTGGTCTATATCTCTGTTTCCCTACCAGTATCATTCAGTTTTGATTACTGTAGCCTTGTAGTATAGTTTGAAGTCAGGTAGCCTGATGCCTCCAGCTTTGTTCTTTTTGCTTAGGATTGTCTTGGCTATGCGGGCTCCTTTTGGGTTCCATATGAAGTTTAATGTGTTTTTTTAAAGAAGATATTTTTGCAGCCAAGAAACATATGAAAAAAAGCTCATCATCACTGCTTATTAGAGAAATGCAGATTAAAACCACATTGAGATACCGTCTCACGCCAGTTAGAATGGCGATCATTAAAAAATCTGGGGACAACAGATGCTGGAGAGGATGTGGAAAAATACAAATGCTTTTACTCTGTTGGTGGGAGTGTAAATTAGTTCAACAATTGTGGAAGACAGTGTGGTGATTTCTCAAGGACCTAGAAATAGAAATTCCATTTGACCCAGCAATCCCATTACTGGGTATATATACAAAGAATTATAAATTGTTCTATTATAAAGACACATGCACACAAATGTTAATTGCAGCACTGTTTCCTATTGCAAAGACTTGGAACCAACCCAAATGTCCATCGATGATAGACTAGACAGGGAAAATGTGGCACATATACACCATGGCATTCTATGCAGCTATAAAAAATGATGAGTTTGTGTCCTTTGTAGGGACATGGATGAACCTGGAAACCAGCATTCTCAGCAATCTGACACAAGAACAGAAAATCAAACACTGCATGTTCTCATTCATAGGCGGGTGTTGAACAATGAGAACACATGGACACAAAGAAGGGAGCATCACACACTGAAGTCTGTCGGGGGGAACTAGGGGAGGGACAGCAGGGGGTGGGGAGTTGGGGAGGGATAACATGGGGAGAAATGCCAGATATAGGTGATGGGGAGGAAGACAGCAAACTATATTGGCATATATGTACCTATGCAACAATATTGCATGTTCTTCACATGTACCCCAAAACCTAAAATGCAATTATATATATATATATAGTCTGCTTTTCTTATGGAAGTATAGATCATTAATATTTTCATTTAAATTTTACATAATGCTAAGTCTTTCCTGAGATTTCTATCAAATATCTAAGAGCATAGTCAACAAAATGTTTGTTGAAGGATGAGTATATAAAAATATATAATATCAGACCTCTATATTAGCATCACATTTTATATAAATACTAAATATTCAGTTTAAATTTTGTTTCTCTCTTTATGTTATGACTAAATCACAGGAAATGTAATTAAGAACACATGGTTTCTAAAATATTTATAAGAAAATACTTTAAAACTACAGATATAATTTAATACTACAAAGAACATGCATGTAATTAGAATATATACAAAATATTATGTCCTCTATTTTCTTTTTTTTTTTT
>NW_022436943.1:12122675-12284716 GCF_009761245.1 Sapajus apella | reverse complement strand
GGTACACGTGAAGAACATGCAAAATTGTTGCATAGGAACATACGTGGCAGTGTGATTTGCTGCCTTCCTCCCCATCACCTACATCTGGCATTTCTCCCCTTGCTATCTCTCCCCAGCTTCCCACCCCCCACCGTCCCTCCCCTATTTCCCCCCATATTTCCCCCCAACTGACCCCAGTGTGTAGTGCTCCCCTCCCTGTGTCCATGTGTTCTCATTGTTTAACACCCGCCTATGAGTGAGAACATGCGGTGTTTGATCTTCTGCTCTTCTGTCAGTTTGCTGAGAATGATGGTTTCCAGGTTCATCCATGTCCCTACAAAGGACCCAAACTCATCGTTTTTCATGGCTGCATAATATTCCATGGTGTATATGTGCCACATTTTCCCTATCCAGTCTATCGTCGATGGGCATTTGGGTTGGTTCCAGGTCTTTGCTATTGTAAACAGTGCTGCAATTAACATTCGTGTACACGTGTCCTTATAGTAGAACGATTTGTAATCCTTTGGATATATACCCAGTAATGGGATTGCTGGGTCAAATGGAATTTCTATTTCTAGGTCCTTGAGGAATCGCCACACTGTCTTCCACAATGGTTGAACTAATTTACACTCCCACCAACAGTGCATAAGTGTTCCTATTTCTCCACTCTATTTTCTTTGATTGTCTTTTAGAAATTTGTATAACAGAGGTAAAAACAATGGTTAGTTTTAATTTTTAGTCCTTTGGGAATAATTTTTTTTTCTGTGTAGTGATTTAAAGAATCATTTTCCTTACTTACAGGGTATATGTATTTAAGGATTGGATTTTATTAATTTTGCAGTGAATAAAATGACTGCTCGATTGCATACTACTATCTCATTTTAGAATTGGACATTTTTGCTATTATCTGCCTGCTTATTTATTTTGCTTTAATTTTCCTACTCTTCTATCATCCTTTGAGAGAACCTTGCATTCTTAAATTGGATTTATTTACTAGATCTTCAATATCTATTCTTTATCCGTGGCTTTCACATCATTTTATCTCTTCATACTTTTCTGGAAATGGCTTACCAAGGTTTTCTTCCACATGACAAATTCAGTTTTTACAGTAATAACAGGTTTGCTTTTCCTGTTCCATAGCAAGCTTTTAATGGAGGTACTGAGTTGTTTTCAATATTGTTTTTCTGGTTTGCTTGATAAAATGCTTTCAGTGACAGCTTTTTCTTTTTTCCTGAGTCTCCAAGTAGATGTTTCCTCTCCTTGATTCTTCAGTATCCTTTTAATGATATAATTCTGTTATTGTGACTACCTAACTTTGGGCAAGTTAATAGATTTTCTGCCTCAATTCCCTTGCAAAATGGAAGTAATTACACAATCTATTTTACAAATTTGTTATGAGGAATAAATGAGTTAAATACACAAAACTAATTTAGAGTAGTGTTTCGGACATATTAAATGTGCACTTAAATTGGCACTTAATTTTTTTTATTGTTTTCTTCTTTATGTATCTTTGATTAAGGCTGATGACAACCCACAGAGAAGTTTTTTATAATATCTCCTACTTTGTCTACTTTTCTTTTACATGCTGACTAAATAATCTTTTCAATTAAAACCTGGAAAGCAGGCTTATTCTCCATGGTCTTAGGTCAATTCCTGTTGCTCAGGACACATG
Organism: Sapajus apella; assembly: GCF_009761245.1. Lineage (NCBI taxonomy): Eukaryota > Metazoa > Chordata > Mammalia > Primates > Cebidae > Sapajus > Sapajus apella. Next base: position 12,283,065 of record NW_022436943.1, on the reverse strand, counting down.
CACATGCATCTAGTATGTACAGCTTTACTGAACAGAGGTGGACTCTTCCTTAGGCCCACAGTCTTATTTTCTGATGCATTAAATCAATGGCAAAGCTACAATTTCCACTGTGGATTATAATAAGATCTATTTCTGCTGCTTTCACGATATATAATAAACAGATTTAAGGAGGAGGGTGGGGGTTTTGGCAACTCTTGATTTCAACTGAAGAAGGGGTTATAAATTAAATGTTGTCGTTAGTAGACAGTGTTGCCTTGTTTACATTGTAAGAAATTTACTAAAATTGTAGTATGTTAGGTTTTATAGTGGTATGGTTGTAATTCTGCAAAAAAAAAAAAAAAGCAAAAACTAAAGTAAAAATCTGTTATTAGTCTTAGATAATTTAAGCAATAAAGCTATTAAATAATTAATTCAGGCCAATTGGATTTTTTTACAAAAACTTAAGGACATTGTCTATATTGAATAAAAGCAGCAAAATTTGAAGCTTTTATTTCATTTTGTCTTATGTCTAGATTTAAGGACAAAAACAATTTAAAGATGAATTAGAAGGAAAATTTCTACATAGACTATGTAAGAGAAGAGAAATAACAGCTAAATAATGGTTAGTAGGGTAAAATATCTATGAATTATGATTAAGCAACTTACCAACAGATTCAATGTATAAATAAAATCCAAGTAGTATTATTTTACTTCTCAACATACTGTTGTGGCAGACATGGACTAGCCGCTCATTAAACCTGTCACCTGTCTCCTGCCTTCCTTGTGATTAGGTGTGGCCATGGTATCACATTCTAGTGCAACCAGGGCAGAAATGACACAGTTTAGTAAGATAGTTGGTCCTCCATACCCACGGCTTTTGCAACTATGGAGTCAATCAACCATGGATTAAAAATAGTTGAACAACAACAACAAAAAATACATGATTGCATCTGTACTGAATATGTACAGACTCTTTAATACTTGTCCTTATTCTCTAAAAAATTACAGTATAACCACTATTTACACAGCATTTACATTGTTCTAGGTAGTAGAAGTAGGCTAAAGATAACCTAAAATATATAGTAGAATATGCATAGGTTATATGCAAATACTAAACCATCTTATTATATAAGGGACTTTGAGCATCTATGCTTGTTGGTGTCTGCAGGGAGTTCTCCAATTCCCCACAGATACCAGAGGATGACATATAAATCCCTTACATGAGCAAATCTATTGACTGCTGCTTAGATGTTGATACCTGAGGCAACTTCAGAAGTCCTGTGTTGATGTTCATTATTCTTGATGTCTCTGATAGAGTATTTGGACAGAGTTAGTCTGCCCTACCAATGAGCAAGAAATAAAATCAGTTGTGTTAAGCCATAGGAATTTCTGGGTTCATCTGCTTTCTTTATTAAGAAATCTATATTATATGCATTTGAATGTTCATGATCCATTTATATATTTTTGTAATACTAACATAGTGACATTTTTGTGAATGTGACTATACCAATTTTTCTGCTATTTTCCAATTGCACACAAGGATCTAAAAATAAATAATCAAGTAGAGACTGCATAGTAATCATGTAAGGCTATGTAATTGAAAGGTTTTAAAGAAGTCGAGACTATTAAATTTTGGTTACCAGTCTTGTAAAATGAAACAGACTGAGTAAAATGAAGCTCACTCCAGGAAAAAAGGAAAGAAGTCATGTTTTTAAAACAAACACATATAAAACCTCTGTAATAGTTGTGAAAGCCAGATTACCTTGAGAGAGAGAGTTCTCCATTTTTAAAACAAAATAAGAAAATGTGGTAGAGTTAATATTTTTAGAATTTAAAATCTTGATAAATTATCTTGTTTTAAAGATGAGTTAAGGTCTTTGACCGCCCATGTAAGTCCTTCCCTTTTCAAAAACTCCAGGACAGATGAATCTAGACAATATTCCCACAGTCTGTGGCATTGACTGATAGGCATCTTTGTAAATATTCAGTTGGTAGCTGATCTTCAGTATTGGAGGAGGGACATGGTGGAAGGTGACTGGATCATGGGGACAGATTTGCAACTTGCTGTTCTAGTGATAGTGGCTGAGTTCTAACGAGATCTGATTGAAAAGTGTGTAGCAATTTCCCCTCACTCTCTCACCCTCTGTCCTGCCACCATGTGTAGATGTGCTTGTTTCTCCTTAGCTCTTCCACCATGATTTTAAGTTCACTAAGGCCTCCCCAGCCATGTCTCCCATACAACATGTAGAACCGTGAGTCAATTAAGCCTCTTTTCTTTCTACATTCCCCTGTCATAGGTAGTTCTTTATAGCAGTGTAAGAAGAGATTAATGCAGTATTTAACTCTTTCTTTCCTCAAATATCAAAGTTCAGATTCTGTAGGCCTCTAGACACATTCTATAGCAGCGTAGCTGCAAAATGAGCAGGAAAGTTAGGGAAGGCAAACCTGAGGTAAAACTGTGCAGAGGTAAACCTTCTGAAGGCTCAGGTTTACTTCTACACAGGTGTTTTCTGTAGGACAGCACCAAATGGACATCTCAGTTACAGAAAGTTAACTTTCCAAGGTCAGCCTAAGTCTGGTTTATTGACTCAATTATCACACTATGAACATATTTAACTTAAATTAGGTGTATTCAGGAATGAGCGGGCTTGGATGTAGATGCCAATCACCTCACAGTTAATGATGAATTGAATTGAAGGGTTTTGATGTCTCAGACGACATTTTTATCATCATTTTTCTCTTTTTGTTTTGTTGATAGCTGCTACAATAGCACTGATAACCTTGCTGGTTATCTCCTTATGTTAGGCAGTGAACTTCCTGGCAATAAGCAGAGTCACTGCGATGTATTCTTTTTAACAGAATTGCAATTAAGTGGTATAATAGGATATGCCTCTAGATATTTTTCTGTTATAAGTTTTATACATTATTTTAATAGATAACCTGTTTTGATTGGAGAGCATCTGCTTAAAATTATATTACTGCTATAGATACCTGTCTAATTAGGAGGAATCTTTGTGATATGTTTGTGTTTATATTGATAGCACCATTTAAACTTTATACTGTAGACAAGGAAACAATGTCCATTGTTGCTCAAAATGAATCTGAACATGGAGTAAAATTTTCCAACTCGCATTCAGGCAATGTATATTTCTCAAAACCACTATCATGATAAATAGTTTCTATTTTGAATTAATTTCCATGTTTTAAAAGAGTTAATGATGTTAACCATTTTGCTGATTCATTCCACGAAAATAAAAACTCTTAAAAAAGGCATTATTTTTATTAGGGTTGCGTATACATATGTGTGTGTGTGTGTGTGTGTGTGTGTGTGTGCGTGTGAATGTGTTTATTTTAATAAAACTATTTTGTAATTCACTTAATGGTCTTTAGCTTGAATTTTCAAAAGGTATGACTGTTAGCAAATTGATAGGAAAGTAGGTAACAATGAATTAAAGGTTACTGGCAGCCTAAGACACTGTTTATCTCTTTTAAGGTAGACAGAATTCAAATTGCCTTCATTAGCTGAGCAATATGCTGTGGAAAATGTGCTGGGTACTTATCAAGAGGCTCTTTCATTTGCATTTTTGCTAAATAAACAAGCTGCTCTGTTTCTTAGCTGCTCAAGAGCTGTGAATAGAAGAGAAAGAAAATAATTCAGGTAAGTAAGCCAGGGGCATTCCAGGACTAGATTAAAGAAAAGAAAAAGTTTATCAATGAAGACGTCAGAATTGTGCCATGTGTATTTGTGATACAAAAAGACAGTCTCACACATAGTTAGAATCGAGGATGTACAAATGAATTAATTCTCCCCACATCCACTGGTACCACAAGCAAAGATAGAGGCTGTTCTTTTGATATATGATCAATACTTCAGCCTGACACTACTCTTGCTGCCTTGCTGTTGCTGGTTAAAAGTTTGAATTTCAATTAAGCAGTAAATCTTTATGGCATCACATCTCCAACAGTCAATTATTGTCTCCCTAATCTCTTGAAATTCTGAAACACTTATTTTGCAGAATCCTTTCCTTTAGGCTCATTCACCAGCAAAATGTTTTTGTTAGACAGGTAAAGACACAGTTTTCTCCAAATAAAAACTCAAATATTAATTAATTGTTTTGTTTAGATTTTTTGGTCATTTGCCTATGTGTAAAGAATGTTACACTTCTAGAGTACGTTAAGACGCACACTTAACATACTCTGGAAGCAGACTGATGAATACTCTCAGGCAAAAGTGCATTGACTTGATTATATACCTTTAGCCCATGTTACATTTCAAAATTTTCCCAACATACACATTCCTTGGAAAAATTCCTAAATCATGCAAAACACATAAGCATTCTAAGCATGGATCACACTCAAATCTGTGTAAATATTATCATCTCTTGTCGTAAAATCTCCCTGTAGATTTTTTTTCCCAAACATTTTCTTTATTTTCAGAGTGTTGGTTGATGCCTACAAACCAGATAATACTGTAATTCCAGCTACTCAGAAGGCTAAGGCAGGAGGATTGTTTTATCGTGGAGGATGTCAATATTTTAAGACAAAATACAGAGAACTTGATAGACATTTCTTTCATTTAGGGTTTTAATAATTTTAAATTTAAGAGGTCACAAAGTTAAATTAGCACATCTTCAAAACTATAGATTTATAATTGTTTTAATAATTAGATCCACTATTGCAATAAAAAACAATATTATCTTTTCAGAATATCAAAAGAAAATGTTTTCACTGAAAGTAAATGCAGCCTGTGTCAGTAAAATTCTACAATTATAATTGCTATTCTTCTCAGTCATTTAGAATAATTTTCAAATTAACTTGAAGAAGTCTGAACTACTTAACTAGAATACTTGTGTGATTTTGAAAAAATAAAACAAACATTTTATTTTAAATTATTTATATGTCAAACTGGTAATCCCCAACAACCATGTTCCAGATATTTTATTATTAGATGCTTAGGTATAGAGTAGGTTAAACATGCCTGCTTAAAAACACCTCTAATGCATACAGACCAGCATGAAAAACCACATAGTAAAAACAAGTCTATACATTTTTGAACTAGTAATTAGCCAGCATGTAAACATAAGTCTGTCTGACTTTTAAGTTTTTGGCTCTTCATTCTTTGATACTAAAATCTCCCCTAGTCTTCAAACCAGTTCTTAAAAATGTAATAATTTCATATTACAGCATGTACAACTATTAACAATCATTTGAAAAAATCATTACTACATATTTTATTTTGGAAAACATGAACAGTTATTATAATTTTCTTTCAAATTGATATGGTTTTAAATTTAACTCAACCTAATTTATCCTACCCAAAACATGAGAGAACCCTGGGTATCTTAAAACTGCAAGGCTATTAATTACACTAATCCAGCTAACTGAACCTTCTTATGAACAAGCAAAGCTTAATACCATGACTAGGGTCAACTCATCAAGGTGAAATTAAGAGTTTTATTATGTGATTTGCTGTCATTAAAGCAATATACACTTTAGTTGAACAACATTCTACAATCATGAAGAAGAAAAAATAAGGCTTGACAATAAAAATTGGAGATATGGCTATATAGAAATCTTATAATTCTATGATCCTGTAACTGTGAATTTCCTAAAACACATAACTGAAATGTGCATTGCTGACTATGAAGAAATACATGCGTCTTATATTAAGTAATTACTCTCACATAAATTATTGAGGTTTCTGATTTGTACATTATTTTTGCATATCAGAATAAATGTAAGGATTAGAAAACTGATGTACATGTTGGGATAGAGTTGGAAAAATTGATTGTTGGTAAAAATGAAATGAAAAGATGTAATGAAAGTAAATGTAAAAGATGTAATATAAAATATGTAAAAGATGTAATGAAAATATAATAAATCATGTAGTGTCATCAGATTGGAAGACCAATGAAATGGATGAGAGACAAAAGAGAAGGAGCAAAAATTTACATGTATATACATATATTTTCTTAATTTTATTTATTTTTAAAAACAGATGGAAGTCTGTTTAAAAAACAGAAACAGGCTGGTCTTGAATTCCTGGGTTCAAGGGATAATCCCGCCTTGGCCTCCTAGTGTTGGGATTACAGGAGTGAGCCACTGTGCCCAGCCCACAAAAATTATAGACTAGAAAGGTCATAATAGATTAGAAAACAGGGTGAGCACGGTGGCTCACGCATGTAATTCCAAGAATTTGGGAGGCTGAGGCAGGTGGATCGCCTGAGGTTAGGAGTTCAAGACCAGCCTGACTAACATGGTGAAACCCCGTTTCTACTAAAAATACAAAAATTAGCTTGGTGTGGTGCAGCCACCTGTAATCCCAGCTACTCAGGAGGCTGAGACAGGAGAATCACTTGAAACCAGGAGGCAGAGTTGCAGTGAGCGAAGATCTCACCACTGCATTCCAGCCTGGGTGACGAAAGTGAAACTCCATCTCGAAGAAGAAGAAAAAAAAAAAGAGTAGAAAATAATGTAGAGAAAATATAGTAGAAACCAGACTACAGATGCTAATCAGGATTAAATTACAAGTAGAAACACTGACATAAGGTGTAAACAAACAGCAGAATTTTCTTAATACATATTTCATGACTTAAAACTGACTATAAAATCTTTTAAGAAATCACATTGTGAAGAAAACAAAATTTATGACATAGCATAAGGTTCTAATCTTTAATAAAAAGAACACATATATAACTATATCATCTAATGACCCACACAAATTCTTATCCTAAAATGCTATGAGAAGGCTTACATATTGCTTTGTAATTTTAAAAGTAAATTTAGGATCTATACCTTAAGTTTGTAAATTGTTAAATGTCTTGAGTATTCTGAAATAATAATAGGAATATTCATACTGCAAAACAAACATGTACTTACCATCATGATTAGGATTTCCTAGCGTCCATGGCTCATCTGAGTCAAAGTGGGTATCTCCACCAATTCCTGGTCCAGGGAAGTAGGCATGTGCCAAAAATCCTCCCTCTCCATCAAAGGGAGAACTGTCCCCATGGAAACCAGATGCAAAAATAATGGTTATATCCACATCTCGTTTGCCATTTTCTAATTCACTGTAGGGAACTTCTTCAAATGTCAGAGGAGTTACATTCTGCCACACATCAAAGGCACGGCGAATAGCTTTACGAGTCTCAGGGTCTCCTACTTTTGGAGTTACGTTCTTTATACTGAAAGTCAGAAAATATAATAATCAGTATTGTTATGTGTAAGCTAACTTATTACAGGTTTTGATTGATTCAGTTAAATAAAATATTAGAGAAAACAGTCATATTAAATAGGAATAACATGTATTCATTCCTTTTGTCTCTATAGCTAGATTGTGCTACATTGTAATCATTTATTTTTCAGCAGGATAGTATTCATGTACCAAAGTTTTAAATGAAAAGATATCTGTAGAATGGTTAACAGTAGGGTAACTGAATCAATCAGTCACTTTACCTTCTGGATGAGAAAGAAAAAGGCAGATTTGCAAAATGATCAAAGAGGTGCAACAGTTTTGAGCTGAAATACAAATTTCAATTTTTTCTAGTTATAATTTTTAGAGACACACCATTGTATCTATATACATCAATTTCAAACAATGCATTTATGCTCTTCTTGATCTATAAATACCAATTCAGCATATAGCTACTTCTTAATTTTTAAAGAAATGATCAAATACTGACAATTTCTGATATTCTATTGTTTCTCATTAATTAATTCTGGTTAAAAATGTACTGTGAGTAAACAGCTATTTAATACAAAGATTTAACAATTGCATGGATTTAAAGAAGTAACTTGGACATTATGTACTTTAGTTTGTCTCGATGCTAATAACAAATGGATTAAATAACTATAAATATTGTCCTTGATTCATTTAGCACTAATCAGATGGTTTTTTTCCTCAGTGTTTTCTCTAAACAACAAAAATGGATCTAGCATGTATATATTTTTTTATATTATAGCACTATAAATTCAAACCATTAATGTAAAAAGCAATGGATACATTTCATAGGAGTCATAAATAAGTTTCAGATCCATTCAATCAATAATAAACTTACACTAATGAAATATTTTTGACTCTTTTTTTCTTTTTTAGAGATAGGATCTCATTGTGTTGCCCTGGCTGGCCTTGAACTCTTGCACTCAAGCAACCCTCCTACCTTAGCCTTTCAAAGAGTTGGGATAAAGGAAGTAATCACCATGCTCAGCTAATAAATAAGATATTTAATTAGAAAAAAGAGGATGCCATATTCAGGTGATATATACTAAAATGTAATCATAAAAGAGAACTGAAAGTGATGGTTAAATTATGGCATCTCTAATGCATGTCATTGTATACATAGACTTCAAAATTTTTTGCCCTTTTAAGACTTTTTATCAGCATGGAGAAACTTGTAGGATTAATATGCATATTATATTTTTAACCTGATTATATGTCAATACAATTACAAATATTAGGTAGGAATTACATAAACTAATAATGGTATTAATTGAGCATTTACTATGAGCCAGAGGAGCACTTCATAATATCTTATGTAACCTCCTTAGTAACCCAATGAGATGAGTATTTGTACCTATTTTACCAAAAGCACTGTGGAGATTTATAAGAATTTAGAGCAAAACCTCTAAGTGGCAGGGCTGGGTTTTCAATCCAAACATTTGGGCTAAAAAATCTATTGTCTTAAACACTACATTAGACCGCACATCTAAGACAAAGTTATCACTATTTTCTAATAATTATCTAGATCATATTTACATTGATTATTTGGTGGTAAATATTATTCCTTGCATACAAAGGAAATAAGGTAATAAACCAAGTGGAAATAGAGTGCAAGCAAGGAGGAAGAAATGGCAAGTGAAAGGCATTGAAGTGACGATATTCTTGTCAGGTTCAAAGAACAGCAAGGCAGCTGGTATACTTTGGTCACAGGGAGACAGCAGGTGTCAGGACGTGAGGTCAGAAAGTTAGAACGAGACCAAATAAGGTAGGCCCCTGTAGGCCACTCTAAAGAGTTTGGATTTTGCTCTGAGAAGGAAAAAACTGGAGCATCATGAACAGAGATGTGACCTTTGACTTATAATTTAATAAATGACTTGAGCCATTATGTGGAAAATATATTAATGTGGGGCAAGAGTTGAAGCAGGGAGACACATCAGGAACTATTGCAAAAATCCAGGTGAGAGATGATGGTGCTTTGGACCAGGTTGGTAACAGTAGAGATTTTGAGAAGTAGCCATATTTTGGATACATTTTGAGGATAAATCTCCCAAGATATACTGATGGATTAGACATAGGCTATGAAGGAAAAAGTAAGAGCTGAGGAAGACAGCATTTCTTTTTTTGACCCGAGGCAAAGGATGGACAGAGCAAAAGAATTCATGCCTGTTCAGGGAGAACGCTATGCAATATTTTGTTGTTGTTTTGTTTGTTTGCTTTAACTTTGTCATATTCAGCATGGTGCCATAAGCTATTGTTTGAGGAAGAATAAACATCTACACTGAGATAGCACAGATATTTGTCTAGCTTGCTAGTCTCTAAATTTCCTAATGGCTAAAGAAACATGCAAAGTAATGTAACACTGAATTTGGTCTAAATTAATTTTCCTAGTAGTCTTCTATTTTCTATGCACCCTATGGGATTTCAGAAGTCCCTCAGTTGGCTGATATTCCTATGACATAACTGAAAGATCTTACTACGTAATTGGCACTGCTCCAGGTGCCAGAGATAACAGCTGTGAGCAAGACTCCATTCCCATAGTGCTTATACATTCTAGGGATGAGATAAATAATAAACAGAACAAAAATAATTACAGAGGAGATGATAAACAGGATTTCAATGGCAGAACGAGTCAAAGATGCCTAGCACTGACTTTCCAGCAAGAGGGAATGGTAAGGAGACCAAACAAATGTGGCCAGTTCAGAGAACTGCACTGCTCAGTGAGTTGGATCAATAACGGAGATCACTGTGTCTGATGGAAAATGGATGAGGGGACAAAAATGGGAGCAATCAAGCATTTCAAAGTTCACGTAAGAGAAGGCAGAGAATAGGACTTTTGTGATAGCTATGGAGATACGAAGGATTAGTTTCAGTATATGTTCTGAGAGAATTGTTCATGGGGATTGGTGATGGATTTGACATGTAATGGAGAAATTGATTTTGATTTCAAATATAGAATACTCATAATAGAGAAATGAAATCATATGAGTATGATTTGTTTGTAAATATATAATAGTTTTGAGAAAAATGAAGCAAAATAATATAATAAAAAGTAATAAATGTGGAGTATTTGAATTCGAGAAGACACCACTGTGTTTTACAAAGCTATGTGCTGATTAGCTTCCAGATAAGCTTAACTACATTGGATATGATTGTCATTAATAAATACAAGACACCTGTACACCAAACTCTCATGACATGAGCTTACCTATAGAGCGAACCTGTACATATACCCCTGAACATAATAGAAAAAAAATACACAAAAGAGAGAAAAAGGTTATGAATGCTGATGACACTGAGCCCAGGTTGAACTGGGAAGCCAATGCCCAGTTTCATATTCAAAGGGTGAAAATAAAAAGGATTAGTAAGGCTGAATATGTGAGCTGAAAGGAAAGAGTATTTTCAACAATAAATCAGTATAAATAGAAGTTGACATCTTATATTTATCTTCTGGAGGCCCACTTAATTGTGGATTTTGGATATTATGGAAGAATAAAGATAGCTGGTTAAATGAAATATAAAATTCTAAATGAAAAAATAGAAAAAACAATTATAGATATTATTTCATTTTTAATAGGCTTTGCTATGGAAAGTTAAAAGGACTGTTCAAATGGAAATAAGTACTCAGTGGTCTTACTTGAATTACACAAAGATGGAAAATTCAACAAAATTACTTCAGGAAGAAAAAATACTTATTGTTCCTATTTAAATATATATGATGAATTTCAATGACATGATGCATTTTGGTTTTTAGTTAGTTTGTTTCGTTTTTTGAGATAGAGTCTTATTTTGTCACCCAGCTGGAGTGTAGTAGAACAATCTAATCTCACCGCAACCTTTACCTCCTGGGTTCAAGCAATTCTCCTGCCTCAGCCTCTCAAATAGCTAAGATTACAGGTGCCCACCAGTATGGCCTGTGAATTTTTGTATTTTTAGTAGAGAAGAGGTTTCACCATGTTGGCCAGGCTGATCTTGAATTCCTGACCTCAGGTCTCCTCGGCCTCCAAGTGAGCCACTGTGCCTGGCCATATGATGCATTTTTAATTGTGTTCTTAATGATTTGGTAATGTTGAATTAGCAATATAAATGATGTAAAAAAAAAAGTAACCTCTCATTGCTTTTTTATGAAAATCCAGAAAACAGTATAGTTAAAATTTCCAATTTAGATGGTTAAAATTACTACCTTTATATAATACATACAATGTAGTGGTAATTTAATGAGGTCTGACAATAACATTCTGTGCAGTAAAAAATAAATAAATACAAATATATAAGTATGCTTCAAAGTTAGAGCTAGAGTTCTGAACTAGGTGAACTTGTTTTCCGAAACAAGAGTTCAGAAACTTATATGCCATTCAGAGATGTATTCTGTATTTATTCATAACTGAAATAACAAAGGTCACAGAGCAATCATGAGGTAGCAAGAATATGATTGCTACTAATAATTCTAATTAAAATGTACAAATGATTAAATATATTTGCAGAATAAAAGATGCTGACTATAAATGAGTAAAAGTTTGAAAAACATAATAAAGCCAATTTAATTTTAAAATACTTTTACTTGCCCTTTCTTTTTGTGAAAGAGTAAAGTGAGTACATATCTTATTATTTTTTTTCCCCATTTATTTATTTTATTGCATTTTAGGTTTTGGGGTACATGTGAAGAACATGCAAAATTGTTGCATAGGTACACACGTGGCAGTGTGATTTGCTGCCTTCCTCCCCATCACCTACATCTGGCATTTCTCCTCTTGCTATCTCTCCCCAGCTCCCCACCCCCCACCGTCCCTCCCCTATTTCCCCCCAACTGACCCCAGTGTGTAGTGCTCCCCTCCCTGTGTCCATGTGTTCTCATTGTTCAACACTCGCCTATGAGTGAGAACATGCACTGTTTGATCTTCTGCTCTTCTGTCAGTTTGCTGAGAATGATGGTTTCCAGGTTCATCCATGTCCCTACAAAGGACCCAAACTCATCGTTTTTCATGGCTGCATAATATTCCATGGTGTATATGTGCCACATTTTCCCTATCCAGTCAATCGTCGATGGGCATTTGGGTTGGTTTCAGGTCTTTGCTATTGTAAACAGTGCTGCAATGAACATTTGTGTGCACGTGTCCTTATAGTAGAACAATTTGTAATCCTTTGGATATATACCCAGTAATGGGATTGCTGGGTCAAATGGAATTTCTATTTCTAGGTCCTTGAGGAATCGCCACACTGTCTTCCACAATGGTTGAACTAATTTACACTCCCACCAACAGTGCATAAGTGTTCCTATTTCTCCACATCCTCTCCAGCATCTGTTGTCTCCAGATTTTTTAATGATCGCCATTCTAACTGGCGTGAGATGGTATCTCAATGTAGTTTTGATTTACATTCCTTGTTAGTTGTATTCCTAGGGATTTTATTCTCTTTGTGGCAATTGTGAACGGAAGTTTGTTCTTGATTTGGCTCTCTTTAAGTCTCTTATTGGTGTATAGGAATGCATGTGATTTTTGTACACTGATTTTGTATCCTGAGACTTTGCTGAGCTTGCTTATCAGTTTCAGGAGATTTGGGGCTGAGACAATGGGGTCTTCTATATATACAATCATGTCGTCTGCAAATAGAGACAATTTGACTTCCTCCTTTCCTATTTGAATGCCCTTTATTTCTTTTTCTTGCCTGATTGCTCTGGCTAGAACTTCTAATACTATATTGAATAGCAGTGGTGAGAGAGGGCATCCTTGTCTGGTGCCACATTTCATGGGAAATGCTTCCAGTTTTTGCCCATTCAGTATGATATTGGCTGTTGGTTTGTCATAAATAGCTTTTATTATTTTGAGTTACGTTCCATCGATACCTAGCTTATTGAGGGTTTTTAGCATAAAGGGCTGTTGAATTTTGTCAAAGGCCTTCTCTGCATCAATTGAGATAATCATGTGGTTTTTGTCTTTGGTTCTGTTTATGTGGTGAATTACATTTATAGACTTGCGTATGTTGAACGAGCCTTGCATCCCCTGGATGAAGCCTACTTGATCATGGTGGATAAGCTTTTTGATGTGCTGTTGCAATCGGCTTGTCAGTATTTTATTGAAGATTTTTGCATCTATGTTCATCATGGATATTGGCCTGAAGTTTTCTTTTCTTGTTGAGTCTCTGCCGGGTTTTGGAATCAGGATGATGTTGGTCTCATAAAATGATTTGGGAAGAATTCCCTCTTTTTGTATTGTTTGGAATAGTTTCAGAATGAATGGTACCAGCTCCTCTTTGTATGTCTGGTAGAATTCGGCTGTGAACCCGTCTGGACCTGGGCTTTTTTTGGGTGGTAAGCTCTTAATTGCTGCCTCAACTTCAGATCTTGTTATGGGTCTCTTCAGGGTTTCGGCTTCTTCCTGGTTTAGGCTTGGGAGGAGGCAAGTGTCCAGAAATTTATCCATTTCTTCCAGGTTTATTAGTTTATGTGCATAGAGTTGTTTGTAATAATCTCTGATAATTGTTTGAATTTCTGTGGAATCTGTGGTGATATCCCCTTTATCGTTTTTTATTGCATCAATTTGGTTATTCTCTCTTTTCTTTTTTATTAATCTGGCTAGTGGTCTGTCTATTTTGTTGATCTTTTCAAAAAACCAGCTCCTGGATTTATTGATTTTTTTGAAGGGTTTTTTGTGTCTCTATCTCCTTCAGTTCTGCTCTGATCTTAGCTATTTCTTGTCTTCTGCTAGACTTTGAGTTTTTTTTATCTTGCTCCTCTAGCTCTTTCAGTTTTGATGATAGGGTGTCAATTTTTGATCTCTCCTTGCTTCTCATGTGGGCACTTATTGCCATACAGTTTCCTCTAGAGACTGCTTTAAATGTGTCCCAGAGATTCTGGTATGTTGTGTCTTCATTCTCGTTGGTTTTGAATAACATCTTTATTTCTGTCTTCATTTCATTGTTTATCCAGTCAACATTCAAGAGCAAGTTGTTCAGTTTCCATGAAGCTGTGCGGTTCTGGGTTAGCTGTTGAATTCTGAGTTCTAACTTGATTGCACTGTGGTCTGAGAGACTGTTTGTTACGATTTCCGTTCTTTTGCATTTGCTGAGGAGTGATTTACTCCCAATTATGTGGTCAATTTTAGAGTAGGTATGATGTGGTGCTGAGAAGAATGTATATTCTGTGGATTTGGGGTGGAGAGTTCTGTAAATGTCTATTAGGTTTGCTTGGTCCAGGTCTGAGTTCAAGTCCTGGATATCCTTGTTAATTTTCTGTCTGGTTGATCTGTCTAATACTGACAATGGGGTGTTAAAGTCTCCCACTATTATTGTGTGGGAGTCTAAGTCTCTTTGTAAGTCATTAAGAACTTGCCTTATGTATCTGGGCGCTCCTGTATTGGGTGCATATATATTTAGGATCGTCAGCTCTTCTTGTTGCATTGATCCTTTTACCATTATGTAATGTCCCTCTTTGTCTCTTATGATCTTTGTTGCTTTAAAGCCTAATTTATCAGAGATGAGAATTGCAACTCCTGCTTTTTTTTGCTCTCCATTTGCTTGGTAACTCTTCCTCCATCCCTTTATTTTGAGCCTTTGTGTATCCTTGCATGTGAGATGGGTTTCCTGGATACAGCACACCAATGGGTTTTGGCTTTTTATCCAATTTGCCAGTCTGTGTCTTTTGATTGGGGCATTTAGTCCATTTACATTTAGGGTTAATATTGTTATGTGCGAATTTGATACCGCCATTTTGGTGCTAGCTGGGTGTTTTGCCCTTGAGTTGAACTGGTACTTCTTGTTCCTTTATATGTGTAGAGCCTCTTTCAGGAGCTCTTGTAGAGATGGCCTGGTGGTGACAAAATCTCTGAGTACTTGCATGTTCCCAAAGGATTTTATTTTTCCTTCACTTATGAAGCTTAGTTTGGCTGGATAGGAGATTCTGGGTTGAAACTTCTTTTCTTTAAGGATGTTGAATATTGGCCCCCACTCTCTTCTGGCTCATAGGGTTTCTGCTGAGAGATCTGCTGGGAGTCTGATGGGCTTCCCTTTGTGGGTAACCAGACCTTTCTCTCTGGCTGCCCTTAGTATTTTCTCCTTCATTTCGACCCTGGTGAATCTGACGATTATGTGCCTTGGGGTTGGTCTTCTTGACAAATATCTTTGTGGTGTTCTCTGTATTTCCTGGACTTGAATGTTTGCCTGCCTTGCTAGGTTGGGGAAGTTTTCCTGGATAATATCCTGAAGAGTATTTTCCAACTTGGATTCATTCTCTTCGTCGCATTCGGGTACACCTATCAAACGTAGATTAGGTCTTTTCACATAGTACCACATTTCTTGGAGATTTTGTTCATTCCTTTTTACCCTTTTTTCTCCAGTCTTGCCTTCCCGTTTTATTTCATTGAGTTGATCTTCGACCTCTGATATCCTTTCTTCTGCTTGGTCAATTCACCTGTTGATACTTGTGCATGCTTCGCGAAGTTCTCATGTTGCATTTTTCAGCTCCATCAATTCACTTATATTCCTTTCTATTTTGTCCATTCTCATTAGCATTTCATCAAATCTTTTTTCAACGTTCTTAGTTTCTTTGCATTTGGTTAGAACATGTTCTTTAAGTTCACAGAAGTTTCTTACTACCCACCTTCTGAAGTCTGATTCTGTCATTTCATCACACACGTTCTCCCTCCAACCTTGTTCCCTTGCTGGTGAGGAGTTGTGATCCCTTGTAGGAGGCAAGGTGTTCTGGTTTCGGGTGTTTTCATCCTTTTTGCGCTGGTTTCTTCCCATCTTTAAGGATTTATCCACCTGTCGACTTTGTAGTTGCTGGCTTTCAGATTGGGTCTCAAATCTTTGACATTGACATTCTGTTTGTTGATGATGAGGTTATTTCTGTTTCTTGGTTTTCCTTCTGACAGTCTGGCCCCTCTGCTGTAGGTCTGCTGAGGTTCACTCCAGGCCCTGCTTGCCTGGGGTTCACTAGCAGCAGCTGCTGAACAGTAAGGGTTGTTACCAGTTTTCTTCTTTTGCTATCTTTGTCCCAGAAGGATACCAGCCAAGTGTCAATCTGATGTCTCCTTTATGAGGTGGCTCTTTGGATATATAGGGGTCAGGGAGCTGCTTGAGGAGACGGTCTCTTCTTTATAGGAGCTCAAATGGTGAGCTGTGAGCTCTGTTGTTCATTCAGAGCTGCTGGGCAGGTACATTTAGGTCTGCTGCAGCAGAACTCATAAACTGCTTTTTGTTCCCAGGTGCTCTGTCCCTGGGATTTAGGGCTTTATTTATGAGTTTCTGTTATGCTGCTGCCTTCTTTTTTTTTTCCTTCAGACTTGCCTTGCCCGGCAAGGAGGCAGCGTAGTCACTGTCGGCCTGTAGAGGCTTTGCTGAGGTGCTGTGGGCTCTGCCCAGCTGCCGAGTGAACTTCCCTGCAGTCCTGTTTTTTTGGGTGTAGTTAGAACTGCTTTGGCAATGGTGGCCCACCTCTGTTGAGGTGGAGTCTTTCTGCTGTGGCGGGTTGCCTTGGCAAAGGCGGGCTGCCTCAGCAATGGCGGGTTGCCTTGGCAACGGTGGGCTGCCTCAGCATTGTCCGACTACCTCCGTCGTGGCGGGCTGCCTCGGTAATGGTGGACACCCCTCCCCCACAGAGCTGGACCGTCCTGGCTTCAGCTGCGCTTGCTGTGAAACTCTCAATCCAGAGTTTCTGGTTGCTGTTCTTTTGTGGGGGTGGGACCAGCCGAGCCTGATCGCCTGGCTCCCTGCCTCAGAGCCTTTTTTAAGTTTGTTTTCCAGCTGAGATTGTGGCGCTTTTTTTTTTTTGCCCTGGAATCTACTGTCCTTGTTCCCTGCTCAGTTCCCTTTTTAAACAGAGGAATGGGCGACTTCCCGTGGCTCCAATCGCCAGCCAAAAGGGCACCCGGACCGGTGTATTTTGTACGGAGAACCGCTGCTCCAGGGTGCCAACAAAGCAGCCGCGCGGGGCAAAGCAGCCGTGCGGGGCAAAGCAGCGGCGCCCGCCGGCACAGCCGCACTGGCCGAAACAGCCGCGCTGGTGACCTGTGGAGCTTCTCTGTCTGGGAATTTCCTAGTCTGTGGGCAATAAAAATGCGGCATCCACTCACCCTCTGTGCTTTCACTGGGAGCTGCAATCCTGAGCTGTTCCTAAATGGCCATCTTGGATCCTCCCCCTCGTACATATCTTATTTTAACAGATGATAGATTTCATTTTTTGAAGTGTATCTGGCATTTCATTATATGATTTCACTGATTCTTTCAAACTTCCATTTTGACAAATTATGAAATTTTAATCTAAAATTGATAAATTTTATCTTTAATGACCATGTATTACACAATCTTACATAGTAAAAGCAATGTCTATTTATAAGTCCAAAAAGTTCAGAAAAATTAAGAAAAATAATGTAATAAAAATAATAAATGTGGAACACTAGATTTGGAAATAAAAATGAGGCCTTATTAGATCAAAAGAAGTTCATTTAGTAATAATTCTACATATTAATAATGTTTATAACTCTTTAAATTGTTGCTGTTGTGGTTAAGACAGAGTCTCACTCTATGACCTAGGCTGGAGTGCAGTGGCACGATCATGGCTCACTGCATCCTCTATCTGCCTGGGCTTAAGTAATCTTTCTGCCTCAGCCACTCGAGTAGCTGGGACTATAGTTCGTGCCACCAGGCCTGGCTAATTTTTATGTTTTTGTAGAGACAAGAGTTTTGCCATGTTGCCCAAGATGGTCTTGAATTCCTAGGCTGAGGCAATTCACTCACCCCGGCCTCCCAAATTACTGGGATTACAGGTGTAAGCCACCATTCCCAGCACTCTTTAAAGTTTTTGATACAGTAATATATGTTTTGAATACTGTTTGATCTCTAATATTAGAAAAAAAAAAACAAACATATATACTGTGGCATCTAGTTAAGTTACAAATATCTCGTAATATTATGTCAAAAATATCTTTATATAAACAGGGCTAAACCCACTTTACTCAATTAAATAGACAAAAATTAGTTATTTGGATAGGCATACTAATATTTTGCAAAAAACAATTATCAGTTAAATAGCATTTACTATAACAGGGAAAGCAGACAATTGCTATGAATAAAAGAGAATAAATATAATATAGTTAAATTATTAGCATATCCTGAACATATTGTAATATTCTATCCAGAGAATACCAACTACACTAATTTACTTTTATTTATATTATGTTTGTATAATTAATGGGGCTTCCCAACTTTTTCTTAAGTATGGGAAATGGTCAGAAAATAGAAAGTGAATATAGACTCCCTCCAGGAAACCTTGCCTTACATATAATATTTGGCTATTTCCCAAGATGCTGACTTACTAGGCAGGACAGATAATTAAGTAAATATTACATTGGGTCTTATTTAAGCGGGTTCTGCTTCTTAAGTCTGTTATGTATTCTCTGGATACACAAGTTGCATTCTCTTTGAACTCAAAAGGATCACCAAATTCAGAGGAGTTAAAGGATTAATATTCTGGAACAATAAAAAATAAAAAATAAAAAATACTCAATATAGCACTATTATATTAACTAATATATTGTAAATACTCATATTCATCTGGCAATTTAGGTACGTGTCCCATTGGCCATTTATCACACAAAATAATATTTTGGAATTTAGATTTCTAGGAGAAAAATAACTTACTCTAAGTCCATTTTAGTAACATTCAACAATTGGGAAATACAGATCTATTTGATAAAAGTTATATTACTCAATAAGCTTCTATCACTGTCATGAAAAAAAGTTTAACCAAACACAGTTTGGAATTAAGGAATTTATTCAACAACTAACTTTCCAACCATTACATAAATGCATAAATAGTCTCTAATTTAACCTAAGTGAATAAACGTTTTTGGTTTAAATACTTCCAAAAATGAAAATAACTCATATAATGTATGATTTAACTTTCCAATCATTTTAAACATTAGATTTTTCTGAAAGCCTTTAACAATTTGAGAATCACTGGAAATTTCCCCCTTAAATACTCTCGCTAAGATGCTGAGAATGCTTAGCTCTAATTCCGAGTTGTTCCACATGCAGAGTGCTTTCCAGCCCCTAAATTTTGACTGCTTTTTGAGAAGAGTACATTAATTTTCCAAGAAGCAGCCAAAAGTGTGGTGGCCAGAAGAGAAAATTGTGTATTGGGTAAGGCTTGGCCAAAAAACCAAAGAGAAAAATTAGCATCACCATTGCTTTATCAAAGCAATCTGGTCATTTTAGCTTTTTCTGGGTCACATTATACTATTGGTTTATAATGAGTTTTCTATCAAATAAAACTTAGATTCCACCACTTCCACTCCAACTCCTGTCTACATATTGTCAGGATACAGTTCAGCAATCCTTTCCATAAATAGTTTTTTTTTGAGCTTAAATGTCGGATTTTACTTATTATTTTCTCTAAATGCAGTTAGAAAAAAGGAATAGCAAATGATTACATAATGCTTTGTATACACCAGGCAATTTCTTAGCACCTTACATATATTAACTTTCAAGTGCAATATACTTTTCTCTCTAACTTTAAATAATCTTGTCAGAGCACTCTCAACCAGTTTCTGCAATTTGGTAAATTAAAAGAAGTAAAGATAATAATTGGCATTGATTAAACACTAACCATACTTTAAAGGATTTAAAATTTTATCCATTATCTTACTTTTCCCCAAGATTTATGAGGTAGTGACATGGTTTGGCTGTGTCCCTATGCAAATCTCATCTTGAATTGTAGTTCCCATAATCCCCATGTGTCTTGGAAGGGACACGGTGAGAAGTAATTGAATCATAGGGCTAGATTTTCCTGTGCTGTTCTCTTGTTAGTGTATATATCTCATGAGATCTGATGGTTTTATAAAGGATGGTTCTTTTATGAAGAGCACATGCTGTCTGTCTGCTGCCATGTAAGATGTTCCTTTGCTCCTCCTTTACCTTCTGCCATCATTGTAAGGCCTCCCCAGCCATGTGAAACTGTGAAACGATTAAACCATTTTTCTGTATAAATTATCCAGTGTTGGGTTTTTTTTGTTTGTTTTGTTTTTTTTTTTTAATAGCAGAGATTCACAGTTTATAAAGAGCAAAAGCCTCTGAAGCAAAGAGAAGGAAAAACTCCCAACATCCCAGCCTTAGCATTGGAGGGTGGGGAGAGAGCTCTTTAACGAGGAATTTCTAGAGATATTTAAAGACAGGAGGAGACAAAGAAAAAAAGAATTCTAGAAGAAATTCAGCTAAAACCAACATTAAATGCAAACCCCTAACTAGATAAACAGAAAAGCTCACATCAAAGGATTATTACCTCATTTTCTATTACCCAATACATTCCCACTTTCAACAAGTAATTACAGCCGTTCTGTTGCTTGCTTTGCAAAAGGCAAGAGAAAACAGAATCTGAAGAGATATAACAAGCAACAGAACCAGAGTCAGATATGGCCAACATTTTGGAAGTTTCAGAATGAGAATTCATAATAACTGATCAATAGGCTAAGGGTTCTAATGAAAAAAGTGGACAACATAAAGAAAACTCATGGAAAATATAACCAGAAAGATGGAAACTCTAGGGAAGAATCCAAAAAATGCTAGAAGTAAAAAGAACAGAAATGAAGAATGCCTTTGATGAGCCCATCATTAGATTAAACATGGCCAAGGAAATAATCTGTGAGCTGTAAGATATATGAATAGAAATACTGCAAATTGAAATAAGAATTGAAATCAATGTCCAATAGATAGATTTAATTTTTATATAGTTGTTTAATTCTTCTGTGATTAATAAGTCATTGAAAATTGAGTCTGTTTATTGTTAAGATTTTTCTTACTCACCTTATGTGGGAAGTTCTGCATAGCCTCACCTATTTCCTATATTCCAACTTTTGTTCTTGTGAGAAAAAAATATATTTTTTTGGTGTAAAAAGCTGATTTTCTTTTCTTACCTAATAAAGAGTTTGTGTCAATTTGTAAGCATGTAAAGTTTATCACGGAGTATAGCCTCATGTAAATTATTTTTTATAATGTTCCCCTTTAATTTTTTCAGTATTTCTGGCTGTTATTGGATATTTCACTTTGAATTAAAGAAAGAGCTGTGATAGAGATTAGATAGGATAGGTTGTATGTAATCTCTCACAGTATAATATTAGTTGTGGATTTTTAGTAAATGCCTTAAAGCAGAAAAAAAAAGAGAATGATAGAAAGAGAAAAGAGTGTCCAAGAACTGGGGAAACAATACACACAATGAAAATACTAGAAGGAGAAGAGAGAAAAACTTTAAGTAACAATGGCTGAGGATGTCCCAAAATTAATAGCAGAAGCTACACCATAGACCTGGGAAACTCAGGAAACATGAAACAGAGTAAAAATAAAAAAAAAAAAATCTGTATCTCAGCATATCACATTCAAAGAAGAAAATCAAAGACAAAAAGAAAACCCCGGAAGAAGCTAAGAGGGGTGATATACCTTATCTATAGAAGAACAAAAATAGCAATTGTATTAAAGCTCTCTTCAAAAACCATGCAAGCAAAAAGAAAGGTGCTTGAAATATTAAGTGTTCAAATAATAAAACCATGAACCTAGAATTCTGTATCCAGTCAAATGTGGAGTGAAAAAATGACTTCTCAGACAAATAAAAACTAAAAACACTTCTTGTCCATAAAATTGCCTTGCAAAAAAACAAATGTAACAGAATTTCTTCAGAAAGAAGAAAAATGACATTCATCAGAAATGCCTATCTCTTTAAAAAAGATTACCAGGGAAGAAATAAACAAGGGTAAAATAAAATATTTTATTATTCTCATCTTTAATTGATCTAACAATAGCTGTTCAAAATAATAACAGAAATAATGTACTGGGTTATTACAGCACATGGATAAATAAAAGGAATGATGAGAATATTATAAGGGACAGAAGAATTAAATTGGAAACTGTTATGACATACCCGTAATACCTGTGAAGTAGTATAGTGTTATGTGAAAGCAGACTTAGATTACTTGCACATATATATTGCAAGCCCCAGGGTCACCACTAAAATAACTATAAAAAGGAGGATAATTGACATGCTAAGAGAAAATGAAAACATGTAAAATGGTCAACCAAAACCAGAGAAGGCACTGAAAGAGGGGAAGACAAAAACAAACATTAAAAAAAAATAGCAATAGCAAACAATTACAACTATTATAGGTATTAATCCAACTACATCAATAGTCACTTTAAATTTGAATACTAGGCTGGGGGGTGGCTCATTCCTATAATCTCAGCAATTTGGGAACCCGAGACAGGCGGATCACCTGAGGTTGGGAGTTTGAGACCAGCCTGACCAATGTGGAGAAACCCAGTCTCTACTAAAAATACAAAATTTACTGGGCACGATGGTGCATGCCTGTAATACCAGCTACTCGGGAGGCTGAGGTAGGCGAATCACTCGAATCCGGGAGGTGGAGGTTGCAGTAAGCTGAGATCACACCATTGCACTCCAGCCTAGGCAACCAGCAAAATCGTGTCTCAAAAAAAAAAAAAAAAAAAAGTCAATATTAAATATGCCAATAAAAATCGCATAGATTTCAAAAAAGCAAAATGAAACAAAAGCAAAAAGCAAGTCCCACTAGATATTTCCTGCAAGAAACCTGCCTTAAATATGAGAACAGAGATAAATTAAAAGCAAAGGTATAGAGAAAGATATATTATCTTTACACACACTAAAAAAAAAACTAGGTTATCCATATTAATTTAAGATAAAGCATATTTCATAGCAATGAAAATTATCTGGAATAAAAAGTCATTACACAATGATAAAGGTCTCAACTTTCCAAGAAGATATGACAAAACATAATGTGCAAGGACCTAACAACATAGCAAAAAAATATATGTTACAAAAATTGATAGAACTGCAAGAGAAAAATGCATAAAATACTATTATAGTGGGAGACTTCCAATATCCCTCTATTTGATATCAAAACCAGATAAAGATACTATAAAAAATAAGAACTATGGATCAATAAGATTCATGAACAGATGTAAAAATCCTCAAAAAAGTCTGCAAACCAAGTACAACAATCTATAGAAAGAATTATACATTATGTCAAATTTAGATTTATGCCACCTATGCAAGGCTGATTCAAGATTTGAAATTCTATCTATGTAATATTTCACATCAAAAGGCAAAAGAAGAAAATTCGTATCATCATATCAACACATGCAGAAAAAGAATTTGTCAAAATCCAACACCCATTCATAAAATATACATTTAGCAAACTAGGAATAGAGGGGGACTTCCTCTACTTGATGAACAACATCTAATAAATAATCTACAGTTTAGAACACACTTGAGGTTGAAGAACTATTCTTATTTCTCTTAAGATCAGAAAAGCCAATGAGGTCCATTCTTACCGCTCGTATTCAACACTATACTGGAAACACTAGCTAATGTAATGCAACAAAAAAAGAAAAGAAAAGAGGCAGATTAGGAAGAAAAAGTATATACAACTGTCTTTGTTTACAGATTACATCATCCTCTACTTCTAAAGTACAAAGAATTAGCAACAAAAAATATTCTAGGCCAATAAGCAATTATAGTAAAGTTTCAGGATACAAGGTTAATATACAAAAGTCAATTGCTTTTCTATATGCTAACAATAAACAAATCAAATTTGATATAAAAATCTTTTCAAATCTTATATCTTTTATTTCCTTTTCTTTCTTTACCTCTATAAGTAGTTTCTGAATAGAGGAGAGGTAGCAGACATTTGTTTTTCCTTAAAGATTTTTCCAACATTTTACATTAATTATATGTGAACTATATAACAAAAATGTAGTATTTATTTTCATAGATGCCATTTTTCTGTGTAACAAAATGTACTCCTTTGCTTTGATTCCTACTTATCAAAAATAGATGGTAAATTTCCTTGGCCACTTTTCTGTATCTATTAATCAGATGAATTTTCTCATTTAATACTCTATATTTCTGCTAAGACAGAAGTTCAACATCTCTCTACTTGACCTACATGCTCATATGCCTCCTAAATTTCTTAATTTCCCTCTACTTCTGGTTTTTAGGTTTCTTCCCTTTGTTTCACCTCAACAATGCTTTTAAGGTATGTCTTAGTTTTAAAAATCTAATATAACTCATCCAAGTTTTACCCTAACTGACAGTATATTTTAGGCTTTCTACTCTACCATGTGACCAGAAAAATAATCTATTATTCTTCATCAAAGTCTACAAATGCTTTTCAAGATGTATCCCTGAGCTGAGTGTGGTGACTCACTCCTATAATCTCCATACTTCGGGAGGCTGAATCAGGAGGATCACTTAAGCCCAGAAGTTCGAGACCAGGCTGGGCAACATGATGATAAAACCCTATCTCGGCCGGGCGCGGTGGCTCAAGCCTGTAATCCCAGCACTGTGGGAGCCGAGGCGGGCGGATCACGAGGTCAAGAGATAGAGACCACCCTGGTCAACATGGTGAAACCCCGTCTCTACTAAAAATACAAAAAATTAGCTGGGCATGGTGGTGCGTGCTTGTAATCCCAGCGACTCAGGAGGCTGAGGCAGGAGAATTGCCTGAACCCGGGGGGCGGAGGGTGCGGTGAGCCTGGGTAACGAGAGCGAAACTCCGTCAAAAAAAAAAAAAAAGAAAAAAAAAAAAAAAACCCTATCTCAAAAAAAAAAAAAAAAAAAAAGGAAAAAATTAGCTGGTGGTGTGTACCTATAATTCCAGATACTCAGGGGGCTGAGGCAGGAGGATCCCCTGAGCCTGGGAGGCAGAGTTTCTAATGAGCCAGGATCACACCACTATACCACGGCCTGAGTGACAGACCTGCCTCAAAAAAAAAAAAAATAAATCATGCTTTCCTCTCAGAAAGCACTATGTCACCACTAATTTCACTTACAGTAAAAAGGTCACTAGACAGGATACATAAATATTATAGTTATTGGGAAAATATCAAATGTATTCCATGTGAACTTATTGGTATAATATTTCCTTAACTCTGTTTTAGAAATGTAGATCACAGAGATGATAAAACATACGTGAAGTAAAAAAATCTTGTGAGCAAATTTAAATGATGGTGACTACCACCTTCATGGGCTTGACCTAAAGCTGCTTCATCTTTGATTTTTCTTATCTGCAGAAATAATTAAAGTAAGTAGTATAAGACAATAATCTAGGAGCATGTTGTGTGAGAAGCTAGCATAAGAATATAAAATAAGATAAAAAATGTGTTCCCAGACCAGGCGCGGTAGCTCATGCCTGTGATCTCGGCACTTTGGGAGGCTGAGGAGGACAGATCATTTGAGGTTAGGACTTTGATACCAGCCTGGCTAATATGGGGAAATCCTGTGTCTACTAAAAATACAAAAGTTGGCCAGGCATGGTGGTGCATGCCTGTAATCCCAGCTACTAGGGAGGCTGAGGCAGGAGAATCGCTTGAATCTGGGAAGTGGAAGTTGCAGTAAGCTGAAATTGGGCCACTGTACTCCAATCTGGGTGATGAAGTGAGACTCTGTCTCCAAAAAAAGAAAAAAGGTGTTTCCAAAATAACCAAAATAAGTTCAAGTGACATGTTCCAGTTATATTGGTAGAAAACCAATATATCGAGGCTTTAATTTTATCTTTAATCATATACAAAGGGTTATTTAAATGAAGAATAAAGATTATAAAATTATCTTTTTTATTCATATAATCTGAAAGAGATGATTCCTGATATTCTACCCTCTCACCAAAGTACCTTTCCTCTTCTCCTGCCCATTGGTTTAACAAGTTCTTTCTCTTCCTGTGTGTTTTAGTTGAAAAGTTATTTCTTTAGGGTGATCTCATCTCGTATTCTAGAATGGGTTGGATCACCTGGTTTACATTTCTCTTGCACCCTGTCCTTACTTTTTATAACAAGCGTCACACTTACATGACTGTTCAACTTCTGATGACTGTAAATTCCATAAGGACAAATAGGATCCTCATGTATTATTTGTTGCTACATCTCCAGGCCCTAGCATTGTTCTTTGCTCATGCTGGGACTCAATAAGCAGTTGTTCAATTAAAAAATGAATAAATGTGATGATCTATTAGTAACAATTGTCACTCTAGGTTGGAAAACACCTTCTGTTATTGAAGATAAAACCACTTGCATAATTAAGAAGAAGATTAAAAGCAAAATGGTTAGACTGATATTAAACACTGATTGATAAATTCAACATTTTGTTTAAATGGCAGTTATTTATATATTTTATTATTTGATTATTTTAGAGATTATAAATATTTGTCAAAGAATGTAATATGTTAGAACATTCATCTTAAAGTCACTCATAATATTGGCACTTATTCAAGAAGCTGGAATAGTTTACAAAAGAGCCCAAGTGTTTCAAAGACTATCTATGTGGTAGCTAATGAACAATTACTCTCCTCTCAATTGTAATTTTAAGTCTCTTACATTAACTTACATCTCTCTATATAAACATGTAGTCAATGTGCAGAAGATACTAAACTATGTATCAAAGCAAATAGTAACGAAAAATGGGGAAAAGGGGAGATTAGTCATGAGTTCTTATACCTGTAAGTGATGTGCTTGTGCTGCCACTTCTGTCCTGTTAATGCATATCGCTTTCGACGAATATGAAATTTGGAGCTACCTCTTGTCTGGTCAGGTACACCACATCGGGGCTTCTTCATCCAGCTGCAAAAAAGCAGTATGTCCAGTTATTTACTAACAACCCTAATCATTAAATTGAAAAGGTAATCAATTAAGAGGTTCATCCAAGGCAGTGATGATGAAAACAGCAAACTACAAAATAAAGAGACCACTCAATTGTCTTGTACTTTGAATGTAAGTAGAGAGCATAGTTTTTCCTTAATTATCAAGAATCACTGGTTTAGTATTCGGATCCTTTAGATAATTTTCTTCTAATTTATTTTGAGATAACTGTAGACAGAGGTACTGTAAAGCTTCTAAAAATTTACTGTTAACAAGATACATAATCTTGGGCAAGTTTTTCATTCCTAGTGTTACTTATAAATTGCCACTACAGAGTACTCTACCTTTAAGATTCAAAAATTTTCCTAACCTATTACCTGAATTTAAATCCCAGGATTCAAAAGGGTATATACTACTCTGTTCTAACTTACATAGCAGTCAACTATTCAAATAACATGTTCATTTCTCCACCTTTTCTTCTTTACATTTGATAATTATTTCATTTCCAAGTAGCAGCCACTTGCTTTGAATATTTGGTAATAACAAAATTCAAGGCTTAAAAAATATTTTTCTGAATATGAGGTTTTGCACTAAGGTTTAACATATTTAAATTAGAAAAGGAAATGCTGCTTTTAATTTTTGAATCTTAATACATACACAGATAGAATAGTCTAATTACTCTTCTAGAGAGCCTCACTGGACCACTGTCACATTTTCTATTTATTCTTATATCTTACCTAGGTAGACAGATTTTCATGATTTGGGGTACTTTTTTTTAGTGCCTTATAAAGTGACTTTACTGTTTATTAGCCCATTTATTTTAATGACTACAAAGGTAAGACCAAATCTTCATAGTGCTACATGGTTCAGAAAGTAGAAATTAAAAAAAATAATTTTTGGAGTATTTACCTTATAATTTCTATACTTTTTAAATGGAAAATGAATGGTCATAGAAATGACTAAATCATTTACATGTTAAGTAATATACACGTGAAGTAATTTACATGTTATGCAACAAAACCCAATAATCTACTTTTACAAACATAACAATAACTACCTGCAACAGTGAAAGAACAACTTTTACTTCTTAAGAAAGGTGGCACTTTTCCAGTAAACATTAAAAGATTCTGCTTTCTTATTATGACCCCAGCAATGTAGACCAAACGGTTACCAGATTTAACAAATTTCCTAGCTGAAATGCATTGTAGAGTTACTTCAGAAAATAATTCTTTCCCTTTATTAAAGCCCCCGAACTAAAAATGACATCTTATAAGTGCAAAATTCTAAGAGTCTACCCAGCCCTATGGAACTAAGATCTCTGGAGGTGAGACCGGAGGCCTCCCATCTTTAACTAACACTTCCAGGTCATGCCTAAACACACTGAATTTGAGAGATGTTTCAGTACCCTGTAAAACACTTAGAAAGAATTTGGTATTCTAAGTATCTTGTACAACTCCTAGCATAGAAAAAATATCAAGTAAATATTAATTGACTAGGTAGATATGGTTATTTTTATTGTATAGTTTAAGATCTAGATACTGATTTAACTAATAATTATTAATGGCATGTCTATGATGATTTAAATTGTTTTTATATATAGGTATTAATTATATTCTCAAAAAGTTATTCCTAAGGTAGGGACTTATCTTTACTTATCTCATTGAAAGTACTGGGAGGACAAACAATATGTAATTCTGAAATATGAGTATGTTTACTTAATGTGGGATATGGTTACCTTCACATTTAGCTAAGAAAAACACTTAAGTCAGCCATCTGTGAAATAAAATTGAAATGGATAGCTGGATAAAATTTGAAACAATAGAATTAAATATTATCAAAATAAAATGTATTTTCAATGAAGGTATAGTTTCTCAAATTACTTTAGTATGTATAAAATTGAAAAATGAAGGCAGTAATGTCTTGCTTTTGTTGGGGCCAGTAGAATTTTTCTTTGTGAAGTGTGCATCTTCCAAAGAATAGATATTTTACGGAGGAATATTAGGTTCCTATGCTAAAAGACATCTCTGCTGAATCCCTTATATAAGTCTTGGGCTTTTGCCCACTTCATATAGTTGTTTGCTTGTATTCCAACTATTTGTTCATTTACCTATCTCATCCTGATTTGTTCACCCTACAATATTTTTGAGCTTTTACAAAATGCTAAGATATTAAAAGAAAGTATAGACTAAAAAATGAAGAAAGAAAGAGCCTCTTCCTTACTGAGCTCATAACACACAGGTAAGACATGCACAATATAAAAAGTACAATATAATGGGGTAAGTACTCTCACACCTCCATCTAGATATCCTGTCATCATCTCTAATGTTATATGTAATACAAAGAAAATCATGATATTCCTACTCCAAACTTGCACCAATTTAACTGATGCCTCATCTCAGCTGAAAGCCTTAACATCTTTTAAAGCCCATATCAGATATCCAGGTACAATCTTCCGCTTCTCTCTCCTCACATCCAGTCAATCACAGTCTAGTTTCTTCTACCCTCAAAATGTCTTTTCACTCTCAACACTTTGTTCATTTTTATGACTAACAAACACATTTTTCCAAAGCAAAGGTGTGCTCTCTACATGTTCTGAGCATGAAGTGCCTGTGTAGAAAGAATCAAGGAGAACTACAAGCCACTGCTCAACAAAATAAGAGAGGACACAAACAGATGGAGAAACATTCCATGTTCATGGTTAGGAAGAATCAATATCGTGAAAATGGCCATACTGCCCAAAGTAATTTACAGATTCAATGCTATCCCCATCAAGCTACCAATGACCTTCTTCACAGAACTGGAAAAAGAAACCACCTTAAACTTCATATGGAACCAAAAGAGAGCCTGCATAGCCAAGTCAATTCTAAGCAAAAAGAACAAAGTGGGAGGCATCACACTACCAGACTTCAAACTATACTACAAGGCTACAGAAATCAAAACAGCATGGTACTGGTACCAAAACAGAGATATAGACCAATGGAACAGAACAGAGGTCTTGGAGGCAACACAACATATCTACAACCATCTGATCTTTGACAAACCAGACAAAAGCAAGCAATGGGGAAAGGATTCCCTGTTTAATAAATGGTGTTGGGAAAACTGGCTAGCCATGTGCACCACGTGCAGACAGCAGAAACTGGACCCCTTCCTGACACCTTACACTAAAATTAACTCCAGATGGATTAAAGACTTAAACATAAGATCTAACACCAGAAAAACCCTAGAAGAAAATCTAGGCAAAACCATTCTGGACATAGGTGTAGGCAAGGACTTCATGACCAAAACACCAAAAGCATTGGCAACAAAAGCCAAAATAGACAAATGGGACCTAATCAAACTCCACAGCTTCTGCACAGCAAAAGAAACAGTCATTAGAGTGAATCGGCAACCAATAGAATGGGAAAAAATTTTTGCAGTTTACCCATCTGACAAAGGGCTGATATCCAGAATTTACAAAGAACTAAAACATATTTACAAGAAAAAAACTAACAAGCCCATTCAAAAGTGGGCAAAGGATATAAACAGATACTTTACAAAAGAAGTCATACATGAGGCCAACAAACATATGAAAAAATGCTCATCATCACTGGTCATCAGAGAAATGCAAATCAAAACTACATTGAGATACCATCTCACACCAGTTAGAATGGCGATCATTAAAAAATCTGGAGACAACAGATGCTAGAGAGGATGTGGAGAAATAGGAACACTTTTACACTGTTGGTGGGAGCGTAAACTAGTTCAACCATTGTGGAAGACAGTGTGGCACTTCCTCAAGGACCTAGAAATAGAAATTCCATTTGACCCAGCAATCCCATTACTGGGTATATATCCAAAGGATTATAAATTGTTCTACTATAAGGACACATGCACACGATGTTAATTGCAGCACTGTTTACAATAGCAAAGACCTGGAACCAACCCAAATGCCCATCGACGATAGACTGGACAGGGAAAATGTGGCACCTATACACCATGCAATATTATGTGCAGCCATCAAAAACGATGAGTTTGTGTCCTTTGTAGGGACATGGATGAACCTGGAAGCCATCATTCTCAGCAAACTGACACAAGAGCAGAAAATCAAACAGTGCATGTTCTCACTCATAGGCGGGTATTGAACAATGAGAACACATGGACACAGGGAGGGGAGCACTACACACTCGGGTCAGTTGGGGGGAAATAGGGGAGGGACGATGTGGGGTGGGGAGTTGGGGAGAGATAGCAAGGGGAGAGATGCCAGATGTAGGTGATGGGGAGGAAGGCAGCAAATCACACTGCCACGTGTGTACCTATGCAACAATCTTGCATGTTCTTCACATGTACCCCAAAACATAAAATGCAATAAAATAAATGGAAATAAAAATAAAAATAAACAATATTTAAAAATTAAAAAAAAAAGAAAGAATCTTATTCAGATCTATTTAGCAAGGGTGTTTCCTGTCCTCCTCCTTTTCAAAATCCACTAGAGTTTCTACAGAACCAAGCCTCTTCTGCCCTTGTATGCAATGACCTCTGTCTGGAATACATTTTACACCTTGTTTACCCTGAGAATCCTAATTATTATTAATATTCAAGTCATATAGATATGGTTTACCACCCCAATACAGCATGTCTTATGTGTATCCTGATTTGTATGTGTCTGTCTCTATCAACCACTGACCTGTGAGCGAGGGTAGAGAGCCCAGCATGTGGTCAGTGCCTAGTGAAGTTGCCAATAAGAAACATGAAGCAAATGAACTAAATCTATATGTCTTGTGGCATATACTGATTATTTCGACAACCCGACATATTTCCTGGACTTCATAACTTTTTCCAACTCTGTGCCTTGAACAAACGATTATTGTAGAGATATTACATGGACACTTATATAAAGCAAAATCATGAAGTAGATGATTTACACCTAAGAAATATGCATAACACATACAATTTAATATCAACTAATGATTTAATGAAAGTAATTCTGAATGAAGATTGGTCAAGTTGAGAATAATTTATGTTAGCTTCACCAATATTTGTATCCAAATATGCTGGCACAGACATATTAGTGGGTGTTATCTTCTCAAAGTATGTAAAATTTCATAAATACATTCAAAGCACATCACACTACTGAACATGACACAGAATCTGAGCTAAATGGATCTTCAGGCTTTTGTATATCACTTGAAACATTTTGTATATGACTTGAAACATTTTAATAAGCAGGCAGGTTCTTTCTTATAGAACTTTTAAAGTTCCCAATGGACATAAAGAATGGTCAGTGTTTAACAGGACTCATCAGTGCATTAAATGTTGTCTAATATTAAATGCAAAACTGGCATGTTAATGTTATTATTCAATTACAGCCTAGGAGTCAGGTTCATTTCCAGTTGCCCAAATAGGTAATATGAATTTATTAGGCACCAAAACGTTAGCAGCATTCAAATTTCAGTTTGATAAATCCCACAATACCTGTTAACACAAAAAGCAGGATTATAACTATGAATATCTACATATAAAGTTAACATATAAGTGTAGTATATATATATTTGCTTATTACCAACTGGCAACTTGGCGAAATCTAGTTGCCACCTTTTTTTAAAAAGCTTTCAATAGCATACTATTTCAGGCAGTACTTTTTTGTGACAGTGTCACTGGTTAAACATAGTTACTTCTTCAGTGTGTCAACACACAAATCATATGACCGTGCTTTTTCTTTTTCTTGACTGACTCATTTGTGAGAAATTTTTAAGTTGACATCCCAAAGCAGATAAAGACATGGGGAAGGAGCACTGCAGCATGGGGTAGGCAGTTAACAGTAAAAGGCATTTTGTAATTATCAAGGTGTAAATAATGGCATGGCTTCAGTTTTCATAAATATAGTACTGATTTTTAACACTGATTTAATTTTCAAGAAACTAGAGAATTTTAAAATTAGGTGGGAAAATCATTAATGACTTCATTTAAATTAACTCAATTTAAAAAAGAAAAAAAATGTCTAGAATCAGTGCTCTTGAGAGGAGTATAAAAATTGAAAGCAGAGATCCTGGTGCCAAGCTGCAGAGTTACCACGCTGGCTCCACTCACTGACTCACTAGCTCTACAATAATTGTCAGGTTACTGTTTCTTTTTATGCTTCAGTTTCCACATCTATAAAAAGGAGATGATAATATTACCTTTCTTACTGGGTTATTGTGAAGAATAAATTATTTAAATCATTTTAAACACTTAAAATAGTGTCTAGCAGACAGTAACTACTATTATTAACTTACAATTCCAATTCTAATAACTATTTTACAAATATCAGGAAATAGTTGTACTGCGGTAGTAGTGATACAAGCTGCAACAGCAGCAGCAGCATACAAATATCAGTGTGCTTCACCTCCCTTTGACCTATATGTATGTTATTTAAAACAGGGATCTTTTTGGTACTTTGATATTAGAAATGTAAATAAGCAGCTTCACTGTCCCCTGTTTTATGTAAATAAAGTAGCCAGAAGCTTCTAAACAGTTTGCTATACGAACACACACACACACACACACGCTATCTGAAAGTGTCTATTAGCTTCAGTAAAACATATTTTTAAAAAATATTTAATAAGATGGGCATTTATGTCAAACACATAAGACCGCTGACTACATAACTCTAAGAGGTGTCCTTAGGTTATAGTCCGTGTACCAGGTATCCCGTAGTGGTGCTGCTAGAAGGCAGTGCTTCAACAAAATACCAAGTAAACACCATCCCTTGCAGCTAGAGCTCTGCCACACAGTGGCTCTGTGTACATACTCCTACCTTTACCAAGAAAAAAGAAAACGACTGCCAAATATATATGTTGTACTTTATCAGTAAGTGTTCTAAGAACAATATTCA
This sequence comes from Sapajus apella, assembly GCF_009761245.1. Classification (NCBI taxonomy): domain Eukaryota; kingdom Metazoa; phylum Chordata; class Mammalia; order Primates; family Cebidae; genus Sapajus; species Sapajus apella. The sequence goes on along the minus strand of NW_022436943.1, from coordinate 12,249,373 downwards.
CCAGAATAATATGTTAAATAAGTTTTCATTCTGCATACTTTTTCAAGTTTTAAATAAAAGTACAAGTAATATTTGCTATTTATAGTAGTCCCTAAATATCCTTCCAGAAATTTTTAAGTATGCTTATTTTAATTACTTTTTAAAAATCCTTAGATTTTGTTTATATTCAGAGAGTCAAATCCAGTTGTCATGGCAAGATTTTTAAAAGTAAATTAACTTAGGGCTAAAAATGTTGCAGCTGACAGCTCACTCTAGTCCAGAGTTTCTTTTTTCTACAGACTCATTAACTGCCTGCATAGACACACAGATTGAAATGGCAAAGTTAAAGTACCTAAATACCTGACCAAGAACAAGAGTGTATTAAGCCACCATGATTTCAATGTGAACAAAGTTCAGTTAGTGTCAGCACCAATTCTTTCAACTTTTTACCTTTCAGAATAGGAATCTAAGGTCCCCTGCTTACTAGCTATCAACCTTCCTTCTGCTGCCACCAAAATGAGGACTGACCCATCCTATAATGTGATAGTGTTTTAATGCCATGAGTATTTTTCAGAAATAAAAAAAAGAACATAAGTTGCTCAAGAATATGTATTTTATATCCAAATTGAAAAAGAACATAGACAGTGTTCTCTTGGCCATTAAAAGAATAAGAATCATAAAACATATTGATAAGCCAAAAATGTTGAAGTTCTTGGTATATCTAAATAAGCATTTTATTTATCAAATTAAGAATTCAAATATCACTATAGTTTCATTGAAATGACTTGAAAAAACTACTTATTCAGTCTTAAATAAATTTTAATTAAGTTAAATTTCTGTAAAGTGAGATATCTTCCTACCCCAGTTAAACAAGCTTTTATCAAAACGACAGGCAATAATGAATACTGATGAGGGTCTAAAGAAAGGAAAATCCTTATACACTACTTATGGAAATACAAATTAGTATAACAACTATGGAGAACAGTATGGAGGTTCCCTAAAAAACTAAAAATAGAACAATCATATGATCTAACAATCCCACTGCTGGGCATATATCCAAAGGAAAGGGTATCAGTATATTGAAAAGATATCTACACTCCCTTGTTTATTGCAGCACTTTTCACAATAGCTAAGGTATGGAATCATATGAAGTGTCTGTCAATGGGAGAATGGATAAAGAAAACATGGTATGTATAAACAATGGAATATTATTCAGCCATAAAAACTAAAATCCTTTCATTGGATTTGCAGCAACATGGATAGAATTGGAAAACATTATATTAAGTGAAATAAGCTAGGCACAAAAAGACAAATATTGCATTGCATGTTCTCATATATGTTGAGTCTGGGAAGGATAGTAGGAAGGCAGGTATAGTAAAGAAGGGGCAGCTAATGGGAACAAAATATAGTTAGGTAGAATGTATAAGATATAGCAGTAAATAGCACAATAGTGTGACTACAGTTAAAAACAATTTATTGTATATTTAAAACTAAAAGAGTAGGTTTGGAATGACCCTAATACAAATAAATGGCAAATACTTGTGGTGATAGATATCCAACTACCCTAATTTGATTATTATGTACTATATGCCTGTATCAAACATAATATGTACCCTATACATATATTATATATCCATAATAATTTTAGAAAGTTAAAAAAGAAATATTTCCCCAAGGACACTTGAGTGCATGCCACTGTGTACATAAAAAAGATAAACTAATATGAAAAAAATTGCTATTAAAATTATAAAACATAACAGGCTCATTTTCTTTATTACCTTGCTATTTTTTTGTTTCCTTGCTAAATAGATACAGTTTATGTATAATATAGATTGCTCCATTCATTAAGAAATTTAAGGGAAATTGCTTATAAAAATTCATTATGCATCTATAAAAGAATCACTGATGAACTCATTCTGTGGGAGGGAATAAGTATTATGATCTCTAACACCTTTGTTAGTTAATATCAAAGCAATATAATATTCCATTTAAGATCATACCTTAATTTATTGCTTGAAAATGGTTAATTTATTCAGTTTAATATACGGATTACTGCAATTGTCATCATTATTTTAAATTACCCAATAATTACAAATTCAATGCATCACATGTCTATCTGCCAAAGGAGGATATAATTATTTAATTTAAAAACAATTGATCTTGATAAGAGTCTAAAATTATATAACAGTTTAAAGCACTGAAAATGGTTAAGATATTATATTAACACTGAGGAATAATTTAGATCAATAACTATAGTTCATATTTTATGTAATAAGTGTCAGATAAAAATTCATACCTTATAATTTGACTGCAATATAACAGTGTGATTTCAGCATGGATTGTTGCCACAAATTCAAAATTATAAAAGCACAGATGATTGCTTTAATAGCACGATGATGGAGATTATGCTTCCAAAAATAGTACACGATTTCAGCTGAGTAACTTGAGCAATAACACCTTAAAAGTGCAACAGTAGAAAAGAAACAGGCAGGAAGCAAATGAAGCCAGAGGGTTTCTACTTGAAGTGACAACGAGAATGAAGTCTCCAAGCAGACAAGGGAGCAGACTAGCAACGGAAGATAAGGAGGAATTAACAAGGCTTTCGTGGTTTCACCTAGAAATAACTGCCAGGTGAAACACTGTTTGAAGAGAAAGATGCACTACCAATTCCTAAAAAGACACCGAGAAAATCCAAGCCTGAAATAGAACAAGGCTTTGTTCAAACAAAAACAAAAACAAAACAGCTCCAAACCCCAAAACAAACAAGCAAAAAAAAAAAAAAATCCCTTTGATTTTAAATTATGGGCTGCCTATATAGTTGATCTTATCTCTATAATGCTATATCACAGAGATTCTGCTTTAACTCCCACACAGTGACACGATCATTTTTACTGGTCTGGAATCTGAGCCACTCTGTGCCCAAAAAAAGGCCGGTGTCCTTCTCTACGCCTTCACATTTTTTACATCCTCCTGCCAGAGAACAGTAAACTATTCAGACACCTTTCCACATGAAGGGTCCAAATAAATCCTGTGCACATTACGGTTCCATTACCTCCTGACAAAAACCTTTCTCCAGCCACTTTCGGGAAACTAAACCTTTCCATCCCAAGTCCTTCCAATGACCAACAGCTCACAAACCTGGCAGAAAGGTAGACACAACTTTTCTAGGGCTTCACTTTCTTAAATTTAATAACTAGTAATAAATATCACAAACTTCCTTATTATTCTGGCACTAGTCAAGTTAGACATTCAAACAAAGTAAACCAATTTGTTTCCCAAGTCCTCAATTTATTTGTATTTTTATGAATTGTGTCATATTTTCCAAGAAATGAATCAGAAGCTAACAGCTCTCTATTACGAACAAGAACGCTGTCCACAGCACTTTGCAAAATGCCGGGATGAGGAGTACAATTTAAATGGAATTTGGTATAATATGTAAAACACAGGACTTGCTGGAGGCTTTTGATTAACTTAAAACTATATTTATTTAAGACAAGGGGCATATTATGACTTAAAATGATATTATACTATTTAGAGAGAATTGCAGTGATTAGAGGGCAGCAGGTCCAAAATATCAAAACTCTATTCCCAATATTTACAACAAGTTTTTAATTGTGGCAGAACACATTCTTTTTCCTCTTGATTCTGTTTTCCAAGATGTAGATCAAAGTTAATATTTATGCATCTCTCAAAAGTGCTAGGGGAGGAAATGTATTTATGTTTTCTAACTGCTTTGAAGTTTAATCTCAAAGCCTTTATTATTTATAAAGGTTTCCCTGCCTTGATGAAATAAAAATATTATTACTGACATCATGCTGCAAACATTAGAAGGCAAAATATAATTTCAAAATTATGTATTAAATTAGTTTGATATGTCAGAATTAATTAAGTATGTCTGAGTCCAGATAATCCAAGTATTTAAGGTTTCAAAAGAAAAACAGTATGTCTTTTCTCAAGATATATAGCAGGGCAAGTTCCCCAGATCAAATGTCAAAGGACAGGTTCTGTAACTACTCTGCAGTTCACTTAGCCTTTGACATTTAGTGTCTTTATTTGAGAAAGCAGAGAGAAAAATGCATCATTGCCCTTCTTACTGTGGAAGGCTGATGTACCATGATCAAACTAAGTAAGAAAAAATAGGTAAATTTTGTGAGTATCAAGGATTCTTTATTTTTCTTTCTTTTTTTAAATTATTCTTTAAGTTCTGGGGTACATGTGCAGATCGTGCAGGTTTTTTTTTTTCCCATTTATTTATTTTATTGCATTTTAGGTTTTGGGGTACAAGTGAAGAACATGCAAAATTGTTGCATAGGAACACACATGGCAGTGTGATTTCCTGCCTTTCAGGTTTGTTACATAGGTATACACGTGCCATGTTGGTTCGCTGCATCCATCACCCTCTCATCTGCATTAGGTATTTCTCCTAATGTTATCCCTCCCTAATCCCCCCAACCCCTGCTATCCCTCCACTAGTCCCCCTCCCCCAACAGGCCCCAGTGTGTGATGTTCCCCTTCCTGTGTCCATGTGTTCTTATTGTTCAACACCCACTTATGAGTGAGAGCATGTGGTGTTTGGTTTTCTGTTCTTGTGTCAGTTTGCTGAGAATGATGGTTTTCAGCTTTATCTGTGTCCCTGCAAAGGACATGAACTTGTTGTTTCTTATGGCTACATAGTATTCCATGGTGTATATGTGCCACATTTTCTTTATCCAGTCTCATCAGCACACAACCCATCTCTGTTTCTCATGGTCACTCTTCTTGTAGTGGCTTCAACTGTACACCTACTTCAACTCTCATTCATATTTTCTTTACTACTTTGAAAATATGTTGCTAAAATCAGGTGGGCAAACTTGACATTGAGCTTTAAATATCTAATGAAATCTTGGAGGAGTGGGGCTAAATTAGGTTATATAATTTCAAAGAAAGTTCATGAGACAAATTACTCCATTTGGTGTAATGGAGTAATGGTTGGTGGAGTTTAGATAAAGTTTTCCAGACTACTTAGTTTGGCTCAAGGACCAAAAAGAATGGAGTGTAAGTGCCATTACTTACTCAATTGTGTTTCTGTCCACTTTTCCTGTCATGTTAATGCCATAGAACTGCTGCATGGCAGCTAGGGCGGACTGCATGGTCTCTGCAGAGCGCAGCACTGACATTCTGGGGTCAGTCGGTGGAAGGTAGCCGTACTTTTGTAACCAAACCTGCAATAACAAGTACAGTTCCTTTTAGATAAATTTTACAATTTAACAATAGTTTTCTGGTAATTAATGTATGTCTATAATAGAGTTTTAAACATTTTCTCCACAAGGGCATACAGTATTTTAAGTGTTTGAATTTTTCTGGTAACATTTATTATATAGGTTAGGTTATTTTAATAAAATTGCAGTGATTGTTATGGATCTTTCAGACACACCTTCTAATGCTAATTTAAGAAAGATTAATCATGTGTTGCAAGCTTATAATATGTAATGTACTATAGCAAATGCTGGATAAAAACTGATTATTCTTATCCTCCAGGACGTCAACCTCCCAAAGTGAACTTTTTCAACAGTATGACTCCATTGGGACATTTATGGTGCAAGGGGAAGTTAATGTGCATATACCACACTAAAAAAGCCATCTTCCTGAAGTTGACTAGTGACTCCAGCTATGCTATGTAGCATCTTTACAGATAAACCATGTTAATCTATCATGACATTTTGGGTATAAATTCCATAAAGCCATTCTATCCAATTGTAGCTAAGGTATCTTTTGATGACTTTACCATGTGAAGAATATTATTTCTTCATTTATTTACAGTGACTCAGTTTAATCTAAATCACATAAGTAACCAAGTTTTTCACCTATAGAAGAAATATAATTATCATCTTAAGTGTGTTTAGCCCTCTCTTTAAGGGTCTCATGATTTTTATCCCCTACCTTCCCTGGTGATGGGGCCTCTGGGAGGACAGAGAAAGAAGTCAGAGTTGAGTTCACATCCTAATTGTGATTAGAGAAAAAATTCAGAGTCATTGAAGGTAAAAGTTTAAAAGTTAATACACACTCAGGGCATTTGGAAAAAAATATGTATCTCCACCAGGGAGCAGATGCTTTCTAGTTTTACAACTCTATGCATCCATTTTATATGCACAATCATATGTTCAGGCTACATCTCATCCTGCTGTCCTTTACCTCAATCTTCTTTCTACAGGGCTCTGAGATTTCCTGGAGTTTAGTGAACTACCTAACAAATTGATAAGGGCCAAGTAATTTTGTCCTGGCATAAAGTAGAAGCCTTGCTATTTAGTGAAAGGTATTTGCCAGTATGTGTTTCCCTCCGAATCTTGGTCTATTTATTACATAAATTATCATCTTATAAAATTGTAGCTTTCCCTAATAATCAATATTCTTCCTTTATGAACTTAAACTTCTAAAACAGGAGATATATTTTCTAAGTGCAATTAATCAGCAAATATAGAAGTTAACTTTCACCAAAAGAAACTAATATTAAATGTATCAAAGTCTTGAAATGTGAAACACAAAGTGGAATTCTTCATGGTATTCCTGAAAGCCGACCACCTCAAAAGTACAGTACCGTAAGCACATCCCCTTGAGAAAAACATTATTCTAAAACTATTTAAGAAATGAGCAATGCATCACTGTCAGGAAGGTGTATTAGTGAAACTTAATCTAGTAAACTCATGTACTATATAATAAAAGCAAGCCAAAACACTTTTCTCATGTAATCTGTAATGAACAGGCTGCCAGGGAAAATATGAATATTCAGTTTCCTAGTTAATAGTGCAGTTTGAGGTAGACTCCATTTTTTTATGAATGAAAGAGGCAAAAACTGTTGTTTAATATAAAAGTCAATACCTATTGTCATGTGATTTATCAAAATTAGAATGTTGCATCTTGATTTTTAATAACATACATACGCCAGTATTCTTAAACTGAATGCTTTTTCCGTAACACTTTGTTTGCATTCATTTCTTACTTGCTGGAGAGCTGACTGGTTGCTAGGTTACTCATGGGTGCTAAGCTACAGGCAATTATGTTTATGAGGACAGCAAAGAAAAAACCATTAACAATAAACTCTATGACTTATGTAAAGATAGAGGAACTATAAAATACATAAATGTTAAGTGCACAATGAACAGAATAAAAAGTACATATTTTATTTATGCATTAGCCTTTCAAACAAATGTTTTAAAATAATATAAAAAATGAATTGTGATTTTTCTTCAAGTTTTCTTTTACACTGTCATTTATCATGAAAGGGAGTTTTTCTCTGAATGACTGAGCAGTGGATCATTATTCTTAATTGTAAAATATTGGGAAAGGTATGAGTGCTATCATTTTATGGTCAAGGTTTGTCTTCTGGCAAATCAAGATTGATTTGTCACCTAGGAAATAAACCTTTCTTCCAAATTACAAACTTTTTTGATAAAAAATTAAATCTATGAAGTAATATTTGAAAATGTATCTTTCCCCTTACTCCTGGTATTCTGCTACTCAAGGTTAATGATTTGGCATGTAGTCTTTGCATCTTTTTCACTGTTCTTAAAAATACATTTTGAGATATAACTATATATGTGAGTATGTACGTGTATTTATAAACATATATACATATATGTCACAGATTATACTATACCCTTCCATCCTCATATGTTTTTATTTGAAATATATTCCTGTTTTCATCACTGTCTTAAAATCCTTTACCTACTGGGTGATTGCAAATGCTAAATTTGTCTCATAAGATTAGTTGTGCCTTAATGTCTTTTCAATGTTCTCAACTGCACATTATGAATAGTTAAGGAATCATCCATTCTTGTGTGCACTTGGATGAATGATATACAATTTGTATGGGTGATGTTAGCATTAACTGAGAATATACAAAGCCTTCAGCATAATTCTTGTTCAGTACGTCATATTATTATTTTATGCTTACTAAGTACCCTGAGTTCTTAAAATTGCTTCTGTTCAACTTAAGATCTGTCCTTGGGATAAGGCAAGTTTAAAAATACTGGTGAGGTTGAACTAGCCATAGCTATAAGGAAATACAAACAACATGGGGTAAAGAATCATAGAGTGCTTGAAAACTCCCCAAATCCAAAAGCAAATAAGGAAGATGTGACACATTTGGCAAATTAATTTTTGTTATGTTTTCTTCATTTTGTGCTCACTGGATTGATAAGTGTCATTGAGAACACTGAAAAAAATATCACGGGAGGAACAAGTTCCTTTAAGGAACTTGACTTTACTATCTGGGACTTACCCCATATCATTATCACTAGAACAACCAGCATCAAATGAAAACAACAAAATCTCACTTTGAATTACATTCCTGTTTTACTAACTCATTCAAACATCTTGCTACCAGGTAGACAGAACCAATCTCCGGCACGTAGTGGCTATTCAGCTAGACGAACAACCAGGACTGTTGTTCTCTGCAGAGCAAGATGATATATCAAGCAATAAAAGGTAAACACTTAAATATTAAATGCTGTGCCAATAGATACTGCCTTTGCTAGACTGTAGTATAAATAAGGACTATCAGGCAAAAATTTCAGCAAAATTCATTAGTTAAAGAATGACTTTGTCACTAATATTTCATGTGCCCATAATGTGCATATCTACATTGACTCAGATATTCACCACATATATTAAGCAGTATCCTGAAAAATGATTATATAAAAAATGAAGATAGTAGAAGTTCTCACAACTAAGAGCAAATCTAAGCAGTCATATTTTAGAATATGTATCCTTATTTATTCCTTAAGGCTAATACTACAACCTAGAAAAATAAAATTCCCTCTAGTCTTTAAGCTGGTAAGTTTGTCACCATCTTAATATAAAGCTAGATACTGTTATTCATTTGCTTAGATGAATCACAAATGCAAGAACAATTTTAAAACTTCCCCACTGACAGGACATAACATACAGAGAAAACATCTTGAAATACTGACTCTGATTAATTGCAGACATCCTTTCCCCCAGCAGAAAGAAGAAAAAAAAAATAAGTGAACAGGTAATTAAACTACTGAATATATCCATTTTAGAAATTACAGAAATAGTTGAAGGGGAATATAAGGAAGGCTGTGTTAGGATTTTACTCAATCTGAAAAATCACTTTGCCAGTCCACAATGCCTACTTGTGACTGAATTCGTTATTTCAGGTTACTTCAAGTATAGTTAATTTCCAGCTAACATGGTATGGCAAATGCAAGTTCCTTGTACCCAGTGATTATATGATCTGAAGTACAGTATTCAAATGAAAAGAAAAGGGCAGAAAAGGGCAAAGGTGATAAATTTATTTTGTAGTATTTATTTAGTAACAATCTCTTCCATTTAGTTGATTATATAAACATTTTTAATATTTTGGGAAACTTTTTTTTTTAATTACTGACTTTACTTCAAATTTTATCATACTAACAAAATATTTAAATCTATGATGTTTAAAATATATCTGATATAATTAACTAACTTTCTCAGATGAAAGTCAACTGAAAGAATGCATTTTTAATAGATAACTTCTCAATGTTATAAAATGTTAATTTCCTTTTTTCACGATGAGACTTATAAATGCATTTGCTAAATTTTGTTATAAAGTAAAATTAACAACTAAAAAGAGTTGACTCCTCTATTCTACGGTATCATCAGCAAAGCCAGTAACAACTTAAGGACATTATATTTACTGCTTATAAAAAGTAATACCATATATTTACTGGTTATAAAAAGTGGCAGGATTTGTGGCCTACATTTTCTGTCAGGAAAATGGCTATAAATATAACTACCTATTAACCAAAAAATTAAACTGATGTTGGAGTAGTCATTTGGAATTCGACAAATTGAAAATTCATAGGATAGGTTAACAGGCAGAAATTAGCCTTTTTCTTCATTCAGAAATCTAAATGGGCTCTAAATCACCATCCCATCCCCAGCATGAATGGATTAGTGTATGAATTGCACAAATAGAATTCAATTCATTTAGAATTTTCTCATCTCTTAAAAGGCTTCTTAAAATGGAAATGAAATAGTGGAACAACCAAAAGCTACTCTACTAAACATCTTATCAATCAAGAGGCAACCGTCCTTTGGATGGGAAGAGAAGAAAACAGCTAACTTACTAAAAGTTGTGATAACCATCATGATCATATTTTGCACCTTACCATGAAATTGATTTTTGATAGAAGCCAATAACCCTGGGTGTCAAGACTGTGGAGAGGTTTTCCAATTTGCATAAAGTGAATTGAACTTTGTACTTAGTAGCTGTGGGAGCAAAGCCCTCTCAAACAGTAATGGCTGAGCTCCAGTGTTAAAAAAGAGCAGTGACCTTACTTGAAATTCCATTATGGCCGGGCAAGGTGGCTCACACCTGTAATCCCAGAACTTTGGGAGGCTGAGGTGGGTGGATCACAAGATCAGCAGTTCAGGACCAGCCTGGCCAAGATGGTGAAACCCTGTCTCTACTAAATATATATATATATATATATATATATATATATATATATATATAAATTATCAGGGCCTGGTGGTGCATGCCTGTAATCCCACCTACTCAGGAGGCTGAGGCTGAGAATTTCTTGAACCCAGGAGGTGGAGTTTGCAGTGAGCTGAGATCATGCCACTGTACAAAAAGAAAGAAAGGAAGGAAGGAAGGTAGGAATTCTGTTATGTGCTAGTCATCATGCTGGAAAGTTGCAGAGAACTATGATATGCTGTCTATTCAGATTTTACTCTTGTTTTCTTCTATGTTGTTTAGATTTTTAAAAGAAAGATTTATACTGTACATGCATACACACACACACACACACACACACACACACACACACACACAGTGACAAAACAAGACCCAAATAAAAGCAAAACACAACCAACGATAATAACAAAGCATGTATATGATACCACAAACCCTGTGTTTCTGAAGTAGACAGAAATAATTACCAAAAAACTAGCTACCTGTAATAATCATGGGCATGATTCTACTTTATCTCATAATTAACTAAAAATTCAGAACAGTGAAATCCCCTTCAAATCTGTGTCTTTTCACACAAGCCAAATGAAGACAAATGCTGAACAATGTGCCATGTGAATGCTCTAAAAGGCACATAGTTGAGAGTCTGTCATGTGAATCACAGACTAAACTCGCCTTTATTTACTGGGAGCATATTCAGTTTCATTGACACCAACAATACAAAGAAGAAATTAATCTCAATTAAGTTTGCAAAATGCGGGTACAAAATGTCCCATTGAGATGAAGGTACAAAATATCAGAACATTTTATACGATGCATACATCCACATATGCATGCACGAGCACAGCTGTAGATAAAACCTAATATAAGAAGAAATAAACAGACTAACCAAACTTCACACATTCAACACCACCAGATGTCCTGAGGGAGGAGCTGGAGTTTCATAGTTTAGAGAGGTTCACACTGTCACCATCCACAGTTAGGATGATTCCAGCACAATACAACATATAGCTATTTTTCTGTGCCAGGTTACATGGATTTATGAATATCATCTTACAAAAAAGAAATTTTATAATACTTTCAAATATGATGGGGAGTGACTAAGAAAATATTTTGTGCTGTATAGATGTTTGCTGGTTACTTCATAGCAAGGTACTTACAAGTTGTCAAACTTAAATGAGTTATGTATTTCCTTTTACAAAAAGACAAAATTGCTGTCCTTTCCTGTGAAGACAAGTAGCTGCAAATAGTATGCTACTCAATAGCTATTTTGGGATACGAGAAACAAAAATCTTTTAATCTATAGCATCAAGATAAAAGGGATGTTTTTGCAATGCAAGTGAAAGAAATTGCTTTTCAAGAAAAGATATGCCATGCCAACTATTTTTAAAAACAGATGTTTGGAAATGTTTCTATCATCACATGACATTACACTCAAAAAGATATAAATTCATGACCTATTCAAACTGTTATAATTGCCTCCTTTAAAATCCCAGCAACAGAATTTTCCATCTGCAAAATAACCTGCCAAAAGAACAGTTGCAGAGGGTTTTAATCTCATTTGTTAAAAACATGAAAATGCAACACCTTTTGACTGGTATTTAGAAACAACTGATAAACATCAGAGAAGATGGTAATTCAACTGCTGAATTTTACCAAAATCCTTTGTATAATTGAGGGATAGAATTACAAAACAAGGCTCATAATTTATAACCAGCTAATGATGCAACTTTTCCAGGATCCTGTGTGGTGTCATTTTTGTCCATGACTATTTTTAAGATAAAGATTATAAATAAACTGATCTTGAAATTGTTGTATTTCAAAGTGTTAAATCAGCATTTTAAAGAAGAATAAGGGTCAGTCATAGAACTCTCAAAGAATAAATGATTAATAATATTTCTAATAAGAGCAAAACAATGTAAATATAATTCATAAGTAAAAAACAATTATTTTAAAACATCATCTTTAGTTTGCCTTAATATTTCTATTATAATGTTATACAATATACATAATTTTAGTTCTTTAGTTCACTAATTATAAATAAAAGAGGGTACATGTTTTAAAAATTAAGATGTACAGTAAAAAGTGTAGAGATCATAAAGCTGATAGAAGCTACATTATTTCTAAAAATGAAGCTATTTCTTTAAATTCTCTCCAATGTGCCACACTGACTCTCCTGAAAAGGTGAGAAGACAGTTTATTAATACCTAGATATTAGATTCTATTCTGACTATGACAATTCTCAAGCTCTTCCATCATGCACTACTGAAGCTGCCCACATCCTGCAGAAACAATTTCTTAGAATGCCGTCCAGGCCTTGTATGATTTTGTCTCAAGTATTCTCACGTTGCTTTCCTCCATGGAATCTGTTCTTTGGTCACACTGAACACCCAGTTCCACTCCCAGCAGGTCTCCATAAGAAGAACAACTGCTAGCATGCTTTTACTGGCCATGATGTCCCAGGCAATTTACATGCATTATCTTTAATCCTTATAATAAGTTCTCATATTCAGCACTATAATCTCTGTAATGATGAAGTAAAATCCTGGAAAAAAATAGGTAACTTGCCCAAGGACACATCAATGCTAACAGGAGGAATCAGTATTCAAATAGAGACCTGACTGACACCCAAGCTTGGCTCTGTCTGTTAATCTGGACTGCCTTTAAAAGAGAGGAGATTGCCTGTCCGTATGCTAGGAAAGCCTAGGAGACCCTATTCATATTAAAAAATGAGAAGGGAGACTGTCTGAAAACAAACCTAAAAGAACCAAGAGTATTTAGTTTTTATGCAAACAAAACACCCCGTTTTGCACCATGAAAGGACACTGGGCTGTGGCTGCATATACTCTGAGTATAATACTCACTCCCACTTCCAAGGGCTTCTCTAATTGCCAATCCAAAACAGCCTTGAATGGTCCAATTTGCTCAGCCCAATTAATATTCTCATTTCTATGCTAGAATATTTCACTTATGGCCATTTCGGTTTTACAGTTTAAAAAAAAAACAACTGAAATCTTGTTTACCAGAGACACCCTTTCTTCTCACTTTATTATTTCACAGCACTTTCTTACTGTAGCCTCAAGGTTGTTAGTATCTAGAGCTGACTAGCAACCTTGTTTATCTTTTCTAAAATTAATCATTTAAATACAATCTATGCATCTATGACACACTATTTAACTATAACTCCTGACCTCAGCCAAATGTCCAGACTCTGAGATCACAGTGCTGTTTAAATAAAAAATACAGGGGTCATTCTTAATTTCTCATTTTTCCTCATCATGGATACCCAATCCATCATCAGGTCTTAGCTACAATTTTATCTTGAATGAAAATACTTATTTCTGCTGCCACTCCTTTGTCAAGGAAACAATCATTTCCCACCAGAAACTACAAGATTCTCCAACTGGCCTCTATGCTTTCATATTGCTCCCATCTTTCTCGGGGCCCAACTAGGGTGAGTTTTCTTTATTTTAAATTGTGGTAAAAAATACATAAATTTATCACTTTTTCAATTTTCAAGGATACAATTTGATGGAATTAAGTACACTGACACTGTAATACAAACAGCATTACCTCTATCTTCTGAACTTTTGCATCACCCTTAACTTAAAGTATATACAGTATAGAAGAGTCCACAAATAATGTTTTATTCAACAAGGTTTCATTATAATGTTGATGAGAAAAAAAAATCAATTCCCAGCTGGGGCCACTGTTTGTGTAGAGATTGCATGTTCTCATCTTTGTGTGAGTTTTCTCTGGGTATTTAGGTGTCCTCCTGCATCCCAGAGATATGCCTGTTAGAAACTGCCATGTCTAAATGACCCCCTGTCAGAGTGAGGGAGTGTATGAGTGAGTGTGCCCTGCAATGGATGGCATCCTGTCCAGGATGAGTTCACGCCTTGTCCCCTAAGCTGCCAGATAGGCTCTGGCCATATGTGATTCTAAGCTGGAATAACTGGGTAAATAATTATCTTACTTTGTATTAATCTTAAATGTATGTATAGCTTATATTTCTTTCAGTGTTTAATATTAGAAGTGTTTCAGTCTTTATTTAGAAGTCTGGTGATTTTTTTGTGACCAGAAATATGCTGTAGGAACTTAATTCTTATTCATATTAATTAATCTCTGGTAAAATTGGTTATGTTACACATCATTTTACTTAAAGATGAGTTTTCAAAAACGTATCCATGATAACATTAAACAAAGACTTACTGTGATTATTAAATAATGACTCCGCATTGCCGCTTCTCCCAGCCTCTGGTAACTACAGTTGACTCGTGAACAATATGGGTTTCAATTAACTTATATGTAAATTTTTTTCAATAAGTATATTGGAAGATTTGGGGGGAAGTTTCAACAATGTGAAAAAACTCACAGATGAACCACATAGCCTGGAAATACCAAAAAATTTCTAAAATGTAGGTATGTAATTAATTAATTAATGCATAAAATACATGTGGTAACTCATCTATCATGTACTATCAAAAAATATATACAAACCTATTAGAAGAAGTTAAAACTTATTAAAACTTGTCCATACAAACACTGACTATACATGGTGTTATTCCCAGTTGAGAGAAATATAAGCAAACACAAAGATGCAGTATTAAATCACTACATAAAATTAACTTAGTACATACTGTACTAACGTAATAATTTTGTAGCCACCTCCTGTTACTATTGCAGTGAGCCCAAATGTTGTATCTGCTGAAAACACCATATGATGTTAATCATCTCTGTTTGAGAAGTTCTCTCTCCAGCTAATCGCATATCTCAGTAAAAAGTGAACTTTTGCAGTTCTTACGTATTTTTATTGTGTTTACTGCAATACTGTAAAACTTGAATAATACCAGGGGAGCCATACAAAGTGCTGCTAGTGTTGTTGTAGCTATGCTAGTAGGCATAAAAGTCTTGCACTTTTTGAAAAATGCCTTTTAATCTCCTATTGAAAATGCAGCTTGTATGTGGGTGCAGGATTACTCTAAGAAAGTCTTATCTACAGATTATAACATGATTTGAGAAAAAGTGAAGTCATTGTATGCCAAAGTTAAAGCAAAAGGAAGGTGAAGATTCTAAAGCTGGAGAATTTAATGCCAGCAAAGGATGGTTTGATAATTTTAGAAAAAGATTTAGCTTACAAAATGTCAACATAACAGGATAAGCAGTTTGTGCTGATCAAGAAACAGGAGACTAGTTCTCAGATGTCTTGAAGAAAATCATTGAGGAGAAAACATATTTTCCTGTGTATAATTTTAATGAAGATGAAAGTACCCTATTCTGGAAAAAATGCCACAAAGAACATTTATTAGTAAGGAAGAGAACCAAGCACCAAGATTTCAGGCAGGAAGAAATGGGCTAACTCTGTGTTTTTGTGCAAACGCAGTTGGGTTTATGCTCAAGACTGCTCATATTCTAAAAGCTGCTATCCCATAAGCCTTAAAGGGAAAAGACAAATACCCATTGCCAGTATTTTAGTTATCTGGACAATGAGAATACTGATTGGTTTTATTGATGCTTTGTCCCTGAAGTCAGGAAGTCTGCTGCCAGTAAGGCAAGTTCTTCTCATAATGTTCTTTAAAGTTCTTCTTATATTAGAAAATTTCCTTGGCCACCAAGAACCCCATAAATTCAAAATTGAAAGTGTCAAAGTGGTCTACCTGCCCCACAAAACAACATCTTATCAAGGGGTCATAAAGACCTTTAAGGCTCATTACACGTGGTATTCTATGGAAAGCATTGCCAATGCTATTGAACAGATCCCCAGTAGAGGGAAAATCATGAGATTCTAGAAGGATTACACCATGAAAGATTCCATCATCGTTATATAAAGAGCCATCAATCTTGAAGCAATGAATTCTTGCTGGAGAAAACTGTGTACACAGATGTTGTGTGTGACTTCACAGGATTTATGATGGAGCCAATTAAGGAAATCATCAAAGAGGTTGTAGATATAGCAAAAAAAAAAAAAAAAAAAAAAAAGAGAGAGAGAGGGAATGTACTCAAGATCTGGATCTTGGAGAAATTCAACATCTGATAGATATTACACCAGAATTAACAGAAAACAACTTTATAATGATGAGTGCATCTGATCCAGTGACAGATGAGGAAGATGACGCAAAATAAGCAATGCTGGAAAACAAACTGACATTAGACAATCTAGCAGAGAGGTTCCATGAATTCAAAACTACTTTCTGGGCTCTTCTATGAAGCAAGCACTGAAACTAAAGCAATCAGTGGAGAAAGGATTGATACCACATACAAACACTTTTAGAGAAAAGGCAAAATAATTAGAAAATGCATTTTTTGTAAAGTACACTGAGTGTCTCCACCTCTTCTGCCTCTGCTACCCTTGAAACAACAACCAGCCCCTTCTCTTCCTCCTCCTCAGCCTAGTCAATGTGAAGATAAAGAGGATGAAGACCTTTATAATGATCTACTTCCACTTAATAAAAAAGAAATATATATTTTTTTCCATATAACTATCTTAATAACATTTTTCTTTATTGTAAGAATATGGTATATAATACCTATGACACGCAAATATGGGTTAATCAACTCTATGTTATTGGTAAGACTTCTGGTCAACAAGAAGCTATTAGTAGTTAAATTTTAGGGAAGTCAAAAGTTATATGCCAATTTTTGACTATGTGGGGATCTGTGCCCCTAATCCCTGAATTGTTCAGTGGTAAAACGTATTATTCTACTCTCTCTCTTTAGGAATTTGACTAGTCTTGGTAACAGGTATAAATGGATTTATACTATTTGTCCTTTTGTGTCTGGCTTATTTTATTTAGGATCACATTTTCAATGGTCATACATGTTGCAGTATGTAGAATGTAGCATTTTTAAGACTAGATAATATCCCATTATATGTATATACCACATTTCGTTTATCCATTCATCTATCAAAGAGTGTTACGAACTGAATATTTGTGTCTGTTGAAATCCTAACCCCAAGGTGATAAAATTAGGAAGTAGGGCCTTTGGGAGGTTAATTAGTCCTCATGAATGGGATGCCCTTATAAAACACACCTCAGAGAGTTCTCTAGCCCTCTTTCCACCAGGTGAGTATACTACGAGAAGTTGGCAGTCTACAGCCTGGAAGATAATCTTTCCTAGACTTCCACCAGGCTGGCACCCTCACCTTAGACTTCCAGCCTCCAAAACTGTGAAAGTAAACTTCTGCTCTTTATAAGTAACCCAGCCTATGACACTTTTTTACAGCAGCCTGAATTAAGTAAGACAAAGAAACAGAGGGTTTCCCTGACTACTTCACCACCCAAACATATAGCACCCAGTTTGTCTATTGCTATACTTATGTGATTACTACATGGTTACTTTGTTTATTTATGGTTTTATTCTGTATCTGTATCTATTTCATTCAACATGATAGGGTTAACACAAACAGCTCCTGACACATTTTCTGAGCCTGAGTGATAGAATTACAAGGGCTCGCTATGTGGGGCACTCATATATTACTGTCCAATTGATAATGCAATCAATTGTACACATCATATTTAGCCATTTTCTGCTTACTGGGTTTACTGTCCAATTATTTATCACCCTACTCTATCCCATACACACAGCTAGACCTCCAGTAGGAAGTCCAGTGCTCTAAGGGTGGATAACACATCTCATTTTATCACACATATAGCAAAGGTTAGCACCTTCCCAGGAACATCTGGAAAAATGCTAGGAAATATGCAGCAAGGTACAATAGGAGGTAATAGTGATAATTCAGGCCACTGTTGGGCAAGCACTTAGAGGTTTTTATCTTTGTCTTATCTGATTCTACTTTCCATCCCCATGCCCAGAAATAAAAATCAATGTGGAATTGTTTTACTGCTTGAAAATTGCTTTCTGGTAAGTACTGATACTCAATGTAAACAACACACTAAGAGCTTAACATTTATTACACCAGGAACAAAACTAATCTGCTTAACACATTGGCTCATATAATTATCACAGCAAGTCTACAAGATTGGTATTATTATCTTCATTTTACAAATGAGGAAAAGAGTTGAGAAGGGTTAATCAACTTGTCCGGGCTACAGAATGAGTAGGCAATATCCATGGATACAAGTGTCACTGTAACTTTGAAACAGCTCTTGCTCTTAACAACTTCCAAGAAGCCCAGAGAGTGGGTGACAAACCTAGCCTTTATTACATAAGATTAAGGATGATCTGCACAGGCCATTCTAGCTCAGAAATGCACTGTCTGGTTTCACACAGCTGAATCTCATTAGTGTACAGGTGAGCCATTTTGCTGGAAGAACAAAATAAAATGCAAACAACAAACAAGTGATATTTTAGAGAGGTTGTAAGCTATAAAATATGTTGTCATTATTATTATTACCATTGTAATCCTGTTTAGTTTTTGGTGCATACAGATTTGGGGGCAGAATACTAGACCCTAGGATGCAAAGGTAAACAGTAAGGTATTTGTTATCAAGGAGTTCATAATTTAACAATCAGAGACACAAGCAATTATTCTGATAGGGATTTGTATGAGCACTATGGGTGCACATTGATAGGGCTCCAAGCCTCATAGGGTAGAGCACTAGGAGAATGGAAATGGAATCTTAAACACAACTTGAAAAGCATTTCAAAAATTTTTAAATGCCTGAGTTTATAAAGTTTCTCTGACTCCTTTCTATCTTCAAGGTAACCTTCCTAGACCAGGCTCTCATTACTTGTAGTTGAAAATTGCAACACTTTCCTAATTGCCTAATTCATTTCCTTGGCTCTATATTCTTTCAATTTTGACCTACCCTACTAAGTATGGAAAGATTAAGTATCCTAAAATATCATTTCCTTTATTTAACTTCCCTGTGCAGAACACTATGATTGCTATGATTACCATCATTTATATCTGAAGTGGTTTAAAATTCTTTATCCTTGCATTGAGTGAACTTAAAACATTCATACATATCTACCTCCAAAAGCTCAATTTTCCTAAAGGCTTATATGCTACCTGGACATTATCCAAACTGGGTCACAGAATGTGCCTCCTGGGCATCACCTATGTTCACACTGGCCCCACGTCTCCATTGTCCTGTGTATACCAAAGGGCCTTGGTCAATCAAGTCCTAGTCTTCCTTGAAGTCTCTCTCTTTCTTTATCTCTGTTTCTCTCACCTCTGAGAGCATTTAGTGTGCAGATGGCTTGCTGAATACTTAACAAGTCATCATATGAGAAGTAATGGTGTGTGGTGGGTATGGACACAGGCTTTAAGTCTGGAGGACACAGAATTAGGGCCTGAATAAGATGCTATAAATTATGATCTTGAACAAAGTAAATGGTATTTGCTAAGTCTCAAATTCTACATCTACAAAATGAAGATACGATGATGCTGCCTACATGGTTGTCGTGAGAATTCAATAAAATGATCTCTACAAGAATTCCTAGCACAGGGAATAGCACAAAACAACTTAAAACAGTAGATAAAAATTATGTATCTGTCCATGCTACAGTTATATACCTAACATAATATTTCCAAAATATCTAAAGAATACATAAGAATTTTAGGTAACAAATGTGTTAAATTTATTGACAAAAAATATCTATGATAACTATACTCACTAAGAAAAAAGCAAAACAAAAAATGTTCCTCTGATACATTATAACTAATAATCATCTCATGAGCCTCTCTGAGATTTCATGACCTTAAGAAAAGGTCCTTTGAACTGTATCCACTCTCCACCATAAATCCTGTTTTCTACTCTCTGATTATTGTAGTTGAATATTATATAATCCTAAAGAAGAATCAGATGAATCCATATGAATAGATAGGAATAGGTACACATAAAATTCTGGTAAGTGAAAATGCACATGGATATACGCATCTATATATTATGCTTGCACATGTATACATATTTTCCATATGTTTAGGTAAGAAATTATTAAAAATAGTTACTTCCTGGGAATGAACTTTGTAGGCAAAGGCTTAAGTAGAAAACTCTACTTCTGAATAAAGTTTTCTATGATTATAAGACTTAGTAAATATGAAAATTTAGAAGCAAAGTTTGGTTAAAAGGATTTTTTTGTGTGTAACGTGCTATCTCACAAAATTTTAAAAGACTGCCTGAAACAATGCTTGCTAAATGGATTTGGGGGCTGTAATGGTGCTGATTAAATAAACATGAGTTCTGTAATTCTTTAGCAGTAACACTGGACTACTAATCCAGTAAACACTGTGTTAAGATTCTCCACACTGACTCTTACATGTTACTCATTTGTGTTTAACTTAACATGTCATTCTGACTTGATAAATACTGCAAATTAAAATTTGAGATGGGTCAACCTTGTCATGATAAGATGTTTGAGAATGAGAAAAACTGTTTTATAAAACCGATTTACATGGTTACATGTTTATTCACTTTAAAAATATTCTACCAAATTAATGTAGATTATGTATACTTTACTATCTGGTATAGATGCCACGTAACTCACTTCTCTGAATTTCCTAAAACTTAAAGATAGGAGAATTACCAGTTATCAGATCAATTATAACAGTCACAAGATTGATTTACGAAAAGTAAAAATGTTTTTTCTAGTCCCAGTCCTAGATACTATTTTCCCCATGAGTTTTCTATGACCCTGAGGCTAGATATTAAATTTAACGTCATAATAACATACCAAAGAAGCAGCAGTCTAGAAAAGGAGTAATCACTTAGAATAGTGAAAATTAATCATAAATATCAAATTGGAAAATAAATGACTGTTTCTTCTTTTTCTGCTTCCTGATGCTTCTTCCTTCCCATCCCTCAAAAACTATATTCCTAATGTTTGGAAATGATCTGCCTATTCCAATCTCTCTTCACTTAGAGAACTCATCTTCTCCTGAGGGTACTACTACAAACGGAACCTCTCTGATTCTAACAAGTGCCTAAGATATTGCTATTTTTCCATATATGAAGGCTGCTAATAACAACAAAAGCAACAACAATGTCTCCGAGAGCTAAACGTGACGACTTCTCCGTGTATAGCTCAAGTTGAACTCTCTCCAGAACTCCAGAAATATATCTCACGTTTTTCAGCATTTACCTCTACACATCTCCATGGGCCCCTCACATTCATCAAGCTTAAAACTGAACCTTTTATCACTTCTCATCTGGCTCCCAATGCAAGGAAAACATAGCCCAGTCTTCTGTTGTTTATACAGGTAAATGACATCATCTAATCAATCAAACTCCAAATCTGAAATTATCTAAAACACATTTCTTTTTCTTATCTTTCTCAACTAATCAACCAGTCTACACACCCAACTGTCTGTGCACAGTGAATACAACTAAGACCCATCTCTCTCTCACTATCCTCTGGCTTAGCTTAGTACCACAATTTTTTAATGTTTTTCCAGTTTTTTTTTTCATTATATTTAATGGACAAAAATTGCATCTATTCATGGTGTTTAATGTGATGTTTTGACTTAACTATATACATGGAATGACTAGTCAATGTAACTAATATGTGCATTATCTCACATATTTTGTGATGAAAGTGCTTAAAATTTACTGATTTTCAATTATAAATTGCCAGCTTATTACTATAGTCACATCTCTTGAAATTATTCCTCTTGTGTAACTGAAATGTTGTGTCCTTTGACAAGGACATTTAATCTTTTTTAAACTGAAAAATGGTAGTGACGTCCTAACATGTCCCCCATCTCTAGTCCTGAGTCAGCTCCCTGTTTATGGCCAGTGTGATAATCTTCATAGAGCCTTCCAAACACTTGAAGAAGAGAATAGAATAAGTGAGCCTCCTTCAGTGAAGTAACTATCATTCTAAACTTTAAATCTGAAAAGGTACCCTCAGATAATAAATTAGTGACAAACTTCATTACTGAATAGATAGAAAATTTAAATTAAGAAGTAGCAACTGAATCTAAGAACATTTTTTTAAAGTGCTATTTGATTTATTTTTCATTTGCTCTTCTAAGATCAGTTTGTCCTCCTCAGCTCTACAGAGGCTAGAGAGATTGACCTCTAGGGACTGTACTGCCCAGGATTCCTTGCTATTTGACTTCCAGTTGTATTGAGACAATAGGAAGCTCTGACCATAGAGAAAAGAAGACAAGAGAAAGAACAGGTTGAGATATTCATGCCCCTCCCTAACCTTACTGCCATTCTCTATGGTGTCACGTTTCTCAGGCAGTTAATTGCCTTTCCATGATGTCAGATCTCACCAGGCTCTGAAACTAAGCGACCTCCCTTTCCCCTCCTACTTGTAAGAATAGTGATGACTTCCTGCTGTTCTCAGTGCAGTTCACCATCTCCTGTAAATTTTCTTAACTGCCCCTAATTCTCAGGAAATAGTTCCACACTGAAATTTTTTTGACTAAACACTTTAGAGGGTGCAATCTTTTTCCTGCTAGGATTCTGACTGATGTGTATTGGCCAATACACATGCCAATTTGAGTGTATTCCATGAACCAAAAAAGCAGCAGTATAGGGTCATCCTTACATATCATCTTGATAGCCTTTAGAAAAACCATCAGATAATGATCATGCATGCTCAAAAGTATTTGGTATGAGTTTCATACATTTATGTCACTTAAAATTCATTTTCACATAGGAAGAATTACATATTTTATCATAAAAGAAAATTTTAAACTAGAGCAGTATTCTTTAAACTGTGGTCCATTGACTGGTATGTCTCTGAGGTCTGAGATAAGCAGAAAATAAGACTAAGTTTTTATAAACTGTTCTAGCAATCTCACATTATGTCCTATTTTTACTGTGTTCTACAAAAGCCTTGATCCACTATAACCTTTAAACATCATAAACATTAAAAGTTAGTTCTTCATCACAGTTTCTTTAAAAAATTAAAATATTCATAAACTTATAAAAAATTGTTTCAATAACAAAGTTTTAATTTTTCTGAACCATTGAAAGTAAACTCTCAATGACAGGATGCTTCATTACACTGGATATTGTATTTTGTGTAAACATGAACATTTTCTTACACAGCTAAATATAACTATCCATGTCAGGAAATTAACATCAATACATTATAATTTAATCATCAGATCCCACTTAAAGTTATACAGTTTTCTCAAAAATATTTTTAATAGCAAAATAATCCATTTCAAAATCATGAGTTGCTTGTCGATGCTATGCTAATTTTCTTTATCTGGAATAGTGCCTCAGTCTTTCTTTGACTTTCATAATCTTCACACTTCAGAATACTACAAGCCAGTTATTTTGGATAATGTCTATCAAGTTTGGTTTGCTGATGTTGTCTCATAATTAAATTTTGCTAAATATATTTTTAAGAAATATCTCAATGTGATGCTGGGTGCATTTATCAGGCAGCATATGATTTCAGTTTGTCCCATTAAGTATGTTTACTTTGATCACTTGCTTAAGGTAGTGTCTGCAAGTTTCTCCACAGTGAAATTACACTTTCCCACTTTGTCAATAATAACAATTTTATTGGATGTATACTTTGAATTATATACATATTTGATTCTCCAGAAACTTCAGATTATTTACTTCTATATCTATGTGGACTCATGGCTTGCTATTTTATTAAATGGATTACAATATGTAACTATCATAATGTATTTTGATGCTTATCTGTCTCTGACTCAAGCAATTGAAGACCCTTCAAGCTAGTATGATTGTCCTTTCAAAATGTTCCTCTAATTCTTCAAGCATTTACTGGCATTCTGACAAAACAAGGCGTTCCAGGATCATCTTGTACTTTGCCCTGAAATCAGTCATTTCTCTAAGAAGCCAGTTGCTTTTAGTAGATAATGGTATTTAGAAGCAAAGATCAAGGCAAAAAACATATTCATTGTTATGTGGTTGTCACTAATACCAGTTCTCTCAATGTATAAAGCTAGGGAATATATGCATGTATACATACATAGGTTTCTGGCTGCCTGTATGCACACATACTCACATATCCATGTGCCCATTTATATTTATTACTATGGTAATAAATACTCACACACTTTCATATATTTAAATCTATATTCATTCCCACATTTATATGTATACATTTAAAACCATGAGTTACCATGAATACCTGTAATATTAATCCACTACAGAGTTCAATACAGTTTTCTCCCTCTCTGCATTTCTTACACCCTTCTCTGGAACTGGGCTTCATCATCTTTAACCTACTCAGTTATGATCAATCCTTCTCTACATAACCAATCTCTTATCTCTGCCAGCACCAGTTCCCCTGTCCCTGCATGTCATAGATAGTTGAAGTTCTAATCTGGAGAACATTTTCTTTAAAATCAGAAAAAAAAATGATCCTTACTATTTCCACTTAATACAAATTTAAAAATAAAATATGAAAATATGAGTGAGAAAAATAGAAATATAAAATACTTGAAAATTACATAATTTAGGAGAAAATTGAAATAAATCACATGGCTGAGCCAGTAAGTTAGATGCTTGGAGACATATCTTTCAAATCACAAGTAATACATATGTCTATGAGAACTTGTTTCTCAAGTTTCATCCCATACAACCCTGCACCTTGGTTATTTAGTATGCATGACAAAGCACTGAGAGAAGATAAAAGATGGATTATACCATTTACTTTTACTGTTTTGTATCATTTGATTTCTCTAGACCACTATATTAGGCAAAAGATCTTCTGACCTTCTACTCTATTATCTGCCTATTTTCAGTAAGCAAAACAACCTCTAAGAAAAAAAACTTGGAAAGGGGTATTACGTATATCCATCCTTTTGCAACTGAGAAATGAATTATCAATATCTGAAACACAATACATCCATTTCTTAAAGTCTAGTAAAGGAAAAATATGAACTTTTCATTAAAATATGCATCATTCTAATGATATACAGGAAGCTAAGCAAATCTCAATGACCTAAATTAGGAGCAATTTAAATCTATAGTAAGAATGCAGGGGAAACGAAGGGATTTCAATTAAAGGGCACAAACTTTCAACTGTATGATGAATAAGTTCTTGAGATCTAATATACAGCATGGTGACTTTAGTTAATAATGCATTGTATACTTGAAATTTTCTAAAAGAGTAAATCTGAACATTTCTTACCACACAAGAAAAATTACTAACTATGCCAGGTGATGGATATGCTAACTAACTTTATAGTGGTAATTGTTTCACAATGTATATGTTTATAAAAACATCATGTTGCATACCTTAAATACATTTTTGATTTATCAATTATAACTCAATAAATCTGGAAAAATGAAAGATTGGCATCAATTTGAAAATATTCACTTAATACAGGCAATATGAATGATGCCTTAATGTCAAGAATCTTTCCAGAATATTGACAAAATGCCCTAGTGATTATACACATGCTCAAGAGAAGCACTGTATATTAGTCAAACTTCATAATACGGTATCAAAATAAAATATAAACTACAGAAAAAGACCCAATAATAGTTCATGACTTCATCATCTTTAACCTATTTAGTTATGATCAATCCTCTTCTACATAACCAATCTCTTATCTCTGCCAGCAGAGAAATTCTTAAGAATTGGCTAAGTTTTAAAATGTAGCCAATCATTGTCAGATCACTCATTAAATCAAAACACTAAGTATTAATGGAATGTCAACCATATACAAGGATCTCTGGGATTAAAGCAGACCATAGAAGACATAACTATCTTGGGCCTCACACAGGTTCCATTCTGGTGAGGTAAAAAAGGTAATAAATAATGAATACATATGATGATTAAAAA
Source organism: Sapajus apella (assembly GCF_009761245.1). Classification (NCBI taxonomy): domain Eukaryota; kingdom Metazoa; phylum Chordata; class Mammalia; order Primates; family Cebidae; genus Sapajus; species Sapajus apella. The sequence goes on along the minus strand of NW_022436943.1, from coordinate 12,223,245 downwards.
AGGTATATAGACTATGACAGGAGATAAGAGCCACAGGGGGAAACAAAAAAAGCAGGAAAGAAGGGAGGATCAGGAAGGGCAAATTAGCAACAATATAGCCAAGCACGACCTCACAAAGAAGGTGACATTTTGAATAAACACTGGAGGAAGGAGCATTGCACATCAGGCAAATCTCATGATGTGATAATGAATTAACATCCTAATTACTGATGTTAATTATGAACCTCCCAGGCAGAGGCAATAGTAGTCATAAAGGCGAGACAAGAGTATGTCTGTGGAATGGAGAAAGAAAGAAGAAAGAGGAGATGAAGTCAAAAAAGTTCCAGAGAGTCAAGAAATGTTAGACCATGCAGGTTGCTTTAAGCACTTTGGCTTTTTTAGTTGTTGCCGGATGAGATCATGTCCACTGGAGAATGCATGCTTTATTCTTCTATAAGAACTTTATTTGAGAGGTAGCCTACTGGGGTCAGTGTCTCATTCATTTTGGGGATTAATACAGCCCTATGGTACTCTTAAAAACAGAGACCTTCTCAGCTATGGGACCAATAGCCATTTAAAAGTATTGTGTACAATGACAATATGCACTGAATTAAAATAAAACTTCAAAACATTCAAGAGTTATTTATAAATATTTCAATATCTAGTTCTGATCAGTATGCATATTTGAGTGCAGACATTGTAGCTTCAAATGCAGAGCTTTGCATTCCAAGCTGTATACTAGCATCCTTGATACCATTTTCTTGTGTTGAATTCAAAGAGCTTTGAATTTTGAGTTGAATTTTTCAGCAGATACATTCATCCTTTGAAAGGAGTCAAAACAGTCTTTTCATTGTTAAAATTTCTTCTTATGAGAAATTTCAAAGACAAAAGTAGAGATAATGGTAAATGAATGTAATATATTTACACCACCTCTAATAATTATCAATACATTCACAATCTTGTTTTATCTATACCCCTTACTCACTCTTCCATCCAGTTTACTGTGAAGCAAATCTAAGATATCATAAGCATTATAATAGTTCACTAATGATTTAGTTCAGTACCAGCTTTTAATATATACAAATTCTTAAAAATAACCACAATATCATTATCACACCTAAAGAATTCACCATAATTTCTTAATTTCTTCATTATCTAGGCAATTTCCATATTCCCTCAATTATTTTATAATTTATTTTTATAGCTTGCTTTTACTAGAATACAAATAAATTCTGTGTGGTGTTATTATTTTTAAGTTTTGTATTTTAGTTTAAAAGATCCCCAAACTCATCTTTCCTTTTTTCTTCCATTTTTGTTGTTGTTGTTGAAGGGACCAGACTGTTCTACAAAAATCCTTTTGTCTGTAAGTATAGATTCTGCTGATTACATTCCCACAGTATCACTGACCATGTTCCTGAGCTCCCTCTGTGTTCCGTAAATTGGTAGATCTGGAAAACTGTTCACATTCAGATTGTATGTGTGGATGACTTATTTTTTAGTCTGAACATAGGTAGTGTCATGCATCATCATTATGTATCTCATCAGCCATTGATAATCATTGCCTAGGTACATTTATTCATTAGGAGTTGCAAGGTCCTTATTTCTTGGAAACATAATTATCTGTGAGGATGAAAGAAAAGTGTTATCAACAAAAGAAAGAAAATTCACTTCAGTGAAGTCAATGTGAGGTGGATGCTACAGCCAAATTGTCTTTCAGTTCTCTGTTCTATCCAAACTATTGTCCAGTGACTTACAATATCCATTTTTATATATGTCCAAAAGGGATGTTTTAAGATTTTTGGACAAACTTAGAAGATTGAGTATATGCATTTCTGTTGCTCCCTCCTGAAACTCAATTAAATGAGAAAATAAATAAATCCACTAGGGATTGTCTAAAAATCATAGAAGGAGCAGTTAGATTTGCAAGATTGCAGTCTGGGTGAGCTGTGTGCCCAGGTGACTATCATTTAATCAGATGAGGCTTCGTTTCCAAGAAAACTTAACCAGAAAGCTTCAGGACTTAGGGATACCAGGCCTGGTAGAGCTGGGGGTTAAGGCACAGAGATCAGGCACCAAAATAGCTGGGAGGGGTGAGGAGTGAGTGACATTCTGCTCAATAAATGGCAATATGCCCTGTCCTTTTCCTCACCTGCGTCCTAGGCAGCCACAGGTTTGTTTTCCTCAGGCACTAATACTTCCTCAAGAGACATGAAATGTCAAAAGCCAAAAGAAAACTCTTTGTAAACGATGAAATCTGAGAGTACAGATTACTACACAATGTATGCACAGTCAAGCCCTCCAATTAGCAAGGCTGGCCGTGACATTCAATAATCTTTTCAGTGTCTCAGTCTTACGTATGCAGCAAGGATCACCAGATAATTGAAGAAAACCTCCAAAATGAGAATCTGAGACAATAAAATAACATTTAAAAAGAACCACTAAAGAACCGGACAAAAATGTCAGAAAACAAAGAGAAATCCTTATAATTAATATCCCTAGACAGAACAGAATTCTAGCAAAAGAAAAATTTTTAAAAAACAATTAACTGTCCTGGAAGATTAAAAAATATAATGCCAAACTAAAATAAAATAATCAAATACAACCAGTAGACAGGATGAATTAACACAACATCCAAAAAACTTAGTACAGTGAAAACTCATGCAAAGTAACATTTTTTTAAAAATCAGAGAATCAGTTAAAGGCTTCTAACTCTTCATTAGCAAACCCAAGAAAGAAAGTGAAGAAAAAAGTAATGCTACTCATTTTTGACTTTCTCACCCTAGATTCACTGAGACCTATATGAAGTTAAAAGCCCATAATCACATACTGATTTCAAATAAATACAAATCAGATCATGAACTCTCTTTCATCAAGGCTTTGGAAGGTTTTTGGCATGATATATTACAAACATCTGTGTTTATATATACTTGTTCATTTTTTTCATTTTAGAAGAAAATCATCCTCCTGCTTTTTCAATATCTCCATTAAAATGTTTGATATATTAATATCAAAGTAGCATTTTATTATTATGATAGAGTAATTATAAAACCAGGAAGGTGTCTCTCACTCCCACCTAAACAGATCTTTCCATGTCTGCCCACTCTATGCAGTACTTGGTATTGTAGAGAAAACAAACGTATAGATGACATGGAATTTCTTTTTAAGGAGTGTGCAATCAGGACTTAAAACATACTATAAATAGCAACCTGCATGAGAAGAAGAGATTAATTTCATCATTCTGAGTTATTTAGAAAATATTTTACCAGGCAGAAGAAATTCGGTATGGACCTGAAAAGTGAGAGATTTTGATAGCTAAAAATAGTGAGAATTACCTCTGGGAATATGTTGAAGGACAAGAGAGCCACAGATGCACATATTATGGAAGGAAAAGTCATGAGAAAAATTTATTGAGTGATTAGTGGAAAAGAAAGTTAAAAAAAGGGCTTTAGGTTGCATTGTGGGGGCCTCTGGGGGATTGTGAGGAAGGTACTTCTGTATTATGATCTGAATATTTAAAACAGTTTCAAAACTTTAAAACACCATTGTTGGTTCTATGTAACTCATGGTAGCTTTTACTAAGAATAAAACTGGTCTTTTGCTATCCTGGGTATCAACATTAGGCTATAAACAGAGTTCCAGTTTAATCTGTGATACCTCCTTTAAGAATTTAATACAAAATTCTGGATACCATATGATATGAATCAGATAACTGATTAATATACATAATCAGATAATAGGTACTTATACTATAAACAGATGGTTTTGGTAATTTTTTTCTCCATTAATAGTTACCTTTTCCCAGTATATTTATGTCTATTACTTGGAAAAGGGTTTTTCTTTAAACAGTTTATATAAAATGATCACCTATACCATTTGCACACAAAATGCTTAGAAGTGAATTTTGATGACTTTATCTCAAACTATTATTTAACTACTTATTTTTACTCTTATTTTTAGACAAACCAGAATAAAATGATCATGCAAGACTATTAGAAACAAAAAGATAAAAATTCAACCAAGTAACCTATGCTTGAACTGAAGAGTTTAGCACATCATTTCTCAAATTGTAAACTCTACTTTTATGACAAGTTTAATGGGAGATATGTGAAAAAAAAAAAAAAAAGAATTTCATAGTCAAATATAGGTGGTAAGTGCTGAGTTAAAGCTAAACAGGTTTCTTTGTGAGAACCTCAGAGAGCTAATGTGAGCTGAAAAATTAATGATAGGATTAAAGTAGACAGTATTTTCCAGCCTTCTTTGACCACACAACCTTTAATTTATGTGTTTTTTCCAGAATACCCATTAACATCTCTGAACACAATTTGAGGGTTTCTGGCCTAGAGGATTAGATTAACCTCTGATCTTTTTTGCTGTTTCCTGAGTGAGGTGTTAAATAAATCCTAACACTTCAAATCATTTATGAACAAGCACCACCTGTTTAAATATTTGAAACACTTTCATTTTACATTGAGGCATAAAAGATCCCTTTCAAATAAAAAACAAATTCTGAAACTATGTAGTTTACAATTTCACTAGCTTTAATGTGAAATGGCCATAAGATATTTTATGTTGTTTCAAATAGGTAAAAAGGCACTAAAACAGAATAGCTCACATTAATATTATTTAGTTCAAATTAAAACTTAACACTTCACATGAAATGTTTCCATGACACATTAAAAATGCATACAGATTGTGCTTATCCATGTTCTGCTCTTAAAATTCATACCATGTGTCAGTTTATCCAAACTAACCTGAATTCATTACCATATTTATTAGGACATGATGGTTATTTATTATCTTTAAAGATACTTCTTTATAATTACGGAAAATATTATTGATTTAAATAATTGTAACAATCTTTATCCAAAAACAATGAAATACATGAATACACAGAAATATTCATTGAATAAAAAAAATGGGAAAATTAATCCCACCTATTCAGCCATATCTATAATAATCATTTCAATGTATTCACTTTGAATGTTTTCATCTTTGAATATTCATTGACCCATGCACACACCTATAAAAACAGAAACACACACAGAAGTGCTTAACTATTATCAATATATATAAATATTTGACAGTCTTGATGGTGCCAAATTGCTTTCTAGAAAAGGTATACTATTTTCACTTCTCTCATAAGCCATGAGGTTGCTAATTTTCCCCACACTTTTGACACCACTCTGAATTACGAGTGTTCTGTCTGTTTCATACTTGATAATGTATCTTACTCTTTCCATTTCTATTTCTTAGATTATTAGGAAAATTGACCTGTGTATGTGTGAATGTAGAAATAGTACATTCATCCCCTTCATCCATTTTTTCTACTGGTATGTCCCCCATTTTTCTATGTAGTTATTTTACAAACATTTTGAAAAAATTTTCATATACACTAAAAATATTTTCCCAGTTAGATATTTTCCTTTCAATCGTGCTCATGGCAACTAACAAACAGACTCTCATGTGTATACACACACACACACACACACACACACACACACACACACACACAGACATACAAATATATAGATCAGGTGTATTAACCCCCTTTTCCCATTTTTTTCAAAAGATTCAAACCTATTTTTTTATTTTTTTCATGTGAAAGTGAGAATTACTTTGTTAAATCTGTGTTCTCCTTTCTATTCTTCCTTCTAGATTTTGACTGTAAGTATAATGAATAGATTTATTAATTTTGGTGAAACTATTATCATAAAACAGCCATCACTTATAAAAACTGACTATACACCAGGCTACATTCTAAATGCTTTATAACCCTATGGGGTAAGTATGACTACTAATTTAACAATGCGAATGAAGGTATTTAAGGACATTTATTACTTCCCAACAAATAAGTCTTGGACACAGGATATCAGCTCATACCTTTTAATTGTAGAAGACTCATTTTCAAGTTCTGTGGTATTTAACATGGTTGTTCAGTCAAGAAGCATGTTTTAGTTTTTAAAAATCGTGTATTAAGTTCAGTCAAATTTTCTAGTTGTTTGTACATAAATCATGATTGAAAATTCTTAACTCTTTCTATTAGGAATTTATTTTTCTCATAGATTATGGGGCTTCTACAGGCTCCTTCTCACTGCCCAAAAGCCAGCTCTTGTGTCCTTCCCTCTTGGTAATGCATGTCTGAGAGAGCCGTCCAGGATCTTTTCTACCCTATTTCGGTTGTAGGAGGGCTCCCATTCTGGTCAGCACTGCCATTCTGGTCCCTTGTAAAACATTTGGGAGGACTTTGTTTCCTATTAAATGTTAATGGAAGAGTATTCAAAGTGCCTACAAGTATTTATTTATTTATTTTCTCAGAAACAGTTTGATGAAAACAGTTAAGAACATGAAAACTATAATTGGAAATTCCATATCTAGTTCACTCCGGATACTGTTTCTTCTTCTTACTTACAAATAAACAAAAGTGACCTAGAGATAATGAACAAATCAGGCAACTATATTTTGTAAGTAATATAACTTCTTATGTAATAGCTGGACAAAGAAATTAAAATACATAATAATGATGTGTAGTTTGTGAGATCACACTGTGTCTCACAAAGGCAGCTAAGTCTGCTTTCAGATAGTAGGTTAAATCTTGAGGGGAAAAGAAAATAACTTAAATTCTTACAATATGCATATAGCAAAATTAATTTTAGGAGATTAAACATATCAAATTTAAAACATCAAGTTACATTTTTATATAGTAATGCTGAATGTTCATTACATAGTTCACAAAAGACATTCAGTGATTAAAAGAGACGAAAAATTATCAAAGAAATAGTTTAGATTTTATAATGTCATATTTAAAACCCTCAAATCTAAAAAATATAGACTATTACAAATATAAGGTATTTCAGGAAGCCAATATAATCCTGTCATCAACACCTAACAAAGATGTATCTATCTTGGTTGGGTATACGTCTTGCTTGATTCTTCAGACTTCCTCTCGCCCAGGGTCAGGCAATGGTAATCCTCCCCACATTATGAATCAGCATCTGAAATGACCAGCTCCTTTTTCAGGCAAGGGACCACTCTAGTATCCTTTTTCAGGGCTCTCTGTTTGTTCTTTCTAACGTACAAAGTTTGTTATATTTTCCACTCTTGATCAAAGGGCTTCTGTGACACTACGATATCTATAAAGTAAAATTTAATTTCTGCTCCCTGGCCTACACTTTGCTCCATAAGCAGACTGTTCAAACCTGAAGTACAACAATCACTCTGTCTCATTGACTTTTAAAGATCCCATTCCCTAAAAAATGCAGGAACTTAAAAAACAATTGTCATAATTTAAAAAATGTATTTAATAGACAAAAGGTTAATAGCATTAATAGCAAATGGAATGCTACAAAACCACAATTTAGGAACTGGCAATGACTATGTACAGAAAATTCCTAGAAGAAATACAAATGACTAATGAACATGAAAATATTCAAACATGGCTAATCAAAGAAATGCAAATTAAAACAAAATACTGTTTTCCCCTATAAACTTAGCAATGATTAAAACATTACAATCCTCAATGCTAAAAAGGGAGCACTGAATCAAGCATTCTCATATGCTGCTAATGGTATAAATTGGCAAACCATTCTGGAAATGATTTTGGCATGATGTTTCAAGAGTTTTAATTTATGTTCATACCCTTAGATGCACTTCTAGGAGATTATTATAAGAAAATAATAAGAGAACTGAAACATACATTTCTACAAATATTTCATGAAAAATTATTTTTAATAGACATCAAAATAATTAACTGCAAAACAATTAAAATGATTAAACACTGATACTTTTTAAATAGACTATTACATGGCCATCAAAGTGATTTTCTTTTTCTTTGAGACAGAGTCTCACTCCGTCACCAGGCGCCAGGCTGGAGCACAGTGGCATGACCTCGGCTCACTGCAACCTCCACCTCCCAGGTTCAAGCAATTCTCCTGCCTCAGCCTCCCCAGTAGCTGGGACTACAGGTGTGCGTCACCATGTCCAAGTTTTTTTTTTTTTTTTTGCATTTTTAGTAGAGACAGGGTTTCATCATGTTGGCCAGGATGGTCGCAATCTCTTGGCCTCGTGATCTGCCCACCTTGGCCTCCCAAAGTGCTGGGATTACGGGCGTGAGCCACTGCGCCTGGCCCATCAAAGTGATTTTTATAAACTCTAATGACAAGGTAAAATTCTTATGTGAAATGTTAATAGGAAAAATATATATGGTACCAATGACAATAAAAATGTTTGTCAAATATAAGACTTAAAGTACATTTATTATAATATAATGTATAGCTCTTTCCAAGTGATATATTAAATGCAATTTTTACTTACATGTTTATAAAATTAAACAGAATAACTTCATACATCTGAGAGTCTATCTTAAAACAAAATATATGGGTAAATTACTGATATACAAAGATGTTCTTTAGACCAATATTTATAATGCACCCCTTTGCTCATGAAAACAGCCTGAAATAAACTACATGTATCAGAAGGCAACTATTAAATAAAGTTTGGAACATTCTTACTAGGCTATTGTGAAGTCAATACAATTATACCTAAAAGCAACACTTTAATAGTATAAAAATATTTATTAAAATCACTATAGGTCAGGCATGATGGCTCATGCCTATAATCTTAGCAGTTTGGAAAGCCAAGATGGGATAAGCACTAGAGCCCAGGAGTTCAACACCAGCCTGGGTAACATTTTTGACCCTGCCTCTATGAAAAAAAAAAAAATTGGTGGTCATGGTGGTACACACCTGTAGTGCCAGCTACTCAGGAGGCTGAGGTAGGAGGATCATTTGAACTCAGGAGGTCATGATTGCAGTGAGCTACAAATTATATGGTTACAATGATGGACAAATGCAAAGAAGAAGGTAAATAATAGGATCACTAATATAGAAGTGATATGATAAAATTATCGTTACTTTCTTCTGATATTTTGTGAATATGTTGAGTATTCCAGAATATACCTGTATATATAACTCTTTTCATGTTATTATAACTATTTTCCTATTAAAACTATGAAAGAGTTTAACAATTCTGTGCGATGACCACATTCAATGACAACACATGTGCTAGGGTAAACTAAAGCATAAACTAAACAAAACAGAAGAAAAAGTAACAATAACAAGGGCTGAAGTTGAGGCAGCAATTAATAGCCTACCAAACAAAAAAAGCCCAGGTCCAGATGGGTTCAGAGCCGAATTCTACCAGTCATATAAAGAGAGGCTGGTACAACTCCTTCTGAAATCATTCCAAATAATCCAAAAAGAGGGAATCCTTCCCAAATCATTTTATGCAACCAACATCATCCTCATACCAAATCCCAGCAGAGATTCAATAAGAAAAGAAAACTTCAGGTCAATATCCATGATGGACATAGATGCAAAAATCTTCAATAAAATACTGGCAAACCAATTGCAACAGCACATGAAAAAGCTTATCCATCACAATCAAGTAGGCTTCATCCAGGGGATGCAAGGCTGGTTCAACACACACAGGTCTATAAATGTAATTCACCACATAAACAGAACCAAAGACAAAAACTGCATGATTATCTCAATAGATGCAGAGAAGGCCTTTGACAAAATTCAACAGCCCTTTATGCTAAAATCTCTCAATAAACTAGGTATTGACGGAACTTATATCAAAATAATAAAAGCTATTTACGACAAACCCACAGCCAATATCATATAGAATGGGCAAAACCTGGAAGCATTCCCTTTGAAATCTGGCACTAGACAAGAATGCCCTCTCTCACCACTCCTATTCAATATGGTATTGGAAGTTCTAGCCAGAGTAATCAGGCGAGAAAAAGAAATAAAGTGTATTCAATTAGGGAAGGAGGAAGTCAAATTGTCTCTATTTGCAGACAACATGATTGTATATTTAGAAGACTCCATCGTCTCAGCCCAAAATCTCCTGAAACTGATAGCAGCTTCAGCAAAGTCTCAGGAAACAAAATCAATGTGCAAAAGCCACAAGCATTCCTATACACCAATAACAGACTGAGAGCCAAATCAAGAACAAACTGCCATTCACAATTGCTACAAAGAGAATAAATAACCTAGGAATACAACTAACAAAGGATGTAAAGCAACTCTTCAAGAAGAACTACAAATCACTGCTCAACAAATTAAGAGAGGACACAAACAGATGGAGAAAAATTCCATGCTCGTGGTTAGGAAGAATCTGTACCATGAAAATGGCCATGCTGTCCAGAGTAATTTATAGATTCAATGCTATCCTCATCAAGCTACCAATGACCTTCTTCACAGAACTGGAAAAAAACACCTTAAACTTCATATGGAACCAAAAGAGCGCCCGCATAGCCAAGTCAATTCTAAGCAAAATGTTCAAAGCAAGAGGCATCATGCTACCTGACTTCAACCTATACTATAAGGCTATAGTAATCAAAACAGCATGGTACTGGTAACAAAACAGAGATATAGACCAATGGGACAGAACAGAGGCCTTGGAGGCAACATCACACATCTATAACCATCTGATCTTTTACAGACCTCACAAAAACAAGCAATGGGGAAAGGATTCCCTGTTTAATAAATGGTGTTGGGAAAACTGGCTAGCCATGTGCAGAAAGCGGAAACTGGACCCCTTCCTGACACCTTACACTAAAATTAATGCCAGATGGATTAAAGACTTAAACATAAGACCTAACACCATAAAAACCCTAGAAGAAAACCTAGGCAATACCATTCAGGACATAGGCATAGGCAAGGACTTCATGACTAAAACACCAAAAGCATTGGCAACAAAAGCGAAAATAGACAAATGGGATCTAATTAAACTTAAGAGCTTCTGCACAGCAAAAGAAACAATCATTAGAGTGAACTGGCAACCAATAGAATGGGAAAAAATTTTTGCAATCTAGCCATCTGAGAGAGGGCTTATATCCAGAATCTACAAAGAACTAAAACAGATTTACAAGAAAAAAGCAAACAAACCCATTCAAAAGTGGGTGAAGGATATGAATAGACACTTTTCAAAAGAAGACATTTATGAGGCCAACAAACATATGAAAAAATGCTCATCATCACTGGTCATTAGAGAAATGCAAATCAAAACCACATTGAGATACCATATCATGCCAATTAGAATGGCGATGATTAAAAAATCTGGAGACAACAGAGGTTGGAGAGGATGTGCAGAAATAGGAGCACTTTTACGCTGCTGGTGAGAGTGTAAACTAGTTCAACCATTGTGGAAGACAGTGTGGCAATTCCTCAAAGACCTAGAAATAGAAATTCCATTTGACCCAGCAATCTAATTACTGGGTATATATCCAAAGGATTATAAATCATTCTATTATAAGGACACACGCACAGGAATGTTCATTGCAGCACTGTTTCCCGTTGCAAAGACTTGGAATCAACCCAAATGCCCATCGATGATAGACTAGACAGGGATAATGTGGCACATATACACCATGAAATAGTACGCAGCCATAAAAAATGAGTTTGTGTCATTTGTAGGGACATGGATGAACCTGGAAACCATCATTCTCAGCAAACTGACACAAGAACAGAAAATCAAACACCGCATGTTCTGACTCATAGGTGGGTGTTGAATGATGAGAACACGTGGACACAGGGAGAGGAGCATCACATACTGAGGTCTGTGGTGGGGGACTAGGGGAGGGACAGCACGGGGTAGGGAGTTGGGGAGGGATATCATGGGGAGGGATATCATGGGGAGAAAGGCCAGATATAGGTGATGGGGATGAAGGCAGCAAACCACATTGCCATGTATATACCTATGCAACAATCCTGCATGTTCTTCACATGTACCCCAGAACCTAAAATGCAATTTTATACACGTGTTTGTGTGTGTGTGTGTGTGTGTGTGTGTGTATATTTAAGTAACAAATCCAAACAGGATATGCTCTTCAATCTCAACATGGCTACAGAACATGGTTTCAAAAAGTGAGAGAGAAGGTAGAAAAGACAGGTCATAATTAGATTACAGTGAAATCTTAGCCATAGTAAGACTATTAGGAGATAAGAAATAGTTTGTTTTGCTTAATTTGGTTTTTATGTGCAGAAGAACAACAGGGCTCAAGCAATATTTTAGTGACATTTATCTACCAAACGCATTAGATTTAAAAATTCAGAGGCACCCAGTCAGTGAAGGGGCCACAGCTATGACCTAATAACCTAGTGATTGATAGAAAAAAAAAAAAAGACAATTGTGATCATGTTATTGAGCACAATTTTGAAGTAGAATTGCTAAATTTCAAGATTAGTTAAAGTGAATAATAAGGGAGATGAAAATTCTACTGATGTGTACATCCAAGTCTAAATGACTGAGAGAGTAAGTAATGCTGTATTTCAAGAATATCGAGACATGGATGGAGAAAATGGAAAATGTAGAATATAGTTAGGAGATCCAATATATCTTATTTCTTCACCTCTGAGTCATTGTGTCTTTCCTCTTTGTATAATAAAACCTTGGCAAAATACAAATCCCTTCTCAATAGAAGTATTTAGAAATAAAATGTATGAACAAGCCAATAATATTACATAAAAGCTAAGTGTCACATACTATGGAAATGCCTATTTGTGGTGTCCATCATCATTTTGACATATCTCTAGGACAAGGGTTCTCTAACTTTATTGTGCTTTAGAATCAACAGAGACAGAGCGTTTTAAAAACACATATTGCCAGGCTACACCCCTAGGTTTCTCATTCACAAGATGCAGATTCTGCTGGTCTAGGGATGGGGACCATATGTGGGAACCAATGCCCTAGAGCCATATTACCCTGTGAACTGTAAAGATAAACAATTTTAAGTCACTGAGGGTAAACAAAATATAGTGAAAAACTAATATTTCAAAAGATAGCTCTGAAGCAGTCTACATAAAACATCTTTAGTGGGAAGGTAAAATGAAAATTTGAGCATGTGATATATTATTGTTTAGGCATCACCAACTCAAGTCCAGATAACTTAAATTGAGATTTTAAGCTAAGCTTAAATACTTACTGCTGGTCACTAGATAATTTTTTTTAGTAAAATATGAAAAGAGCAAAAGAAATATAACAAATAAGTCTTTCCTTACTATACATTGATTATTGATACATAACATGCCATTTTATAGGGCGTGGGATAGAAAGTCGACTACATATAAGCTATTTGAAGTTTGCATTTAAAAATAATAGCAATGATTAAAAGCAACATTAATATCTTCTAAGAAATGTGATATTTCTTAAAATTGGCATGCATTCTTATAAATGCTGGATAAACAAGCTACATGGTTTTTCTTATTCATGAATTTGAAACCTGTGTACCCATTATTCATGATCTCTCCGTGAGTCATATGAAGTTGCATATATTACAAAATCTTAGAACTCAGCCACCAAGTCACTGTAAGACACATAGTGAAAGACCTCTGACATTTACTACCTGTGCAGATATAGGAAGTCATATATCTTTTCTAGATCTTAGTATTCTTATTGGTAAAGTAGACATAAAGACTTCCACCTCAATATATTGCTGAAATGAATTGGACAATATATATGTCAGTGTCCAATATAAAAAAGAGCTTCAATAATCATTATTTAGATGTTTTGCTTGATATAGTTGTAATACTAATGATAAAATTTCCCTTTGGATCCTTCTTTGTACCTATGATGGATTTGAGAAAATAAAATGGAATCAATAAAGAGCAGAAAGAGTAAATAGATTCTGTAATGATTCCCTGAATTAAAAGGGGTTTCTCTAAATCAAAACTGAGTCATTCTAGGTATAACCCAATATAAACATAAAATTAGTAATTCTTTATTCAATAGATTTCTAGTGTGTGCTGCAATTTATTTGATCAGTTTTATCTTATATCTCCCAACTGAAAGTTGAATCCAGAATTAGTAGGCTTCTCTTACTCTAAATCCTTAGGCAGAAAGTTCAGTGTCAGAACTGAACTAAAGTGCTGACAAGGACACATCCACCCAGTCTAGAAATGAAAGTAAAGTCGCAGCAGAAAGCAGAGACTCAAGACACATGTCACATCTAAGCCATGAAGCTCTTTCTCTAATCAAAGTTCGTGAGTGCCACAAAAGGTCACTGGGAGACCACCTAGGTGACCAGCTAGTAAATATTAATGGTTTATAAGTCTTATTTATACAACCTATGTAACACCTGTGAAAATATTCCTGGTAGGCTCTCACCCCTCTATACCTAATATCAACTTCACGCAAATGATTGTAACTTTTTTATTTTAAAATACGTTTAAGTTGAAAAACAAGTTCTGTAATAAGATGTGACCATTTTTAAAAAAGTTTTTCTTTAAAATATTTCTAAATATGATAAACATATAGAGGTATTTCTAGGTTATAGTCTTGAAAATGTCATATTCTGATTCATTGTCCTATCTAAAATCCATCAAAACACTTGAGTTTCTAACATGATGGAGTGCTAATGATACTTTCTCCATCAAAATACTTTAAAATTCCGAGTTCATTTTCCTGTACAGACATCAAACCATGAAAAGAAGGAATGGAGTGGGGAAGCAACCAAGAGGTTATCATACATTTACTTCTAGATTCTTTCATCTATGAGTTCACATATGGGCAAGTAAAGAAGTGGTCCTCCTCATCAATTTAAACCTTGATGGATATTTAATGTCAATTTAAACTTCCAAAGTACCTTTCATCTCTGATTTCAAAGTGACTTTGTAAGAAATTCAGTTTTACATCTTTAATTGCATTGACTTAATACACTACATAGAAAATGCCATTCTACAGATGGGAAAACTGAAGCAATCTTCCAATGGGTCAGGGACCTAGAACAAAAGCACTATTTATATTCTGTAGAACCAGCAAATAGTTTGCAATTTTGGCAGAACTACACTTACTACATACTAAATAGATTAACTACATATTTTGAGAGTTCTCATTACTATATATAAGATCATTTCTGCCTTATGTCACATAGCCACTTAAAGAACAGGATTAGATAAGGCGATTCACATATGTTCTGTATGGTGAGACTCTTCATAGACAAGCAGAATCACAGTATGTCCTAGAGTTTCTAAATAATTTTAATCTTAAGAGAAGCACTCAAGTCCTTTAAATATCTGGTGTTAAATATATGATTACTTTTCAAATAATACTTCACCTGGGAACAAAGCCAATGCAAGTCAGCAACACCTATCCTGCACAGTGAAATGAATCAAATACTGTCAATATAAACAGCAAATGGACTTTCAATATAAGTTGACTTTTTTTTGAGTAATAGCTATATTTAGCATCTAGTTACAGCATTGTGGAATAGGCTTAACAAGAAGAGAGGCAAATCTTGCTTTTGGTGAGTTTAAAACCCCATCTTGAAAAACAGAATATTCACATATGTACTTCCTAAGGCCTGCATTGAATCACAGTGTAGTGAATGAGAAGCGTTAGACTCTGAAGTAAGGGGGATCAAGCTTTGAACCCTGGCTCTCCCACTTATTAGAATACCTGTGTGACTTTGAGCAACTTACTTGGTGTCTCTAAGCCACCGATTATTCATCTGTTACGTGGGGATAATAATCTACTTATTTTAAAATTTGCCATTAGAATTAAATCAGATAATATGTGAAAATTCTTAGCAGAGTATCTAGTACATAGCAAGTGTTTAACAAATGCCAGATATTATTCTAATGACACTCCGCTCCTTATTTTTTTAAAAAAGACTTTAAAGTTGCCTATCAGATAAATGATTTGCATCTAAGCCAGAAATTTGAGTTCTTTCACGTTACAGCCTAGCCTACTTTTCTAGATTTCTATGATACCACTCATATTGGCAATCCATGCTGAGGTCAAACCAGATAGCTTTCGCTTCTCAGAATTCTCACCTTATCCTTCCCTCCATAATGTCCTACCCAAAGGAGATACCTTGGTTTATCTCCTTTGATCAATCCCAAATGCCCTTCTCATCAATTTAGTTCCTTGATGGTCAGATCTAAGTGCTGCCTCTTGCGTGATGCAACTCTGATTCCACTAATCAGACACAAAGTCATCTTGTTTTAATTTCAAGAGCACATTCTTTCTGAACAGATGAACACCTTCCACTAAGGAAGCTGAGCTCTTAACTGTCTGGGACTGACCTTTTTTCTTCTTTCAAAGACCAGAGCTGCCTGCACAGTGTCTGCACAAAGCAAGATTGAAACCAATGCTAAACAGAGATGAATGAAACAGACAAGAAATTTTAAGAAACAACTTGTCCCTAATCTGAGAACTTCTCATTCAGCAAAGTTTGTTCACTTTTGAACAGATATTTAATGTATGGGATACAGAAGCACTGGCTTTCCAGTTTTATTCATTATTTTAAAGGCCCCCAAAGTTAGTGCTAAATCTAGTTATCTCACAGTGATAATTCTATTTTATAGCCAAATGTGAAAACTGACATATATTAGGTACAATTTCAAGGAGCTAAATCCAGTCTATTGAGAATAATATTATGCAATTAAAGATTTTTTTCAAAAAAAGAAGCTAGCAATGAATCATTAAATCAGTGTTTCATTAAGTGTATGCTTTAAACTTTCAGAAATAAGATTTATGAACATTTTTTAGAGATGGAAAAATCCTAAATCACTTATTCTTAAGAAAACAATATAAAGTGGAGTTGCATTCATATTACCTAACAGTACATACGTAACTTAGAATTTCATTTAATTAAATTTGTTTATTCATGTGAATTTGTCATTTTGCAACTGTAATTTCACGTAAAATAAAAGCTAGAACTTGGGTATGCCACAGAACTAAAATGTGGTATTGCTGTTTATTTTTAAAGAATTTAATAAAAGTTGAAGCATTTTGGCAAGAGTATGATATAATCCAAATCAAGTAAACACAATTATTTTTCTTACCCTCTCATTCCATAAAAAGATTTGGCCTTAGAATTCATGTACCCAACCTCTTTCTGCTTTAATGGCTCAGGGTGCCATGGGTCTCCCCAGATATTATTTTAAAATTAATGACTGCTTCTGATTTAATAATTTAACCAACTTTTCTCCCTTGACCCTTTGTTATGTGCAGCACATCTTTTGTTTCCTTCAAGAGACATTAGGGCAAATATAGCAAATTCAGAGTTAGGCTTTGACCTTTACTTAAACATGCTATTAGAGCTGGGACTCTTTTAACTACAGTGACTCCATAAAGACAACCTACTATAAAGCAGGGCAGTCAAAAAAGGTTACAGACTGATGGAAGAAAGATGTCAAGTGGCCTTTCAAAATCCCAAAGCATATACTGCCCTTTATTTCACTTATTCATTGTTTAAATGTCTTTCAGAAAATAATATAATAATAAGTTTACAACATTATCCAAGTTACAGCCTGTAAGTTTATTTTACTCAAACCATGGATCAGATGTTATTAAACTGTGACTCCAGAAAGGGCTTCAGGAGGTCCAATTCCCTTGAACTCTAGGAAAATTCTCTTTGTGTGTTTCTTTTTGTATTTAGCCTCTTCAGCTCCTTGAAGGATTCTGTATCACTCACAAAATTTTAAGAATCACTGACACAGAATAATAAGTGTTAACAGATTAATTTATGCCCAAATGACTTTTAACAAAAAAGTTTCATATATATTATTTTCAAACCTCATAATATTCAAGTCAGGGAACAAAAACCTAACTCCTAGCATGCAAACCTAAGTGTCTTTACTCAAAAAACTAGATGTCTTAGCAGGGATGCTATAGCAATAAAGTAAACCACCAACTTTCTAAGTCTTAAAAGTGATGATTTATTGGAAACACGAGTTTCATAAAGTGGAAATTTGTGCATGGAGATGGAAATTGGAGGTAGAAAGTCTATAAAGAGTTCATAAAGGAGAGAACACAAAACAGCACAGTGAGAACTGGTTGAGATTACATGTTCTAGAGTCCAAAATCTGAAGTGGAATCTAAATCTACCACTTACTAGTTAATCATGTGGCCTCAAAATCTGTGCCCCCTTAGGTTTCTGTGAGGTTCAAATGCAATGTGCTTAGCACATTGAGTGCCTACCAGGTGACTAGCTGAATAAACTATCAGCTGCTGATGACATTAGCTGCTGGTGGCAATAATTAGGATGGAAAAAGTTCCTGCCTAAAATAAACATTAAGTAGTTAAAAGCTAGGGCCAGGCAGAGTGACTCATTCCTGTATTCCTAGCACTTTGGAGGAAGAAAAGGGGCAGATTACTTGAGCCCAGGAGTGCAAGACCATCCTGGGCAATATGACGAAAACCTCATCTCTACAAAAAATTAGCGGGCGTGGTGGTGTGCACCTGTAGTCCTAGCTACTCTGGAGCTAGATGGGAGGGTCGTTAGATCCTGGGAAGTTGAGGCTGCAGTGAGCCGAGATTGCACCACTGCCCTCCAGTGTGGGTGAAAAGCAAGATTCTGAAAAAACAACAACAAACAAAAGACCAGCCCTACAATCAAAATTTTCCCTTTTTCTCACCTTTTGATGACTCATTATTCAGATCTGGGCTACTGCTGATCTCACCTGTTCAAACATTTACTCATCAGCTACCCCTTTCAAGATTTCTCATGCTATATAGTACTTAAGGGAAAATTAGTATTAGTGGTAATAAAAATAAAATATGTCCATATAGTACTTCACAATTCCTGTGATGCAGACAAGTCAAGCCAGGTTATAAATATCCCTATTTTTAAAGGTAAAAACATTTATCTCCACAACTGCCCAAAGTCTTTTATAAAATAATTTAAAATGACCATATAAGCATCTGACTGCTTAGTAATTAATAAGTCTCTTAAACTTCAGTTGTCACCCTTGTACTCATAAGACCATGCTCCACAACATTTCTTATAAAATGTCTGCCAAGAATATTAGAGGTAAAAGGGACCTGAAACTTTTTTTGTTCAACTACCTTATTTTATAGATGCAGAAATGAAGGGATGGGAATTATGCATTTTGCTCAAAGTCACACAGCTAGGCTAGTAACAGGGCTGATTCAAATTCACATGCATGAATTTAGTTTTTCAAAACTGCATCTTGGGTGTGGCACATACATGGAGCAAGGTATTTGTGAAAGAGGTTGAGGCTACTATTGGTGATTTATCGTGGTGTATGCATGTGCTTGTTCTCAAAAGACTGAATATGCATAACTAGGTAACCTAAATGGATGACTCTATTATGGCCAATCTTATGTCTTAGAAATGATTTGTATGCTTATTGCAACATTAGTCACTATAAGTACCATAGCACATGAAAGAGTATCCCTATCACTCTTTCAAAGAAAACTGAGTCATCAGTCAACCTAAAGTTGGCAGGATGAACTTCAAAGTAACATGCACTTCCTCCAGCCTCACAAAAAAATTACTTATAAAGTGTTGAATTATTTCAGGAAATATACCTATTATGTTTATGAAAGTTAGGTGAAATATGGTGAACCTGTCTGAGGTAGGTCATCTTGCCTGTCTCCTTACCATATCTGCACTAGGCAAACAATGATCTAGATCATCGGTATCATGTATAAGGGGAAAATATGCACATCAGAGATTCTGAACAAGACTTGGGCTTGGCCTGGTGCAGTGGCTCACACCTGTAATCCCAGCACTTCGGGAGGTCAAGGCAGGTGAATCATTTGAAGTCAGGAGTTTGAGACTAGCCTGGCCAACATGGTGAAAAACCATCTCTACTAAAAGTACAAAAATTAGCTGGGTGCAGCTGAGCTCTGTGGCTTGCATCTGTAATCCCAGCATTTTAGGATGCTGAGGTGGGTGGGTCATCTGAGGTCAGGAGTTCATGACTAGCATGGCCAACACAGTGAAACCCTGCTTCTACTAAAAATACAAAAATTAGATGGGCGTGGTGGTGGGCCTCTGGAATCCCAGCTATTAGGAGACAGGCAGGGGTAGAATTGCTTGAACCCAGGAAGTGAAGGTTGTAGTGAGCTGAGATTGAGCCACTGTACTCCAGCCTAGGCAACAATGCAAGACTCTGTCTCAACAAGAAGAAAGAAAAAAAAAAAAGACGTGGGCTCCTTCTTTCCTATCCTTCTGTCTTTTTTATACTGCATATGTGTATTATATCTGTAATAACTTTGAGGCATATGTAAAAGCTTATGATATTTAAGTCTATAATAGCCAATGAGAAAATATTGTGATAGAAAAAAATAGAAATTTTGGCTGGGTGCAGTGGCTTGCACCTGTAATCCCAGCACTTTGCGAGGGTGAGGCAAGTAGATCACTTGAGGTCAAGAGTTCAAGACCAGTCTGGCTAATATGGCAAAACTCTGCCTCTACTAAAAATACAAAAATATAAGCCTTGTATACTTCCCATGAGTCTAAGGAGAAAACATAAAATCCTCCTTCCTTGCAAGACCCATCATCTTGCCTCACCTCCTTTTCCATCTTCATCCCTCTCTACTCTTCCCTTGCTGCTCTCCTGCCACAGTACTTTCCTTTCCCTCTGTTCCCCAAATGTGATTACAGGCAGGTGTGGTGGCCTCATGCATGTAATCCCAGGTACTTGGGAGAGTGAGGCAGGAGGAACGCAGGAACCTGGGAAACAGAGGTTACAGGAAGTGGAGATTGCGCCACTGCACTCCAGTCTGGGAGACAGAGCCAGACATAGTCTTGGGGGAAAACAACAACAACAACAACAACAACAACAACAACAACAAAAGGAGATTTCAAAATCAATTAAAGCAATTTTTCACTTTTTAAAAACAGGTTAGTATAAAATATCTTCAAGTTTTAACTTGCCATCAAGTGAAATAAATATGAATCATGTTTACCTTATCTCATTGTAAAATCTATTTGAGGTACATTTCTAAAAATGCAAACCATTATCTTGGCATCTACTGTTAGTTCTCTGGAATTAGCTAAGTGTTATAATAAATTTTTTTAAAAAAGAAAGAAGATTCGTATAGAATTAAACTGAAAAACCTCATGGTTTCCACAGATGCAAACAAAACCTTTACATGACTACTAAGATGCTAAGAATTTCCTCTAAGTGTCTGTTGTTTTTCAAATGTAGTCCTTGTGATAAGGAGGATAAACCAGATAATGACATAGCATGAATCCTTTTGGAGCTATTTTAACTGTAATTACTTGTAGCATTCTGCAGCATGTTTTTTGTGTTTTTGTTTTTGCATTTAGCTGGAATAAAAGTCAAAAATTAACACTGGTTAGAAGAGATATAAGTCCTCCCTTCCCAAATCAAACATAAGAACTAATATGCTCTACTTTTATGCATTTCTTAAAACCTGAGTTAAAAATATTTTAGGATTTATTAAAAATCACTTATCTTACAAAGTTAACTTAGATGACCTACATATACACTCTTTAGCCTTTAATGCTGCAGCCCTTGAGGTCTGCCTTCAGAGGGCAGCATAAGGCCCACGCTGCCTTTTATACTCGGGGTGTTCACTTACTTAGTGTTGGGAAGAGCTGAAGAAAGGAGCCAACTTACACAATGCCCATTGTACAAGGCTGCATGAGGAGCACAGGAAATGAACGGAAGTGAACTCCATCTGTGTCGTGGGCACTTGAGGTCACGGGGTCACTAACCATCTGCAATGGTTAATTTTAAGTACCAATGTGCTAGGTCATGATACCCAGATATTTGGAGGAAAAAATTGAGAATGTAATATTTTAGTTGCAATCTGAAAGATAAGAATTACCCTAGAGAGTGTAGTGAAAAATGCCATCAGCAGAGAGGATAACAGGAGTGGTGGCCTTGAGCCAGAAGGAAATTCAGCACATTAATGGAACACAAGGAATGGAAAACAGTGTGGCAGAGGAGTAACAAGGACAGAGTAGAAAGGGATGAAGGTGGACAAGGAGGTGAGGCAAGATGCTGGGTCTTGCAAGGAAGAAGGATTTTATATTTTCTTCTTAAGCTGTTGGGAAGTATACAAGGCTTATATTTAAGAAGAGGAGAATAATTAGATTTTCTTTGTAAACTGATGACTTTTGTATGTGGATAATGGACTCAGAGGAGATAATGACCAAGTCTAGAGAACTGCTTATTAGGCTACAACAGTAATCTGCAAATTGTTCCAGTTCATCTGTTTTCCGAGCTTATTGGCATAAAGGTGACCAAAATATCCTCTAATTATTTGTTCTACTAGTAGCGTCTGAAATTACCTATTTCCAATTTATGCCTACTTTCTATCTTATAATTATTCATCTTTGCAGAGGCTTTTCTTTGTTAGCCTTTCCAGAATCAACTTGGCTTTGTCAACCCACAGTATTATATGTTAATTATATCATACTCTGATTTTCTACTTAATTAATTTATTATATAATCTTCATTGTGTCATCCTTTCTACATTCTTGGGTATATTAAGGCATTATTTTCTAACGTGGGTTTTGAACTAGTGAATCTTGAACTTTTATAACTTTTATTCTTTCTAATGTAGGATTTGAACTTAGGATTTAAAAAAAAATTTTTTTCTTAAATAGTACTTCAAAAGACCAGAATAGAATTAGGATAGTTCTTAAAAAATAAAAAGACCAAAAACAACAAAAAAGTGCCACTTCTGTTGCCTCCAACATGCATTTATATGTAGTGATAACTTCCATTCTGTGTAAATATTCCAAAATCTTCATTATTATTTCTTTAATTTCTCAGGTCTTTAGAAGCATGCTTTGAAATTTTTAAATACCTCTATGTCATTTTTCTTAACGATATTTCTTTTTACTTCTAGTTTATTGCAGTATCAGATAAATGCAAAAAAGTTTTTTATATGGTGAAGCTAACTTTATAGTCTAGTAAGTTATTTTTTAAAAATGCCCCAAGCATTTTTTAAAATTTTACTTTAAGTTCTGTAGTACATGTGCCAATCTTGCAGGACTGTTACACAGGTATACACATTCCCTGGTGGTTTGATGCCTCCATACTCCCATCACCTACATTAGGTATTTCTCCTAATGTTATCCCTCCCCAGCTCCCCACCCATTGCTACCCCTCCCCTAGCCTCCCACCCCCCAACAGACCCCAGTGTGTGATGTTCCCCTCCCTATGCCCATGTGTTCTCATTGTTTAACACCCACTTATGAGTGAGAACATGTGGTGGTGTTTGGTTTTCTGTTCTGTGTCAGCTTGCTGAGAATGATGATTTCCAGATTCATCCATGTCCCTGCAAAGGACACAAACTCATTGTTTTTTATGGCTGCATAGCATTCCATGGTGCAAATGTGCCACATTTTCTTAATCCAGTCTGTTTTGATGGGCATTTGGGTTGGTTCCAAGTCTTTGCTATTGTAAACAGTGCCACAATGAACATACATATGCATTTGACTTTATAATGCATCAATTTATAATTCTTTGTGTATATATCCAGTAATGGGATTGTTGGGTCAAATGATATTTCTATTTCTAGATCCTTAAGGAATTCACACTCTGTCTTCCACAATGGTTGAACTAATTTACACTCCCACCAACAGTGTAAAAGTATTCCCATTTCTCTACATTCTCTTCAGCATCTGTTGTCTCCACATTTTTAATGATCATCATTCTAACTGGCGTGAGATGGTATCTCAATGTGGTTTTGATTTGCATTTCTCTAATGACCAGTGATGACAAGCATTTTTTCATATGTTTGTTGGCCACAAAAATGTCTTCTTTTGAAAAGTGTTCATTTATTTCACTCACTTTTTGATGGGGTTGTTTTTTTTATAGTAAAATTTGTTTTAGTTCTTTGTAGATTCTAGTTATAAGCCCTTTCTCAGATGGGTAGCTTGCAATTATTTTTTCCCATTCTGTTGGTTGCCAGTTCACACTAATGATTGTTTCTTTTGCTGTGCAGAAGCTCTTAAGTTTGATTAGATCCCATATGTCTATTTTGGCTTTTGTTGCCAATGCTTTTGGTGTTTTAGTCATGAAGCCCTTGCCTATGCCTATGTCCTGAATGGTATTGCCTAGGTTTTCTTCTAGGGTTTTTATGGTGTTAGGTCTTATGTTTAAATCTTTAATCCATGTGGAGTTAATATTTGTATAAGGTGTAAGGAAGGGGTCCAGTTTCAGCTTTCTGCACATGGCTAGCCAGTTTTCCCAACATCATTTATTAAACAGATAATCCTTTGCCAATTGTTATTTTTGTCAGGTTTGTCAAATATCAGATGGTTGTAGATGTGTGGCATTTTTCCAAGGCCTCTGATCTGTTCCATTAGTCTATATCTGTTTTGGTACCAGTACCATGCTCCTTTGATTACTGTAGCCTTGTAGCATAGTTTGAAGTCAGGTAGTGTGATGCCTCCAGCTTTGCTCTTTTTTGCTTAGGATTGTCTTGGCTAAGCGGGCTCTTTTTTGGTTCCATATGAAGTTTAAGGTGGTTTTTTCCAGTTTTATGAAGAAGGTCAATGGTAATTCAATGGGGATAGCATTGAATCTATAAATTACTTTGGGCAGTATGGCCATTTTCATGATATTGATTCTCCTACCATAAGCATGAAATATTTTTCCATCTGTTTATATCCTCTCTTATTTACTTGAGCAGTGGTTTACAGTTCTCCTTGAAGAGGTCCTTCAGGTCCTTTGTTAGTTGTATTCCCACGCATTTTATTCTTTTTGTAGCAATTGTGAATGGGAGTTTGCTCAAGATTTGGCTCTCTGTTTGTCTGTTATTGGTGTGATTTTTAATTTATTCCTATAGAAATGCTTGTGACTTCTGCACATTGATTTTGTATCCTGAGACTTTGCTGAAGTTGCTTATCAGCTTAAGGAGATTTTGGGCTGAGATGATGGGGTTTTCTAAATATGCAATCATGTCATCTGCAAATAGACAAATTTAACTTCCTCTTTTCCTAATTGAATGCCCTTCATTTCTTTTTCTTGCCTGATTGCTCTGGCTAGAACGTCCAATACTATACTGAATAGGAATGGTGAGAAAGGGCACACTCGTCTAGTGCCAGCTTTCAAAGTGAATGCTTCTAGGTTTTGCCCATTCAGTATGATGTTGGCTGTGAGTTTGTCATAAATAGTTTTCATTTTTTTTGAGATACATTCCATCAACACCTAGGTTATTAAGAGTTTTTAGCATAAAGGGCTACAGAATTTTGTTGAAGGCCTTCTCTGCATCTATTGAGATAATCATGTGGTTTTTGTCTCTGGTTTGGTTTACGTGATGGATTACGTTTTATAGCTTTGCGTATATTGAACCACCCTTGCCTCCCCCAACTGAAGCCTACTTAATCATGATGGATAAACATTTTTATGTGCTGTTGCATTCAGTTTGCCTTTATTTTATTGAAGATTTTTGCATCGATGTTCATCATGGATACTGGCCTAAAATTTTCTTTTTTTAGTGGTATTTCTGCCAGGTTTTGATATCAGGA
Organism: Sapajus apella; assembly: GCF_009761245.1. NCBI lineage: Eukaryota > Metazoa > Chordata > Mammalia > Primates > Cebidae > Sapajus > Sapajus apella. The sequence goes on along the minus strand of NW_022436943.1, from coordinate 12,197,996 downwards.
TGATGTTGGCCTCATAAAATGATTTAGGGAGGATTCCTTCTTTTTGTATTGTTTGGAATAGTTTCAGAAAGAATGGTACCAGCTCCTCTTTGTACATCTGGTAGAATTTGGCTGTTAACCCATCTGGACCTGGACTTTTGTTGGTTGCTAGGCTATTAATTGCTGCTTCTACTTCAGACCTTGTTATTGGTCTATTCAGGGATTCAGCTTCTTCCTGGTTTAGTCTTGGGAGGGTGTAAATGTCCAGAAATTTATCCATTTCTTTTAGATTTACTGGTTTATGTGCATAGAGCTGTATGTAGTAATCTCTGATATTAGTTTATATTTCTGTGGGATTGGTGGTGATAGCCCCTTTATCATTTTGTATTGTGTCTATTTGGTTTTTCTCTCTTTTCTATTAGTCTTGATAGTGGTCTATCTATTTTGTTGATCTTTTTAAAAAAAGCTACCTCCTGAATATATTGATATTTTGAAGGTTTTTTTTTTTTTTGTCTCTATCTCCTTCAGTTCTTCTCTGATCTTAGTTGTTTCTTGTCTTCTGCTAGCTTTTTAATTTGTTTGATCCTGTTCCTCTAGTTCTTTTAATTTTGATGATAGGGTGTTGATTTTAGATCTTTCCTCACTTCTCATATGGACACTTAGTGCTATAAATTTCCCTCTAGACACTGCTTTAAATGTGTCCCAGTTTCTGGTACATTGTATCTTTGTTTTCATTGGTTTTGAAGAACATCTTTATTTCTGCCTTCATTTCATTATTTATTCAGTAGTCATTCAGGTTGTTCAGTTTCCATGTAGTTGTGCAGTTTTGAGTGAGTTTCTTAATACTGAGTTCTAATTTGACTGCACTGTGAGACTGGTTGTTAAGATTTCTGTTCTTTTGCATTTGCTGAGGAGTGATTTACTTCCAAGTATGTGGTCAGTTTTAGAGTAAATGCAATGTAGTGCTGAGAAGAATGTATATTCTGTGGATTTGGGGTGGAGAGTTCTATAGATGTCGATTAGGTCCGCTTGGTCGAGATCTGAGTTCAAGTATATCCTTATCAATTTTTTGTCTTATTGATCTAATATTGAGAGTGGAGTGTTAAAATCTCCCACTATTATTGTGTGGGAGTCTAAGTCTCTTTGTAGGTCATTAAAATTTTGCTTTATGTATCTGTGTACTCCTTTATTGGGTGCATATATATTTAGGATAGTTAGCTCTTCTTGTTGCATTGATCCTTTTACCATTATGTAATGTCCTTTTTTGTCTCTTTTGATTTTTGTTGGTTTAAAGTCAATTTTATCAGAGACTAAGATTGCAATCCCTGCTTTCTTTTGCTCTCCATTTGCTTGGTAAATCTTCCTCCATCTTTTTATTTTGAGTCTATGTGTGTCTTTGCATGTGAGATGGGTCTCCTGAATATAGCACACCAATGGGTCTTGACTTTTATCCAATTTGCCAGTCTGTATCTTTTGATTGGGGCATTTAGCCTGTTTACATATAAGATTAACATTGTAATATGTGAATTTGATCCTGCCATTTTGATACTAGCTGGTTGTTTTGCCATTAGTTGATACAGTTTAGGCATTGTGTTGATGGTCTTTACTATTTGGTATGTTTTTGCAGTGGCTGGTACTTGTTGTTTCTTTCCATGTTTAGTACTTCCTTCAGGAGCTCTTGCAAGGCAGGCCTGATGGTGATCTCTCAGCAATTACTGTCTGTAAAGGATTTTATTTTTCCTTCACTTATGAAGCTTTGTTTGGCTGGATAGGAAACTCTGGAGTAAAAGTTCTTTTCTTTAAGGATGCTGAATATTGCCCCCCACTCTATTCTGTCTTATAGGGTTTCTTGTGAGAGATTTGCTGTGAGTCTGATGGGCTTCCCTTTGTGGGTAACCCAACCTTTCTCTTTGGCTGCCCTTAGCATGTTTTCCTTCATTTCAACCCTGGTGAATTTGATGATTATGTGCCTTGGGGTTGCTCTTCTTGAAGAATATCTTTGTGCTGCTCTATGTATTTCCTGGATTTGAATGTTGGCCTGCCTTCCTAGGTTGGGGACGTTCTCTTGGATAATAACCTGAAGAGTGTTTTCCAGCTTGGATTTATTCTCCTCATCACATTCAGGTAAACTGATCAAACGTATATTAGGTCTTTTCACATAATCCCATATTCATTGGAGGCTTTGTTCATTTCTTTTAGCTCTTTTTTCTCTAATCTTGCCTTCTCATTTTATTTCATTGCGTTGATCTTCAATTTATTCTGCTTAAAGAATTTGGCTATTGAAACTTGTGTATGCTTCATGAAGTTCTCATGCTGTGTTTTTCGACTTCATCCAGTCATTTATGTTCTTCCCTAAGCTGGTTATTCTAGTTAGCATTTCGTCTAACCTTTTTTCAAGGTTCTTAGTTTCTTTGCTTTAAGTTAGAATATGTTCCTTAGCTCAGAGAAGTTTGTTATTACCCACCTTCTGAAGCCTGCTTCTGTCAATTTGTCAAACTCATTCTCCATCTAGTTTTGTTCCCTTGTTGGGGAGGAGTTGTGATCCCTTGGAGGAGGAGAGGAGTTCTGGTTTTTGGTGATTTCATCCTTTCTGCACTGGTTTCTGCCCATCTTCATGGATTTACCTACCTTTGGTCTTTGAAGTTGTTGACTTTTGGATGCGGTCTCTGAGTGGACGTCCTTTCTGTTGATGATGAAGTTATTTCTTTCTGATTTTTAGTTTTCCTTCTAAGAGTCAGGCCTCTCTGCTGCAGGACTGCTGCAGATTCACTCCCAACCCTGCTTGTCTGGGAATCACCTGTTGCGGTTGCAGAACAGTAAGGGTTGCTGCCTGTTCCTTCTTCTGGTGTCTTCATCCTAGAAGGATACCTGCCAGATATCAGCCAGATCTCTCCTTTATAAGGTGCCTCTTTGGATATACGGGGGTCAGGGAGCCACCTGAGGAGGTAGTCTGTCCCTTATCAGAGCTAAGGTGCTGTGTTGGGAGCTCCATTGTTCCGTTTAGAGCTGCTGGGCAGGGATCTTTAAGTCTGCTGCAGTGGAACTCATAACTGCCTCTTTTTCTAGGTGCTCTGTCCCAGGAAGGTGGGGCTTTATTTATAGGTCCCTGATGTGCTCCTGCCTTTTTTCAGAGATGCCCTGCCTAGCAAGGAGGGAGTTTAGTCACAGTCTGCCTACAGAGGAGTTGCTGAGCTGCTGCGGGCTCTGTCCAGCTGCTGTGTAAACATCCTTGCAGTTTTATTTACACATGTAAAGTCAGAACTACCTCAGTAATGGCGGACTGCCTTGGTAATGGTGAACTGCCTTAGTAATGGCAAATACCCTTTCCCCCATGGAGCTCGACCATCTGGGGTCAAGTTCAAATTGCTGTGCTGGCTGCAAAACTCTGAAGCCAGTGTGTTTCAGATTCCTGCTCTTTGTGGGGGTGGGACCTGCGAGCCAGATTACCTGGATCCCTGCCTTCAGCCCCCTCATTTTCAGGGGAATGTGCGGCTCTATCCTGCAGGCATTCTAGGCACCAGTTAAAATGGCTGTCCAGATTTGTGTGGGTTTTGTGCTGGAAACCCACAGAGCTTGCAGGTTGGTGGGAATCTCCTGGTCTGTGGGCCGTAAAGACCACAGGAGAAGTGCAGTATCTGAACTGGAGTGCCAGAGTGGCCAGAAAAGCCCCTTATGGCCTCCGTTGGGTAGGAGGGCTTCCTCTAGTCCAATGCACTTCCCGGGTGAAGCAGCACCCCACCCTGCCTCAGCTTGCCCTCCTTGGGCTACACCCACTGTCCAACCAGACCCACTGAGATGCACCTGATACCTCAGTTGGAAATGCAGTGATCATTCGCCCTCTGCATTGCTTTCACTGGGAACTGCACTCCAGAGCTGTTCCTATTCAGCCGTCTTGGCAGAGCTCATATTCTTGATAAATATGAACATTTGAGAGCAGATGAGATTATTTAGGTAGATAATTTGTATGGTAAAAAAGGAAGGAAAGCTATTCTTCACTTTCTTTTTTAAAAATTACTTCTTTGATGAATACAAATTGAATATATTTATGGTGTAAAGGATATATTTATGGTATACATGATGTTTTGATTTAAGTATACATTGTGGAATGTCTAAAACAAGCTATTTAACATTTACATTATCTCATATACTTATTTTTACTGAGAGCTCTTTTACCTTTTAATTGACAAAAAATCATTGTATATATTTATGAGATACAGTGTGATATTTTGATACATGTGTACAATGTGTAATGATCAAATCAGAGTAATTGGCATATTCATTACTTCTAATATTTACCATTTCTTTGTGTTGAGTACAGTCAAAATCCTCTCTTCTAGCTCTTTGAAAATATACAATAAATTATTAAGTACTAATTTTAGCTAAGATAGATATGAAAAGATACCAAGAGCAATATGATCTTACATAATTATAGGTAAGTATCTTAAATATAATATTTTTGAATATCTGATTTTTGCTGTGACCTTAATCTAAATTTTCTTGGAACAACTCAATATATATCAACTTTTCAGTTTAAATGAGGTATTAGGAAATGCATGAATTTATTTAAGCCACAAAGAAACATACATAATATTTTAGTGCTTGGATAGAAAATAAGAAAGAAAGATATACAACTAGCTCATCTGGAGATGTTGAAATGAGATAATATAACAGCGATATTTTTTCCCATTTGACTGTCCTCCCTTAATGGAGATAGGAAAAGAGAACACAGTTGTAGGTAATAGTATTTAAACATTAAAAAAATCAAGATTTATCACTTTATTTCTTTTTTACCTTTGTAGTGTCTTTCATTTTGTAGTAGAAGTTCTAGGAAAAATTTCTACATCAGTTGTCAAAGGCTTAGGGCTTATCAACCAGATCCTTTCAAGACACTTCCAGACAAGGATTATAGTGGAAAGGGAGATATTTTAAGCCAAATGATACTTTGCAATAAAGTTCAGTATGCTACCCTTGTGTGCACATAGCAATATAAAGAGCTGTGGCCTAGAAGACCGGTCAGAAGACTTGAAACCACGCTCTGATAAACTGCAGAGAGGGACAGTACCACAAAAATGCACTGTCATTGAGTAGACCACGTAACTTATACTCAGTCACAGTAAACACCCCATTTGAATGACATGAATGCTGAAACTGATGGTCTGAGTTCATTCTAAAGTAAAAACAGAATTCTGAAATATGAAGTGTAGCAGAACTCTATCATGGACAATATAAATCATAATAATAAAGGCCAGTTTAAATACTGTGACTGAAAAATTTTGATCCTTATCCTTCAGGCTGGTGAGTAGATAGACAGGTGTTAATCCTCACATCCTAACATCGGTGAAGTAAATGGGTTAGGAAAGAGTGTTATTTGTTAGCATATATCACCCAGATACTATTTTTCTTTTCATGTCTTTAAGTTGACTAGATATGCATTTATTTGGAAAGTGACGGTAAGCCCATATGTCTTTAACCTGTCTAAAAGGAAATGCCCTATAATCTCAGAAGCCAAGCTTAAATATACCTGCAAGATGTTTTTCAGAATCCCATGTTCTCAAGATTGTGAGTTCTGAAGTAATTATGTCAAGCTATCATCTGCCTCCCAATCTCAGTTTCAGGCTTGAAGATAGTGTCCGAGAAAGAAAGTTGCTGTTGTCAAGGTTTAGGATAGAAAGATAAATACAATATATTCCCAAGGTCACATGTGTTTGCTGAAGCTAAGTGTTTAGATTAAAGGCCATCAGGAATCATCCTGCCTGGCATGATCTAGTGAGGCATTCGATGTATTTTGCTCCCACCTTTGCCCACAAAAGTGAGCCACAGGGAAAGGAGACGGAGACGGAAGGCTCCTCACAATGTTGATGCACCAGGCGACACCAGCTCCTGATCCTCACATCACTGCCTCAAGGCTCCATTTGCAATGATGGGGACAGCAGCCCTGGCCATTCCTGAGGCTAAAGATACTTAATTCCTGTCCTGTATGTTCTAATTTGTTTCCAGTCAGCATGATTTCACTCAGAAAATGTTGCAGTGGACTCTGGAGGAAGACAGACGGAATGAGATAGATGCTTAAAGGCTGTTTTCAGGCAAAAATCCTCAAATTTATGATGGCGTTGCATTACATACTTACTTTCTGCTGATGTAGGTAATTTTTTTTAGGTTAATCATTGGAAGAAGGCCCAAATCCTTCAGTGGAGCTCAGAATTGTTTAGTAAGCAGGGATCTTTTGTGCTTCATGTTAACATAATGTATGACACCATTGTTTCATTTGGGCAACTGTTCAAAAGAGATGAGCAATGAACTGCTTTCTAGGTAATAGTCCTTGGGTTGCCTGTCAAAGATAATACAAAGTTCTGGTTGCTAGAATTTTTAGTCTTACAGTCATTCATTTGAGTCAAAGCATCAATGCAGAGGGAAGTATAAAAGAAAAGACAGCTGCAATTTTGTATTTTAACAAAGGTCAATCAGTTACTGGGATTGTTTTACATTAAAGGTAAAAAATAATGAAAGGGTTTTTCTTTCTTTCTTTTTAAAATTTATCCAGCGAAAAGTTCTAGTAAATAACCTTTAGAATTAAGCTGATGAGTTTTCTTTGTTCAAGGCAACAGTTGATTACCACTTTTATCACAAATGGTTCTTTAGCTTGAAGCAAGCACTGCAGCCTATCAAATCACTAGCATAAATGCAAATGCCTCAGCAGACTTAGTTTTCTGTGTTATATAACCACTTTGCCAACTTCAAAGAACATTTTTAATTGTGAAACATAAAAATGTAAGATATTGCTATTATTTTGTGAATTTACAAAAATAGGATGTATTACCTACAGAATCTTAAATGTGACTGAAAAACATCAGTGGACTTGAATGTGCAAGCCCTATCAAACTCTGGAAGTAAAATTCTGAAAACTATTTGAAGAGGAGTAATTTAAGGCAAAATAGTAAAAACACATACAGTTCGCTTTATGGTATATCATTCCTTTCCTTCATAATATATGTAACAGTTTCCTGATAATGATTTTTAAAGTGACATATACTCAGCATTTGTTATGAACCAAACACTCCTGTATTTTATTATTAACTTAATTGATCCTAATCATAGTCCTATCCTATATATTATGAGAAAACCAAGACATGGAGACGCTACGTAGCTTGCCTAAATTCACACAGCTGGTAAAAGGTAGAACCGGAGCTTAAGCACAAGCAGTGTGGCTCAGAGAACTGATTCTTAACTACCTGGCTATAACATCTCTATTTACCTTCATGACTTTCATAGACGTGTACAAAATTATGTTACAGAAAAATTTCGAACACATTGTGCTATTATTATTTCTCCTAGTCTCAGTAGATATTACTCAGATATCCTCTTAATACCTAGAGATTATGTTCCTCGGGCTTGTCAATAAACGTTGGATCAATCCTATGTCTTCAATTCCAATGAAACATCTCTCAACAACTTCTTTCTCCACCAATACATAGAAATTGAGGTCAGGTTGGGGCAGGTGGTTAAGGCCCAGACTGAGGTAAATTCATGTTATTTTTATTCCCTAAGCTTTTAATTCAAAATCTCTATTCCTTCTTTGCCATGTTTTACGTGACCTTCCTTCTCTCAACCCTGAATTGTTTTCTAACTATGCCTAAAAGGTGTGACTCTCAATACACAAATATTGGAATAGAAATTCTTCTGCTTAAATACATGTATATATCTATGTTTCCATATCACAGTTAGTTTTTACCATACAAGGTCTTTCCCACTTGGGGACCAATAAATATATAGGCTGTTCACTGCTTTAATATTTTAAAGATTTTGAAAGGCATAAGTATATGACCTTAGGAGTTCCTAAAATATCAGATATTCTGAGAGTGACAGTCATATGGATGCACTCTCTGACAGGCATAGAAATCAAGAGCATTATAGTATTTTGACAGCTGAGCTAGGCTCTCCTAGGCAGTCCCTTGTGTAAGGGTAAAGAGAAATGCATTACCACTAGAACTGCTTCAAAGGAAGGAAAAAAAGCTGGAATAGTGTCAGGTTTTCCTGGACAAGGTGAACATATGAGGAATATGAAAACCAATCTGTATGAGATGGAAAAAGAGCTAAAAGATTCTCAACAGAGTCCCCTAAAATGGTAAGGTTGGGGACCCAACAGGACTGTTGTTTTTGGCATCAATACAGGCCCAAGTGGCTGCAAATTTCAGGTGTTCAGCAGAAGCTGTGTTCAACAGCATCAGGCAATGATGAAGGGAACAGATGACAAAAGAAATGTGACAATATCAAGGTGTGACTTTGGAGAAAAGTGATGTACATTCCCAAGTGGAGAGCAATAATAATAAAGCACACTTTTTCAAATAATCATTATAAAGCTATCCTTATTAAACCTTCTAGGGCTTCATTAAATCAGTTCCATAAATAAAAATATATAGTGATATGTGCGTTTTCATTTTTTTCTCTTCTAAAAGAAATATGAGAGAAAAAGCAAGCATGAAATTCTCTGTTAATGTATCCCTTTCTTTATAAGGCAAGGGCTGAGAAACAGCTAAGGATGTTACAGGGTAAAAGAAGAAAACATAGACTAGGCTAAAATCCCCAAATCCAATCTCTGTGTGTGACTGCCAAAACAAAAGTAATGAAGGGCCAGAAAGATGACATAGCTTCACTTGACATCACACCAAAGTAAACAGAACAGTACTATTAATGGTAGAAAATCTATTCGGATGCATAGATACACATATAAACCATCTGCTATAATCTGAATATTTTTCTTTCTCCAAAATTCTTATATTGAAACCTAATCACCAATGTGATGATATTCAGAGGTGGGACCTTTGGGAGGTAATTAGGTCATATGGGTAGAGTCCTCATGAATGATTTGTAAGGGATTAGTGCCCTTATAAAAAATGCCAAATAGACCCTTCACTATACCATGACCTGAGAACACAGACAGAGGGGCCGTCTATGAACCAGGAAGTGGGCCCTCTCTGGAGTCTGAATTTGCCTACACATTGATCTTGACGTTCTCAGACTCCAGCACTGCGAAAAATAAATTTCCATGGTTTACAGGTTACTTGTTTATGGTATTTTGCTATGGCAGCCCAAAAGAACCAAGAAACCATCAATACAGCTGAAAAGCACCCCCAAACTACTCAGCCAGTCTAAGGACTTTGCACATCTAAAATGCAAGACCACGTTGACCAAAACGACAGTATGCATGAACAGTTTCATCTAAATGGAAGGAATCCTTTACTCAGATAAGCAACTATAGAGTTCTGGTACTCTAAAGATGGCACCTTTAATAGGTTTTATTTAATGAGAGTACGGTTTCTAGGTGGGAGGAAAGAATTTTGTTCAAAAATAGACTGATAACATGAGCTTTAATAAAGTGTATCAGAGCTAACAGAAAACACAAAACTCAATTAACCTTTTCTAAGTAGAAAAAAAATCCACAATAACAATGTAGTTACCCTAAATTACATGTTTTATAGGGGGTTAATTGTGAAATATAAGAAAAAACAGTGTTTTGATAATTTATGCTGAGTAATATTTCAAATAATAATAATTAGTTAAACTTTATTTAAAAGGTGGCATATCTCAAAGTACTTAAGCCTACTTTACAGAAATTAGTCTCATATTTTCAGGTCAGTGTACCAATCAATATCTGCATTGTCTTGGGAAAAAAAATATAAAGGCCATGTGGGTAACTTTATGCCACTCTTCTCAATCTCCTCTGTTCTACTTGTTCCCTGCCTTTGACAATACATATGAAGCAAAGCATTTCAAAGTCAGATTACATTTTAAGGAATCTTTCTGGTAAGCATGTGTAAAAAGCAACCTATTTCTATTCTGACTAAAACAGTATTTATAATTGATTTGCCAAAATTTTGAGTAATCAGAGGGTAAGTTGTCCATTTTCAGTTACAATATATTTTATATTTAATGGTTCATTTTCCACATGGCCATTACCCAATCAGAAGGTGTGATTGCAAAACATCACATTCTATAATGTAAATAAGCCTTCCTGTACTGGCTATGCATTACAGAAAACATTATGGAGTGTTGCAATGACGTGTTTTAATCAAGTGTCTAAGAGAAGTGGTTCAGCTTTGATTTTAGTACAATGAAGCACTGTTTTAAAAAAAGTGAGGCAATATATAAAGCTATATATATTTCAATTAGGACAGCATATTTATAAGAATATATTTTGATATTCTAATTTAATATTACTCATTTAGATGATTTGTCAACTTATAGGCCAAGTATTTTTTTGTAACCATTCATTTTATATAGAAAATTAAATACATCAAATACTTTGATCATTTCCAATTCAGTTACAGGCCCCCAGACACATCTTACATAGCACACCTAAAGAATATTGCATATGAATTCATCCGTGTAACACGCAAAATGATAAGCCATGTAGCCAGTGTGGTCACCTTGAAGACTGTGTAGCAATCTCATATCAACTATTAAGATGTCTGAAAAGATGTTATCAGTTGAGTGGCATATCATCTGTGCATAAAGACATATACAAAAATATATCAAATGATAAATACTACCCAGTGCAACTTTACCTGCAGTAGATAATTGAATGCCTTTGGCAATGTGTGAAGTATCCATAATAGCACCTGTTAAAGAGTTATTCATGTACTCCAAATATTTTTTAAAGTATGCTATAAATGGTACTGAATAAGGGAATAAATTTAAGCCTATTATTGTTTAAGGAAAATATTCTAACAAGACATATGTGATACCATTTAATTAGAATAATATTTCTCTTATCCAGTGGTCATTAAAATCCAGTAATTAAAATATCTAGAGATAGTTCTAAAATAAAAATATGCTATATATTGTTTCTCAGAAGTCAAAAAATAAATTTTAAACAATTTTACATTGAATTTCATTCATTGAATTAAATCTTATCCTGAGTATATTTACTCTTTATCTTGTGACTGTAGATGGAATGAACAACCCTTTATTTGAAACCGTTACAAAATAACATAGTGAATCAGAGGAAGCAGTTATTCCAAAGGCCACAGGAAATAAGAATAATCAACTAATGAAGAATAAAGATAACCAAGGCTCGAAGAACTGCAAAAGGTATAATGGGGTCATTGAGGGTAGGGGCACAGTCAAAATTCAGTGTATCTTAAATCATCATACAAGTTTCAGATATACCCAGAAGACAGTATTTATTTAATACAGTAAAAAATTGTATAGCAACTTTGTAAAAGATTACCAACAAAAGTCTATTGTGATAACTTAAGTATAAATATTCCACAGGAATAATTTCTACTGTCTTGAGTTTCTATCTTGTCATTTTGAGAATTTTGTAACTATTTAAATAATACAAATTGCCATCATTATATTAGTTTTCAGAAACATGTGACAAAGAGCCCAGAGGGTATAAAGTCATGACAGCTATGGAGGAAGCACGTGGCACATTCAAGTTAACTCTCGTGTAGCACTGGTTGTTCCTGTGCATTCTCTATCTCTGTCCCAGGGAAAGATTGACAGACTGGAGGATTCACAGAGAATGAGGCTGGAGGGTTCACTGTTATGGTTTTTAACAATAACATTTTCCTGCCAATCCAGGAAAATATGCACAAAGTAGAGAGAGATTGATAATAAAAGGCAGGAAAACCCTGGAACAATTTTAGGTGGAGCAGTCCAGAGAAGAGTTATGAATATAGAATAGGCAATGTATAATACAGAGCTCAGCTGTACTTTCTCTCCATGCTGCTTTGTACATATCTTTAATCATTTCATCTTCATTCCCAGCTGCAGTAACAAAGTTATGGGGGCACATAACAGTGTAGGGGAATCTGTATGATCCTGCACATTTCCTTCTCCTACTCTCTCTACCACACTGATTAGGTCTCTGAGGTTGTCAAATGTGGTTACACACTGACATCATCAAAGTAATTATGAAAGGTTGGGCCCCATCTGAGACCAAGTGAATTTGAACTGGGGAGTGGGCAACAAGGTGTGGATAGTTTTCAAACTTCCCCAAATTAGATAATTCACCATGTTGAAGTATATCCCCTTTACGCACATCTCCCCAAAATTGAGACACACAAATCTGAGCCTTTGGCTGCATTAGGTGACAGTCTGTTACCATCTACCCACCTACAGCACAATCTCTATAAAAGAAAGATAATGCATTAAACCATCTAGAGCATACAATGCAACAATGGATGAGAGCAGAACAAATATTTGATGTAAGAATATTGGATATCATCAAACAGATAAGAATTTTGGAAATATAAGCATGCACAAGAAGACTATACAACTGTAGATAATAAACATAAAAGTGAAAATTAAAAATTCACCAGACTGACTAAAGAGCAAATGAGTTAGGGTAAGGAGTGAATTTGTGAGCCAACAATGTAGACTGATTGTGAAATATCCTCAGGATCCATTAGTAAAGAATAAAGGGATGGAAAATGTTAAAAAAAAAAAGTTTCAGAGGTGTAGAAGACACAGACAGAAATGGCAAAAACTAAGGTCCTCATCAATGGCAGAGATTCCCATGAGCTCCTTTCCTTCTTCTTTACTGGAAAACCTTCATTCCCAGATCCTCCTGGATTAAATGCTCATGGCTTCCAGTGCCTGTAGTACTACTTCCATGCTGGGTCTCTGAAGTTAGTAATCTCTTACACATCTGATCATCACAATATTCCTAGAGGGACTTACTTAGTGTGGGAATGGGAAAAAGGAGTTGTCCTCTAGGGAGAGGCTGATGAGAATAATCTCATTGGTAGGGCTGTATTGGATATAGCTAAAAATAAACATTTACCATGTTTCCCAATTATAATGCAGTTTATATTGCTATGACCAGTATCTAATATTTAAAGAAATTTGTTCATCAAATGTAATCTGTAATTCTATTTGTTTTGTTTTAGAGAAAATCTCTTATTTAATCTCCTGTAAAATTAAACTCTAAAGAAACAAACAAACAAAAAGGCCAATCATCAATACAACTCTAAATTAGATGGCTGGGAATTAATCAGGGTTTAGAGTTCCTCAGAGATACTTGGAGCCAACAATAGGGGAAACTGAGACAGAAGGGCAGACAAACCACCAAGACGCATGAGACAGCCAAGGTTCAAAATGTCATGCAGCATGCCTGGTGGGGGTGGGGAGGAAATGGACATGGGAGAAAAGAATTATATCTGATGGGCACAGAGGAAAGTTTAAGAGAAAACACAACATTTGGAAGCCAGAGAGGTAAGAAATGAATGTAATATATCCCGATTAAATAAAGTACTCTAATGGGATGCTGAGTAACTGCCAGCTTTGTAACTAGCTTTTATTTTCATCAGAGGCCTCATAAATGGTGAATGGAAGCAGAGTAATGGTTCAAGCAAAGGGCAGTGAGACCTTTCTAATATTCAATTATGCTCATAGCATTTCCCCAGCCTAAGGAATAGATGCATCTCCTAATCTTTACAGACAATGTCTAGCTTTCTGATTCCTGGAATAACTTTCCCACCTTATGTTACAGGGAGCCTTTTACTTGGAGTGATCCAGTGTAAGAAACCACATTCTATTGACAAGGCTGAGAATGTCCTTCCCCTGGCTAGACATGTAGTTCTTGAGAATATAATTTTCCCTTCCTGAGCAAACACCTCCTCAAGATAGTGGCTTTAGGAAGAAGGCAAGCAAGAACACCAGTGGCTGTAAAATTCCACACCACAGAATCAGGACTGCAAGGGTAGAGGAGATTCATGAGAAAGAGGAGCAAGAGGGTTAGCATATAGTTGGAACTGTGTCCAGCTAGGTGTGTTTCTAATATCCCAAAGCAAGAGGGCCCAGCTGGAAAACTAAGTTTAAGTTTTTGCCTATTATATCTTCTTTCTGCTTTTCAATAAGCATTTTATGTAATGTTCCTAAAATATTTTACTTCTTTTATTTTAGCACTATTTGCAAACATTAAGAATCAGGTTGCATAAGCAAAAACTCATCTCTGTAGCTGTTATAACTTCCTTTAATGTAGCTGTTTCCTGACCACTCAAAATATGCACTAGCTGTAGAGAACTCATATCCCATTTGTAAATTATACTGTCTTAATATCTCGCCTAAACATTGATTCTCGTGCCCAAAATGTTCCAATACTTCCCCACAAATTACTATTTCATTTTCATGATCCAGCTACCAGAAATCACAAAACTTAACAGCTCCCTAAAAACTCCATATGAAATCTACTTAAGAGTGGCATAGGAACCATGTCTTTCTTAGTTTTCTAGTCTGCGTACTTGATACTCTAAATATCTCTTCTATTGAAGTGTTATTATAAGAAACTGAAAATTCCCCAACTTTTCATATTCTTAAATAAAAGCCTTAACATTTTAAATGTGAGACTACCATTAATTCAATTTTTAAACCACTTAATAAATAAAAACAATTTTATTTTTCCTTGAGATCAACTTACCATTCTTTGAGAAAGCATAGAGGAATCTCAACTATTAAATCAGATTGTTTCATAGCGTAGTGACTAAAAATCATGAACAATATTTATCCTATACAAACTATGGATAAGTCCAATTAGTAGGTGCTGAAAACAATTCATCTCTTAAAATTCATATTAAACATATAAGTTTTATTAAGAAACCCCAGAAATTTACCAAAGTAGCTCTCAGTGCCTGTAATTCTTTGCGTAATCTTCATAATCCTCTAGTCTTTATGACACCCTGTTAGCTGTTGTTTTCCCTGCAGGATGCATTGTAATAGGAACTCTTCCACATATACTGGTTCTAGCTCATGATGGTCATTATCTTAATGGACAACTATAGCATCCAACTGATCCAACTGATTTCTCAATCACTACAGATAATAGAAGTATTTTCATTATTGCCTACACCTTCAGCTACCAAATAGCTGACATTTTATTACTTCCCCTTTGAACTATTTTCCTAACTTAGTAAATACAAGCCAATAATCTCTTACATGTCAAACATAAAGGAGTATATAAGATTTAAAAATCAAAAGTCAGGATCTAGATAAAAATGAAGTTGAATAGTATTTTTAATAAGAAAATTTCAGAAACAGGTGTTTTTCCACCTGTTAGCAAAAAAAGAAAAAAGTAAAAAGAAAGAAATTTAACCAAATTTAACAGACTTACAGTAATTTGAATTTTTAATTATACTCCCAAAATATTCTTAGTTGTATAATAAAAGCTAAATGAGCTTAAAATTCTCTTGAGACTATCCAGCCTTAATACATTAGCCAAATCAAAGCATTAATGTAGAAACACTTAATACGTAAAAGGATAATGCAAATTAGATAACTAGATTTATCTGACTCAAGCCAAATAGACTGGAAAAAAACTGCTAAATGAAAAGTAGATTTGAACAATAAACGAGCACATTTCTCTGGGAACTAGTTCAGATACTTGGTAAACAATGGAAATGAAAAGTCTGATAGGACAATTCTTTAGAAAAACTGTTGCTCTCTTAATTAAAACTCTGTTTTCCTCTATCTCCTCAACTTTATGAAATACTTGTCAGTTTTCTGCAGAGGTGCTGGTTTAGAAACACAACTAGAATGCATTTACATACTTATTGTTATGAAAATCACTACTATTTATTTAAACAACACTGTATATTTTTCCAGGTCTTCCATATATGTGTTCTCATTTAGTCCTCAGAATCACCCTCATACATAGGTATTATCCCAGGGGTAGAACATAACTCCTTACTCCTTAAGTATGTACTGTACAGTGACTTCGTTCCAAAGAGTATAATATGGGCAGACAGGAAACAGAGTAATCTTACAGTAGGGAAATCTGAAAAACACTCCTTCAGCCAAATGATCAAGATAAATATCAACAGTGATAAGTCATATTGACAGTATGTACCTTGACATACTATGATGAAAATGGCAACAGTTCTCTGTGGTCTTCCTTTCTCAAGCCCATAACTCCAGTCTAATTATGAGAAAAACATCAGACAAATCCCTATTGAGGGGCAGGCTATAAAAATATCTGACCGATGTGTTTCAAAACTTAGCTTGATTTAGTCATTCTATGTTACGTTACTTTGTATCCCATAAAAACACACAGCTATAACATCAATAAATAATTTTAAAATAAAAATAAATAATATATAAAAAGAAAAACCTGATCTAGAAATTAGTTTCTCAGGATTTGATTCAGGATATAAAATCTACTCAATTTTTCTCACATACAAACTAGCTAAATAAGAACCATTTTAATGCAAACTAATGTTTTAAAATTCTTTTTCTTCTTATTTTTTTTGGTAGAGATGTAGTCTTACTGTTGCCCAGGTTTGTCTTGAATTCCTGGTTTCAAGCAAGTCTCCTGCCTTGAGATACCATTTGACCCAGAAATCCCATTACTGGGTATGTACTCAAAGAGATATAAATTGTTCTATTCTAAAGACACATGCATATGTATGTTCATTGTAGCACTATTCACAATAGCAAAGGCATGGAATCCACCTAAACACCCAATAATGATAGATCAGATAAAGAAAATGTGGTTCGTATACACTATGGAATACTATGTAGCCATAATAAAGAATGAGATCATATCCTTTGCAGGGACATGGATGGAGCTGGAGGCCACTATCCTTAGCAAACTATTGCAGGAACAGACAACTAAATACTGTATGTTCTTGCTTATAAGTGGGAGCTAAATGATGAGAACACATGGACACATCCAGGGGAACAACACACACCGAGGCTTATCAGGCAGTGGAGGGTAGGAGGAGGGGGGGGATCAGGAAAAATAACCAATGGGCACTGGGCTCAATACCTGGGTGATGAAATATTCCAGACAAATTTCCATGACATACGTTTACCTCTATAAAAAACCTACACGTGTAACCCCTGAACTTAAAAGAAAAGGAAAAAAAAAAGGAAGCAATCCCCCTGCTTCAGACTCCTATCATGTTGAGATTACAGGTGTGAGCCCCATGCTGGCAAAATGCCTTATTTCTTAATGTATCTATTAGTTTATATTTAATTTGAATAAAAATGTAAAGATAACAAATATAAAATAGATCAATTGATAGCTGAATAAATAAATGTCTGAAACCAGTACATAAAAAACCTGTGAAGATGATCAAAAATAAGATTGAGAAACTGTTTTCATAGCAAAGATGAAACAAAGGAGATGTGACAACAAAATATAATGCTATATCCTGGATGGGACCCTGGAACAGAAAAAGGACATGTGATAAAAACTAAGGAAATTTTAATAAACTGTGTACATTACTTAATAATAGTGCATCAATCTTAGGCCACTAATTGTGACAAATATACTTTATCACTCTAAGATGTTAATAAAAGGAGAAACTCATTTTGGAGAAAATGAGAACTATCTCTATGTATTATTATCACAACTTTCCTGTTAATCTAAATCTATTATGAATACAATTACTATTTTTAAAAAATTGGAAAAATTTATGCACTCATTGATATGGCTTGGATATCTGTGCCCACCAAATCTCATGTTGAAATGTGGTTCCCAACATTGGACATGGGGCCCTGTAGATGTTTAGGTCATGGGGATGGAACCCTCATGAATGTCTTGGTGCCAGGGTAATGAGTGAGTTCTTGCTCCGTTCGCTCATGCAAGAGCTGGTTATTTCAAAGAGTCTGGCACCTTCCCTGTCTCTCTCTTGCTTCCTATTTCACCATGTAATATACCAGTTCCCCCTTCTCCTTCTGCCATGATTGTAAGCTTCCTGAGGCCCTCACCAGAAGCAGATGCCAGCACCACACTTCCTGTACAACCTGCAGAACCATGAGCCAAAATAAACCTCTTTTCTTTTTAAGTTATCCAGCCTCAGGTATTCCTTTATAGCAGTGTAACAGACTAACACACACACACAAACTCAAAGACACACACAAGTTGGTATTATCTTAATTTACAGCTGAGAAACAGAGATTCCTATAGATACAGTGGTCTGAATCACTAGTAGAAGATGAATTTGAACCACAAAAGGATTTTCAAATCTAAAAGCAAAGCTTTCTTCCAATAAAACAGTTCGCTCTTTATTGCACATTCATAGTAAATAAGGACTTGAAATTTCCATCTTACTTAAAAATGGTTTAACTCTGTAGAAGGATGGGCAAGAAGATAAGGGCTGATTGTTAGGAGATTTTCTATAGGTGCATGAAACATATCAGACTTCCACACTCATACACACTGATGGACAGCTGAGCAAGGGTCTGATTTTTCCGCAGCTAAGGCACATGGCTTGGGCAGGCCTTTTTTGAAAGTCGTGGAATTCAATCATTTAGATCCCAATTTCTGCAGTCATGGCTTTAGGAAACTTTTCTGTAGGTGCTGGATTCATTTTCTCCTACTCTTATCTTTTTATTTATCCAGAGGTCATTCTTATCTCCTCTCTTGGTTGAACCTCAAGGTTGTCCCAGCTTATCTTTGTAATGTGTCTGCACCTGGTGTCCCTGATCTTATTAAACAGCTCATCTCCTGTTTTCAGCTTTTTTTTTAGGCAGTATTTTTAACCCACTTATTCTTCTTTCACCAATTCTATCTTCAATAGTTGAATACATTCCAAGCTAAACTTATAATCAGTAACATTCTAAATACTTAATTTTTAATTCCACTGTTTTCTTTATCAAAGACAGGAGTAATAGACTATATTTATATTTGTAAAAATTATTTTATTAATTTATAATTAGCTTGTGTCTCATAAGAATCAATATTTTCAGTTAAACAGGCAAATGGGCTAAAGTTCTGTCTTTTTGAAATCAAAAACTGAATGGTCAAATGGATTTTACACAACTTTCAATGTTGAATGATCCAAAATATGTGTTTATGTGACCTACTGCTTAGTTTCGTTTTAAATAAAGTGTTGTCTAGTGTAGGACACTGATCTCTTTCCCACCCTAGAAGAAAAGTCTAAGACATTCAGAATTCAATAAACTGTTTTTAAATCAAACCCTGACTTTTTTCCGAGAAGAAAGACAAACTACTGGAGGGTGCATGTTTGTATTACTTTGTCATCATCTTGCTATCTTCCCCTCTCACTATGTTCTTCCATAACCACTCAACACTCATCACACACACACACACACACACACACACACACACCATCCATCCATCCATCCGAGGAGCTATAGTATACACACTTATAACTCAGAGGGTACCTGCTTTATAACCTTCTTAGCAGCAATACAAATGTGTGTCCACATTTTGTGATCAAGTTTTCCTTGCTAAAATCTTTTGTCAGGTCATCATAGTTAAATGTTATTTTATTTCATTTATTTCAGAAGCTAGTAAAGCGATTCTGGATATAATGTTTCAAGTTTTCAAAATGCAGAACTGTAGATTCATTATAATTCTGTCAAATTTATTTTGTTCTATCCTTAGTAAGCAAGACCCCCTGCTCTCCATACAGTAATGTCTTTTCTCAGCCTCTAGTGTTTTAAATTCAGTAATTTCATTTTCTTAAATTTTATAACTAGTTGTTACTTTGCATCCTTTTAACAGTTGTTCTTCAAACACTTCATAAGGCTGAATATGTTGTTACTTCACTTTATCTATACTGAATTTACTCATAGAAAGTTTGGTTTATATTTAAACTTAAGGACTTAATTCATTCAACAAATATGTGAGGCAGTACTTGCTCTTATGGGGCTCAGAATGTCTTAGCATGTCACCTGTGTATACATAACAGTAAATACACTTGGACAATGCACTTTAGAAATCTGTACAAGGTAGAGTAGAATAGAGAAAGGAGTAACCTTCCAGCAGTTGGAATCATTTGCTAGAGGTCATATCTATGCTGATGTTTCAAGTATGTGTAAAGCAATGTAGGTCAAATGTAGTTTATAATTACTTTTACCTTTTGCTGGCATATGTCATTCTCCTAATAAATTTTCAACTCTTCTAGGTAGATTAATGCTGTCTAAGGGACCTACCAGTTATGGGGCTTAGCATCATTGTCAAGAAAGCTCAGTTTAATATTATTTATAATTTATTGCCATGAATTCTGCTAGAATAGAAGCTACTTTTGTTCACCAATGCATTATAAGCATGGAGTAAGTAGGCATAAACACTATGCATTGAATAATTTGTTAATCTGACTAAATGAACAAATACCCTAGCATTTCATTTTATAAACATGAATAGAATACTCATCCTACGGGATATACTGGAACTCACTATTCTATTAAAGGTGATATAAAAGGCAACAGTGCTATAAGTGTTTGCAACATTTACTTTACGATAAAACAGAAGGCAATAGTAGGGTGAGTTAAGTTATTTTTCAACTCTCTGAAAAAAAAATGCTTCCCAAGAATAGAAGGATAGGCTAATGGTAAGAAACAGTCATAACACAGGAAGGGCATGTAGCTTCACTGCCTGATGCATGACGCTAGAAAAGTCAAAACACAATGATTCTTCTTTTGAGCATTCTTTTTCCCTCACATCTCTTATTCTCTCCTGATTTTTTGGTCCAGGGTGCCTGTGCTCATGCCTCTGCTGTGTTAATAAAATTTCCTTCCTTACCAGCCTTCAAGAAGAAAGATGATTAAAATGCACCTAGTTCTGCACACAGGAGCCTATACTTAAGATCAGTGGCTAAAGTTGGCTTTCAATTTCTAAAACTATGAATAAGTTACCAAAGTGAGTTTCCAGTGAGTCAGCTGTAAGGCATACTAATGCCTATCTAACACCGTATCAGGTCTCTCTCTCTCTGACTTGAGAAATCACTCTCTGCCTAACCCTATTCTCCCCTAAATCCCCCCCCACACTGTGTTAGTTGCCCTTTGAAAACCAAGAAAATCATAAAACAAAGAAAGTCATTAAAAAACGCAAGGCCAAATAAAACCTCATATGACAAAAAGGATGCCTTTTAAGCAAAAATTGTTTCTCTGATAGCCATACAGCCCGATGCACCATAAATGTTAAATAATTGTTTATAATAAGAGGGAAGACAGAGAGCTTACAACTCAGAAAATTATCTTTTCATTTCTGACCTGGGCAAAAGGAATCCTGTTGCTATTGTTCACCCATCTCAGCAACATAGAAATGTCATTTCTTTTACAGAGAAGACACAGTGTAATAGTTGGGATACTATAGAAAAAAAGAGAACTATCACTGAAATTGAGTCAAAATATTTAGCTGAGTTCTATTTAACATACGATAAGTTGCATAGCCATGATTCAGAGGTTTCATCTTCCATTTACAGCAACATAATAATTTTGGAATGACCATAAAAATCCAAAGGACCTAATGTGGCAGCTTCATGAGGAAGCAGGCCTCCTTCCTGCCTTCCTTTCCATTCCTCCTTTCACCATATATTACCTCCACATTACAG
Organism: Sapajus apella; assembly: GCF_009761245.1. NCBI lineage: Eukaryota > Metazoa > Chordata > Mammalia > Primates > Cebidae > Sapajus > Sapajus apella. The sequence goes on along the minus strand of NW_022436943.1, from coordinate 12,176,712 downwards.
ATGATGAAAATGAAGACACTGGCACAAATGGATTAAGGGCCTTGTCCTGCAACTGAACTGCCATATGAACCCATGTCTGTCTAACTCCAGAGACAAGATCTTTGGAGAGCAATAGCTAGATGCTACCTATATATAGTATACATGTAACTATCTAGATACTTTCTAGCATGCTAGTTACAACTTTAGAAAAAGATAGGTTAAAGCCAGGAAACTGGATGCATTTTCAAAGAAATGTCTCAAAGACAGTATAGTATGATGATTAAAACAAAGCTCACTGGAGTATTAAAACAGAATAACAAAATGACAATGTTAATGTTCATATACTGGTGAGGGTGCAGTTTTAGTGTGATTTAAGGCATCTATGTACTACACCCCTACTGCGAAGCAATTTGGTGACATCTATCACAACCTAAAATAGCAACAGTACTTTGGAGAATCAATCCTAGATAAATAATGTAAACTTGTGGAAAATGTGATATATGCAGAAGGATCCACTTTATCTTTATGTATAATAACAAAGCAAAAAAAGAAAAAAAGAGAAAGGGAAAGGAAAAAGGAAAAGGAGAAGGGGAAGGGGAAAGGATCCCCAAACACCTAAAGATTAGGACTATGTTATCGATGGAACACTGATTCCATTAAAAACTATGCAGATATAAAAAATACTGCTTGTTTTGAAGATTATTTTAGGGAAAGGTACAAATATTTATGGTACATATTGGTCCCATCGCTCAGCTCCAGCTACTACTGAGCACCCACCTCACCGATCAATGTCAATGAGAATGTAAAGAATCTGACTTGAAGCCAGATTCCCTAAGCGTTAAGTCTGGTAAACTGGTGTGAATAAGTCAGAATGCAATAAGTAGATTAACTGTTGCTTCCTCAATCCCCCAAATTTTACTTCTTTCTACTAGTAAAGGTAGAAAGCATTGGTTTAACTTAGTTGACCAAGTTAGGTGAAAAGCTACATATTCAAAGAATGTACAATATGAGGAACTAGAAAAAAAAAAAAAAAAAAAACAAGCCCATAGTGATATTATTGGAAAGAAAGAAACCAGTAAGGACACTTCAAGTGATAAAAATTATACTTCTTTTTTCAGCATCTTAAAAGTATTTCCATAATATAAGTCTACTGCTTTGCAAAAAAAAATTTAATATTTTTAACTGTATTCATATGAAATAGTTCCTTCACAAAAACACTCCTATTTAAGGAATGTGTAGTTTTTGTTTTTTTTTAAGTCAAATAAATTAATTAAAAGATAATCAAGGCAAAACAAAGGCTTATTTTCCTTGCTACTTAAGACTTCAATTTATCTTACATTTTTTTCCAGTTAAAAGTTTTTTTTTTTTTTTTTTTCTGATTCCTAGAGGCAATTATTGAAACTCTCTGAATAGGTTGCCAAAATAAGTATATACTGATATTTTATTTCTATTTTATAGAGCTTAACTGAGCATTTATGTTACCAATAAAAGCAGGATATTATCTCTCCATAGTCTAAAATCCTAAATGATTTTATCAGTTTACAAATAAAATTCATAGAAAAGATCTCCTCTACTTCTTCAAAGCAAAAAGCCAACTAGCCAAAATTATTAGGGAAAAAATAAACATTTCAATTAAAGACATTCAGATGAAACTGAGCAACTACGATATAGATTAAAATTAGAAAATATATATGTAGTATAAACATAGATGACTGAAAAATCCTCATGTTTTATTAATGACTTTTGTTACGTTTCTCAGTTAACAGATAAACCATGGGGCACCAGACTTCAATCTATAAATACCTTACAAGTAGATTGTTTCTATTGGATAAGCATTACTGTTTTTAGTTATACATGGCTCCTAATATATTAATTTGCTAATTCTTACATTAGTGACCTCAGATAACAAATGCACTTTAACAAGCATCTTGTGCTCAAACATTCTGACAGCTCATTTCAGGCAGCCTGCCAAATGCAAGGAAATATACTGCAATTTGAAATACTAAAGATATTTAACACTTTTTTTTAAAGATATGCCTCAAATATATTAAAAACTTCCTAGCTTTATCATGTAGACATACTGATTCTAATTTAATCATTCCCTCTGGTCTCAAGAACACCACTATAAACAATCATTTTACCAGGATCAAGAGTATGTAGTTATGCACAGTGGGTTAGATCTTTACTGATTCAGGTTATTTAGTTTGTTGAGATTAGAAAACATTTAGGAGACAAACATGCCTATCTTGGATTCAAAAGTATCACACGGACAGTTGTATTATCAAGCACAGAAAAATATGTTACTGTATAATCAGTGCATCAATTTTATGAGAGAGGAAAAAATAACAATTTATAATAGCATTATACTTCTAAACTGCAATCCCTTAAACTCCCACTATAGTGCTTATATTTTTACTACTATATTTAATAATATAATCGATATTTCTGTTTCTACCTCACTATTTAGGATATATTTTCCACTCAGCCACTCAATTAAAACTCCTCCCATTCAGATGCTATAAACCACTGGGCAAAATGATACCAAGGAATGCAGACTGTGAATCATCATGGTACTCAATACTAGAGGAGCAACTCAAAGCACTTCCCATTAGGTATGTTATATACATATATACACATATGCACCTACATATCTATACACACATACATATGCATATATATGTGCCTGTATACACACATACACACACCCATGCCATTTATTGACAGAAGAGGATAACCTTTACTGAGTGTATCCTATGTATTTGATGCTACATTTAGCATGATACACACATTATATTATTAATATTTAATCTTCAGAGCAACCCTGTGAGGTTATAAATAACTTAAGACTCAGAAAGTACTCTGCCCAAGGTTACTTAGGTAGAATGTTAAGTAAGGTCTAAAGACTATGAGCTCATTAAGGCAGAGGACTATTATCTCTCTGGTTCTACATTTCAGTGCCTAGCACAGGGCCAAAACATAGGTGTTTCAATGTCTGGGAATAAAGTGATATTAGAACCTCAGCCAATAATCCAAGCCACAGCTCCATCTTCAACAAAAACAAAAACAAACAAAATTATAAAACACACTCCAGATTATGTGTAGCAGTGAGATGTATTATTACAGGAAAAGTGTGAGCATAGGACATTTTACCAAATGTGGCATAGTACACATTTAACTAAAGGAAGAACAGGTAAAGCGTCTTTTTAAAATATTTCCTTTTTGCAGGTTGTGTTTGTATTTGATTTGATTCTCAAGATTTTCCAAGAGGTTGGCATGGTGATTGACTTGTCTACCAATAATACATTTTATAAAATTCTAAAGTATTTTTGTGGAACTTCATCAGAAACAGAGGTTAAACTACTCATTTTGGTTTTACTATGTATGTACCTATTAGGCAGAAAGTACAAACCTAAGGCTCCTTGCTAGACGTATTGCTTACTACTGGGCATCTTCATGTTCAGCTTTGCTGGATTTTATCAATATAGTCGTAGTTATATAGGCTGTTGTCTGTCTCCTTTCTAGATTTCTGCTTCTTTGGGCTTTGCAAGCATTGTAAACTACCTTTGATTTAAAACCTTCTTTTCAAGTAATTGGCAATTTTGGAATAAGTTACAGTCTTGAATTCAAAAAGAGTTCTGATACACCACTATCTTTGCCGCCACACTTTAATATAAGTTACAGACAGAAAATCAATCATGACAATCAACAGCCTTTGCTCTGTGCATTATAATAATGTCATTTTCTACTGTCTCAATGAGTGTGCTCAAAAACAATCATAACATAAAGATGCAATTTCCTAAAAAAAGAAAATTCAATTTCTTTCCCTTTTTAGACATCCAGCTATACTGATTCACTTTTCCAAAGCCACTTATCCTTTCAAATGTATCACAGTATATATAAACTGTTCTGGCTTATTACTTAGAGCAGGGCTTAAATTACAGGACAGCCTAGTCAGAGAGGAAATCTATGTGGACAAATCCCCATACATCCAATACATTAGTTTTCTAGGGCTGACATAACGAATATCACAGACTGGGTGGTTTAACCAACAGAAAATTGTTGTCTCACAGTTCTACAAGCTGGAAGTGCAATATCGAGGTATCAGGAGGGATGTGTCCTTTTGACAGCTGTGAGGAAAGCATCTGATGCAGGCTTCTCTCCTTCACTTGTAGAGGGCTATCTACCCCTTATGTCTTTTCAAATCATCTTCCCTCTGTGCATGTTTCTATATCCAAATTTCTCCTTTTTATAAGGAAACCAGTCATATTGGATTAGGCCTACCCTAATCACTTACTTTTCACTCATTTACCTCTGTTTAGACCCTATCTTTAAATAAGGTCATATTCTGAGGTACTAGGGGTTGGGACCTTGACATACGAATTTTGTAGGGTCAAATTCAATCCATAACATCCCCTATTCAGGGACTGGTCCTTAAAAATCCTCCACAAAATGTGTAATATGCATGACTGATACACTTTTTGGCTGGAAACTCCCTACAAAAATGGCATATATATGGTGTGTGTGTGTGTGTGTGTGTGTGTGTGTGTGTGTGTGTGCGTGCATACACATATTACTTGAGGTCAGTGCTGGACATAGAAAAGTAGTCAATGAATATTTATCAGAAATAAAAGTATGTGCACACACACAGACACAGACACATACTTTTAGAGATTGAATCTCACTGTGTTGCTCCAGACTGAAGTACAGTGGCACAGTCATAACTCACTGCATCCTTCAAGCCCTAGGCTCAAGTGATCCATCTGCCTGAGCCTCCCAAGTACCTGAGACTACAGGCATATATCACCACACTTGGCTAATTTTAAAAACTTTTTTTTTAAAGACAGGATCTTGCTATGTTGCGCAGGCTGATCTCTAACTGCTAGCCTCAAGCTATCCTCCCTCTTATGCCTCCTGAGGAGCCAGGGTTGCAGGCATGACCCACTATCCCCTACAAGTCCATGTTTTTGATCATTTACAAATATCTTACACATTTTAAAGTATTAGAAATAGAGACCAAGTAATCACTACAGAATATCATCATGAAGCAAGTACCTCCTAAGTGTCGGGCCCATGCAAGTGATTATCTTAATCTTCGGAAATGATCACTTGAGATATGATTCAGGTCATGGCCAGGCCTGCTATGCTCAGAATCTCCTGGGCATTGGGCACAGTACCATATGACATGCCACTGACCAGTCATCATTACATAGTGGCAGTGTGCTGTCCTTGTGTGATAGCCAAGTACTATTATAACACAGAGCTAATACAACAATATGGCACATCACAGAATTCGTGCTCTAACCTCAGATGTTAGACAGTTTCTACAAACACATAAAAAAAATCATGCTAAAGGTTCAGCTACCAGGACAAGAAGACCAGTGTTTCCAATGACTTGGCAAGACTGCCTTGCATTGACCTACCAATTCCTGGCCCCTACTGATTCTCTCCCGGTGGTATGTATACCATGATAAAACTTGAGACCTGAGAAACTAAGCTGATCAAATATTTCCTGTTTGATGCTACCTAAAAACCCTCTGCTGTAAGCAGAATCCTTTAACTTTACTACAGAAATGTTTAATTTGGATATAATAAATGCACCTGAGTATTCATTCTCACCAGTCCTCAAACTCAGTCCTCAGGCAGACAAACTAAGGGTGGAAATTACCATTTCCGTTGTCTCAGATAAAAACACTGAGTCTTAGGGAGGTCAAGTTCACAAGACCATTGATTTGGCAGAAACGTGGTTTCCATCATTGTCTCTGACTCCGAATCCATTCTGGAATTTCCATGTAGGGTCTCAAGTGTTCAAGATACTATGAAAGCCAAAAGCTACATGAGGCACCAAGAATTCAGTGGAGAAAAAAGCATAGTCCTTAATCACAGGGAGTTCAGTTTAATGGGGGATAATGATCATTAACCGGGTAATAACAATAAAGTTGTATGTGTTATGACAGAGACAACCTAGTAAAATATAGGAAAATCTTTTATGCAGACTTGGACAAGTTAGAGAAGTCTCTGCAGTAGAAGTGATGCCTTACATAGGAAACAATCCACGATTATATTTCCAGCATAGTCTGAAAGTACCTTCAGATAAATAAACAAGCAAACTCACCAGCAAAATCATCTCTTGTTTTCTTAGAATATCACATTTAGCTAGTCCATGACTATAGGAAAATTTGTGCTTTGGAAGCAAATAATGCAATTAGAACAAAAACTAACAAATGGCATTACATTTTAGGTAACATTTGTGTAACACTGCAAAGAGTTTGATTGCAGAGTTTTCCCAAGTAAGTGAAAGCAAATCTACACTGACAACTGGGGCATTAGGGAAACAGAGAAATTGAGTTGAATGGCCTAGTAATCAGGGCAATCTGGGTCTGACTGCTCAGCCATCAGGACCATCATTCTTTACTGCTTAGGACTGCCTAGTCAGTTATAAAATCAGAGCTTGCTCTATCCATATTTCTCAATGGGACACCACTGGCATTCTGCGAGGGACATGCTTCAATATGTAGGAGAATTCCAAACATCATATGGCCTTTAGCATCCATGACCCTCAAAATGCTAGAGATGCTCCCATTATTGTAACAAAGAATGTGCCTAACACTTCCTAATTCTCTCCCTACTGCACTGTGGAGTACAATCCCCAATGGGAACCAAGAGAGTAAATACGCTAATTTCCCTCCAGGTCTCTGACTCTGTCATCTATAACTATGTTTATATCCATCAGACTAAGGTCATCTCCTTATTAGTGAGCAGGATATTCTTTGACATACTTTTCTTAGTTGAAAAGACTGACTTTCAAGTTCAGATTCAATAATATTTTATGAAATAACAATGTCATTGGTGGTTTTGGAGATTATATGAATTTAATTGGAGTATAAATTTATCATTTTATAGATCAGATAACCTAGTGAAATTATCACATAATTCATTAACAACCAGGTCTCCTGGTACCACATCCAGGACTCTTTATGGTGTTGTACTTGCACTCATCTGGCGCCCCCATTTTGCTGTGTTCCCTCCTACTTTGGTAAAATGGGCATTTCATAACTTTGAGGAAATTTTCTCATAATACCGCAGTTCCGTTTACTGTTCTCAAAGAGGCTATCTTCTTAGAACCTTGTAAAAACATAAAGAAAAAAATATGCCTATCCAAGGTGAGCAACTGTTCAGCTGTTTAATGGGAGACCCTAGAGCATGAAAAAGTGAACATATTGCAATCTTCTACCAAATTTTATCTTTGGATTTCAATCATGCTGAATCAGTAGCAATTATCTTCAAATTGGATTTCATGACTCCTGACAACCTTTGCTTTTTATATTTTCTACAAAAGCTGGTCACATGAGTTAAGCATCTATTATCTATTCTAAAATAGTCCCAAATGCAGAAAGATCACAGAAAATGAATATGCATATAGAAAGAAGATGTTGGTGTGATGAATGTTAATTTATATGGCACTTGTGGACAACTAAGATGTCATTCTTAGTCGGTCTCACATTTTGCTCCCTGACATCTGCCAATAAATATTAGGAACATTCATTTTCTTTCTCATAGAAGGACATAGAGAGTGAAAGCTAACATTCATGTAGTATATATGAATCACAAAGCAGTTTAGAAAACATGATCATTTGATTCTTATAAAATTTTACGGTTATCCATTGGCATTTTACAGCTGAGAAATCTGAGAGGAGAAAAAGATAAGTAACTTTCCCAAGACCTGCTACTGCTAGTAGCAGTCAAATCTTAAATATAAATCATTTCACTTCAGATCTCACACACTTTCCTTACCCAAGACTTTCTCTCATTTGCTGTGACTTCTGGGTATCCCCACAATACTCCAGAGGGGCCTGCTAATACAACACTTGCACCTAGTAACGCACCTGCCTTTTCACACTAGACTGTGAATTTCTGTAGGATAAGAACCACATCTGCCTTACTTTTATATAACCAACACTTAGCATAACACCTCGCACATAGTGGGCAACCTAACAAATGCTCACTGAATACATAAAGAATGCCCCCTCAGGGTTAGTTGCATATTTACTCTTTATTAAAACAAACAAACAAACAAACAAAACAACAACTAAGAGTCAGTAGAATTATCAAAGATAGCCATGGTGAAATGATGCTATTGCTAAATATTGAAAGGAAAGATTATGAGAAAATTCAGGTAATATTATAATCACTATAGCCAAATTTGCATATTCTCATTAACTGTTTATTAACAAATAAGTAAAAAGTTGAAAATATAGAAATTAGGGCAATATACTTTGAGAAGGTGCTGTAACTGGTTCCAAAATTCACATCATATTCCTATTCAAGGATCCTGTTATTACACAGGAACGTGAATGAAGGGGTCAAAACAAAGAAACCTCAGTTTTTAATATACTGTAGTTTAAATTTAAAAGGCTAGATTTAAGCAAGGTTTTATCTGTAAAATATAGACCCTACCAACTGTACTAGGATCTCCAGAGAATGACAGATTTATCATAAAAAATTCCTTCATTCGTCCCCTCAACAAATCTGTCTAGTTGATGCCAGACACACAGAAGACAAGAAGAAACTTCAAGGGATATGCATTTTAGTTCTATGATTTCCATACTTTTTCCAGGCAGTTCTTTTTCCCTCCTCAAATGAAATCTTAATAAGAACTCTAACACATAAAATAGAGAAAACAGAGGCTATTCTTGTTAAAAGGGTTTGGGGGACCATAATAGCTCAACTTCCTTTTTTCCTTAGAAGCCAATATCTCCCCAGAAGTCAATTCATCCATCATTGGTCTATTCCAAACATTTCAATTTTAAGCAAATATTTTGATTTTCCTTCCCAACCACATGATAGACATCTATACAGATGCACTGCTTGTGTTCACCCCATGCCAATAAGTATTTCTTTCTCTATTTCTTCACAAATCCCACACTTTGTTATTGCTCTTAGTTTTTTAACCTTCTACTCACTCTTTTTCCATCCTCTCCATTCCCAGTGTGTTGCCTCCTGCTCTGAAAGTATTGAACATCAGCCACGGTTCTTTGTTACGTCCCCTATACAAATACAAGGTCCTGAGTTTCTCACGGGACCTTGGGATGGAGGATCTAAGCAGGATTCCCCAAGTGTGAAGAGCAGAATTCCAGACTGAAGCACTCAGTTATATGCAACAGGCAGTAAGAAGCCACTGCACTTGTTAATAGCAGAGAGCCCCTTATAGAGTTTGCAGAACAGACCACAGGAAAGCACGGTATATTAGGGATGTGCCAAGGTTTTTCTACATTAGCATTTACCATCTTAAGAGTGCTTTAACTTATAATTTTATTCATGGAAAATAGTACTAAGTGGAACCCCAAAGGGGCTTTTTCTAAAGCATGTCAGCCTGAGCACCATTTACCCTGTCATGGACACCATGACCTTTCACTGTGAATGACCTAAAAAAATAAAAAGAACAAAACATTAGGATCTCTACGAGGTAACACCTTCACAGGGCAACAAGGATAATATCATCACAGAGCTTTAACGGAAGTGGACAAGGTTCCTGCACCCATCTCAGGGATGAATTAGGGAGACATAAAAGGGAGTTGAGGGTAGTAATGTGTTTACTAATAAACAGAAAAATATGTTAAATAAAAACAAGTAAGCTGATATTGAGACTAGAGCTGATGGCTAGCTGGAATGCATCAGTACAACTTGGCCAATTGTTACTATACAACAGAAGACAACTTTCATCCAGCTTGGAAAACAGCCACTGTCCTAACAACTTCCTAGAAATAATCAATGACCCAATAACTACAGTGTTAATCAGATACCTCCTAGATCCTGATCCAGCTCTTGGAATGTCATTCACGCTACAGTTCACTGCTTTGCTCTATGATCTATTAAAATATTTTCATATTACTCTCGCTGGAGACTCATTTCAAATACAGCAGTTTTTTTGTGGTAGAATTTCAAAGAAAAAACAGACAAACAGTTCATTTCACAAGCCATTCTTTTACATGCAAAACTGTTTCACAGATGCAACAATACTAAAATATCTCATATTATACTCAGGCATAAAAAGTATTTACCTTTTGTTTCTTTTATTTAGTTAGAATCAAGTATACAGCACCTTTTAACACTGACAATATGTGATTAAATTGATGGGCTCATGTTCATATTCAGGAACCTCAACCCTTTTTGAATGGTACTGCCTTCTAACCCAGTTCTTTAAGACAAAGAACAGTATCATGTTTCCAGAGCTCAACATGGTGACTCATGGAGGATCTCAACAAAGTTGAATAAATACATTATAGGACTATTAAAATGCTGTAACTGACAAGTAGAAAATTAAAACCCAAGTCAGACAATCAATTAAAAATTTTAATACATTTTAAAAATCTGATGCTACAATCTCATTTCTAAATTTCCTCCAAAATTTATCAGATTGCTTCTGTGAATACCAGAGAGAAAAAGAACAGAGAGCAAATAATTGGTACAGCAATCAGTGAATAGGGCCTGCAATTACAGTATTCCCACTGCAACTCATATAGTATCTTACATATAATTAGAAGCAAAATAAGAGAAATCACCTAAAAGTCAATGTACAGTTTACAGAAACATTCATAGATATCCCATTGAAAATTTACAATAACTTTTAATGTACATTTTATAGATAAGGAGGCAGAGAATCAGAGAAGTTCCCTGTAGTAAGCAAAAGAGATAAGGATTGAGTGGTTATCGAATTAATAAATGCCTGGCATGAGCCTATATAAAGTCTTTGGCACAAAATAAACATCCAAAGGAAACTCCTTTTCATTTAATTGAGCGTCAGGTCAATTGTCATTTCCCTTTCAAGATGTCTTCTTGAAACACTAGAACAGGCTAAATCTCTTTATTTTGTGCCTCTCCCATCCTGATTTCTCTTTTAGCATTTATCCAATTTAAATAGTTTATAAAATTAACTGTCTTCCCAACAGATCTAGAAAGAACTGCCTTACTTGAATCACAATCCAAACAAGTTCCAGACATCCCAGCAACTATCTGAAAATGTCATGAGTATATCTACCTTATTTACCTTTGCATTTACCCACACCTGGCACAGTGCCTGGCGCTTGCTAGACGAATGAATAATAAATGAATAAGACTAAAGTAGGCACACTTAATTTGGGTTTTAGGCTATGATTTAAATCCCAAGAGAGCTTAAGATAAAATGAATGAAGTAAAACATGATATTCTATAGGGGAGTATACCAGCAGCTATCTATCAGATAGAAAAATAACTGATAATTTATAGATTAAAAAAATGATGGGGAAATAGATAGTACTTGGAAGAAACTTCAATTACTTATGACCTGGTAGAATTCTAATTTACTGAGGAAAAACACTGATGGATTCTTCATGTGCTTTGCACCATTCTTCCATAACTTGGATTATGAAAGCAAATGTAGGAACTTCTCTAAATTTGACTCTAAGAAAATGGTTTGTTGCAGAGTATACAAGCGGAATCTAGATAGAATTATTTTTATATAAGGGCGCCATGCACCACTCATATCAGTCACTGTCACTCACAGATTTGGATTTTATTTATAAGATAGAATTGTACTCTGTCACCCAGGTTGGAGTGCAGTGGTGTGATCTCACCTCACTGCAACCTCAGCCTCCTGGGTTCAAGCTATTCTCCTGCCTCAGCCTCCTAAGTAGCTGTAATTACAGGCATGTGTCACCATGCACAGTTACAGATTTGGATTTTAGAAAAAGTTGATTCTCAAAGTTTCAGGTAAAGTATTTTAGTATGATCCCATAGACACACGCTAAAATGGAAAAGACCTCAAAATTGAGTCCCAGATAGAAAACATTGGCTTAAACAGAAATACACAAATGGGCAGTGACAAAACAAACACAAGAGAACTTGGTAGATAACAGAAAAGTTAAATATGTACAATTTTTATTTATGTTATGCATTATAGCTATATAAACAGGCTTTGGAGCAGGATTTGAACATTAGCTTAGCATCTTATCAGCTAAGAGATATTTAAGTTGGCAGTTTGTCCATCTATAAAATGGCCAATACCTACCTGAGAAAACTTTGTGAAGATTAAATGGCACAATATATAAAGTACATTAATCACATAGTTCATGGCACATAGTAAACAGTTAAATGTGCATGTCCATGTATGTGTGCATGTGAGTGTGTACAGGTGCAGTGGTGTTGCTGATATAATGTTAGTAGCAGTATTATCAATCATTTTGTCATCCTTGTGGCTGTAATGGTGTCATATTAGGTGACACATTATCATTATTATTAGCATCACATCAGCAATATCATCAAGATGATCATTATCCCCAATAATCCCCAATAATCTATACTTTGAACAAGAAAAAAGTTATGTTAATTCATGTCAGAGTAAGACAAATGGCAAACACTACATAAAGCTTAGTGCCTGAAACATATATTTGATTCTGTGTTATAACAGAATCAAATAAACAGCAGAACATCTTGAATCCTGGTTTCTGCTTCTCTATCAAGCAAAATGGTCATAAACAGTGAAAGGTAGTGCACATGTGATTAGGAGAGAGCTAAAACCTGAGATTAAAAATCAAAAAGTAAGACTAAGAACTTTAGTTCTTACTTTTTGTTTTTTTAAATTCAGACAATTTATATTCTGGCGGCAACGGGACAACTGGAAAGTAAATGAGATCATATAACCACAGTAGATAATATTTGTATTTTCACAGGAATAGGAAAGTGGCCAAAACCAGAGGCATAACAATTGTGAAACCTAGGTTGAAAAGGTTGGCAGGAGAGGAATTTTCAAAATTGTAGAGCAGTGAACATGATCGCTAATGAAAATCTAGCAGAGATGTTTTGTAAGCACACACAGAAGGGAGCAATGACCACCAAAAGCGAGTATGTCAGGGATACTGATTAGAAGCTTGGAATATCTGACCTCAAGATTTCTTCCCCAGAGACTGCTAATAATTAAAATTTTATGATTGTATAATTTTAGACAAATCTAAGGAAACAGAACTAGAATAGAACACCAGATCTCAGTCACCGCTACTAAGCTGGCTTCAAACAAATCATGTCAGAAAAAGAAAAAAAAAAAAAGTGTCCTTCTTGCTTTGAATAGCTAAACAGAAAATAACCTGCCTTTTAAAAAATTGTACTTTAAGTTCTGAGGTACACGTGCAAAACTTGCAGTTTCGTTACATAGGTATATACGTTTAATGTGGTTGGCTGCATCCATCACCCGTCATCTACATTAGGTACTTCTCCTGATGCTATCCCTCCCCTACCCCCCAACCCCTTTGATAGTCTTCAGAATGTCATGTTCCCTTTCTTGTGTCCATGTTTTCTCTTTGTTCAACTCCCACTTAGGAGTGAGAACATTCAGTGTTTGGTTTGCTGTTCTTGTGTTGGTGCTACAGGCGTGTGCCACCATGCCTGGCTATTTTTTTGTATTTTTAGTAGAGATGGGGTTTGATCATGTTGGCCAGACTGGACTTGAACTCCTGGCCTCATCTGATCTGCCCACTTCGGCCTCCCAAAATGTTGGGATTACAGGCTTGAGTCACTGTGCCTGACATAGAAAGTAACCTGTCTTTGATGTGAGACTGGTCCTCAATCCTCTGAGCTGACCCAGGAAGGTACCATTTCACTCTGGTTAATCTTGCACAGAGTGATATATCACACATCAATTATGACATAGAATAGCATTACTGTACATTCTAGCTACAAATTAAATTGAGTAAACTTAAAAAATGGTCATATATCAACATAATGATTTCCTAATTAGAATATTTGAAATCAACTGTCCATTTGTGTTTTAAAAAATAGGGTTTTTTAACTGTGAAATACATTACATGATTCAAATATTTTAAAATTCATATAAAATTGTTGCTGAGTTCTTACAAATACTAGAAACTATTAACAAGCATCTTCAAATGCAATTTTCCCCTATTAAGGGGGAATTTAATGGCAAAAGAGAATATATGTTTATATGTTGATGGAAACAACCTGAGTATAGAGAAGGAGAAACAGACGTTACAAGAATAGAAAAGAAAGATGTATAGATCCATGTCTTGATAACATAACAGGAGGGGGTACCACAAAGCAGCATCATGATCAACCTTGGTTTTCATAGCTGTTATTTTTATCGTTTTCTTCATCACCATCATCATCATCAACAACATTGTTAACATTTATAGGCTTTGAGAGAAATACTAGTTTTATTGGAAGAGAAGTAGGTATAAAATAATCATTTTGGACACTAAGAAAGCAAACTACCACAGGAGTAGACTATTTAGCAGTGTTGAGTGTCTGAGATTTATGACAATGAATTTAAGTGAGACCAATCACCAAATTTATGGTTTTTCTTCAGATATGTTCAATTACTTAAGTGCAAGCACAGGATCTATGTATACCTGAGTTTACCCAGAACTAGAGGCTTGTTGATGAGTATAATGAAAAAAGAAAGAGAAGAGGAATTTAAAGATACTTCTAAGGGAGGGATCAAAATTTCTTTCAATTATTATCCAATCTTGCAGGTGTGCTTTATAACAAGCTTCCTGATTGGGATTACTTTCCCAATCTTGTATTTTTTCTCTCTCACTTACCTTTAATACCTAAGCCCACAGACATATTCAGCTCCTTGCATGTTCCTAAATACATCAAAGGTTCTATCATATGTATGCCTTTATACATATATATGTGTGTATATACATATATGTATATACATATTTGTACATACACACACACACACACACACACACACACACACACACACACATACACCCATATATATTTTGAGATGGAGTCTGGCTATGTAATCCAGGCTGGAGTACAATGGCACAATCTCGGCTTACTGCAACATCTGCCTCCCAGGTTCAAGCGATACAGGTGTGCACTACTACGCCCAGCTAATTTTTGTATTTGTAGTAGAGACGGGGTTTTGCCATGTTGGCCAGGCTGGTCTTGAACTCCTGACCTCAAGCGATCCACCTTCCATGGCCTCCAAAAGTGCTGGGATTACAGAGGTGGGCCGCCTCACCCTGCCATGCCTTTGTACATACTGTCACCCTTTTTTGGATTTTTTCACTGTTTCTTCCTCTTTATTTGCCAAACACTTAACTGGTCTTTGAAGTCTTGGTTCTGCCATTAGCTCTCTGTGCTCCTGAAGTCCGCAGGGCTTCTTACCTAAATTGTGAGTGTGTATCTTCATCTGCATTTACTAACAGAAGGTGGTAATTTGTCGAGAATAGAGACTCTATACTGTATAGATTTATATCTCTTGTAGCCAGTAGTGGGCTAAGGACACAGTAGATACTACAATTAAATGTATTGAAAAAAGTAGATAAAAAAAGAAATGCATTGAATAAATGCATGAAGGAACAACTGCTTGAATAAAATAATCTACTTAAGTTCACCTAAAAAGAGATTCCAGCAAATGAACTGCCCATTGTAAAAGTTACAATGTGTAACTAGACACACTAAGTTCTGTGTCTGTGGTAGGTAAATGAGTCTGATTAGGCTTGTTCATCTGTGTTCTCCAAGAAAGGGAAAAAAATAATATTTGCTATAACTTGAAGTTCCAGGTGATTCTATTAAAGAATACAAAAAAGAGATAATTACATGATAGAAAATAAATAATCAGAGCAACCGACAGCAGTATCAAGAACGTTCCTAAACAAACCTGAAAAAGACAAGTTCAAATGATGTGTCACCAAAGCTTCCCCGAAAAGTATCCTGAATGTGTATACAAACTCACATTCATGCATCATTATCCAATTCTCTCACCTATCCCTACAAAAGATCACTGTCTTCTAAAAGGAATCACATTAAGGGGTAAATAATAATGAAAAGTCACTATAGTTAAATCAATGGTTAACCAGACAATACACTTGAGAGGGATTCAAACATCTAAAATAGATAGAAATATGAATCATTTAGTCTTATAATACCATCTCTGAAAAAGCTATGAGAATCAAAAGTATAGTTTTATCTTCCCATTATTGTGTGTGAATCTAAGTAAAGATTAAAAAGACTAATAGTTAATAATCTACAAATTTAAAATAATATGATAGATATACAAAATGAAAGTAAGATTATATGGAATAAAAATATTACTTATTAATTGATCAAGAATTGTGGAATAAGCATAAGCAGTTTTATAATGCTTTACCTTAACATCTTTTAAGATTAAGATAAATTATCTTTGTTCTTGAAAAAAGTGTCAAATAATGACTTTAGTTCCAATATAGCTTAGCCATTTTTTTCAGGATCCCATTCATCTTTTCAGCCCTTGCCATATATTACTTAATATCAAAATATCAGAATTGGGTCTAATAAACTACATCATGGGGGGGGCCTTTTATTAATATGCATAGTTACAATTATAACCCCAGAGAACACTGTTTACCTACATCATAAATAATATCATTGTGAACATTAAAAAAATACATAGCAGGGTTTATCTTCTTAAGCAGTTGGGAATCCAACTTTTTAGCCTTGTAACTTATGAATCGGATATACTCATGCCGGACCTTCATAAAATCAACTAAGAGCCCTCCTAGTCCCTTGCAAATGGTAGAATTTTAAAGGTGTCAAAGATATTTCTGTCTTCTAGTTATAACGTTCAATTCTATTTTTGAGATACAGTGTGCTGTATACATTTTTTAAGACTAGTATAACTTAAGTGTCTTAACATTTAAAATTAAGCAGTTTATAAAATTAAAACTGTAAGCAAATAAATTATAGAATATGCAGAATTGGATAGAGAAAACAAAGCCATGATGAGTTTCTTAAGAAACTATGACAACAGTGGGGTACTCCAGCTCAGACACACAAAAGTATAGCTTATACTGCAAAAGGTATGTTGCATCTTATATCCCTAAATTGCAAATGTGTGTGTCAGTAAGTGGGTGTGTGCATGTGCACGTGTTTTAATATTCTGCCAATATTCTGTGGTCTTTTGCATCTTTGGTCTCAAGTATTACTCATTTCCCTTGAGGATAATTCCACAGTCTTTACAGACGCTTAAATAAGATATGAAAGTAATTCTCTGCTTCCTGCACTCAACTGCATTGCTTTGTATTTATGCAAATGTTCAGCCCGGTCTCTTGGAAAATTCCAGAGAAGAGCTACCCTAAATAACTGTGAAGACAAAATTAGTTACCCGTGATTTCAAAGAAAATATTTTTAAAATTTCCCTTAAATATGTAGGCTTTACAATACTAAAATCTCCTGCTTCATCAGTCCATAGCCAATGTCATAAAAGGAAGTATATAAAACAGTCATTCCTATTCAGATTTTCTTACCCAATACTGCTTAGGGGTTGATAATTATCTATCTCTGAAGAGAAGTTAACAGTCCCATCTCTCAATTATGAATAAGAGAACCTGAATATGATTTATTAACCACTCTCCATTGGTTAAATTGACAAAATGGTAATTAAGTCAAGTTTTATTCTTTCTGTGTCCATGTGTTTTTTTAAAAAAGGAAATTATGGCTGGGCCTGGTGGCTAGTGCCTATAGTCCCAGCACTGTGGGATGCCAAGGGAGGCGGATCACAAGGTCAGGATATCGAGACCATCCTGGCTAACAGAGTGAAACCTTGTGTCTACCAAAAAATACAAAAAACTAGCCGGGTGTGGTGGCATGCACCTGCAGTTCCAGCTACTCAGGAGGCTGAGGCAGGATAATCACTTGAACCCGGGAGGCAGACGTTGCAATGAGCTGAGATTGTGCCACTGCACTCCAGCCTGGGCAACAGAGCAAGACTCTATCTCAAAAAAAAAAAAAAAAAGGAAAATAAAGGAAATTACATAGAAATTCAGTTGAATGCACAAATCATAAATATTCAATAATGATACACTAAAACAATTATCTATTTTGGCTAAACATATTTTTCATTTTAAAGATTTTTACTATACAATGTTTTTCTCTTTGGTATATTGAATATTATCAAAATTAGAAAATCTTAATAACACTACACAGTTTAAAAGAGAAGTGAAATAAATCTTATAGTGAAATTAACATATGCAATATATATTAACTATTCTTAAGCCACCACAGTAAAACTAAAAATGTTCAACGTTTACATTTTAATTGTTATTTCCATTTCAAAATATTTGGAATTCTGAATATGAGAAAAAGCAGTGAAAAAGCTTGGCAGCTCAATTCTAATTACATTAGATGCATCTTGTCTATATATTTAATTTGTCACTATGATTATGTGTATCTTCTTCAAATCCCTTTAATTACAAATACTCTATTCAGGTTATTCAGATAAAGTCTCAAAGCTTCCAGATATACATCTCCATCCAGGTGTGCTATCAAGATGAGGCTCATCTAAGCTTCTGAGAGATTCTAATTAAGAAATACACAGATGCCTTCCAGGGAGCAGACTGGAAACAAAACGTGCATCATCCATTTCTCTTTCTGGATCAACTATAGCAGAAATTGTGCTGCAGGCAGCTGCAATGGTTATTTTAAAAATGAATGTCTGCCCAGACTTGAAATATAACATACAAGTACCTTTGTGAACCATAAGGGTAATTATGGTTACTTAACTATTACTAAAAAATAAGTTATCACATTGGTCACTTTGGGATGCTATATTTGACAAGAAATGAATTTTTGGTCTCCACCAAGCTTGCAGTGTGTATAAGACTTAAAGAATAATTTTTAGCACATTTATTTTCATCTACAAGACTAGCTCTATATCATTGGGTCTATGCATTTTCAGAATAACTTTTGAGAAACTAAATTAGACAGGTCTGCCTTACATCACTAGTAGGTGTTCTTCATGCAGTGATATTTGATGTGCTGATATTTGAAGGGTATTTATAAAATCTTCTCCAGCACAACTGATTGCACTGAATTCCCAAAAAATTATTTGGCATCTTCAATGAGTAAGGTTCTAATGCTAGTTACATGTTCCTGAAACTCTCTATTTGGCAGGCAAAATGACTAAAAATATTTGAAAGAAAAGATCAGAATGGCCAAACACAAATTGTTATCTTGTATCTTTTAAGTCTGTTCCTCCTCCTGGTCTCTTACTTTTTAAACCATTACTACTGAAGCTGAAATCCTGAAACCTGTATTTCTGGTTGTTCTAATATCTTTGTTTACCTTGATCTCCTAGCTAAAACTAAGCCCTACAACATAGGTCTAAAATATAAGATTTGTAATGGATAGTGAGAACATGTGCACTGCTTGAGATATGCTGATGTACAGAGCATGGATCATAAACTGCTACACTGGCCACATTTGGTTCTGAGACCTGTGTGTGTTGTAATATTGCTGCTGCAATATTTTCATGCAGGTTCCTTATTTCCTAGGAGTATGAAGTGATGGGAAGCATAAAAAGTACAAGGCTTGAGTAACCCAATCTTTAAAGTGCTGCAGAAGCTACATTAACTACCATGAAAGACACGTCAAGGTTATAGCAGCTGTAGAAATGATGCAGGCTCTGAAAGACATGGAAGTGAAACTCTTTTAGACGGCTTAGAATTAAAACAATAACAACAACAAATATACAAGAAGGATGAAGAGGCTTTTGTACATGATTCTGAATTTCACTACTTTCAAATGGAATAATGATGGGAGAGTCATTTTTGTAATTTGATGGAAACAAAGGATTGCATTGGAATAGGAAAGCTTTCACATTCTAGGAAACAAACTGAAAAGATTTTATAATGTTCTACTGGGAATAGGATGACTTTATTATCTAGGGGCATTGTACAAACCCAACTGGTAGATTTGCATAAATACCATAGCTACATAAAATTAAAGAAGCAGAGTCATTCCAGGTCAAATTTTTGGTCCAGTGCTATACTGTCCAATATGGTAGCTACTAGACTCATGTGGCTATTGAACACTTGAAATAGGACTAGTGCCACATTTTAAAATGTTTAAAAATGAAGCAGTGTATAAAAAATGTAAACCATCCCATTAATATTTTTATTTATTATATGTTAAAAGGATAATGTATTGGCTATACTGCATTAAATAAAACATTCTTGATAATAATGTCTTTTTTTTCCCTTTTCTTAACATGGCTAATGGAATGTTTGAAATTACCTATATAGCTTGCATTCTATTTCTTTTGGTCAGAAATAGTCTAATGTATTGAAGGGGTAAGGTAACATACTTCTAGAAATATTTCAGAGGCTTTTAGAACAACATCAAAGGAAACTTTATAAAAGTTTTGAGGTGCTAAATCGTCACTGCATTGTTCTCATGTAGGAAGAAGGAAGCATCAGCAAAATTTGGAGATACAACCTCACGAAGTTGCAGGCAGAACTTTTCTAGGACCTAACTAATTTCTGTCTCAAGTGGGGCAACATTTACTTCACCATAAATGGGGCCACTGCATTTGGTAATCAAAAGGGAAAAACAAATCTGCCACAAATGTTTAGTATTAGAGGACATTCAATGACTCTCCATATTTCTTTTCAAGGTAATATCCATCCAAAAGGAATTCTAATATGCAACAGCCTTCAGTGAAATACAATGAAGCTTCAGGGAGCTATACTAAGAAATTACGGAAGAACCATGAGGCCCTACCTGGACTGACATGTTTAAAAAAAAAAGGGACACATGTCTAGGAGCCAGAATGCTCATGACCTCAAAACAAGAGGTTCCCAAGGGGCAGATGAACCCCAGTGGTTCAGAATTCAGAGATCTCCCCAACATTCTCCTTCCTCCTACATCTCTGGTGATAAAGCAGAGTCTCCCTCTATAGATGATCTTGATCTTGAAGAATCCGATTGGAGTTTTACAACTTTCTGAGCTGACAGAATGCTCAACTGCAATCTGTTTTAAGTGCCAAAATTTGTGCACTTATGGTCTGCTTTGTATTTTATTTTTACGTGTTACATAATTTAGCAAATCTATCCTGAAGTTAATGTTATAATGCGGCTGTGTCCACTTACTTCTTGCAAGCTTTTTGTACATATAGGGAACAGACATGTTTCAAAAAGTATCCTAAAACTTAAACTCCGTCAGCAAAACTTATTTTTCCAATGACATGAAAAGAGAAAAGATTTATTCTGTAGAAAATAAAGAGAACTCTACCCACACTACTATGATCGGGTTCAAATAAAGTAACAGAAGATTCAAAATACGAATATACTATCTCCATATTTTTGAAAGGAATGATTCAGGTCCATGTCTTAAGATATGGATTCAGTGAACATTACTATATTTCATTTAATTATTTACATAGACAGATGACAGGTAAATAGAAATTATTTTTTGTTTGTTTTTTTGTTGTTTAAAAAAAAATCTGGCCAGACATGGATGCATATATTCCCAGCACTTTGGGAGGTCAAGGTAAGAAGATCACTTGAGCCCAGGAGTTCAAGACAAGCATGGGAGACATGTCTCTACAAAATAAAAAATTAACAACAAAATATAGCCAGGCATGGTGGTGGTGCCTGTTGTCCTAGCTACTCAGGAGGCTGAGACAGGAGGATTGCTTGAGCTTGGAAATCCAGAGTGCAGGGAACTATGATTATACCACTGCACTCCATCCTGGGCAACAGAGTGAGACCCATTTCAAAAAAAATTTTTTTTCACTTTCTGCTTTTCTGAATCCCAACAGTCCTATGATATCTTGCTCAATATTTTAATATAGAAGTACACTGCTATTAGCTTTAACCAACCTCACATAGTACACACGACATCAGGAGAATACAAATTAATAACGATGGAATTTTACTCCAGAGTAGGAGCGGAAAGTCATAAACACAGCAAAGCAAAGTTCAAGACTTGGATCAAGGACAAGTTCTTGCAATTTCAAATTTTTCCTCACTTCCTCTGGTTATCAATACAGATAGAATCTAAAACCATATCTTGTAAGAATATTTGAAGGCAAAAGAAAAACAAACTATATATATATAAGATTATTTTAACTATTAATAAGAATTCATTTATACTATATTATGCCTCATCTTAAATTCAGGTAGAGTCAAAATTATAATTTTAAAAAATAAGGTACTGGCTCATAGGAAATCATAGATGATGAGCACAAGAGTTAAGAGAGAACTCCCAAGGGTAACAAAGCTTCCAATGTGCTTCATCATCAAAACATCAGTGGAAGGGTCAGAGGAAGGTGAAACCCATTTTCAAAATCATCCTAGAGGAAACGATGTAATACAGGAATGACTACAGCCTTCAGCTGCTATGAGAAGGATACTGAGATTGCTGTGGATGTTAACAACAGAACCAAATTAAAATCCAGGTCTAATCACCCTCTGGCCAGTGATCTTTCCAGTCAGCAGCTCTTAAGCAGGGTGTCCACAGTAGTCACCTGTGGCCTTTAATCAATATATTTGCCAGGCCCCCAAAACTCAGAAATCTGATTCCACCTAGCCACAGGCAGCCTGCCGCACACTCTGTAGACGCATTGTACAAAGCTGCCCCCTAGTCAGGGAGTGGATAACTAGTGCTTTCCCCAGCCCACCATGTTTTCTCAAGTATTGTCATGCAACACATCAACCTAGGAAATTCTCTTTGCCTCAAAAATGTCTATTCATTCTTCTGAAAATTTCTTTCTGACAGGATCTCCTGACCATGCCCTGTCCTAACCACCACAAGCTCTTCTATGTCCACAGTAGGATTTAAAATTTGTATTTAAATACTTCCTGCCTGTTCTTGGTAACTAAAATTCTACACATTTTAATAAAGAAATATTAGCAGACTTCAGTATAAAGTTAAAATTAATACTAAAAATTCCAGAGTTTCTCTATATGTATACAACGGGTTGCAAAATATAATGAACTGAAAATTGTAAATATTCATTCAATAGAATCTATGAGGTTTATGTAGGAATACAGTCATATTAAAAACAAATAATGTTAAATATGTCAATTCTTTTGCAATGTAGATATGCAACTTTCTTTCTCTTTCCTAATTGCATTGAGTGGAGCTTCTAGGACAATATTAATTAACAGTGAACACAACCTCTTTGAAGTTATTTCCCCCTGAATTAGAAATCTTTCTATTGAATCACTATTTTTCTCAATGCAGGTAAGTAAAGAGGTGATTAAGGAGGTAGCTATGTAAGTATTTTCAATGAATCTGTTTGTTTTTAAAATAAATACTTATGGAAATTAGTTTGTCAAATGCTTTTTGGCATTCTTCAATAAAACCAAACAGTCTTTCTCTGCAATCTATAAACACAGAGTATTACATTAATAAATTTCTTGTTTTAAAACAACATTTATATTCCTGGATTGTGTTTCACTTGGTTCCACATAGTATTATTTAAATATATTGTTTAAATCAAGCTTATTCAAGTTTCTTATATGGAAATAAGATTTCTTATATGGAAATTTCTTATATGGAAATTTTTGTTGCTAATATTCTATTGCATTCTTTTTTATATATGGCATGTTCAAAGTGATGTGGTATCAATATGGAATTTTGATATAAGGGCATCTTTTCATTATCTTTCATTACTAAACATCTCATGCATAATACTCTGGTTCTGGATTAGCGGACAACACATTCTGGGTACACTGGACAACACATTCTGGGCAGATCATTTAATAAACAGTATAAGTCTTCCTCTTCTGTAACAGAGTTACATTGGTTCCTTTTAACTGTGGGACTTGTAAGATAAAAGGGATCAAGAGGAGACATTTTTACACAAAGACATTATATTCATATTCTTCATTTATTTGGCTTTCTTTTCTTTCTCAATTTATTTTACATTAACATAACTAAAACATAGTGTTAATTGCATGAGCATTTGGGTCAGGCAGACTACTTCTGAGTATAGGTGCTGAAGCTTACAGATCTGTAACACTGAACAAGTTGTTTGATCTCTCTTTGTTTCAGTTTCTTTATATAGAGTATATAAATAAAAACAGAACTCCAAAACAAAGCTGTTGTGAAGATTAAATGACAGGGTAGACATAATGTGGTTAGCACTTACAGGTACTTGATAGGGCCATGCCCCCCTTCCTATCTCACCCCCAGACACCTGCCCAATTCTCTATTTACAGATATATGTCCATAATCTATAACAGCCTTTAGAAATGTCACATTGTCTTGTCTAAAATCCTCACCTCCACTTAGTGCACGTTCTGCTCTTTTCAAATATACGAAAACAAAACCACCAAAAATGTTTTAAAAGAAATTTTATTAATAATCATGAGGCTGTACACTGACCTGTGAGACCTAGAGCATACAAAAATGTATATTTGGATACGTTTTCTTCTGCTAAGAGAGGCAATACACACATAAGCTGCTCAACTGACTACACAACATCATTACCTACAGGGCCTGACCAAGCCAACAAGGTGAATCATAATATTTTGCAAAGTATGAAATGGTGCTAACAGTTCTACATTTGAGCATTGGATAAATGTTAAAACAACTGGTGATAATTGTTAACAATAAGTCCTTGACTTTTCATGAATTGTTTGCCCCAAAACGTTATCACCCTTTGTACACAAACAGTATTTTGTCAGAAAAATTGGTTGATGACACTATTAGGACAGTGTTGTCTTTACTGGTTCTAGTGAAAGTCATTTGAAATGGCAGCCAACATTGCTCTGTATTATCCACAGCAGCACAGTACTATTAATCCTCCAAATACACAAGCATGGTCTTATCATGCCAATCTAACAGATTTCACAAATGATGCTGCTTATGTACCAGTCATACAATCATGGGTAAATTGCTCTTGAACAATTTCTGTCAACAGTTGGCTTTTGTTATTAATGTGGCGCATATCAAATATGTGCATATCTAGCATATAATTTTAAAAACTGTTTAGTGAGAAAGGATCAGAAGGGTCATCTAACTTAATTCTTTCCATTTACAATGATGATACTGATTTTAAGAGAGAAGTTAGACAACTTGTCTAAAGCTATGTAAACAAACAGCAGTAGAGGCAATACTAGACTGTAGATCTGCTCATTCTAATTCAGTGCTCTTTCAACACAGCCTGTTGTCTCCTTACAGCACTGCAGTCTGTAAGTACTGGGAAGGACATCTCAGAAGCAGATGACAGACAATGGAGATGTCCTGAAGAATGCTGCTGAGTGCCATTTACTCACCATGTGCACATTCAACCTCTTTCTGCGCTCAAGTTTTTGCATTGCTGCTTCCTAAAACAATTCCACTCCAGTCAATTCTGAACTGCTTTAATTCCTTCCTCAAATGTTTCAAACTCTTTTCCCTCAAGGCGCTTCCTTCTTTTCTCTGCCCCACTTTTTTAAAAAATTTTCTCTGCCAGAAACTCTTCCCCACTGTGTCATCTAGCCTAAGCTAATTTCTACTTATCCTTGAGGTTGCAACATAAGTGTAAACTCCTCAAGGTAAACTTCCCTGATTCTTGCTAGTCCTTATTATGGGCCTCTGTTAATATTCTCTCATAACTGATTTATGTTCTTGTTGCATCTTATTTATTTGTCTATCTTCCTGACATACTATAAATCCCAGCAGGGACAAGAGCTGTTTTTTACCTTTCCCACTATTTTACCGTTAGGCAATGAAACTCAAAGAAGATACTCCATGAAAAGTTCTTCTTTTCAAAGTATCACAGTCACTATGAAAGATGAGCTATTTCTTTTTCCTGAGGAAAATCCCTTTAATCATGTTAGATATCATACCCCTTACTGCCTTACTGAAGAGATAAAACATTTGATGATCTAGTCTTTATTGTATATTTCACCTCTCCCCCTCAAATGGATCCTTCCAATGACTTTTTCCTTTTTTAAAAAATTAACATTGCAGTAAAATATATACAACATGCATATATCATTTTAGCCATTTTAAGTGTACAATTCAGTGGCATCAAGGGCATTTACACTATTGTACAATCATCAAACTATCCATCTCTAGAACTTTTACTAGTGGCTTTTAAACAAATTCAATCATTCCTCAAATAAAATGTTTTGTCATCTCATCTGTCACCTGTTATGTTATCTCACCCTCCTCCTGTAACACTCTTTCTCTTCAAAGCTAGCTTTATATCCCATGGTATTTTCTCACTTACCTCTTGCTCCTAACTCACTCCAATTGGGGTGAGCATATCATGCTTCCAAATGATTTCAAAAAGTCAGTAACATGTCTCCATAAGGATAAATTCAAGGAGCTCTTTTTAATTCTCAATGGCCTGATGAACTGTTCACCACATCTTCCCCCTCAATACACTTTTTCTTTCACTTACTTGGTCCAGTGCACTACATGCATCTGTTTTCTCTCCAGGTACTTCTTTCCTATATCCTGTCCATGTTCTTTTGCCTGCACAAAGCCATTCAGTATAAGAATCTCTGAAGACTCTCCCGTAGGATCTCTCCTGTCTTCAAAGTATATTTTTTCCTTTTCTAAATAATGTTCTCCTTATCCTTGGGTTTGGTTACCACCTGTTTTTTTTGGACTCACATGTTTGGATATGACAGTCCAACTGAAGCCTTTCCTTTGAGCTTAACTAAGTATTAAGCATTGTTTTTCTGATCATTTTTTACAAAAGCTTCTAACTCCACATGTTCCAAATCAAATTTCTAATATTCCCCCTAACCATTTTCTTGCCAAGGTTCTCTAGCTCACTGAATGTCACTGTCATTCAACCTGTTACATGAGTCAGAGACCTGGAACTCAATTTTGATACCTCCCACTCCTCCCACTTTCACACTTTTGACCAACAGCACTAAAGATTTTACTTTCTAAATTTCCCTATTAAACCATTCTTTCTTTGCTCTTGCTACCTTAAATATAGCATCATCTCCCCATCTAGAATGCTGCAATAGCGTCTACATCTGGCTTATCTATATCCACCCTGGTTCCAACTCAATACTTTCTCCATACTGCAACATATACCCACTTGAGACCTGTAAGCACTTTCCACTGCTTCAAGAATGCCCACTGAGGACTATGAAAGATTAAGTTGCTCCTCGATTAAAGACAAAGCCACTTAACTAGTTCTGCATGCTCTGATCCCCTGTCTGTATTCCAGCCCCAACTTACAACCAGCTAAGAGTCTCTCAGCTCCAGCCACTCTGGCCTTTTTCCAGCCCTTTGTTCTCAGTAACATCCCTTCCCATTCCATCTGTATGTTATTCTATCTGCCTGGGAAGCTCCCCCACTTACTTCATATTTTAAATAGATAATTCCTGCCCATTCTTTGGAAGGCAGATCAAATGTCACTAGTTAGGAGAAACTTGCCACTGCTAGATCAAAGCTATTAGTTTTCACCTCATCAAGTGCATCTTCTTCACAGCAGCTACCACATTACTGATTTTCTATTTACTGCATATATAATAACCCAAATTCAGGCCCTTGAGTTGATGCAGAGATTGTGCCTCTTTTTGCTCATTGTTACATCCCCTCCACCTAATATATCTGGAATATAGCAAGTACCCAATAAATACATAAAAACAAAATAATGAATACATAAATGGATAAATGGGTCGTAGGGCCCTAAATATTTGTTGAAAACCCTCATTCTTTCAACAAAAAATCAGTCCATTATGTGCTAAGAGCAGTATCCTGAGCAAAACTAACATTTATTGATCACTTCCTAAGTGTCAGACATGGTGACCAGGGCTTCCAGTAACCAGGCATTATTTCGTGTTTTACTGTCAACAAAAGGCTGTATACCAGCATTACCCTTCATTTACAAACAAAGGAACTCAGGCACAAACAAGTTACATGACATGCTAAAGGTCACTTAAACAGTAAGTGAAAGAGTAAGAGTAATATCATGGTCAGTCAAATTTCAGAGCTTAATTGAGCTCCTTGAATGAATGAAGATATTCATATATTTCAAACATAACACAAATGCATGCACTGTCAATTTCATGAACATATCACAGTTCTAAAGTTAGGCACACTACTTTGTCAACACTAACTCAAAGCCTCATTTGCTTTAGATTCACAAATCTATCGAGTATGATAAAGGGTCATCTTGTACCTAAGATCAATAAACGTAATATACTCCAATAGTTACCAAAACTAATATGACTATTCCATTAGTAAAGAAAATTCCCTTTAAGCTTGAGCAACTGTATAATGAACACATCTCTGAATTTCCATGAAACCTCATTCTTCTTCCAAATGCAGTTAAGTATTTGCAGCAATTAACATAAACATTGCAGGCACCATTTTTGTTTTGTTTTGTTTTGTTTGCAGAAAGACCATAGGCACCAGGTGCTATATCAGATGACAGAGGGTTGTTGGTATCAAGTATTTCAAAAGAAGCTGGGAACACAGTAAGCCCTATTTAACCTATTCAACCTCATACAGGAGGTTGATTAAGTATGCCACTGAGGTATATGATCTATCATTGCCTAGTTGCTAAACATCAACTAACCAGTACTCTGGTATCTTTGGAGGGCAATAATGTTGCAATATAAAACAGTAAAGAGTCCATTTTTTTGTACCTTCCAAATTTGCAAAGATTTTTTTTTAAATAAAGAAATTGATGTTGCTGAGAATGCTGTAAGACAGAGATTCTCATATATTCCTGTTGGGAGTAAAATTTGCACATTTTTACAGGAAAGCAATGTTTATTGTGTAGCAAGATTTGATTTAGCATTTCTGTTTTCTAGGACTTTAGCTCAAGGAAATAATCAGTGATGCAGATGAAGATATATTTACTCATTCACTCTTCTGTAAGTCATTTATCACACTCATTTATCTCTTCATTAAACAAATAGTCATTGGACATTTTTTGAGGGAACAAAAAAGGAGCAAGACAAATTCTGCCTCTGTAGGAAGCCACACAAGAAACAAGATAATTTCAATTTGTGGATATAGAAGAGGCAAGGGCCTTCTTGCAGACAGAGGGGATCACAGAGCTTCAAGTTAATAACTGACCCCAAGTATGTGTTAGATAATGCGGACAACATTTGAATCAGATGGTACAACTCAGAAAGAGAGAGACAGAGGGAGGGAGTGTGCGCGTGAACATGAGAATGTAGCACACTGGAGGAATGAATAAGAGCAGCCAAAAACGGCAGAATAAAAAGACTAAAAGGAAAATATCATAGGTTACAGGAACATGGGCATTTTTACTATCATCCTTGTATGTTTCTACACTGCCAAAATTTCCTACATTGTACATTGGAGAAAAAGGAGCATTTTAAAGGCCATTTAAAAAGTTAGTAAAACATAAAATGATTACAATAGCACATGTAGATGACCCATGAAGTATGCCATCAAACAATTCTCACATCAGAGGACCACTGTGAGGAAGAAAAGGGCAATAGATGTCAAAAGCTTCAGCAAGTAAAATATTTGTACAGCTCCTGCACATACAATCACAAAAAGGATTTTTGTATTAGTGCTAGTCGTTTCATACAAAAATTTACTTTAGATATTACTAAAAAATACCATCATTTCTCATTATTTGTGATGGTTATATTCTGCATAGTCAGTATGTACTCTGAATTAGTGAATACTGAACTGCTACTCCTAGAGGAAACACATACATTCACACACACACACACACACACTCTCTCTCTCATATAATCTTAAATACCCAAAACAAGACAGACTGGTAGATTCCATTTTCCTCTTTATTACAAAGGGGGAAAAAAAAAAAGAGTCACAAGTGTTAGGTAACTTTCCTGAGCCTACCCCACTAGCAAGTGCCAAAGGTGGGATTGAAACTTCCTCCAGTCAGCTCTGGGGCTCTTCCTGGACAACCCCACTACCCTGTAGTGCCCCCTACTGCCTCCATCCTCTGGTTCTCTGTCTGAAAACTGATATCTGAAGGCAGAACTCTCTCGCCTCATCTGGTCTACTGGGAATGCACCTACTGGGTGACACAAATTTTGTGTCTGTCTGTGCATATCCATAAATGACCAGGAAAATGCCACAAGTATTGATTTTGAGGTAACAAATAAATTACGACAAGTGGGAAAATTCACAAATATGAAATCCACAAATAATGAGGATTGAGTGCATATGGAAAGACCCATAGCATGGATCAATTCATGCCCCTCTATGATCTATACACAGAGATAAAAGTTGCTGTTTGCTGGCATTATGTGTAGCACAGTGGGAAGAGTGGTCAGCTTGATTTTCATTTAGTAGGCATAATTTTCTGAGAATTTTCATAACATTTCTGAACTTAAATGTTTTCCTCTGTACAATAAAAAATTGGATTACATAATTAACCTCTGAATTATGAACTGAATTAACCTGGGTCTATGGCTCACTGAGGTTTTTCCAAGACTAATATTTTCTGTTCTCAAGGTTTTATGACTTCCATATACACATAATAAATTCAGTTATCTAACAAAAGTTTGATAAGTTCCACCTCACTTGTGAGGGCCAATTTTTTCGATGACATTAGAATCTACAAAACTCTTAAGCAGAAAACAAGGAGGTAAGGACAAGAATTCTTGACACATTTTACCAATCTCAAATTTACATGACAAATCATGACACCTTACTTTATTTGCAACGTTTTGTAAGACGAAAGGAAACAGAGAAGCAACCATAATCCAAGGTGGATATATGTTTTACTCGTATTTTATTTGCATAAGCATAATAGAAAAAATCCTTAAATATTGAAAAAAAAATGAAGATTCTCCCATTCTAATGAGTAAAACCTTGTTTAATCTGGCATTTGATGTCAAATAAAAAATAAGTGCCAGGCATGGTGGCTCATGCCTACAATCTCACTACTTTGGGAGACTCAGATAGGACGATAACTTGACTACAGGAGTTTGTGATCAGCCTGGCAACACAGTGATACCACATCTCTCTCTATATATATATATTTTCAATTAGCCAGATATGGTGGTGAACGCCTGTATTCCCAGCTACTCAGGAGGCTGATGCAGGAGAATCACCTGAACTCAGGAGGTCAAGGTTGCAGTGGTCAAGGAGCCATGATTGCATCACTGCACTCCAGCTTAGGCAACAGAGACCCCCTGTTTCTAAATAAACAAATAAATAAATAGAAAATAATAAGGTCAATTTTTAAGAGAAACCAAGATTTAAGAATATGTTTTCCCTTTGGGAGGCTGAGGCAGGCAGATCACAAGATCAAGAGATCGAAACCATCCTGGCCAACATGGTTTAGTAGAGATGTGAAATCCCATCTCTACTAAAAATACAAAAATTAGCTGGGCGTGATGATGTGCAACTGTTGTCCCCACTACTCGGGAGGCTGAGGCAGGAGAATTGCTTGAACTTGGGAGGTGGAGGTTGCAGTGAGTCAAGATCACATCACTGCTCTCCAGCATGGGTGACAGAGCGAGCATCCTTCTCAAAAAAAAAAAAAAAAATGAATATGTTCTATTATACATTTGGCTAAAATTTTTAGAAGCCCAAATTAACCTAGAATTACCCTTGTGTGACAAAACCAGTAGCTACTACCAGACACTATAGGGAGCTATAAATGAAAGAAGCAAATAAGAAAGATCCTTCCTATTCTTTGGATGGACATTTCAAAACTTCAGTCTAATGGTCTTTGTTCACTCTCTGCCTTCACTAGGAGTTAAAAAGTATACTCACTGTCTTCCAGTGAGAAAAGAAAGAGGCACGCACATTTTCAAACTAGAGAGAGGCAAACCAAAACTGTCTTTTCTTAATTGAGTAGAAAAATATACTTGAGGTGAATAAATTAATAAAAGCTGAAAGTGAAAATATCAAGTCCCAGAGAAGGCAAAATCTGAGAATTTTGTAGAATAATCATTAGTAACATATTTTACTGCAAGTTAATATTTAGGGTAAATCAATTTAAAAAATGGGAAGATGAAAGAAAAATGAAAATGTTTTCAATAGATTAGTTTTTTAAAACTTAAATAGGTTAACATTTTTTAAGGACTTGATATTTACCAGATGCTTTGTAAGCATTATCTTTAATTCTTGCATTAGTGGTACTGGGTAAGAATTATTATCTTAGTTTTACACATGAGAACACTAAGACACAGACATGCTGAATAATTTCCCTAAGGTTCCACCTAACTAGTATTTTGAGGAGACATTATTTTAACTTAGATCAGCTTGGATACAAAGTCCATTTTCATTCCATTGTATGATAGATGCTGCCTCCTGAAAATAATACTTTGAAATGCAAAATCAATAGTTATTAAGAAAGAACTATGCTAGAAGAATTACGTGTTTTGCTGCAGATGTTAACATTAAACACAAAATTATATTTTTAAATTAGAAGTTAGCAAAATCCTTCAAATCTCTCTGTGTTAATTTTTATTCACCTTTTATATTAGTTCACAGTGTCAGTAGCTTTAACTCTTAATCAATTGTGGGATTATGGATCCCCTTGAGAATCTGAGGAAAGGACCCTAAGGATATACCCATGCACAAATACTGCATTCAACTAATTCAGCTTCAGAGAGTTCACAGTAGCCTGATGTCCATATACTCAACCCTCTGTGAACACTAGGTATTGGCCCTAGGCACTAGGTGCAGCTACTCTCTTAGCTAGACAGATCAGTCTTAAAATACTGCTGGTTGTTATGTACCCAAATTGTAAGATGAGAAAAATGTTAAGAAATCAATATATCTTGAAAGGTAAATACATAACAAAAATCATATGATTGGGAAAAGTGATAAAGATCACTTTCTGATGTTCTAATGAAATGTTATATCTAGCATCTGGATAAATAGTTTTTTCACTTACTAGTATTCACAAAAAGCTAAATATGAAAATCCATAAGTATTACTTAATCCATTCACCCCACCAAATATACATAGAAACACTTTGTTGAAAAGATGAACATTTAACAATAACTTATGTTTGTAAACTTAAAAATAACAAAAACCTATAACCTTTTTTTTAGTTTAAGTATTACTCTATTTTTTTATATTTAATATACAGTGATGATTGTTTTAACTCCTAGATGACAATGGGTTTTGAACCTCTTTGAGAACCTGAGGAAAGAACTTCTGAAAAATCCACATATAAAAATGCTATACATAACCTCAGGGAGTTCACAGTGCCTTACTGTCCATCTACTTAATGCTCTAGAGTTCAATAGATAATGAACACAGATGTGAAAACTGCATATAACTTTAAATGACACAGTACAATAATTAAAATAATTTTAGTTATACCATTATCAACAGAGTACATCTCGATGATTTTAAGTAGATAAAACAGAATGAGTTGAAACACCTAACACTAAATATAATATTCTAAGTTATGTAAACTAGTTTTTATCTTACTACTTTCTTTCTTTCTACTGTTTGCTCTTATTACTAATTTAGCTGAGAGTGACCTAAATTATTCCCTTTACCCCAAAACTACTTACTGCTTTTTTTTTTAAGAGACAATGCTAAAAGTTGATGATTAATGGATAAAAAGTAGCAACTGGTAAGGGGGCCTCTAATTAAATTCATTACCAATTCCAAATATCTGTTAGAGTAACAAAATCCAATTTGGTTAGTATGTTCTTCAATAGTTATAATTTAAATGACAGTGAGAATAAACACATTCTCAAATTTTAATCCATTGCTTTTAAAAGGAAGCATCACCCATTTCTTTGAACTTGAACAAATAACAAAGGTATTATGGAAATCCTTTTTAAGTATATACTATATATATTTAAAGCTAATTTAATCCTGAAAAGATTATAAGACAGGCACTATTAATCTATTATCTATAAAATAGGTTAATATTATTTTCTATAATATATTTTTAATATTTATATTAAATATTTATATTTTATATTTCTATATTAAATATTTATATTTTATATTTCTATAAAAATATTAACCTATTTTAATAGGTTAACATTTTATTTTAGAAACCCAAAATGAGCTTCAGGCTGTTTAAACAATTTTTCAAGACTGCACTGTACGAGTGAAGTTAGAATCTGATTTAAATCCGTAACAGTCTTTGTGGGGGCGGGACCTGCCAGGCCAGATCACTTGGCTCCCTGCCTTCAGCCCCCTTTTATTGGGGAGTGAGCAGCTCTGTCTCACTGGCGTTCCAGGCACCAGCTAAAACACCGCCCAGTTTTGTGCTGGAAACCTGTAGCACTGGTGATGTGGGCAGGGGCGAGAATCTCCTGGTCTGCTGGTTGTAAGTACCGTGGGAGTAAATGCAGTCTCTGAGCCAGAGCGCCAGAGTGTCTGGAAAAGTCCCTAATGTCTTCCCTTGGATGAGAGGGGGAGTTCTCCAGCCCCTTGAACTTCCCCGGTGAGATGACACCCTACTCTGCTTCGGTTTGCCCTCCTTGGGCTACACCCACTGTCTAATCAGTCCTACTGAAATGAATCTGGTACCTTGGTTGGAAATGTGGAGATGACTCGCGTTCTGTGGTCGCTCTCGCTGGGAATTGTGCTCAGGAGCTGTTCCTATTTGGCCACCTTGGCAGAAGTTTATTGTGGCATTGTTTACAATAGCAAAGACTTGGAACCAACCCAAATGCCCATCAATGAAAGACTAAATAAAGAAAATGTGGCACATTTGTGCCATGGAATACTATGCAGCCATAAAAAAGATGAGCTCATGTCCTTTGCAGGGACATGGACGAATCTGGA
Organism: Sapajus apella; assembly: GCF_009761245.1. Lineage (NCBI taxonomy): Eukaryota > Metazoa > Chordata > Mammalia > Primates > Cebidae > Sapajus > Sapajus apella. The sequence goes on along the minus strand of NW_022436943.1, from coordinate 12,142,281 downwards.
AACCATCATTCTCAGCAAACTGACACCAGAACAGAAAACCAAACATCCCCACAAGTTCTCACTCATAGGCAGCTATTGAACAATGAGAACACATGGACACAGGGAGGGGAGCATCATACACTCGGGCCTGTTGTGGGGTGGGGGATAGCAGTGGGTGGGGGAATTTGAATTTGGGAGGGATAACATTCGGAGAAATACCTAACGTAGATGACGAGGGGATGGAGGCAGCAAACCACCATGGCATGTGTATACCTATGTAACAATCCTGCACAATCTGCACATTTACCCCAGAATTTAAAGTATAATAAATTTTTTAAAAGATAAATAAATAAATAAATTCATGACAATCAGTGTCCCATCTTAATCTCTCTTCTTTACATAAAGCTATCTGAGTTATTCTAAATGCTATGAGCCAATATTTTGTGACCAACTACTGTGTTAGACACTTCTCTGGGTGCTTTCTAATTTGATAAGAATGAATGGAAAAGACATTAGTACTTTTGTCTTCTCACATGTGCTTGAAGGAAAAATAAAATGTCACTATTGTATTTCTTGTTTTCACCAAAAAATAAAAAAAATTTAAAAAAAAAGAATGAATGGAAAAGAAAATTAAGTAGCAGTCTGAAGACCACACTACAACACTTCAAAGCTAGACCATCAGTCAAATTACGATTTACAGTCACTCAATCAGAATAAAGTTACTGAAACTTGATATGCGAAGACATTTGCATATCTAATTGACTTTCTATAAAGACGTTTTATAAATTCCAGTATTCCATTAACTAAGAAAACTTTATAGTCATATATGTCTATATATATGTGTATAACATTATAGTACATATAGACATATATATAAACACACATAACTTTAGTGTTTTCTTTTTAATGGAATATTGGAATTTATTTACATTTTTATTTTTATTTTTTTCATTTTTTGAAATGGAGTCTCACCCTGTCACCCAGGCCAGAGTGCAATGGTGCAATCTTGGCTCACTGCAACCTCTGCCTCCCGGGTTCAAGTGATCCTCCTGCCTCAGCCTCCTGAGTAGCTAGATTACAGATGCCCAGCTAATTTTTGTATTTTTAGTAGATATGAGGTTTCACCATGTTGGCCAGGCTGGTCTGGCACTCCTGACCTCAGGTGATCCACCTGCCTCAGTCTCCCAAAGTGCTGGCATTACAGGCTCGAGCCACTGTGCCTGGCATGGATCTAACATTTCAATATTAGCAATGAAATACATATCCACTTTAGGTTTAACGCCTCATTTCAAGAGAATAGTGTTGTAAGTGTCCCCTTCATCCTACAAAATATTGTGCACACTTTGGGATATAGCATAAAGGAAACAGGAATCAAACCTCGTCTTAATGCACAAATGTGACTAGTAATTAATGAAGACACATATTACTTCCATGTTTCCTCCTGAATTTAAAATAATTCTTCTTTTATTTAGAAGAAATGCTCTACACCAAGTTCCAATTTTCCACCAATAACAAATACTTGTTTATTCTGAGAATCCAGAATGTATGTTCTCTAAAGAAAAGAGAAAGAGCTGAGAAAATCTCAATAATTTCAAGTGGAAATTGCTATTAGTAGCAGCAATTTACAGTCTAAAAAGTTTAAGATAATATAGAAAAAAATTAAAAGGTAATCTATATTTACAGGTTGGACACAGCCCAATAAAACCAGTACTCATAGACTCTCTCAGAGGGAACTTTATACTACAGAGACTATATCTTACACTCAAAAAAGCAATTCAAATTCAGTATTTTCTGAGTGATGATCTCAATTTTCCAAAGGGGCTGATTTCATTAAAGAAAGATATTTTCAAATGTCTTTTTTTAAAAAATAGCTGCTCAAATCTAATAAATACGGTGGTTTCTGGAAATAATTCAGAAATGTTTTCCAATTCTTAATCTGTTTTCCTAAAACACATGTTACTTAAAGAAGTAAGGTAATTCCGAAAATTGTGTAGTAATTTCTTTGAAGATTATAGGTGAAGCACAGATGGTAGGTAATATGTTGCTTTTACAAGATATATTTTTATGTGCAGGATGATACTACCATGAACCCCCATATTGTACCATTTTTCTCTAACAATACGTGAAACAGTGCCATAATAGGTACATGAGGGGGGAAAATATAAAAAATCAAATCAAAGTTTAGATATAATATCTTGTTTGAATACATTAATAAAAATTTCATATGGTAACATATTAACTGTTTATTAATTCTAATTACTAATTGAGACTAGTCTGAATAGAATACACAAAAAGGTGTTCATAATCCAATATTTTTTGCCACCTCAAATTTTCAGGCTCCATCATTCATTCATTTGTTCATTCATTCATTCAACAATTATTAATTAGCTTCTACTAATTACCAGACACTATGCTGGGAAGTAAAGATGGGTAAGAATATAATTCTTATCAATAATTCTAAATAAGATCTGTAACAAAATGAATAATGGTTTAAAGAAGCATTTTGCCAAATAATAATTGTATATATTTACAGTGTACAACATGATTTTCTGTCTATGTCTACATCATAGGAAAAGTCAATCTGGTGAATTAACATATCCATCAGCTCATCAACTTATTTTTTTCAGAATGAGGACATTAAAAATTTATTTTAGCAATTTTGAAATATTTTATACACTATTATTAACTGTGGTCACCAACACTCACTTCTAACACTATAGGGGTACCATTTTTCTTTAGAAATAAAGTAAATTCAGGCCTGGTGAGGTGGCTGATATCTGTAATCCCAGCACTTTGGGAGGCTGAGGTGGGCAGATTCCCTGAGGCCAAGAGTTCAAAACTAACCTGGGAAATATGGCAAGGCTCCGTCTCTACTAAAAATACAAAATTAGCCAGGATGACAGGTATGATAGGGATGATACATCTGTCATCCCAGCTACACATGAGGCTGAGGCACTAGAATGACTTGAACTTGGGAGGTGGAGGTTTCAGTGATCACTGCACTGCAACCTGGGTGACAAAGGCCAGATACTGTCTCCAAAGAAAAAAAAAAGATAGCTTGCAATATAGTATACAGAGCTATTTATTCATTTATCAGTTAAGTAGGACTCTGTCTCTAAACAAATAAATAAATAATACAAAAATAAATAAGTTAAAAATTCAAAATAACTTAATGTCAGTGCCCTGGGAAAGTAAAGTTATGATTTTAAATTAAAAATAAATTTTCAGTATATTTATTATAAAAATGTTATTCCAACATGGAACTTCAATGTTTTACTGTTTCATAGTTATATCAGGTTGATCAATCTGATAACATACATCAGATTGGCTAAGATATAACTTTATCAAAGGATCAGCTCCCACAAAGCTAAATACACGTGCCTGATACCCCACATGCCTATTTAGGTCTGAAATAGTAACCCCCTAGAGTAACTGGGCAAAAAAACTTGTTAAAGGTAATAAACTACCACCACCCAAGGCTGCTATTAATGGAAAAAAGAGCGGAGTGCTCTAAGGAAGAAGTGCCAACAGCTAGAATAGAAGTCCTGTAGAAGTGTTCTTCCCAAAGTCAAACAACTTCTGTATAATAACCAAGAAGGTTTCTGGGATCTGAAAACTGTCCTTTGTAGGTGCCTGAGAGAAGAAACCTGACTCTGTCATTATGATTAATCATAGAGATGGGACTTTCTGCATATGGGCCCACTCCAAAAATAATGAGTCACTACAGGATTAAGGACTTGATCATTAGAGAAAAAAAAAAATGGCAGCACATCCTCCCAAAGGACTCAGCAGTGCTCTGCCAGAGAGGGCCTTGATACAGTCAGGATGGAGGCTGATTCTCAGCCAGACTCCACCCAGCTAATAAACTGTAAATACTATGCAGTAGTTTCACAAGTGTGCTCTAGAGGAAGACTATCAGGAATCCAGTTCTCATTCTCACATTCATTAGTTGCAAGGCTTTAGCTAGCCAAGTTTCTTAACTTCTCTGTGGCTTCAGTTTCCTCATCTGTAAAATTAGTATGGTAATAATAACAAATACACTTCAGAGAGTTAAAAATGGAATGAGGTAATATATGTAACATTTAGCACAATGTCTGGCACATTTGCAAAGTACCGAAACAGTGGCTATTTTTGAAAGCAAAGGAGCCAAGTCTAAGAAGAAAACAATTAGAGAAAGGAAATTCAATGCAACCAAGCATTACAATTCTACCACATAAAAACAAACTCAGTAAGCTGAGTTGTGCACAAAGCAAAACTCCTGCCTCTCAAAAAGGGTAAGGATAAAAATGATGACTAAATAAAGTAAAAAGGTAGTTATAATTACACCTCTGCCTGGCCATGTGTGATGGCTCACGCCTGTAATCCAAGCACTTTGGGAAGCCAAGGCATGTGGATCACGAGGTCAGGAGATTGAGACCATCTTGGCCAACACGGTGAAACCCCATCTCTACTAAAAATACAAAAATTAGCTGTGCATGGTGGCCTGCGCTTGTAATCCCAGCTACTTGGGAGGCTGAGGCAGAAGAATCACTTGAAACCAGGAAGCGGAGGTTACAGTGAGCCAAGATCATACCACTGCACTCCAGCCTGATGACAGAGGGAGACTTCATCTCAAATAATAATAATAATGATAAAATTATACCTGTGCCTGTTCAAAGTGATTAGAGGGTAAGAAAGACGATAAAAGATCACCATTAAGAAAATACAAGGTAAAATGTTGCAGTAACGTTCAGTTAAAACAAATAACAACCATAAAACATTTCCCACTTCCCTTCCCCAAACACCCCGTGTTAGGATAGTGTAAGAAGGCACATTCATGAGATCATCAAAATGCAGACTGGGAGGCAGAACATGTACTGCTTGTAATTGCCAAATTTATGTGTGGAAAAAGAGATGAACCAGAGAATTATGGGCCAATGAACCTGAATTCAATTTAGAAAAAGAAATGGAAAACATGTGGAATTACTGAGATAACAATCCTTCAGGAAATTCTATAACTGTACTTCCAAAAGCAAGACCAATGGCTTGGCAGCATGAAAATCACACAAGGGGAGGGGAGACGTTTTCCAAAATGTAGATTCTGGAGTTCTACTCTGACTTCCTGAAATAGATTTTCTGGAGAAGAAGCCAAAGAATCATCACGTTAGACAACTTCCTCGCAGTGACTCATCTGCACATGGAAGTGTGAGACCTCTGCTCCATGGCACAGGAAAAAAGTGACCGCAGGAGGTGACAAATAATAAATTAAATATGAATATATCTTTTCAATTTGGTGCTACTTATTCTGTGATTGGCTACATAATGAGAATTATCTATATTGCTTTTTAAGTGATATCTTACTTCAAATAGACACACATTATATGGTGAGAGTACTCGGTTTCAGGAATCAAGTTGAATTTCAATACCTGGTTATAATTAATTTAAAATAGCTGCTGAGTTTTTTTTTTATCATAAAAAAACTGCAGGTAAAATTGTCTGGTTCATTTCTAACATTATATTTATAGTTTATAATTTGTTTTGTAAAATTCCATGTTTTTTTCTTTTTGGTCTTTATCTTTTAAGATTACACAGTGGGGAAAAAAATAGAGCACGGATAACCTTCCATGGGAGAAAAGTCACAATGGTCAAAGGAATGAAGTTGAGGTTATTCAGTACAGAGCTCAGTCCTTTTTACCAAACTCTGGAATGACACATGCATCTGTTCCCAATTTGAAGAAAATATATTGAAAACAGATAAGGTTGTTTTTTCATGGCTGAACCCTTCTGCTCAGAAAGTGAATGGCTTCATGCTGTTGTTTATCCATGGGTATCAATATGAACTTTAAATAAAAAGACCAAAAAAATGAAAGTACTTCATACTCCAAATTCTTTAATTAATACTAGCACTGTATCTCTTTATCCTCAATCTGGATCCCATCTGGAAGTAGCAAGATGAAAAGGAAAGGACCATGGTAAATCAAAACCCATTTTCCATCACCTACTACTTTCTCACTTTTTAAGAATCCTTCCAACAAAAGCTCCACAAGAGATACTCCTAAAATACAAAACATAACAGTGGATAATTCCACTTGCCGATTTTGGAACTATCCAGTATTAAACAAAGTTTATACCACCTCAGAACCTTGAATTGTCACTAATTCCTCTAATGAGTCAATTTGAGATGAGTTAGGATGATGTTAATAGGCTGTTTGTAATGTATACTGCAATGATAAGACTTTGGGGAAAAACATTTAGTCAACTGTTCAGACAATAGATAATAAATTTTCTTATCCACAAAACCATTCTTCTTTAACCTGTGAGTCTATAAAGTTGTCTATAAATGTTAGATTATGTTAAAAATGTCAAGTCTTGGAAGCATATTGTCTTATTTCCTATACTAATTTCATGCCTACATCCCATGTCTTTCCAGAGTTAGATTATGTTAAAAATGTCAAGTCTTGGAAGCATATTGTCTTATTTCCTATACTAATTTCATGCCTACATCCCATGTCTTTCCAGATTAGATACACAGAAAAAGGTTTAACATTTACTTTGTGTGTGGTAGGTACTAAACAGAAACTAGAATGCACATTCATATTACTTATATTTATATTTATTTCCTATAAAAATAAACATAAATGTATTTCATGTGGGGAAATGCCAACACACATTCACATTAAAAAGGTGAAAGAAATGTAGACCACATGTAAGTGGCATCTCTAGAAAAGAGTGACCAATATCTCAATAATATCAACTACCATACTTGTATACAGAAACTTACAAATGCATTCTACCAGGGAAACTGTGATAGGAATCCCATTGTCATCTACTTCTATCTCTCAAACTTTCTATGTTAAACAATTATTAAGCACAAGTAGTACACAGAAGCCCCCTTTTCTGCAATTTTACCTTCTGTGGTTTCAGTTACCTGCAAGCTAAAAGCTTTAAATGAAAAATTCCAGAAATACCAGTTCATACATTTTAAATCGTGCACCTTTCTGAACAGCATGATGAAATATCACGCCATCCCACTCCATCCAGCCCTGGATGTGAATCCAGTGTATCCATGCTGTCTGCACAACCTGCTCATGAGTCACTCAGTAGCTCTCTCTGTTATCATATCACCCCTTCTGATATCACATTGCTCGCATTCAAGGAACCCTTATTTTACTTAATTGCTCTACCTTATTACCAGTTATTGTTATTCATCTTTTACTGTGCATATTTTATAAATTAAACTTTACCACAGGTATATATGTACAGGAAAACAACAACAACAGTATATGTAGGGTTTGAAGGGTTTGGTACTATTTCAGGCATTCACTAGGGAACTTATCCAATGATAACAAGGGGATACTGCTGAATGCATGTCCCCAAGTTCTCACTGTCTGAAAAGGAGAGAATCAGAAAACACACAAGCCTCCCATGACTGAGAAAAGGCCTTTTTTTTTTTTTAAAGAGACTGAAGTGAGAGTAACTCTTCTACCAGCTAATGAAATGCCATCAATCACAAGGACAAAAATAACCTCAAAGCAATTGTAGATGGAAAAAGGAAAAAACAAGACGAGGAAGACAAACTTCAAGATTTTCTATGCATTTGTTTAGAGGCAGGGAGACCCAGGAAGGTGAAAGAGTAATGCAAGAGGAGAGGTATCACTTAAATCTTTATTTTTGCCTTTATACTTTAAAATTTATAAATAATTTATTTTGCACAAAAACCAATATCATCATTTTAAACCTGGCTTAATAAAAAATGAGAATTGTCTCTCATAAGGCCATATCTAATAATTGTAGAACACAGGACAAATATTCTTCGTAGCAATACTAAGCCTTCTAGTGATAACATGTTGGGCGGTGGGGAGGAGGGGGTGGTGCAGGAAGAAAGTCCTTCCTCAGCCTTCTCTTGTTTACTCAATATCCCTGCTTCTCATTTCCTCTTTTTCTCCCTCTCTCCATTTTATACCTGCAGTAAGTATTAATAAAGAAGAAGAAAACCTAAAGCAGAAGAACTCCTGAAGTATAACAGTCTGATCCTCTTCTTTACTCTTTCCTGGAAGCAGGAAAATAGCTATTTTCCTTTAATATCTCTGTGACTTATTTGCCACAAAGCTTAAAAATAAGACGAACATCTCAAGACGTATAAGCAGCTGATTTATTTCCAAAAGCTCTTTCAATGTATGCATGAATACATACGCTGTCTTTTATATTTTATCTTTATGAAAATATAGATATGTGCAGGAATATGACATTATGTGTATATAGTTAGAAATGTGTTTAATCGTAACATTACAGATAAATTTAAACAAAGATGCTCTTGTTTAATCGTGCCTAGAACTGAGATGACTGAATCATAGCTATAACATAAACATCTTTGCTACTGAGGAAGAAAATGTATTTTTTAAAAAACTCAATTTGTTGACATTTGAATTTAGAAGATATTTGGTAATATCCTAATATTCACTTTTGCCCCTTAAAACTGGTCTTCAGGAAATACACTAATGAATAGCATACCTCAACATTCAAATGGCTACAACTTTTTACTGTTTCATAAGGTTATTTTTGTCAACAGTGAGATAATCCACATAATAATAAAATAACAGTCACATATGACAATGATATGTTCTGAAATCTGACCATTGGTATGATGGCAGAATGCCTGCTTTTTGTTCATTCTACCTCACTTGCTCAGAAACCTTTGCAACAACACTGGAAAGTCCCATTTTCTATTCTGGTTTCTGCCATTAACTTTCTATGAAGCCTGTTACAAAGTCATACCTACAACCAGGTTCCCAGATGCCCTATTTAAAAAACAAAACAAAACAAAACAAAAAAAAACAGATCTACATTATACTTAAGGTCCTAGCATGGAAAATAATTAGGAGGACAAACAGCTACATTTTCAGCACTTTGCTGCCACATCATCAAATAAAATCAGTTGAATGAAGAAGTTGCCAGAGGGGGAAAAATATTTCTCACCTCGTGAGGAAAAATGTGGCATATAAACCCCAAAATTATTGCTTGAGGCCAACCTTATGCCTCTCAGCTGTTTGTTTTCCTCAGTCACACTAGTGCAGAACTCTGCCTCATTTAGTCTAATTTCTGTCCCTTGTTATATTATCTGTGCACAAAATGAAGTCCCTGTTGTGCTGCTCTACTGACATTTCACTCTTGCACTCAGGGCAAGTGTTTCCAAATAAGTAACAACCCTAAATCACACTTTAATCCTAACTTTCCAGAGACATGAGGGAAAATGACAGAGAAAAGAAGGGAAAGAGAAAAGTAGGGAAATGAGTATGCATATGTGTAGGAGATAATTGGAAATGCAGAACGGGAAGTGGAAACAGATAAAACAGACTCACACCTGTAATCCCAGCACTTTGGGAGAAACAGACTAGGATAGGATAGTACTAGAGGGTCCAAGATGGCCGATTAAAAGCAACTGCAGTCTCTCACACTCACAGAGAGAAATGAAAACGTTGGGTGAATTCAGCACCTTCAACTGAAATATCCAGTTTCTCGCACTGGGACTAAGCAAGCAGCTCGACCCACAGAGAATGACGAAAAGCAGGGTGGGGCAACGGCCTATCTGGGAGTGGCATGGAGCCAAAGGAACCCCCACCCCAGCCAGGAGAGGTGGTGAATGATTGTGCGATCCCACCTGGGAAGCCATACTTTTCCCACAGATCTTCACAACCAGCAGATCAGGAGATTCCTTTGTAAGCCCACGGCACCAGGGCCTTGGACCTGATACACGGAGGTATGTGGAGTCACAGCAGAGCAGCTGCTCGGGCACACGAGTTTTGCCTACCCTGGTCCTGGGATTCCCAGGAAGGAGGGAGATACATAACTCCATACACCTGGAAGCAGGGCTGAATCCAGCGAACCAAGTAGCATCGTTCTCCGGCCTCACTTCCACAGCACCTCACAAGTTAAGACTCACTAACGGGCCGGGCGCGGTGGCTCACGCCTGTAATCCCAGCACTTTGGGAGGCCGAGGCGGGTGGATCACGAGGTCAAGAGATCGAGACCATCCTGGTCAACATGGTGAAACCCCGTCTCTACTAAAAATACAAAAAATTAGCTGGGCATGGTGGCGCGTGCCTGTAATCCCAGCTACTCAGGACGCTGAGGCAGGAGAATTGTCTGAACCCAGGAGGCGGAGGTTGCGGTGAGCCCAGATCGCGCCATTGAACTCCAGCCTGGGTAACAAGAGCGAAACTCCGTCTCAAAAAAAAAAAAAAGGCTCACGAGCTTGGAATTCCCTCAAGCCACTGAAGACAGGTTTGGGTGGGCCTAAGAAAAACTGAGTTCCCAGGGAGAAGGATGGCCACCATCTCTGTGGTTTTGGTCTGCTCAGTGGTTCCAGCCTGCCAGCTCTGGAGAGTCCAGCCTGTTCAGAAGAAGAGGGGTCCCCCACAATGCAACACAGCTGCCGTATCAAAATGCAGCCCGACTGCTTCGTTAAGTGGGTCTCTGATCTGGTTCCTCCTGACTGGGTGTGACCTCCCAACAGGGATCTCCAGACACCCCCTACAGGCTGGCAACAGGACAGTACCCCCTTGACTTCAGAAGAAGGAGCAGGCTGCCAACTTTGCTGTTTCACAGCTTTCACTGGTGATACCTCCAGGTACGGGAAAAACTGAAGCAACTAGGATCTGGAGCAGGCTCCCAGCAAACTCCAGCAGCACTACAGAAAAGCAACCTTACTGTTAAAAACAAAGAAACAGAAAACAACAACATAAAAAGCCTCACAAAACCCCATTCAAAGGTCAGAAGCCTTAAAGATGAAAGGTAGATAAACCTACAATGATGAAAAAGAATCAACACAAAAATGCTGAAAACTCAAAAAGCTAGAGTGTCTCTTCCCCTCCAAATGACCAAAACATGTCTCAAGCAAAGGCGCAGAACTGGGCTGAGGCTGAGATGTCTAAACTGACAGAAGCAGGCTTCAGAGGTGGGTAATAAAAACTTCACTGAGCTAAAGAAGTATGCTGTAACCCAAAGAAAAGAAACTGAAAATCATGATAAAACAATACAGAAGCTGATAGCCACAATAGCCAGTTTAGAGAGAAACATAATTGACCTGATGGAGCTTAAAAACACAACATGAGAACTCCTCAATGCAATTACAGGTATCAACAGCAGAACAGAACTAATGGGGAAACAATCTCAGAGCTTGATGGCTATCTTTCAAAGTAAGATAGACAGACAAAAGAGGAAAAAAAGAAAGAAAAGGCATAAACAAAATGTCTGAGAAATATAGGATTATGTAAAGAGACTGAACCTTTGGCTGACTGGGGTACATAAAAAAGATGAGAACAGAACTAAGTTGAAAAACTTACTTCAAGATATTATCCAGGAGAACTTCCTCAAACTAGCAAGACAGGCCAACATTCAAATTCAGGAACTGCAGAGAACCCCAGTAAGATGCTCTATAAGAAGATCAACCCCAAGATACATAATCATCAGATTCTCCATGTTAAAATGAAAGAAAAAATGTTAAGAGCAGTTAGAGAGAAAGGCTCAGTCACCTACAAAGGGAAGCCCATCAGACTAACAGCAGACCTCTTAGTGGAAACCCTACAAGGCAGAAGAGATTGGGGGCCAATATTAAACATTCATAAAGAAAAGAATTTCCAGCCCAGAATTTCATATTCAGCCAAACTAAGTTTCATAAGCAAAGGAGAAATAAGATTCTTTTCAGACAAGTGAATGCTGAGGGAATTCATCACCATGAGGCCTGTCTCACAAGAGCTCCTGAAGGAAGCACTAAATATGAAAAGGAAAAACCGTTACCAGCCAGTAAAAAAAAACCCTAAAGTATATAGACCAGTGACACTATGAAGAACACATGTAAACAAGTCTGCAAAATAACCAGCTAGCATCATAATGACAGGATTAAATTCACACATAACAATACTAACCTTAAATGTAAATAGGATTCATGCCCCACCCCAGTTAAAAGACAGAAAATTTACCAAGCGGATGTAAAACAGAAAAAAAGCAGGGGCTGCAATCTTAGATTCTGACAAAACAGAATTTAAAACAACAAAGATAGAAAAATAAAGAATGGCATTACATGATGGTAAAAGGTTCAATTCAACGAGAAGAGCTAACTAGCCTAAATATAAATGCACCCAATACAGGAGCACCCAGATTCATAAACCAAGTACTTAGAGACCTATAGAGACTTGGATACCCACACAATAATAGTGGGAGACATTAATACCCTACTGACAACATCATACAGATCATCAAGACAGAGAATTAACAAAGGTCTCCAGGACTTGAACGCAGCTCTGGATCAAGTTGGCCTCATAGATATCTACAGAACTCTCCACCCCAAAACAACAGAATATATATTCTTCTCATTGCCACATGGCACTTACCCTAAAATTGATCATATACTTGGAAGTAAAACACTCCTTAGCAAATGCAAAAGAAATGAAGTCACAACAATCTGTCAGACCACAGTGCATTCACATTAGAACTCAATATTAAGAAGCTCACTATAAAGTTACATGGAACTTGAATAATCTGGTCCTGAATGACTTTTGGGTAAATAATGAAATTAAGGCAGAAATCAAGAAATTCTTTGAAACTAATGAGAACAAAAAGAATGTAGCAGAATCTCTGGGACACAGCTAAAGAAGTGTTAAGAGGGAAATTTATAGCACTAAACGCCCACATCAAAAAGGTAGAAAGATCTCAAGTTAAATACCTAACATCCCAACTAAAAGAACTAGAGAACCAAGAGCAAACAAAACCCAAAGCTAGCAAAAGACAAAATGTATTAAAGATTAAAGCTGAACTGAAGGCAATAGAGACATGAAAAAACCCTCAAAAATTCAATAAATCTAACAGTTTTTTGAAAAAAAAAATAATAAAATAGACCACTAGGTAGACTAATCAAGAAGAGAGAAGAATCAAATAAACAGAATTAGAAATGATAAGGGGGATATCACCATTGACCCCACAGAAATACAAATAACCATGAGAGAATACTATAAACATCTTTATGCACATAAACTAAAATCTAGAAGAAATTGATAAATTCCTGGACTAATACACACTCCCAAGACTGAACCAGGAAGAAACTGCATCCCTGAACAGACCAATAATGAGTTCTGAAACTGATCAGTAATAAATAGCCTATCAACAACAGAAAGCCCAGGACCAGACAGATTCATAGCTGAATTCTACCAGAGATACAAAGAGTTGGTACCAATTCTGCTGAAACTATTCCAAAAAAATGAAAAGGAGGGACTCTTCCCTAGCTCATTTTACCATGGAAGCATCATCCTGATACCAAAACATGGCAGAGATACAGCAACAAAGAAAACTTCAGGCCGTTATCCTTGATGAACATGGTTGTAAAAATCCTCAATAAAATATTGGTAAACTGAATCAACCCAGCAGCACATTAAAAGCTTACGCACTATAATCAAGCTGGCTTCATACCTAAGAGGCAAGGTTGGTTCAACATACGCAAATCAGTAAATGTGATTCATCACCTAAACAGAACCAAAGACAAAATCCACATGATTATCTCAATAGATGCAGAAAAGATCTTCGATAAAATTCAAAATCCCTTCCTGTTAAAAATTCTCAATGAACTAGTTATTGAAGAAATGTACCACAAAATAATAAAACCTATATATTTCAAACCCATAGCCAATATCATACAGAATGGGCAAAAGCTGGAAGAATTCCCCTTGAAAACCGGCACAAGACATGAATGCCCTATCACCACTCCTATTCAACACAGTATTAGAAGTTCTGGCCAGAGCAATCAGGCAAGAGAAAGGAATAGATGTACTCAAATAGGAAGAGAGGAAGTCAAACTATTTTTGTTTGCAGATGGCAGGGTCCTATAAGATGCAAAAGCATCTTAAGCTGATAAGCAACTTCAACAAAATCTCAGGATACAAAATCAATCTGCAAACATTGCTAGCATTTCTATATATCAAGCAACCAGAGAACCAAATCAAGGTCCTGCATTTAAGTAATCTGCAATTGCCCCATGCTTGCTTGGTGCACTCCACCCAACAATCTGTGAACTACATTAGCAATTTCCAATAAACTTTTCATGTTGAGTAAGGTAGTTCAAATTTGCTTTTTATATCATCAAATGAAGAGTCTTGAATGAAAGTCCTGACAAAATGCTCATATTCCATCAAAAATTTAAACTATCAATTTCTTATTTTATTTGAAAACAAGTTTTGTCTTCCCATCATTGTGATAGTCATGGAAGTACTGAAACCATTGAAAATTAGGAAGGAAATAGATAATGTCAAATAGAAATATAGGCAATACCAAATTTCAATTCTTGTCATGCTGGTCATACTACATCCTCACCATTAATCTTAATTTAATAGCAATATACAAAGATTCTAGAATGAATTATGCTAAATAAAGTAACTAGTACCTTAATTCTGTTTTAGGTTAATTATTGACAATTGAAAACAAATGGGTCTTCATTTCCCTTAGTCAGAATAAAGGACATCATGCCGAGTATCACAATAATTACTTAACGCTGCTCTGGAACAACTAGATACTGCATTTGCCTAGAATTAGAGACCAAAAAACAGAAAAGGAGGCCAAATTAAGTGTGAATGATATAGCCATGTATCAGACTACACAAGAGAATCTATGGAAAGAATATATAAAACCTTATGATTATCTTTCATATGATTATATAAAAATTAATATACAAAAATTTATAAATAGATGAAAGTCACTTGGTAAATATATCAGAAGTTCCCATTCTAAACTGCAGCATAAGAAAAATGCAGTAACTCCATATCTCAGAAAGCTGCAAACACTACTGAAGGAAATAAGCAAAAACTTTAAAATAGTTTTCCCAGAAATATTTAAATAAATCTTTGGACAGAATTGTATTCAGAAACAGGCTGAAATGTGTCAAGATTAGCATATAATAAATGCAGCATTTAAACCATTGAAAACACCATAAACTGAATTACTGGCCACAATTCTTCACTTCACCCTGTATCTATATCCTTGCCATGACCTCATCAGAGACATAGTGTATATCAAGCTCCTTGACTTTGGGCCTTGCCATGCGGCAAACTTCCATTAGGCAAATCAATGTGGGTCAAAGGACCCATGTTAATTATGAGGCTAAGACTTTGGAGGCATCACATGTGAATGCTTGCTCTATAATCCTTTTGCCATTACCAAGGGAACATGTTCTATTTCGTCAGTGGTTCCGAGATCATATCAGATACATGCAGTAGACCCACTCCAGACAAGCTATGTAAGCCATAGGTGTCCAAAGCCACCCATGTTTCCATAGATCAATGGCATTTGTCTTAAGCTATGAAATTCCATAGTAGTTAGTTGTCAATGAAACCTGAGCAATAGTGAGGGAAAGATGTATTACTCAATATATATAGTGAAGTACCTGTTCAGTAATTTTGGGAAAACTGGATTAGATTCCAGTTTCATAATCTACACTAAGAATATTTATGTATATCAAAGATTCATGTAGATAAAAGAAAAGAGAAAGTGGTTTCTTTGAAAGTTTTCAAATGCTGGAGATTTGAAGCATGATACAAAACTAAAAGTTACAACATAAATGACTAATCTTAAAAAACATTAACAACATCAACGAATTCAATTTATGACAGAAAGGGGCCAATTTTAATATATAGGGAGCTCTTATAATCAATGAAAAAGAGAAGACAAAACAAACAATAGCAGAAAAAGGAATTCTTCATAATTTAAAAAATGCAAATAGTTTAAAACATACACAAATTCCCAATACTTCTATGAATTTACACTTGGAAAAAAATTATTTTTTAATCCAGCAGATTAGGAAAAACTTAAAAGCACTGGCAAGTGTGTGGAACCAAGCATGCTCAAGCATTGTTGAGTGACAATTTGGCAGAATCTACTACAAGTATAAATAAATATAGCCCTTAATGCAGTAATTCCACTTCCAGAAATTTGGTTACATAAACTAATTAACTCGCATGTACTTAGAGAAGTACACTGCATTATAATTTAATTACAGAAACAACTTTTAAAATAACTGATTTGTCCAGCAATGAGTACAGTTAAATAAATTACAAGTTACTAGTTATTAATACCATATGAGTATGAAGTTGTTTTACACTCATTGATAGACAAAAATCTCCAAAGTATATTGTTATGTCAGAAATATACAGAGCATTATATACGATGCATTTTTATGGGAAGGAAGGCGGGGGAGGCAGGAAAGTCTAGAAAGTGGGAGGGTGGCACGAGGGATGGGGAAATTGTGTGTGTGTGTCTAGAAAATTTCTGGTAGTTAAGTAACAAAAAGAAAATCAGTTTCTTTAAAAAAAAAGAAATGACTGGAAGCTGCAACTCTCGGGCAGATGGCTGTCCTCAAAGAAAAGGCTCCATATGTTTTGTTATTCCTAATACGATCCTATAATAAAAGCCTCATTTTTCTTGTTAAACACAAAAGAGAAAAATGGACTGTTTAATATTCAAAGACTATACTTCCTCTACTTTTCCTTATTAAGATGTAATTCAAATAGACAGCACGTGTATCAGTGAAAGACTAAAGAAGGTCTTGCATTCTCTGTTTTAATCCTGCCTGTCACCATATGAAGGTGTTCAGAAAAAGCAAATCCATCATATATTTAACATTTATTGAGTCAACTCTTCACAGGCCTCCATTATGGTGCCTGTTAGAACACTATGATCTAAATTACTTAAAAGAAATTCAAACTATTATGTGATCACTCGGTCTTCAAGTTTTACATACTAATGCACACAATGACAGACAGTGTATTTACTTTTTTCCTCATCCATGTAGCTCAAAGAGGGATGGAAATTAGTTAAAACCTTCAGTGAAATACAACTGTTTTTGTTCTTTTCTAAAAATCATTTGGTGAAGTTGCTGTTGAGTAATAGTAATAACTATAACTGAAGTCACTGAACTAGAACATAGTTATTTTCCTCTAATATTTTCCCTGGGTATTCTGATATACACCACTGGAAAAAAATGACTAATTTTCAAATATTTTTAAGCCAAGCCAAAAGGTGTTTATATGAATGTTCTATTGGTGAATGAAGATATAAAGCACTGTTTATACCAAAAATTCTTGTGTCATATGATACAGATGATTTTTTAAAATCTTGAAGTCCAAGTTGCTCACCATTAATAGTGAAGATAAATATGATCCTTGATTACTGGAAGTTAAATATTTCTAATAAAGTAATTGAAGTAAATGTAAGGTAAAGACACCATGCTGCCATCCAGTATGAGCTAAGTTAGTTAAGGAAAAAGACAACTATTGAAATGGATCAGAAAACACTAGTTACATTAGAAACTAACAGCCATGAATAGGGATGAAGTAATCCACTCATTTTTCAGTGCATTATCTTTTTTAGCACTCTACCTGCATGGCAATGTCTGGCTTATGGAACACACTAATGATCAAGACAGATATACTTTGGCTCAATACAAAGTTATAATTTACTGCGAGAGACAGATGTGAATCTATCACACAAATACCTTGTACAATGGATTATTTGTACAGGCATTCAATTTGTTCTAATGTACTGAATTTGCCTGTATGCTCCAGGCAAGAAGAGAGAAAAAAATTATTTCGGTCCTTTTAAATTTCTGTACTAGCAACTATGAATTTGGCCTACATATTTCTAGACAGAGGAAGACCAAAACTCAAAGGTACAAGGAAAAGAAGGAGGTAGATGCTTGGCTTTTTTTTTTATATGTGCCCATGAGTCAAGTTTTATCAATTAATAAGGTATTTAATAATTCTCAACAGTAATTTTAAGGTCCTTTAGTCTTGCATACAGATGTCACTATCTGCCTTTGAATTAAGATATTAATAAAATACTCTGTGCTTATAATTATATAAGATACTTTAAAAATTATAAGAAGTTATAAATGCATAATGGGGGCATTACCTGGTGGGGGTGAAGATGGAGATTTAAATATGGCTCACTAATGTTTATTCTGGACACCAAAAATGTATACTAGGATGGGGAAGAAATGAAGGAATTACGCATTTTGATAAAGATTCTAAGATGGATAAATCTTGGTATTGATATATCCACGAGGTAAAAGGGGAACAGCATAGCTGCCAGAGCTGAGATCATCAAAGTTTGATCCAGGAACCTCTGAGTGTCTTAAAACTTTCAGGACTCAAACAATTTTAATAAGATGTTATTTGCCTTTTTACTCTCATCCACTTATGTTTGACAGTTGAGTTTACTAGAGTCTATGTGATTTATAACATAAGGAGAGTGAATGCATAAGGAGATATAAGAATCTACCTATTTTTTTGTTAAGCCAGATATTTAAAGTATCTGGAAAGATGGAAAACAATGTTACCTTTCTTACTATTATTTTGTTTTGTTATGTTCATAAAAATGTTATTTATAACATGACTGTCATTTTTAAATGAATTTCTAAATATTTTTAAATTCTTTCAGATTTTTCTAATACCATAAATATAGATGGATATAAACCATAATAGAAGCTTTATGGGGTTTTCATTAATGTTTAGGAGTAGACAGGCATCTTTAATGAGAGGACCACTGCACTAGATCATAGTGACCAGGAAATGAACTCTGAGCTATGGGGCTAGAGAAAGGGGTGAGGCTGATAATGAGGGCTTGCATGTCATTAAATAATATAACATGTCAACAACAAAGATAATGAAGATTTAAAATAGGGTTGCAACCCAAAATAGACATCAGAAATAAAGAGACATGAGATATATGTTAGAGGAAATGAGGCAAGTGATTAGAAGTAAAGAGTAAGGGGCAGAAAACTGGAGATTTGGTGCCTACTCTTAAGTTGAATACCCATGTGGTAGGTGATACCAGCACAGTGGTGGGAAGCAGTGTCAGAGGAAACACTGAGAGGGCAGATCAGAACATATGTCATTACAGAAAGTAAGATGGATAAGTAGATGATAGGAATACAGGCTAGAGCTGAGAAGAGAGATGCCAGCTGGAGATAAAAACTGGCAGTTGTCTTCATATGGGTATTTTAAGCCACAGGAACCCAAAGACAGATTTCAGAGTGAGACATGGCCCAAAGCTAAGTACTGATCAACTCAATCTTTTATAGTTAGACATTTTATTTCTATAGAATAGTGACATAAAGAAGACTGCAACCTATTCTTTTCCATCTCAATTTAGGCAACAGCATACATGTAACCACAGCAGTTATCATTATTAGGTTGGTTACTAAGAACTGGATTACATATTCAATATGCATTTTTAACAGCTCTATTGAGGTATGACTGCTATACAATAAGCAGCCACATATTTTAAGTGCACAATTTGATAAGTTTTCACATACACAGAAAACTACCACCACAGCCAGGAAAATTAACATATCCATCACCAGCAAAAGTCTTCTCTGGACTCTATAATCCTTCCCTCCCAGCCCTCCTGCCCTTTTCCCTCAGGCCCTAGGCAATCATGGATCTGCTTTCTGTTGCTAAAGATTAGCATCCATTTGGGCCAGGCACGGTGGCTCACCCCTGTAATCCCAGCACTTTGGGAGGCTGAGGCAAGTGAATCACCTGAGGTCGAGTGTTCAAGACCAGCCTGACCAACATTGGGAAATCTCGTTTTTATGTCTCTACTAAAAATA
>NW_022436943.1:12056949-12122575 GCF_009761245.1 Sapajus apella | reverse complement strand
CAATTCTCCTGCCTCAGCCTCCTGAGTAGCTGGGATTACAGGCACGCGCCACCATGCCCAGCTAATTTTTTTGTAGTTTTAGTACAGACGGGGTTTCACCATGTTGACCAGTATGGTCTCGATCTCTTGACCTCGTGATCCACCCGCCTCGGCCTCCCAAAGTGCTGGGATTACAGGCTTGAGCCACCGCGCCTGGCCCCACAGGATGTGTTTTAACTGGCTTTGTTCACTCAGCATAATTATTTTGGCATTCTTTACTATTTTACAATGTATCAGTAGTGCATTCCTTTTTATTATTAAGTAGTATTCCATTATATGGATGTGTCAGAGTCTTGTATGTGTACATTTTGATATTGATGGACATCTGTATTGTATCCTTTTTTGGGGAAGCTGTTAACATTTCATGCAGTGTTGCTGTGCTGGAGGTAAATCTTTCAGATTTTGTGCCTCTGAAAAGTTCTTGATTTTGCCTAAGTATTTGAAATATATTTTCTCTATGTACAGAATCCTAGGTTAAGAGGCTTTTTTCCTTTCTGTATTTTCAAGATGTTTCTCCACTGTCTTTTCCTTATATTATTTATGACAAGCATTCTGTATATATTTGTTCCTCTATAGGAAAGGTGTCTATTTTTCTCTGTCTGCTTTTAAGATTTTTCTTTTTATCACTTATGTGAGCAATTTGATTATAATGTTCCTTACTGTAATTTTCTTCTTTTTTTCTTTTTGCTTTGGATTCATCAATCTTCTTGAATCTGTGAGTTTATGTATTTTCCATCAAATTAGAAAAAGCATTATTCTTTCCACCTCTCCCTGCTTATGAGACTCAAATTACATGTATACATGTTGTATTAGTCTGTTCTCACACTGGTGATAAAGACATATTTGAGACTGGGTAATTTAGAAAATAAAGAGGTTTAATGGACTTACAGTTCCACATGGCTGGGAAGGCCTCACACTCATGGCAGAAAGCAAGGAGGAGCAAGTGACATCTTACGTGGATGGCACCAGGCCAAGAAAGAGAGCTTGTGCAAGGAAATTCCCCCTTATAGAATCATCAGATCTCATGAGACTTATTCACTATCATGAGAACAACATGAGAAAGACCCCTCCCCATGATTCAATTACCTCCATTCTGTGTTCCTCCCACATGTGAAAATTTAAGATGAGATTTGGGTGGGGACACAGCCAAACCATATCACATGTATATTAAGTCATGCACAGCTGTCCTATATCTCATTGATTCTGTTCATTGTTAAATTTTCTTTTTTCTGTTGCACTGTGAATTACTTGTATTTCTGTGACCTAAAGTTTATTGTTTTCAGTAATGCGTAATCTGCTGTTAATTTTGAGTTTGTTTTTAATCTCATGCATTGTAGTTTTTATCTCTACAAGTTTAATTTGAATCTGTCTTCCATATGTCAACTTTTGGACATAAAGAATATAGTTCTAACAAATGTTTTAATATTTTTATCTAATTATAACATCTGTGTATTTTTGAATCAATTTAAATATAATAAATTTTCTCCTAGTGTTTTTCTGCTTCTTTGTATGCTTGGCAATTTTTTATTATATGCTAGACATTATGAATTTTACCTTGTTTGATGCTGAATATTTCTGTATTCCAGTAAATACGGCTAAACTTTGTTGTGAAATCAGTTAAGTCACTTAAAACAGTTTGATCCTCTCTAGTCTTCCTTTTAAGAACTGTTAAGCTGAACCAAAGCAGTGTTTAGTCCAGAGCTAATTACTTTTCATAACTGAGGCAAGATACTTCTGAGTACTCTATCCATTGCCCTAAGAAGTAAGCGGTTTTCCAGTCTGGCTGAAGGGGCCAGGCACTATTACCAGGCCTTCATAAACATAGGGCATGATTCCCTCCAGCTGTTTTGGTTAATTCTTTCCTAGACAACCAGTAGTTACTTAATGGGAAGACACAGATCAGTTCTGAATTGCATACCTAAAGGGAACGCTCTGCTGATCTCTGGTGTTTTTGCTCTTTGCAGTCCTCTTCTCTCGAGTATTCTGAATATGAGCCACCATGGTCTCCTTATTCACCCAGCTCCATTTCTTAATTCAGAGTCTGCTCAGGTCAACCTGGGTTCCACCTTCCTAGTGCTATAGCTGGAAACTCTCTCAAGGCAGTAAGTTGAGATAATTCCTAAGGCTCACTGCATTTGTTTCCCATCTCCCAGGGATAACTCCTTTACTACCCAAAGTCCAGTGGCTTGAATATCATTGTTTCAAACATTTTGTCCATTTTTGGGGTTATTTTGTGGGGGAGGAAGCAGTAAGTCAGGAGCCTGTTACTTCACCTTTGTCCAATATTCTTT
Organism: Sapajus apella; assembly: GCF_009761245.1. Taxonomy (NCBI): domain Eukaryota; kingdom Metazoa; phylum Chordata; class Mammalia; order Primates; family Cebidae; genus Sapajus; species Sapajus apella. The sequence continues at coordinate 12,120,245 of NW_022436943.1, read as the reverse complement.
AATTTTACAACAACATTTGAGTTGGGCATTATCATTTGTATTTTACACATGAGGAAAGTGGGGCACAGAGTCCCCAACTTGCCTCACCCAAGATTATACAACTAATAAAGAAAATGGCTAATTTTTTTTATTTATTTTTATTTTTTTAGAGATAGGGTCTCCCTATGTTGCCCAGGCTACCTGGGCTCAAGCCATCCACCAGCCTTGGTCTCTCAAAGTGCTGGGATTATAGACATGAGCCACCATACTGTCCGACCTTTAAGATTTTTAAGTATTGCTTCCAAAGCTTTTGCATAGCCATTATGATATACAGGATAGGCATAGCTCCTTTGCTTGCATTTTACCTTGTTGTGCTTCACAGATAATGTATTTTATACAGAGTAAGGTTTGTGACAACCCTCCATCAAGCAAGTCTATCAGCACCATTTTTTCCCATAGTATGTGCTCAATTCACGTCTCTGTGTTTCATTTTGGTAATTCTTACAATATTTCAAGTTTTTTTTCATAAGATGGTATCTGTTATGGTGATCTGTGATTAGTATTTTTTCATTTTTTTAAACACTTACAAAATTTATTTGACTATGGAATGTTTTTGAGAAATATCTTGTAGCATTTAGTTTCTGAGGAACATATTGTGAGATACACGAAAACAGTGACCCAGAAAACTCACCTAGGGTTTTAGGATTAAAAAATACAGATTCCCAAACCTAACTCTATGTGATCATTAATCTCTAATGTTACTATTGTAACTGTTTTGGTGTGCCACAAACTCTGCCCATTTATGATGGCAAACTTAGTCACTAAATGTGTGTGTGTTCTGACTGCTCCCCTGACTGGTCATTCCCCTCTTTCCCTCTCCTCGGGTTTCCCTATTCCCTGAAACACAACAATATTAAAATTAGGCCAATTAACAACTCTGCAACGGCCCGTAAATGTTTAAGTGAAAGGAAGAGTCACACATTTCTCACTTTAAATTAAAAGCTAAAAATGATTAAACTTAGTGAGGAAAGCATGTTGAAAGCCAAGATAGGCCAAAAGCTAGGCCTCTTGCACTGAACAGTTAGCCAAGTTGTAAATGCAAGGGAAAAGTTTGTGAAAGAAATTAAAAGTGGTACTCCAGTGAAGACACAAATGATAAGTGCAACAGCCTTACTGCTGTTACAGAGCAAGTTTCAGTGGTCTGAACAGACTAAACCAGCTACAACATCCCCTTAAGCTAAAGCATCCAGAGTAAGGCCCTCAGTCTCTTCAATTCTATGAAGGCCGAAAGAGGTGAGGAAGCTGCCAAAGAAAGTTTGAAAGCTAGAAGAGGTTGGTTCATGAGGTTTAAGAAAAGAAGCCACCCGTGCAAACTAAAAGTACAAGATGAACTAGCAGTGCTGATGGAGAAACGGCAGCAGGTTATCCAGAAGATCCAGCTGAAAATCCAATGTAGGCGGCTACACTAAACACATTTTCAATATAGACAAAACAGCCTTATATCGGAAGAAGATGCCTTCTAGGACTTTCAGAGCTAGAGAGGAAAAGTCAGTGCTTGGCATCAGGGCTTCAAAGGACAGACTGACTTTCTTGAGAGGAGCTAATGCAGCTGGTGACTTTAAGTTGAAGCCAGTACTTATTGACCACTGTGAAAATTTATGGCCCTTAAGAATTAAGCTAAATCCACCCTGCCTGTGCTCTATCAATAGAAAAACAAGGCTTGGATGACAGCATATCTTTTTACAGCATGGTTTACTGAATATTTGAAGCCTACTGAGATCTGCTCAGGAAAAAGAGATTCTTTTCAAAATATTACTGCTCATTGACAACGTACCTGGTCACCCAGAGCTCAGTGGAGATGTACAAGGAGATTATTGTTTTCTTCAGGCCTGCTAATTACAACATCCATCTGCAGCTCACGAAGGGGATTCCAAGATGGCCGAATGAGAGGCAGCTCCCAAAAGCAGCTCCCAGCGAGAGAGACGCAGAAACCGAGTGGTCTCCACAATTCCAAACAAGGTACCGGGTTCATTTTGTGGGTCTGGTTGGACAGTGGGTATAAGCCAAATAGGGCAAGTTGAGGCAAGGCGGGCACTGCCCTACCCCGGAGGCGCCTGCAGCCGACCAGCGGACTGGGGGATCACCCCCTCTGGGATTTCGGTTCAGATACAGCGCTCCACCCAAGCCCTCTACAACTCACAGAACAGGAGGGTTTCACCAGGCTGAAAAGCCTCAGCTAGCTGCCTGAACAGGGCAGAACAGCAACTTCGGCTGGAGCCGGGGCGAAACACTGGCTGAGGAGAAAGCCAGAAAGCCAGCTGGACGCATCCACCCTCCCCTAGAGGGAAGGGGAACTGAAAACAGGGAAACAGCCCATATGGCAGGACGGGTCCCCCTGCCTCCCCTCAACAAAGTCCAGCAGACTGAAAAAACCTCTCACGCCAGAGTTTCGCACCTAGAGAGCGACCAGGAGCTATCCAGCTGGGGGCGAGGGGCGGGCGGTACAGCTGCCATTTGCAGAAGCCCGCCTAACTTTCCCGAGTAAATAGAAGACGCAGCTCCACTGAATCCGTGGAAGCCCAGCAGCGCCTCTGCAGGCAGACAAAGGAAAGGCCGCCTCCCCAAGCAGCTACCTGAGATCAAAACTTTATAAATCCAAGAGATGGGGAGAAACCAGCGCAAGAAGAATGAAACCATCAAGAATCAGAACACCTCTCTCCCACCACGAGATCACAACTCCTCACCAGCAAGGGAACAAAGCTGGACGAAGAATGAATTTGACGATTGACAGAAGCAGGCTTCAGAAGGTGGATAGTAACAAACTTCTCTGAGTTAAAGGAACGTGTTCTAACCCAATGCAAAGAAACTAAAAACCTTGAAAAAAGGTTAGACGAAATGCTAACTAGAATAACCAGCTTAGAGAAGAACATAAACAACTTGATGGAGCTGAAAAACAATGCGCAAGAACTTCGTGGACCATCTGCAGCCCATGGATGAAAGAGTAATTTCAAGTCTCAAGGCTTATTACGGAAGATATACATTGTGTAAGGCTATAGCTGCCATAGATAGTGATTCCTCTGATAGATCTAAGCAAAGTAACTTTAATACCTTCTTTTAAAGATTCACCATTCTAGATGCCACTAAGCAGTCTCATGATTCATGGGAGGAGGTCAAAATAACATGAACAGGAGTTTGGAAAATGTTTATTCCAATCTCTATCAATGACTCTGAGGGAATTAGAAATGGAACCTGAAGATCTGATTGAATTGCTGCAATCTCATTATAAAACTTTAATGAATGAGGAGGCTTCTTACAGATAAGCTAAGAAAGTGGTTTCTAGAGGTGAAATATATTCCTGGTGAAGAAGCTATGAATATTGTTGAAATGACGACAAAGGATTTAGATATTACATAAACGTAGCAGATAAAGCAGAGGCATGGTTTGTCAGGATTGATTCCAATTTTGAAAAAAGTTCTACTGTGGGTAAAAATACTATCAAACAGTAATGCGTGCTAAGAGAAATCTTTCATGAAAGGAATAGTCAGTCAATGTGGCAAATTTCACTGTTGTATTTTAAGAAATTGCCACAGCCATCCTCACCGTTAGGGCCATTACCATGATCAGTCAGCAACATCAAGGCAACACACTCCAGCTGCAAAAGGCTCAATGGTCCTTAACAATTAAGTACTTTTAATTAAGGTACATTCATTTTTTTTTAAGGCATAGGGCTATTTCGCACTTAATAGAATACAGTGCAGTGTAAATATAACTTTTCTATGCATTGGAAAACTAAGAAATTTATATTGCTCACTTATTTGTGAATTTCTTTATTGCAGTGAGAAAATCAAACCAGAACTATCTGTGAGGTATGTTTTACTTCCTTTAGAGGAAGTGAGAAACTAGCCAAATGAATATTTATATTTTGTAAAATCAGCTAGATTTTTACCTTTGTAAGTTGGTTTAGAAACAATCCTTCTTTGATAGGGTAATAAGCAAATTATGTGAGTGCAGAAGGCTATATACAATAACAATCTTAGGGCCTGAAGATGTTTTTTACATATGTTGGTTAACCACCATGTTAGAGTTTCTATTCTCTCCATAATAAAGGCGACAATCAATCATCAGGCCTATTCTCAAACAGTGAGGAGGTACTCAATAAAATTTGAGACACCTGATCCATTGCTGGAGCGATCTATCTCTGAAAAAGATCATTTTACATTAAACTAAATACATATTTTAAAAATAATAAAATAAACATATTTCCTTTTAGCTTCTACTCAATATATGCAATATATAAAAATAACAAATGCTGGAATTCATAAAACACACCAGTCAGTAGCCATAGACACACACATTCCTCCCCTGCAGGGCACTGAAACACCCATTTCTGACACAAGTTTTTCATTACATTTTCTATATTGTTCAATTATTTTAATCTTAGAATATATCCAAATCTTCCTGAACACTTTGAAAATCATATTTAATGGTCAACTGCAATATGACAAATAGTTGGCAAATAAAAATTACAATTTCATATTGTATGTATTTAAGATTATGCCATACATGGATTGCCAATTATCTAATGATTTAACAATCATAAATATAAAACTATACTGAGTACCACATAATCAATCTTAAATCAATCAATCAAATCAATAATCCCCAATTCAGTTTTTACTCCAGATAAGGCTGTCTGCTCAGGATAGGTTAATCTTCTTCCACTACACATATTAGTTACCTCATTTTAGTTTGGAATACAAACTAGGTTAGTAATGGAACTGGATCAAACTATCTATACTTGGAACATGGAAGTTAATTCTCACCTGTATTTATTTGGTTGGAAGCTGGGGTGTGACAGTCAGCCTCGGGCTTTGATTTTAGGCTATTCCACTTCAGCACTTCATAGCAATGTAACCTTGGCAATTTCCTGAACCTCTGTGTTGCAGATCCATCACTTGTATAAGAGAAATAGTTATACTAACTCACAAGATTATAATGAAAATTAAATGTGTTAATATATATGAAACATTTAGAACACTTATTAGGCACATAGTATATGTTTAACCAATGTTAATTAACATTGTTTTTTATTATCATTAAAATTTAGTGTTCAGATAAATTCCAGGTATTTCCATGTTGCTGGTTATCTGAGCCTTTGTTTAATTCAGAATGTAATGCCAGAATGAAGGTTTCTATGCTCCCAGTCATCAGATGGAATTCAGGGACTGAGACAGCATACTATTCTTACTTACAAAGGAGACTGCTTGGCATTGTCTGGATGCTGCCATTACAAAATCCGTGCTACAAATAGGCAATAAAGATTGCATATCCATCACATAAATAGTTAAAACAAGGCAAAGGCTACTTAGGCAATTTGCTCGAATCACCCATGGAGCAAACAACTTCACTTAATCTATCATACATAAGTAAAACCATAACTTATATGAGTAGCACTGTTGTAATACAAGATATACCCAAACCTCCAAAAAGGATTTTAGTCATATCTTAGTGGTGCTCTTGACATTTTCTATGTTCTTGATTTTATAGAAACCATTGAGTATACATTTGTTTCTGTAAGTTATTTGAAACTATTTTACTTTATTAACGATGACGGAAGAGAGGGGTAAAAATGTGACTTCTCATAATTTTTCCCAACTTCTAAGCCTTGGGTCCTGCAATGTAGGTAAAATACGAAATCCCTAAGATGCCAACTAGATGAAGCAAGTAGAGCATAAGAAGGAACCACAATTGTTTAGGGTAAAAAAGGAATGAATGCACAGACATTAGAAATCTAAAATAAAAACAAATATCTAATTATTATAAACAATGAGAAATTACTAACACATGGTAGGAATTCAACTGTGAAAAGTTCCCATGGAAAAACACCTCCACTGACATCATTAGGGGTCTGACCATATCAGCCCCATGCAGAGGCACATGCCTACATTCCACTGACATCACATCAGGTGCATGCATTTGGGGACATGAAATGAAGTTTATAAAACTATCCAGCTTCCCCTTTAAAAGGGCAGTTTATTCTTCCTTAACTTAAACGTGGCTAAAACAAATACTGCAAGATTCCATTTCAGTGAGTAGTTTATTTGGGTTTCTTTGGTCTTTTGAATACATCACTCTAAGGACTGACTATCTCTCTTAAGAACATTTTTCTGTTCTCAGGGCCCATGACTTACTTCAATAATCCAAAGCTCACTTAAGTGACTAGATTAAAAAACTTAAAAAAAATCTTAGTGATGCTTATGAGTAGGTTATCATATTTTAATTAAATGCTGGCATGCCCTAATGCATTAGCATGTGCCTTTGTTATCCCCTCCCACCAATCGTCAAATAATAATCTGCTCAACTAAAAACATTTATTATGCTCCTATTTAAAGAAACCACACTGTTGCACACTTTTGTGGATGTTTCTTACACAAGAATAGGTAAAAACTGTATTTTAACATCCGCTTTCATTGAAAAGTATTTATTCAATAATGATTAATGGTAAACATTAGAAATTAAAATCACTTTAGTCTCATAAGCTTTTAAAATTGGATTTTTGCTACACATAATCTAAAAGGCATTATCAAATTAAATGTATTCCACCTCTAATCTATAAAACTACGATTATTTTATTAATCATGTTACTTAAAACAGGAAAACCAAATACACCTACAGTCACTACAATGCATAGTTTCTGATCTCTTACACTCTTAAAAATAAGAGAAATGTAGAGCATTCCTGCATTATAATATTCTTTGTTATACTGCCATGCCCAGAATGTTTTTTTTCCCCAGAGACATGCTAATTTCTTTCTTAGTTCATCAAATACATATGTAATCACTGGTGCTAAGTGGCTCTCAGTAAACCAGCTTATATTTTAAATCATGAACTGTATTCATTGAATTCTCCAAAATCTACAATTGGCTATAATTCATTTTGCAGCATCTGATTACACCTAGTATTTGTCCTTGATTTTAAACCAAGTTCTTCCAAGCCATTGGAGTCTTTAAACAGCTCAATAGCTCCCTCTAGCCTTTTTTTATATACTACACCAAAAGGTCACATTTAATCAAAGGTTAGGAGCTACTTCTGTCACATGCAGCTTCTGTCACATGGCTCATCAAGCTATGCCACTATCCAAACCCAAGGATGCACAATGCCAAACAGTTGTGGTAAAACACCAAGCAAAAAATATACATTCAGAGTGCTAAATGACAGGAAGCAGCAATCAAATATGGTTTCATGAATAACCTCAAAATCTATATATAACATCCCCAAGTAAAAGAAAAATAAGGCAAAAGAAAATGTGAATGTCACATATATTATTACTTAGTATTTGGTCCTTTTACAATGAAATTTTTTATTGTTCACATAAACTGCGTATTTTATAAAACATATGAAATCTAATTTCTCATATTCAAAATCAAATATGTGGTGAAGAACAAAAAACCCTCAAAGAACCACATGCCCAAATTATTTCCCACAATGGGCAAATGGAGATTACAGTATAAGCACTTTATTTCACTATAATGTATGTGTATATTTGTATACATATACAGAGAGACAAATTTATATTTTGAGACACTCCTTCCCAAAAACTGTTAAAACCTAGATTTTGAACTTATTCCAACTTGCCCTTTTATGATTGAAGTATCACTCATAGATGGCATTTATTTTTTGAAATAACAACTATGTTTTTAAAATTATTTTTTTAATGTTTGCTACCTTGGTCAAAACTAGATTTTAAAATTACATATAATGTGCTGCCAATATATTTACTACTCAGCAGAAGGCTAGGATGATTTCCAAAATAGGATACCCTTTGGAACTACAGATGATAACACATGTTAGATTTAAGTTATGCATTCTGTATTTCCTCATGTCATTTAGTTCAGGAAAAAAATTCTGATCTACCTTTGTGATACAGTTGTTACCAAATTTACAGGGTCAATCTTGCTTGCCCCCACTTTCACTATATAAACTAAAGCTTCTAGGCTTACTACTATAAAATTTCAAATTTGTAAATGGCCTTAGTGACAATTTAGTTCACATCTCATTTTTGCAGATGAAGTCATCAAAGAAATGATATGTGCAAGTTCAAAGCCAAGTTAGTGAAGGAACCAGCATTAAAGCCCACCTCCTTCAACTTCTCACCAGTGCTCAGTTACACCACATTGCTAGCTGTCTTACCATTTCCAATGTTATATGGACACGATCTGTTTTTCACTAATTTTTTTTGTTACTGTAGAAAACACTTTAATTTATTTTTCAGTCCGTTCTTATCCTTCCCATATACATAATTTTTGAAAGACTTTTTTGTTTTTGTTCAGAATTTGAGGTGTAACAGAGCTGGCTATGGAAAGGAAGCAACTGGGGCTTGATCCAATTAAAATAAAATGGCCTACTGAATTATAAAGGCCTATTTATTTTCCATGGCATTAAAAAAGATGGACAGATTTCAGCGAACTCAGTGTTGTAAAAGAAGGTGTGAGCTGAACTTGATATTCTATGATAGTAACCAATGACAAGACAAAATGTGAAAATCATATTCCTGAACTAAACTGTCTAAGGAAAACCTATGGGAAGAAAATGTACTGATGTTAGCTTGGTTGATTTTCAGTACATTATATGTTTAATAAACGGAAAAGGTGTTTAAATAAAATATTCCTAGACCAGTTGATATGTCCTAACCTGACAGGCTTTTTTGTCATTAGATGCTATCATGCCAATTACCTCCTCATCAACCTTTATTTTCTATTAATAATAATGACATGTGGCCAGGTATGGTGGCTCATGTCTGTAATCCCAGCACTTTGAGAGGCCAAGAAGGGAGAATGACTTGAGCTCAGGAGTTCAAGACCAATCTGAAAAACACAGTGAGATTTTGTCTCAATGAAAATTTAAAAACAAACAAAAAAAGGCTAGGTATGGTGGTATGTGCCTGTTGTGCCAGTTACTCAGGAGGCTGAGGTGGGAGGATTGCTTGAGCCCCGGAGGTTAAGGCTATAGTGAGCTATGATCATGCCACTACACTCTAGCCTAGACAATAGAGCAAGATCCTGTATCAAAATAATAAATAAATAAATAAATAAATAAATAAATAAAATCTACAAAGTATTGAGTGTTTAACCATGTGAAGGCATGTTTTAAGCTATTAGCTATTATATACACATACAATACACACACATATATATGATATACATTTATTTAATCATCAAAACAACGTGAGGCAATTATTCAGAGTATTCAGATTTTATAGACAGTTAAACTGAGGCTCACAGAGATTAACTAACTAACTTGCCTCTTAATATAAAACTTGCAGACAAAAAGGATGGAATTAGAACCCAGGCAGTCTAGTTCCAGAATATGTGCTCTTAATTATTATATTTCTATGCAAGAAAAAATAAAGGGATGAGTATTATTACATTCACAGATACATAAATTGTGATAGAAAGTAATATGAAAATTTATCAATTTCAAATATACATAATGAAAGGTCAAAAACTTCTTGAAGGGAGTGTAAATAAATATTTATCTTACAACACCGAATAAATTTAATTCATTAATTCCAGTGTTCAATTTTTTTTTTAGTCCCCAAATAATTCCAATTAGTCTTCTACCAAATAGTCTCAACAAGTACATTTTGAGTAACTGACACAGGTCAGTAATATAATTTTATATCGAGTTATTGATTAATCCAAAGAATTATAGCACTGAACAAGTGCACTAAAATCTTCTTACGTTAATTACCTTAAGAAAAAGTAGGAACTTTAGGTTCTTCATTTTTAACCTGATTTCACAAATAGGAGAGATGTCACTGAACCTAGCTTTATTCTTATTTGGTAACAAAAAGAACGAAAGACAAAACCCAGCTGTATGGAGAGGGATGAACTTGGACTATTGCTGTCCTTGGATTTCTCAAGGGGATAGTAGGAGAAAGGTCACCTTTCTGGCATATGCTCATCTGTAATGGTTTCATGAATAATTGTAGATATGAATGAACCTGCCCAGGCAACTCTGAACAGAGAAAGGCATAGTCAAGGTGGGACATGTAGGAGAAGCTAAAGAATCTTAAAACAATTGAGCCTCCTGGTCTGCTTGTCATAGCTTTGCACCCTTATGAGCACCCTAACTGGCCAGCATGTTTGAGATGTCAGGTTCAACCTGCAATCTGGTAGTAGATAAAAATCTTGATCAATCATGCATACATCCCCTGTGGTTGACCAGTTATAAACTGCTATGGTGGAGAATTATGGGCTATATTCAGGAGAAAACCTTTACTCAAGAAGGCATGGTACCACCATCCTTCCATGAGCAAACGAAATAATGCATCTTTATTTTTTAAGCAAGCAACAAGAGAAAAGCAAAACATTGTTCCAACATAAGAATGTAAAATTCTATAAAATATACTTTTTATTTCTGAAATGTCTCATGATCAATTATTACCAAATTTATTTGCAATACAAAAGTACCCAATGCAAACTCTGACTTTTTAGGTACATGCAGACAATCCTGACAAAGGTGAATAAAGCATAAATCAGTTAAATAAACATACTGCAAGAAAAATTTAGGAAATAGTTATACTCAATTCATATTTGTCATAAAAGACCCCTTTGAAATCTAAAATGCCTCTGCTTTCTTTAATCAGGAACAACAAAATCATTCTTTGCTATATCAAGACTTTTTCTGCCACAAAAGAGTAATCATCTTATGCTTTGATATATGCATCATTTAGAGTTTTATATGTTTTTACTTTACCACTAAATTGGCTGGAAATTTTTTTCCTCACTGGAAATGTATGCCATTGTATAGAAATTAATAGGAAATATGTTGTTCATATAAGTAACATATGACAAATTACTCAGAGTTGACGATGTGAGAGGCATTACTATCATGAATTATACTCTATCTCAAATTTCATAACAAAAATGCTTACAGCATACCAAAAAACTCCACAGGTTCATGAAAATCCCTATGTGAGATAACTATTTTGGGAACAAAATGATTTTTAAGACAGTAGATATTAAATCATAATTCTTTCTTAATAATTTAGCTGCTTATGGCCAATGAACACCTCTGATTCAGACTGCTGTCCAATGACAACAGCTTTTGACTTTTAGTGAATATTAGCAATGTTTTCTTGCATCATGCTAATTATCACATACTGAAAGACCAACTGTTAAAAAAGGGATCCAATGATAGACAAAAATCTTTCCCTGAATGAGTATATACTGAAAACTTCAAAAGTATTCCACTTGAAATAAAAATAGAGCAATGTATTGAATCTCTGCCATAGTACTACTCCTGGTGGTGTCTGATTCTTTCTTAGCTGTAAGGGATGTTCCTTTTTGCTTCTTAAAAAACAAGCTAAACAAATAAAACCAAATGCACCCACTTTCTATAGCAGGATTTTATCACCATACTAAAAATATCTCTCACTTTGATAATTGACAATCCCAAATATTTATACTCTTAAAAAATCAGACAGGAAAGAGTTAACATGAATATCTGTAGCCAACCACCTTCCTCAAATTCCCCATTTTCCTGGGAAAAATATACAGTTTTAAACCTTAAAGTATAGAGATACAAAGAATTGGGGTATCACAAATTGTAAAGTTTAGTGATGAATAAATCAATGCAAATTTAGTCAGCATAAAAAGCATCCCTCTGAAGCTTTGCTCCAACTATTAACTTTCTGTGCTTACTGAAAAAAAATTTATGATCATATGAGCTTCATGTATGATTGATATCATTAGTTTATTTTAAGGCTGTCCTTGAGAATCAATCAAATAAAACATTCCCAGTGTGTATGTTTTGCAACCAGAATGAGGAACACAATATAAGTTTCTCTTCTGGAGACGAAGTGATGGACTATTCTTCCCATTAGTGTTTCCTATCAAAAAGAAACATCAAGTAGAAGCAAATCAGGCAGAAATTTATGTCAGAAAATATCCTGCCATTCTGTGTTCTTCACAATATTTTCATTTTACTAGCAGCTACTCTTACAATCTAAAAATAATAATAAGGGTATCATCACACATAAAGACGCTTATAAATCCAACCAAAATGAGCTCAAGAGCTTAAAAATACTATTTGAGGATAATACAAACTATGGCATATAATCTGCTGTAAACCATTAAAAATTCCCATTTTATTAAGTAAGGTTTTAAAGGTCTGAGATGGCACATGACTTCTTATCTGTCATACGCAAATCTGTGCAATAAAAATGAATAGTATAACTTAAATACTCTACAAATGGGAGGATAACTGTTTTCTCCATAATCCATTTTTCCTCACACATCTTAATGAAGAGAAGGGGTCATTGGAATTCAAAATTAAGTAAGTTTTTTTGGTACAATCATAGCTTTTTATTGCATAATAATACTGAACCAACTGAGAGATTCCAATATAAATAAAAACAATCTAACTTTAGTCTCACAAAAACTCTAACGATCATCAAAACTCATGCTAGACTAATTTCTGAAAGCAAATCTAAGACTTTCCTAAAGCAGGCAGCCATCAATCCAGACTGCCCTTCCCTTCCCTTGGTGAAAAAGACACAACCTTGCACTTAACTTTTTACCACGTCCCCCACACTCCACCTCACTACCATCACCACCAATCTGAGGCAATAGGCCCTTCTGTTTATAACATTATAAATAACAGCTTGCCACTTTAATTCCTCCAGCCTATGAACTAATCCTTCATTTCAACATTAAATTATCTCTTGATTTAAATGTTAGGTACAAAAATCCATCTGTGGCATGTAATTCCAAAAGTTCAAATTTGCAATCGAAAAAAGTCTGGACTTTCAAGACCCTTTCTCTTTTTATCCAGAAAAAGAAAGTTGTATTTTTCAGAGGGTTAATTAAGCCTTTTTAGTTTTCAAACTGGGGCTTTTCTGTAATTTATTCATGCTTCACATCTGTAAAGGTCTTTAACTCCTTTGATAATAGCTCTTCCTTTTTCAAATACTTTTTCTTGTACCATCACTTACTACATGAAGTCCTAAGAACAGTTTCTATAAACACAGTTACATTCAGAATATGCCTTTACACATGGCATTTATTATGCATATTCGGTATATAAATTGGTTACATGAAGCATGCTCAAATACTGTGCAACAGGTCCTGCTATTGTGTAAACACACACTCCCAACAAAATGACAGTAAGCTTTATAATATCAACAATATAAGAAAAAAAATCACATTATTGCTTAAAGAATTATTCATAATTCGTTGGAGAGATCAGAGGACATCAGATCTAATCAAAAGAAGTAAATGTTACTAAGACCCTCTTACCGTCTTTGTATCCCACCGTATATGTGATAAAGTTGTGTTACAGCTTAGGTGTATACACGCTTTCATTGATTTATTGCCCATTACTGGCTTCAGTGCTGACTTCATGACAGGAAGAGTACTTTGGCAGAGGTCTGACAAATCCCTATCCTTAAGTTCCCTTTTGCTTTGTGCCGTCTGTTCCCAAAGCTATCAAAGTAAAGCAAATGACAGTCTAAAACCTCCTCGTTTTGCCACGAGAGTGTGAAATCAAATTAAAAACACACCTCAGAACTATTACATTGGGCCACGTTTATTTTCAGTTGGCGGGGGAGGGGGATAGAACACTTAAAAAGAGATGGATTTCATGTCCTCTGTGTAGCCAGATCTAGTTACAGTGTATTAAGTTATGTCTAAATGAGAAAAAGATTCTCAAGTGTTTTATCACAAAGTAATGTTATTAAACACATCTAGCGTTCCCACGCTTTCCTCCAGATTCTTTGCTTTTAACCTCCTTTGTTAGGCACCAAATACTGGAAGAAAGATTTCAGGAACAACACCTAGGTAGCACATGATGCCAGGCAATTAATTCTGTCTTCCCTGAGCTGTTTATCTATCATAAACTCAAGCTGCCTTATTTAGCTACACGGTTGCTATATGTAGGGCTTCTCCTCCCTGGGTGAAAAGCATGGACTGGCTACAATTGTGTCTTTGAGCGCGCAGCATCGTGCTGTGTGCTGCCGGGGATAACGGATTCTGGGTCTCACACGCATCCGTCACCTAAGACATCCTTAAACTCAACCAGGATCTCCGCAGCTGGAAGGGAAACAGTGTGTTGGGACCCAGGCAGCTCTTAGCTACACGGATCCGAGGAGTGAAGGAAATATTTCAGGGAGCAGCCCAGGCAAGGGGGGAGGAAGAAAACCCTCGCACTCTTACCTCCACATTGAAATACTGCTCCGTTCCGCAGACTGTAGCACATAAAATCCAAAGCAAGGATTGCAAGAAAAACACCCCCGAATGATGCACGAAATCCAACCGTCTTCCAGTGCTGAATGTGAGTAAGATCATAGTGAACTGTGCTTCAATGGATGGACGAGCTCCCCTTCGTTTTCTCCCTTTCTCCCTCTCCCTCCCTCCCTCGTTTCCTTCCAAAAAAAAGTCCTCGGGGTGGGTAAGGAGCCTGCAGGTTCACCCACAGCCGGGCAAGGGGAGGAGACGGGGCCCCGCGCTTGACAGCCCCCGAGAAGCAGCGGCGAAGACGGGGTCAGCAGTAGTTCGCGTTCACCATCCTCCGGGGTCAGTCACCGGGAACGTGGCGGCCAAGTTCACCGGCGGTTCCGGCTCAAAGCGCCGAGTCGCAGCCGCAGCAGCAGCCGCCGCCGCCGCCGCCGCCGCCGCCTCCAGCCCGTGCGTCCTCTTCCTCCGCCGCCCACTCCTCCGCCGCCACCGCCCCCAGCTCCTGCGGGAAGGGCCTCCGCCGCTCCTCGCTCTCTCGCCTCTGCTTCTCCTTCCCTCCTCTTCTCGCTCCCCTCCAGAATGTTCATCCGTAATCTACATAACTCCTCCTTCCCGGGGTTTGCCAGGCTCTCGGCGCCCGTGGCGCGCGCGCGCGCGCGCGCGCGGACACACACACGCACTCACACTCACACATACCGCGGCGACACACACACACACACACACACGAGCTTACACACAGCCTGACACACACGCACGCGCGCCTCTTAAAGGAGACGGCTCCTAGGTAGGGCGCACCGGAGGTATCCAGACCGCGACCGGGACCCAGGTTTGAGCAGGGCTCTTCGACAGTATCACCCACCCCGCATCCCCGAGGCAGGCACCCAGGAACGTGGGCTGCTCCATTCTTTCTTCTCGCCCACCCCACCGCCTGGCATCTAAAGACTAATGCACCCCTCCCCAGCCGTGAGCTGGGTGGGGCTCAGGCTGCGCACCCTGCTAGGGCCTGGGGAGTGGCCCAAGCCTGGTCCTGGAGAGCGGTTGGCATTCTCGAGGAAGCGGCCCTGGAAGATTGGGGGCGCTGGGAATCAGAGGAGCGCCTGGTCAGAGTGCTGCTGGGTGGCTCAGGTCGCTGGCCAGCGCTGACCAAGTTTGGGAAGCCTAAGATGGCAAATCCCGAACGTCCAAAACTTTGTTGGGGTCCGCTGAGCCTGTGTCCCGGTGTCTTCCTGAATCCCCTCTACCATCACTACGTTCTGCTTTCCAGGCTTCAGGAGTAGGCACAGGGTTTTGGTGGGGGACTAGACAAATACAGACGCGGAATGAAAATGCTCACTTTGCAAATGAACGGTGGACACACGTACACACTGGGACCCAGGAGAGGTGGTCCTGGGTGTTAAAACATCTGAAGAGAGAGATGGGGACGCTGGAAAGAAACCGGCTGTGGGAGCCAGGGGAAGGGCTGGGGAAAGAAGGAGAGGAGCAGCCTGAGGAAAGGCGAGTAAAGCAGCTGGCAAGGGTGGGAGGAAGAGGCTGCGCGCAGACCGAGCGGGGGAGAGGCTGGCAGGAGCGAGGAGAGCTGCAGGCGAGAGGGGGAGGCTGCTGGAAGGAAGCACCGGCGAACGCGGGCAAGGGGAACTTCAAGGAGGCTGCCAAAAAGGACTGGAGCTGCAGCAGTGAGAGGCAGTGGACAAGGGGGGCAGCAACCACCAGCCCTTGGCAGGTGATGGTTTGGCTGAAAGAGAAAGGGGGAAGGGAGTGAGGCGAGCATCTGTTTGGGGGCAATGCCAGTAAATGTGCTTCTCCTTGGCAGCCAGCAGAGGGGAAGAGGAGCCCACGGGAAAGAAAAGCAGGCGAGGTTAAGAATAAAGAGTGTTCCAGGTATGACAGCTACCTCGGTGAGGTGGAAAAGAGAATTGACAAGGCAGATTTCACGGGTGAGTTGGAAAAGCAAAAGCAGGACTGCAAGAGGTCATATGTGGTAAGCAGATGGAAAATGCTGAAAAATGGTTTGCCAAAAATTGTATTACACTGTAATAACTTTTATCCTATAAAAGAAAAAAAAGACTGAGGAATGAGACTTGGCAGCTATTGCTGTAAAAATGTAAGAAATGCCCACCCAACTTGACCCAAGACCCTCAGGGAGACCTTCCTGACAGTTTGCCTTGTGTCCAGCATGTGCTGCCCATAAAATAATTTTGAAGATGTGATTAAAAAAAAACCAGTGTCTTATCTTGTATAGCATATTAGAATATTCAGAATGTTTCCATACATAGTATCTCATTTAATTCTCACACCATCTCTGAGGATTTTGTTTGTATTTTACAAATGAAGAAAATGATAGCAATAAAATACACCGTTTCAGCAAACCATACAAGCCGCAGAATTCAGACCTGTCTCCTGACTCCCAGTTCAGTGATTTTCCTGCTATATTCCAGTGACTTTCCAAATAGAAATTCATTCCTGCTCTTAGCATTTTATAATCCATAGGTTGAGATGACTTATATAAAAGAAACAGCTAGAAGGCAATATGAAAGGAATGTCATTATGTAGAATTTATGTAGTGTTATCTGCCAATATAAGGTAACAAAATGTAGCGAAGTATTTGTCAATAAATCAAGACTGATTTTTATGTGTGCATTATATCGAGTAAAGTGCAAAATTAGAGAGGGGAAATTATACAAAAAAAATGTTTAAAGTCAGTTCCTAGATTTTCAGATACTATTGAAGGGGAGGAGGTAAAAATAATTTACCCAAGATACACGTGAGAAAACAGTGCTAAATGGTGAAGTCCTTGCTATCTGAGCAAAATATTAGAAGACTTTATCAAGGGAATGAAATGCAAGCTGAGCACTGAAAAGCTATCAGCAAGGAATATTTCACCATTAGCAATTTTCTTTTTCTTTGCATGAGCTCAGAAAAGAAAGATAGTGTATTTGTGGAGGACAGGTGTGGAGAGGGACCTACAATGAAATATTGAGTTAACATTTTCTCAAATGGACAAACAAGGATTGCTAAACTATTCTAGATAGGAATAGGTATCTAGGGAATATTATCTTCAAAATTATGCATGAGATTGACCATAGGAAGGGACTCCATGCAAAGAGGTAAAAATTAAAATAAGGTTTTAGGCTGGGCATGGTGTGTCACGCCTGTAATCCCAGTACTTTGGGAGGCCGAGGTGGGTAGAACACTTGAGATCAGGAATTGGGACCAGTCTGACCAACATAATGAAATCATATCTTTACTTAAAATACAAAAATTAGCTGGGTGTTAGTGGTGGGCACCTGTAATCCCAGCACCTCAGGAGGCTGAGGGAGGAGAATCACTTGAACCTAGGAGGCAGAGGTTGCAGTGGGCCAAGGTCACGCCATTGCACTCTAGCCTGGGCGACAAGAGTGAAACTTCATCTCTAAATAAATAGATTAATTAATTAATAAATAAGGTTTTAGTCCAGCTAGTGAGGTATCCTAGAAAATCTATGCTTTCAAGGAGTGATCATAAGGTTAAAAAAAAAAGAAAAAAAAAAACTGTTGAAAGTAGCAAATCCTAAATTCAGAAAATAATATCAAATTAGTGATTGGTTAACATGATAGGAATTTTAAATTATTTATAAACAGTTATTAAACTTACTTGTGAGCATTCAATGAAAAATAAGTGAATGAATGAGTGTTCAAGTTTATAGAAATTCTATGAATATTCAAGATTATAGAAATACGAACAGAAAGAAAATACTGTTTTATTTCTGAGATGAGAGTCAGAAGGATTCATAGTACAGCGAGGACAGACATACAATAATTATTGCAATGTCGTAAGACCCAGGTAATTACAAAAGCAAGATGCTGTCAAACAGGTGGAAGAAATAGTTGATTTTGTGTTTAAAATAATTTTTTTTTTTTGAGAAAGGATCATAAAATACGTGGTTCTCAAGTGGAATCTCATAATGAGAAATGTACTAGGCAGATAGGAAAAGGAAGAATATTTCTGATCTGTGTGCAATGGAGGAATAAATACACAAAGAGGCATCTGTGGAACTACAAATAGTTTGTCAGGGCTAGAGGCTATGGTGTGTAAAGCAAGGTCAGAGTCATAGGTGGCATGAGTAAGTATGCATGCATCAGATCAGGAAGCGTCTTAGGTGCCACATTTCAGGCTGTAGACTTTCTCTTGAAGGAATTCCTAGGAGGAAATAGTTGGATTTTCACTACCTTTATTGTTTGTTTGCTAATTCCATGGAAACAGTCACCTTCTAGTTCTCATATATTTTATCTCATGTGTTCCACTGAGCATGTAATATCTACTGTCTTTGCAGACCTTCTATCTGTGCTTGTCTAATAAGCCTGATGCAGCATTTCACATATAGACTCAGATGGTTACCTGTAGAAATGTAATCGCTTTCTTGGTCAGGCGAGTTCATTATTCCGTCTTTAATCTATTATATATACTTATCTTTTAAGGGCCTAGAATTATGAAGAAGTTCCTATTCTCGCATATTTAGTAGTGTGAGCTTCTTGGTGGTCTTAGAGAGGGTGTAGTTTTCCTATGCACAATAAGATAAAACATGGAATATCATCTTTCCCTTTAGGGTGTGAATGAAATCTTTCCTCACAACTCTTGGCAATTGCTGTTTGTGCTTTCTGTCAAGTATTTTCCCTCTTCTCACAATTTCACAAAACTAATGAACAATCTTAGAATTACAAGTGAGTAAAGAAAAGAGAACCAAAAGAGAGGAAAATGAATAAGAAAGCCAAAGAGAAGAAGTAATTGTCTCAGTAAAGGTTAATACCAATTCAATGAAATATTACACAGGAGACAATAAGTACGCGGAAGTAAATTATATGTAAACCTATCAAGAGGCAAATGACATATACTTAAAAATGAACAGTTGAGCGATATTCTATTATGCGTAAATAACTACCTAAAATAACATTAGAGGTAAATCATTTACTATAGCCTTTATCGAACCATTTTTGTTTTTTTTTGTTGTTGGTGGTGGTGGGTTTTTTTATTAAAATAGAGCCTTTGAAATTAATTTTATAGCTTGGGAAGTTATATAAACTTGTTCATTCTTCCAACATATCACTTAATATGCTGTCTTTCTTACTTGCATTAGTTGAACCTGCAGGGTTTTTTTAAATTCAGAGAATATTGACTTAGTGCCAGCTACTGATATTCTCTCACATATCTGTTATTACCAGGGTCATGCATATGTGGAACAACCAGCTAGAGCCTTATTATTTAAGGTGTGCTCCCTCTGGGACCTTTAAGGCCTGGGAGCTTGTTAGAATGCAGAATCTCTGGCTGTATCAAGATACCCCAGTGATCCATAGGCATGGTAAAATTGAGAAGCACTGTTTTAGAGTTTGCACACAGAATAGCTTAGTTGCACTGTGTCCACCACCTTAATGTTATTAGTGTCATGCCCTAAGTAAAGAGAGCTAAACAGTTCCAATCAGAGTTATGCTTGTGGTGCTGAACTGTTGGCTTATTCCTCCAAAATATAACTGCATGGCTTGAATTTATTGATATATCATCTAACTTTCAGCAGTATGGTGTTTTTCTTGAGCATACATTCCATGCAAAACAGCCCTCCTACTTGAAAAATAAAACAAATTGCTAGCTATTATCACTGCCTATGAAAATAATATATTTTTGTTTCTTTCATTGATTTATGCTCTCTTTCCCCCTCCATAATAACTATAAGTGTTTCTCAAATATGTTGTCTTCCTTTTATTTTTGTTTGTTCATTCATTCCTCCACGGACATTGATTAACCATTGTAAAATATAAAGCAAGTGAAGATTTTAAAAGATAGACATGAAGTGTGTTAATATAAACCAATTCAATTTGGTTAGGTTCTAAGATTGATGAAGTCTTGGACTTTAAAGTTTTTTTCACTTGGATTTCCTTTTGAAATAAACAAGAAGCTATTGGTACAGAATACAGAGACATGATTTTGGTAAAAGTGAGTGAAGAAATAGCTTCCAGTGCCTTCTGTTTTCTTTGTCATGGAGTACCTGAAGTTTAGAGCTCCAAGATGACTGGGAATTATGAGAAAACCACCAGACCAGGGAAAAAGGAAGACAGTGGGTTTCTTACTTATACTATTAGGTTAGAGGTGAGTCTTGCCAGTTCCCATAGTTGTACCTATAACCACACAAGACTATTCCTCCAGCAATGCAATTACCTGCTTCCCAGTTACCATGGTCCGTTATAGCAAATATCTTGGAGTTAAGGAAGCTTGAAGTCTAACTTTGCTTTTCTCTCACTCTAGAGAAATTCTATCATTACTTCTAGAGTAATTCATATTATAAAACTTAGCATGTCCCCAACCAGGTTTGCCGCTTTTTTCTTTAGATGGTATATTCCTTACTTTTCCCATTTCAACCTAGACCCGCTATTCCAGTTAATGTGGAACATACCTTTGACTCTAATATTAATTTATGCTCTGTGTTGAATCAGCATCAGTCACCAGTAGCTATCATGACCCTTGTCCAAAATCACTCTGATTCATTCCTTCACCTTCACTTGCAGTTAATAACTGTCCCTTATAAATGCATACTCTTATCATTTCATGGCTGATCACCGGAGTACCCTCCAGTATGTTGTATATGCGTGTGTTCTTTTTTGCCTCCAATGATTCTCCAGATCAGTTCATTAAATCCACCCCAACCTTGATTATTCTTATGTATAATTTTCAGCATAGACATGATATTTATAAATTAGAAGGATTTTTAAAATTTCTTTTCTTCCTCTTCATAATTCATAAGAGGGAATTGAGGCTTAGCAATGTTAAATAAGACATGACTAGTTGACAAAGGTACAAAACACATATGTATTCTTATTTACAGCTGATTGCCTTTTTTTTTTTTAAAAAAAAAGATTCATTGTAAACTACTTTAGACATGCAAGAAAATACCATGAACAAACAACCCAGTTTAAGAAATATTTTCATTGCCATTTTTACCAATACCATGTAAATAATTGTGATGGACTGAAATTAGATAATATCCTGTGGATTATTAGACATGCCATGGTTTGATATGTAGTGAGATATATACCATATATGATGAGAATGATGAACTATGATGAGGAAGGACATTTCTTCATGTAGGTGACTAGGAAAATGGAGAAGATTGAGATTCCCTTTAGAAACTTGTGTAGCTTTAGAAAAATCATTATCTAAATCATTATCTAAGTTTTTATGTTTCGTTTTTTTCTTCTATACAGTGGGATTTCATATTATTTGGGTAGTTGTGAGGATTAAATGAGATATTACACATGGAATCCTGTAAAATTTTAAACACTAAACAACATAAAAGATTATAGCATGTGGCTATTGCATGGTTTACTTTCAGCAGGCAGGCAGAAAAAATTCAGTGAGATTCTGGTTAACCTTTAAAGTGAAGACTCTGTGAGACCATTTCTAATCATTTCTGCTGGGGAGTAACAAGTGCTGTGTGTTTAACTGGTAATAACAGAAATGATAAAGAAAATGAGCTGTAAAATGACAGTCTTTAACATTGTTATCAAAATATAATTAGTCCCTTTTGCGCTATTACATAGTGTATTAAATGTTTTATTAGTTCAGGGGCAAAGAAAAGGAAATGGAAAATAAAATGGAGATTAGATTGGAATCAATTGAAATCATAACAGAATGAAAATATATGATATAAAATTGACTATTTTACATTAGAGGGATTGAATTGGAATCTAAACTTATAGAGTTCAAAGAACCTTTTATGAGCTAATTTTTAACAATAATGAGAAAATAAACATCCAAATACAATGTTCTTTTTCTACATTTTAGAACAAAAATAAAAGTGAATTAACCCATATCAGTATAGTTATCATTAGAGGAAAGACAAGAATAGAAAGATGAGAAAAGATACCAGACCTTTAAAAACATTTTTTTTTTTTGCATTTGTTAAGCACTCCTCATTTTCTTAATCTGAATGCACTCACAGTTACATAGGTATCTCCACCAAAATATTCACTCATCTAACCATAGCTTTAGTATATTTTGTCTTTTTGTTGTATGCTTTCTTATCTTTAAAACTTTTAACCACACTTATCTTTAATTCTGCCAGCATTGAAATAGAATCATTTTTATTTTGTTTGTTGTTATTAAGAAACTTAATATGTTAATAAAGTTCGCAGTCTTCTACGTCTTTCACTACCTGACTCACTATATCCCTGTGAGTGTCCTAATGGTCTAATAGTCCAATAAGGAATTACTATCTATGTACATTTAAAAAAGCACCCCAAGAGAGTCAATTTTCGTATCATATATGTCAGATGTTACCGTGGTTTGAATATAATTAATATATCAGTTTCTGGTCATATTGGAGTAGTTGTGCTTCTATGTCATTTAATGGGTCAAAAATAAGTGGCTTGTTCATTGTAAATTTTAAAGTAGCCATGTCTCAAAACCTAGGGTTAGTGTTAAAATAATTTATTATTTGAAAAGATAGCTACAGTCATTTGAAATGAGCTAAGACAAAGTATTTTGCTTATATACTCAAACGTGAAAGATTATGATTTTAATATAAAAACATAACTCAGTGTCAGTATATCACAATTTGACACTACAGCTAGTAACTAATTATTTTGGTAAAATATGTGACTATTCTTTATAGGATTAAAACTCACTCATCTAAATAAAAGTGAAAAAAGAAAAGAAAGTCTTAAAATGAATTAGAAAAATTTTGTCTGCGTATTTATACCCAAGATTTTTGTTAACATCAGATATCTTCATATATTTCAAAGTAAAATAATCACTATCACCTTAGCCCAAGGAATGAGAAAAATACCTTACGTATTGACTTAGAGTCTTATAGTTTCCACAGGACAACCAAATATTCTATAAATTGCCCACAGATGCAACTTAAGTTTTACTATGCAATAATTCTGGAATTGGAATATATATACATTAAAATGCTTTTGGTATTTTAATTTATTCACATAAATGCTACACCTGCACTGAGCATTTCTGTTATTTTTATTTTTAAAATTCTTAGCATAATTAATTTAAAGATATATTATACTTTCTGCCTTTAAAGAGTTTTGCTCAGATGGTTGTTTTATTTAAAAACAAAATAAGATAATGAAGTTAGCTAGATATTGTTTACATGAATATTTTCATTTAATTGGATCGACATCAAACTTAGAATGACTGTGAGAATTCAACTGTTAATACCAACATTATAGGAAACATTAATTGTGGAATGAGAAGGGACCAGATGCCCCATTGCATGTTCTCACCCAATGAAAGGCAAATCATGCTTAGTCAGTTTGGGATGCTATAACAAAGACACCATAGATTGTGTGGCTTAAACAATGAACATTTATTTCACAGTTTGGAGGCTGGGAAGTCCAACATAAGGACTGGCAGATCCACTGTCTGAACACCACCTTCTTCCTGGCTTGTAGACAGTGGCCTTCTTGTTGTACCTTCATAGGCAGGGCAGAGAGATAGATCACCTCTCCAGAGTCTCTTCTTATGAGGGCACTAATCCCATTATGAGGGCTCTGCCTTCATTACCTACTTACTTCACAATGGCCCCACCCCCAAATACCATTGTATTGGGGATTCAGGCTTCAACATATGAATCTGGGGGGTACATAAGCATTCAATTTATATTATTGACTATTTTAAAACAAAGTCATTCAGCTACTTTTTGAACACCACCAGAAATGGGAATCCAATTACTTTATAAAGCAAAATATTCAAGGGAGCTTCCAAGTGCATTTGATCTTTGAGATTTTTAAATCGATTTTTCCATATTGAAATTGTATAGTTTTTTTCATGGCTAAAATCATTTTGGAATAAGGCTATCTACACACACATATACACACACATATTCAGTTATTTTTAATGCTTCAATTCACATAGTGTAAAAACCTTCATTCTCTGCACTTGTTCTGAAGAATACTACCACCTCTAATACACTATCAGCAGAGCCATTCAAGTCTCTCCATTTTAAAATGAAATTAAAAACATGAAGACTCATGATTTGAGATACTCACAAGGAACAGAAAAATGTGTCTGTAATCTCTTTATGAACCTACAATGGGTTAAAACAAAGGAATGCATATGAATAGATAGCCCATGTTTTTATTCAGATTTGAATTCTCTCTCTAATGTTCCCAAGTTTTTAATTAAAAAAACCTCCATTATTACATGACAACTATTTAAATATTTATGAGCTCTTACTTAAATTCTATACTGGAATTGAATGTAAAGCGTTCTCTATGCAAATGAAATCTATATTTTCCGAGTATTACATAGTGACATTACTTGATCCTCTGTTATTATAACATAATGGCATATAATTATTCAATTATATTTACAAATTCTCCAAGTTTTGTCATTGATAGATACACTGAGCTGTGCCTTAACATTAATCAGAATTTAAGATATTATTTCATACTTGTTAGGTTGTGAATGGATTCCAAAATGAATAAGATTAATACTTTTCCTCAAGAAAGATATTATAGACTTTCCTTAATGAGTATTGGGTCTCTCTATACAACTATACATCCCTGGTCCTTTTTCCGTTTAGAGTAAATGGCACTGACCTTTCAGAAAGGAGATATTAGTGAATATTGGAAATTGCACTAAGACAGTTAGTCTGAAGACTGTTTCTTAACTTTGGCTCCGTCAGTAAGTAGCTGATTGACTTTAAGAGAGCCTGTCAATGGTTCTGTGCTGTATATATTGTATTTGTGAAATGAAAACTTTGAATCAGATAAATTCTGAAGTATTTGAAAGTTCCCAAACTCTGTGAATGTCTAAATCAATGCTAACTCAAAAGTTATGATCAATACCTGTCTTGCTAAGAAATCAGAATTTAAAATATCAATCTAGATATAAATGATTTAACCTATAACTTTTTCTATTCGTTTAGTAAGTTTCAATATCTTTACTGTACTAAGTAAACGACAGCATTGTTTTAGGTTACCTGATTTAAATTCAGAGAAATACATTGGATTGATAGAATAGTAAGGTAAGTATTTTTACATGCATGAGACTTCTTAATTAAAAGCTCCTCTGTGTGTGTGCATCTATGGGTGTCTGTGTATGTATAGCATTTGCCTGTCTTCTGCATTGGGGGTCATTATAATGTGCATGACATTCGAAAAGAATGCTTTTCAACCAGTCAGTGCTGTGTGTGTGTCTGTGTGTGTCTGTGTATGCGTGTGTGCATTTTGGATAGGTGCAACAACACATAATAAACAGTTCTCCTTATGTATGAATGATATAACTTAAAAATGAACTTCTGTGTAAAAATAGCTTTTTTCTGTTAAAATATGTGAAAATGTTCTACCATAAGTACTACTTTTCTGGAAAGAATACAATATCATGATTTGTTGCTCATTAGCCATTCAATTGCTTAAAATTCAGCGTCTGGTTCTCATTACAAACTTATTGTATTTAGTTTTGCTTATGTATTATCAATTGCTCAAGTGAATTGATATGATTTCCAAGAATTTTAGAATAAGTCTGTATATTGGCTGATATATGGTGGCTTTTCACATATTTATAAATAAAATTCTTTTTTATTTCAGTAAAACGAATTAGAGATCGGTTACATTAAAAGAAATACTATATAATGCTCAAGTATTATAAAAATGAAAATAGTTTTATGGTGATAAGTATATATATATCACTAATATATATCAGTGAAATACCTTGTCACATCAAATTTAGCAGTTTTTAATCATTGTGTTTTTCACATCATCTTGTTGAACCACTGACATAGTTTTAATATTTAAAATTATACAATCATTGTTAACACTGCTTAATTGAAAAACATATTTGTCAGGCCTATAAAAATACTTAAGGGTTGCCAGATTTTGCAAATGAAAATACAGGATTCACAGTTAAATTTGAGTTTCAGATAAACAACAAATAATTTGTAGTATATCTTTTGCAGTATTTGGGATATACACTAAAGAATTATCCACTGTTATTTCAAATTTAAATTTTATCTAGGCATCCTGTATTTTATATGGCAAATCTCTGTAGCATAAAAATATACAACAGATTAAAGCTTTTTTTCTGAGAGATAGATATATCTCTCAGAAACATATATAGTATCACCTCAGTCATCTTGAAGTCAAACTTTATACTTCTTAAGGCTAAAGAATGAGGTATCATTAGAATTACAGAAAGACAGGGACGTAAGGAACGTAACCAGGGAAGGAAAAGGGAAGAAGAAAATAGCAAACTACCCTGGCTCCATACACATGACTTGTGAACATCTATTAATAGCAACTGTGAAAATAGCCAAGCACAAAGTGAGAAGAAGGATTGAACCTGATGCTCCAAAATTGGTGTACTTCATGCCGGGTGAAAAACAATACTCATATCAGCAATCAATTGCACAAAACCTGAAAACAATTTAGGAGAGAGAATGGGAAAACAAAAAAATAAAAGAGGAATGATGAGAAAGAGAAAAAGAGAGTTACAAAGAGCCAAGATAATGACAATAGTAGTGGAGATCTTAATAGAACAGGAGATCCAGTGACTTAAATAAATTCTGCCATTGTAGAACTATAAAGGGTTGGATCGGTCCTTCATTCTCAAGAACTGACAATAGTATAAGTATGCCACTCTCTGTAAAGCCACATTGTCATTTGGCCAACTTTGTAGCATACGAAGAATAGAAATGAAGAAGCTCCTGGCAAAACTATTTTTTGGTTCAGGTAATCACAATAGTGTAAATCAGTCTTGCTGAAAATATCCAAATTTCAATGATATGAGAGAAGATAAGTAATTTGCCTAAAATCACCACAGTTAGTAAAGAAGCAAAATCAGGACTCAGCCTATGTTTTACACCAAAGTTCCACGTTTATTTTACTTAATACTTTTATACCTACCAACAGTTTTCTTTTCTCTGAAAGGAGAGTTACTATGGTAGAGATGAGTTAAACCATAATGCAATGGAGGTATGTGACTTTCATGGTAGCTTATTCATGAAGAACAAGGCCACATTAAGTATGTCACGAAATCCAACAGGTGAAAGATGATAAAATATCCTTATTGCGTTCTCATTCTAATTGAAAAGACATAAATGCAGGATATGAAAATACTTAGGAATGAGTCATGTGACAAATCAAAATGAAAAGAAGGTTAACTCTGAATGCTGAGAAATAAAGACCCATGGAATTGTAGAATCCTGGGTAGTTTGTTCCCAGAAGAGTTCAGCAGGAATTGAATATAGAATGTATAAAATATTGATGAATTCTTGACCATTTGAACATGCACTAATGCTGAAATTAGTAAGTATCCGTGGCACACTGGTCATCTACTTACAAAATGCTTTTCTAAGTATTTCTATAAAGGACCTCCCAACCCTATATTTATTGTCAGTCACTGTGATTCCAATTGCCATGTTTTATTTTCTTTTTAGTTGTTTACTATCATGGTAAATTGTTGTTTCATTTCCACCACTGCCCCTATTTGCAGGAGAGAAAATATAAGCTTCATGACAACAGGGACTTCCTCTGAGATGTTTGCTATTCTTTCACCAACACCCAGCATAATGACTGATTCAGAGTAAAAGAATGCTCAATCTTTTTTAAACAATGCCAGAATGAAAGACTGATGCTTAAATAAACCAATCCAGTCCTTGTAAGAAATAAAACTTTTGTTTGTTTTATGTTCTGGATATGGAGTATAGGTCTCATATTCTCTGATTATCTTGTATTTTAAAATGTAGTCCCTATTTTTGAACTCTCAGGTAATAATTTGAGTTAGTATAAAATTCATAGATCACTGTTTTTGTCAAATAATGAAAGTCCTCAGAGATTTGGGGGACTGGTCATGTGATTATTTAATGTTGTTCAGATGATCAGCAGTTGTTTAAATTATTTAATTCTGTTTAATTTTAAGGGTTTTTTATTTTTCATTTCCCTAGTATGTATCATACCGGCTTAATTTGCTAAACTTCATGGGCTATTATTATTTCATTAAACTTTCTTCTATCATGTATTTCAATACTTTTACATTTTACTTGGTTTCTACCAACCAATTACACTTCCTTCCTATATTGCAATTATTAAGAGGTATGATCAGTATGTTCAGAAATAATGATGGCTAGTTTTCTTACCTAAGACATCTTGGAATTTTGGCTAGAAAGACACCAGAAAACAGCACACCACCTTCTAATGTGACTTGTTATTGAGACATACACAACATGGCATGCTGACAATTAATGGCCCAATTGAAAAATTGTCTCTCCTGCAATTTTCTATGTAAAGATAATGGAAACAGACATTAATTGACTGTTTAGTTCCTAACAAGAACTATACTAATACCAGTCCCCTGTGAACTAGCTCTTAAGGGCACAGTGCTGCAGACAATCAAACTTGCTCGCAGCCACCTTAATCCAAAATAAAGCTTACAAAGATAAGTATATCTCCAATCCCCTTATTTTGTAACCCAGGAAACTAATTCAAAAGAGTGTAAGTGACTTGCTCAAGGTTAGCCCAGCCCCTCTTGACTCTCACGTAATTACTTTTTCCATTAAATAATTTGTACATTACATTTGGACAGTATAGATCGAAAGATTTGGGAATGTGAACTACATGAAAATATGTCAAGAGCTTACTCATGCCAGCTCTTCAACCATTGTGGATTTCCTTTTTGTCTTTTTCTAGATGAAAATATAGTCATGTGTCACTTAATGACAGGGATATATTCTGATAACTGCATTTCATTTTCATTATAGTTTGAACATTGAGAGTGCACTTACACAAACCTAGATGGTGCAGCCTACTGTACATCTAGGCTATATGGTATAGCCTACTGCTCCTAGGATACAAACCTATACAGCATGTCACTGTACTGAATACCATAAGCAATTGTAACATAATAGTAAGCATTTATGTTTCTAATCATATCTAAACATGTAAAAGTTACTGTAAAAATGTGGTGTAAAAGACAAAAAAGTGGTACACCTATATAGGACACTTAAACAAGAATGGAGCTTGTAGGACAAATTTGCTCTGGATGTGTCAGTTAGTGGTGAATGGATGTGAAGGCCTGGACATTGCTCTACACTACTGTAAACACTGTACACTAAGGCTACACTAAATTTAGTATTAGAAATATTTTTCTTTTTTGTAATTCAACTTTTAAGTTCAAGGATACATATGCAGGATGTGCAGGTTTGTTACATAAGTAAATGTGTGCCATGGTGGTTTGCTGCACAGATCATCCCATAACCCAGACATTAAGCCCAGGATCCATTAGCCATTCTTCCTGATGCTCTCACTCTCCCTACCAGCCCCCTTGATAGGCACCAGTGTGTGTCGTTCCCCCTACATTTGTCCACGTGTTCTCATTGTTCAGCTCCCATTTATATGTGAGCACGTGCAGTGTTTGGCTTTCAGTTCCAGCGTTGGGTTGCTGAGGATAATGGCTTCCAACTCCATCCATGTCCCTGCAAAGGACAGGAGCTCATTCTTTTTTGTAGTTGCATAGTATTCCACTGTGTATATGTACCACATTTTATTTATCCAGTCTCTGATTCATGGACATTTGAACTGATTCCATGTCTTTGCTATTGTGGGTAGTGCTGCAATGAACGTACACATGCATGTATCTTTATAACATAATGATTTGTATTCCTTTGGGTATATATCCAGGAGTGGGATTGATGGATCAGATGGTACTTCTGCCTCTAGATCTTTGAGGAATTGCCACAATGTCTTCCACAACTGTTGAGTTAATGTTTACTCCCACCAACAGTGTAAAAACATTCCTTTTTCTCTGAAACTTTGACAGCATCTGTTATTTTTTGACTTTTTAATGATAGCCATTCTGACTGGCATGAGATGGTATCACATTGTAGTTTTGATTTGCATCTCTCTAATGATAAGTGATACTGAGCTTTTTTTTTTTATGTTTGTTGGCTGCATGTATGTTTTCTTTAGAGAATTATCTGTTCATGTCCTTTGCCCACTTTTTAAAGTGGTTGATTTTTCTTGTAAATTTAAGTTCCTTATAGACTATGGATATTACATCTTTGTCGGATGGATTGATTGAAAAAAAATTTCTCCCATTCTGTAGGTTTTCTATTCACTGTAATGATAGTTTCTTTGGCTGTGCAGTTTTTTAGCTTAATTAGATCCCATTTATCAATTATTGTTTTTGTTGCAACTACTTTTGGTGTTTTCATTATGAAATCTTTGCCTGTACTCATGTCCTAAATGATATTGCCTAGATTTTATTCTAGGGTTTTTATAGTTTGGGGTTTTACATTTAGTCTTCAATCCATCTTGAGTTAATTTTTGTGTGAGGTATAAGGGAGGAGTCCAGTTTCAGTTTTCTGCATATGGCCAACCAGTTCTCCCATAACCATTTATTAAACAGGGGATCCCTTCCCCATTGCTTGTTTATGTCAGGTTTGTTGAAGATCGGGTGCGTGTAGGTGCGCTGTCTTATTTCTGAGTTCTCTATTGAGGCAGAGTAGCTCTGCCACTCAGGCTGGAGTGCAGGGGCGTGATTTCAGCTTACTGCAACCTCCACCTCCCGAGTTCAAGCAACTCTGCAGCCTCAGCCACCCAAGTAGCTGGGACTATAGACATGTACCACCACGTTTGGCTATTTTCTGTATTTTTAGCAGAGATGGGGTTTCACCATGTTGGCCAGGCTGGACTCAAACTCCTGAACTCAAGTGATACTCCCACCTTGGCCTCCTAAAGTGCTGGGATTACAGAAGTGAGCTACTGCACCCAGCTCCAAGTTCTCAATTCTGTTCCATTGGTCTATATGTCTGTTTTTGTACCAATATCACGCTGTTTTAATTTTTTATTATTGTAGCCTTGTAGTATAGTTTGAAGTCAGACAGTGTGATGCTTCAGCTTTGTTCTTATTTCTTAGGATTGTCTTGGCTCTTCTGGCTTTTCTTGGTTCAGTATTAATTTTAAAATAGGTTTTTCCAATTCTGTGAAGAATATGGATGACAGTTTAATGGGAATAGCATTGAATCTATGACTTACTTTGGGCAACATGGCCATTTTCATGATATTGATTCTTCTTATTCATGAGCATGGAATGTTTTTTTCCATTTGTTTGTGTCCTCTCTGATTTCTTTGAGCAGTGGTTTATAGTTCTCATTGAAAAGGTCCTTCACTTCCCTTCCCTTGTTAGCTATATTCCTAGGTGTTTTATTATTTTTGTGGAAGTTGTGAATGGGAGTTCATTCATGATTTGGCTCTTGGCTTGTCTGTTCTTGGTGTATATGAATGCTAGCACATTTTACACATTGTATCCTGAGACTTTGCTGATGTTTCATATCAGTTTAGGGAGTTTTTGGGCTGAGATGATGGGGTTTTCTAGATACAGGATCATGTCATCTGCAAACGAAGATAATTTAACTTCCTCTCTTCCTATTTGGATACTTTTTATTCCTTTCTCTTTTTGATTGCCCTGGCCAGAACTTCCAATACTATGTTGAATAGTAGTGTTGCGAGAGAGCATCCTTTTCTTGTGCTGATTTTCAAGGGGAATGCTTCCAGTTATTGCCTATTCAGTATGACATTGGCTGTGGGTTTATCAAATGGCTCTTATTATTTTGAGGTATGTTCCTTCAATACATAGTTTATTGAGAGTTTTTAACATGAAAGAATGTTGAATTTTATCAAAGGCCTTTTCTGCACCTGTTGAGATAATCATGTGGCTTTTGTCTTTGATTTTGTGTAGGTGATGAATCACATTTTTTGATTTGCATATGTTGAACCAGCCTCACATCCCAGGGATTAAACCAACTTTATTGTGGAACATAAGCTTTTGATGTGTTGCTGGATTCATTTTGCCAGTATTTTATTAAGAATTTTTACATCACTGTTTGTCAGGGATATTGGCCTGAAGTTCTCTTGTTTTTGTTGTATCTCTGCCAGGTTTTGGTATCAGGACAATTCTGGCCTCATAGAATGAGTTAGGAAAGAGTCCCTTCTCCTCAATTGTTTCTGATCATTTTAGTGGGAATCCTACCAGCTCTTATTCATACATCTGCTAGAATTCAGCTGTTGAGTCCGTCTGGTCTTGAGCATATTTTTGGTTGGTAGGCCATTTCTTATTGCCTCAATTTTGGACCTTGTTTGTTATTGGTCTGTTCAGGGATTTCATTTCTTCCTGGTTCAGTCTTGGAGGGTGTATGTGTCCAGTTATTTATCTGTTTCTTCTAGATTTTCTAGTTTATGTGCATTGTATGGTATTTATGATACTCTCTCATGGTTGTTTGTATTTCTGTGGGGTCAGTAGTGATATATCCCTTATCATTTCTGATTGTGTTTATTTGATTCTTCTCTCTTTTCTTCCTTGTAAGTCTAGCTGGTCATCTATTTTATTTGTTTATTTTTTTCAAAAAATCAGTTCCTGGACTCACTGATCTTTTGAAGTTTTTAAATATCTCTAGCTCCTTCAGTTGTGCTCCAATATTGGTTATTTCCTGTCTTCCGCCAGCTTTGGAGCTTGTTTACTCTTGGTTCTCTAGTTCTTTTAGTTCTGATGTTAGATTGTTAACTTGACATCTTTCTAGCATTTTGATGTGGGCATTTAGTTATAAAAAATTTCTCTCTTAACACCACTTTAGCTGTGTCCCAGAGATTCTGGTATGTTGTCTCCTTTTTCTCATTAGTTTCAAAGAACTTGACTTCTGCCTTAATTTCATTTCTTACCCACGAGTCATTCAGGAGCAGGTTATTCAGTTTCCAGGTAGTTTTGTGGTTTTGAGTGAATTTCTTAATTTTGACTTCTAAATTGATTGTACTGTGAGCTAAGATATTATTTGTTATGATTTTATTTTATTTCTTTGCATTTGCTGAGTTTTTTTATTTATTTTTTTTTTATTAATTTTTTTTTCTGATAACATGATCGATTTTTGAGTAAGTACTGCATGGCTATGAGAAGAATGTATATTCCATTGTTTCTGGTTGGAAAGTTCTATAGATATCTGAGTGAGCCTCATGAGTGAGGCACTTACTGACCTTATGTGTTCTGAACTCTCCTTTTCTCTTCTTTTTTTCTTTTTCTTTCTTTCTTTTTTATTCTTTCATTCTTCTCGCTCTTTCTCTCTTTCTTTTTCTTTTTCTTTTTTTAGACAGGGTCTAGTTTTCTCTCCCAGGCTGTAGTGCAGTGGTGCAGCCTTGGCTCATTTTGGCCTCTGCCTTCTGGGCTCAAGCAGCCCTCCTGCCTCAGCCTCCCAAGTAGCTGAGATTACAGGTGCTTGCCATCATTCTTGACTAATTTTTACACACACACACGCGCACACACACACACACACACACACACACACACACACACATATATATATATATATATATATTTTTTTTAAGAGATGGGGTCTTGCCATGGTGCCAGGCTGGTCTTGAACCCCTGAGATCAGGTGATCTACCCGAATCGACCTCTCAGAGTGCTGGGATTACAGGTGTGAGCCACTACACAGGGCCCTGAATTGTTTTTCAAGGATGTTTGCTTAACGACCACACTTGAAAGACATAGTATCTCACACTGAAACAAGAAGTAGTCTTCCTTGCTGTCCAGCATAATAAGATAGCAACTCCTACTGGAGCAAATGCTTACTTCCTTTTATAAAAGATCCAAATTCCCTCTAAGTTTAGAGTTCCTCTCTCAAAGCGCATTGTGTTTGCAGGGATTATATAGGCCTCTTCGTGTCTCCCGGTAAGAGCTGGAGTTCTTCCAACCTATGGAAAAATTCAGGTAGTCTGTTACTGCCACGAGAAACAGTCTTGTTTCTGACCCAGGAGTCTTGTGTCTTTTCCAGCATCCATAAAACTCTTACAGGATAACTTGTTATCATGCAAGTTAGGTAAAGATCTTAGACCCTTCACAGTCTTGTAAGACATATTATTCCATTCTTGCATTGCTATAAAAAAATATCTGAGACTGGGTAGTTTATTTTAAGAAAGAGGTTTAATTAGCTCATGATCTGCAGGCTGTACAGGATACATGATACTGGCATTTGCTTGGCTTCTGGGGAGGCTTCAGAAAGCTTACAATCATGGCAGAAGACAAAAGGGGAGGAGGCACATCACATGGCCAGAACAGGAGCAAGAGAGCAAGAAGGGAAAGGTGCTACACACTTTGAAACAAATAGATCTCACAAGAATTCACTTACTACCACAAGAACAGTACCAAGAGGATGGTGATAAACCATTCATGAGAAATCTACCGTCATCATTCAATCACCTCCCACCTGGCCCCACTTCCAACACTGGTGATTACAATTTAGCATGATATTTGAGCGGGGACACATTTTCAACCTAGCTCATGTTTTGGCAGTGAACATCGGTTATTGACAGAGACGAGGCCTTCTAGAAGGGAAAGTATGAGACTTACACAAGCTGATAACAGAATTTAAGGAAAGTCCATGGGAATTGGTAATAAACATGTGGACCAAATTGTATAGTGAGGCTGGAAGTATATCATATGGTCAACCAGGAAGTAAATGGTCCTCAATTTTATTACTTGTTAATAAGAAGAAGTTGGGGAGGTGGGTGCATGTATGTAGGTTCAAAGGCACCTATCTAAACAGAAGGATGTAGTTGCTAATTTTGCTCTAGGAAGGGCTGGGTCAGGAGCAAAGAGGAGAAAGGATGGAGGGAGATTTCCTCACCAACATGGAGAGGAACCTCAAGTCCACCATATTTTAACAGCTAGTACTAAGATTGGTCGTGAAAGGACAGAAGGGTTTCCACTTCATTTCAGATGACAGTTACAGGGCTGAGCATGTACACTAAAAAGAAAGGAGGAAAATTAACAAAAGGCATGGCAGAAACTAGGTGCATCTTTCAAATATTGGCAAATCATTTCAGAGAAGAGGGGAATGGATGGCATGTAATGCTCATTCTCAAAGAATGGAAATACTTGTTTTTAGCTCAGCACCCTTTGCAGCCTTTCATGCCAATTTTAGATCTATTTAAAGATGATGGTAAAACATATGAGGTGTTTTGGTGTTCTATTTTCTATGTACATATAAAACATATATGTATACATTGTTTTATATGTCTTTATATAAAAACATATGTATACAACTGTTTTATATGTATAAATAAAACATATATTTCTACACACACACACACACACACACACACACACACACACACACATATGAGCCTTATATGCCATAAAGGACATTTGATCCTTTGGTGCAGAATTCCCTGAGAAGAAAAAACTTGTAGAAAACCATTGACTAGAATTAAAGTTCTTATGGCCTCAGATAGTTCATAATGCTGGCAGTGGTGACTAACTGGAGAACAAGAAACAAAGTAAGAAGATCCAACAAGCTTCACTTGTCAAATGGAAGTTAAGTATCCAAGAGTACAGCAGGCCAGGCCACAGCAGCTTCTCAGCTTTACATGAAAAAGAGGCAGCTGTACTTTGGAGAAATTGTATTCCACCCTCTGCCTCCAGAAGGAAAGCTGGTTTGATAGGATCCTCAATTTAGAGAGAGTTGTCTAAATTCTTGGGCCCCAGTCACTAATATTTTGGTTGCTGAGCTAAAACTTGATGGTGTCCATTAGACTAAATAATCCGCTGGATGATTCAGCCTCAGCACCAGCTGTGCTCATTTGAAACTGGATGGGTGACAAAGTCTCAGTGGACATAACTCATAACTCTGGACAATACTTGATGGACTTTGCTATAATTTTGCTGGCTTTCTGGCTTTTGCCAGAGGCCTAGATGTTTGATCTGCCACATAAACCATGGTTGTTGACCAAATCATCTAGATCATACTTGTAGATGTTCAAAGTAAGAGAGTATTCTCTGATGATCCCAATTAAAATCCAGCTATTGAATGAACCTGCACCTTTCAGATTGCCGCCTAATTTCATCTTTGTACTAGATAGAGCAACACATCCTCCATTGCAGAGTGAGTACAACTTGGAGGACTCTGTGTTTCTAAAACTGGCCATTTTAATCAGTGAATAAAAGAAACCACAAGAAATTGTGGATTTTGAGCAATAGGGAATAATTTTCTCTTTAAAATTTAGAGAGACAGACTTTTTTTCTGCCAAAAGCAAGAAATTGTATAAACTCCTGGTATTGTACCTGTGAAAGTCATTTTGCAGAGATCTTGCAGATGGTATAAGGTGCAGTTTGACTCCTGTCTCTGCCACTGACTAGCTATATTACCTTAAACAAACAAAAAATTCTTAGAGATTTAGTGTTATTTTTTAAAAGGGAGAAATATGATAGTTTTAAATATCAAAGGGACAACCCTTGTGAGAATGTTTTCCAACTGCAAAACATGCT
Source organism: Sapajus apella (assembly GCF_009761245.1). NCBI lineage: Eukaryota > Metazoa > Chordata > Mammalia > Primates > Cebidae > Sapajus > Sapajus apella. The sequence goes on along the minus strand of NW_022436943.1, from coordinate 12,083,742 downwards.
ACAAATATTTGTAGTGCTGGTAGTTATGTACATTTATGCTGTAAAATAGAAACCAAGCAATGTGAATTCAGCTCGCCATCTATGCATTAAACCTAAAAACATTCAGAAAACAGACCATGATTTTAAAGTGTTTATGATGTTATTTGTAATACAATACCGTAACCAATACTCTTTGGGGAACCTGGGTGAGGTGCCCAACAGCTTAGAAGGAAGGAGGTTAAGATCAGGAGAATGGAAACCAGGACAAAGAACTGTACTGCATACCAAAACCACACTATAGTTACTTATGTAATACACTGTTTTTAGTTTGGATTGTTCATTTTTATACTAGCCCTTAACATTCTATAAAAATAGATGTGGTTTGTCAATTAATATAGATATAAACACTTTCAACTAATTTTCAAATACATGGCTATGTCAAAAGAACCCTTTACATATTGGTAAGAAAACTACCTAAACTTTTGAAATTTAATAATGACTAGTTACTAGTCATTATCCCAATTTCCACACTTAGAAGACCAGGTAAGGAGTATCTGCATAGCTCATTGCAAATTGTTTAGCCTGGTATCTTTTTTCTTTTGAAATTACAACAATGACATATTTAATTTATAATCCATGGTACCTTCAACTTTGTCTCTGGTCTATGTACAAAGCTAAGCATGGGTTATTTGTATTACGTAAAAAACCTTCTTAACCTAATTACTTTCTGTTTATCTTTATAGGATTTCATGTTGATTTTATGTACTTTGCATCAGTTATTTCATAAATCATATTTGACCTTCTATTGTGTGCATCTGCAACTTTAACCAATTAAATTAAAAAATAATAATCCTAGACTGTGATTTAAAACAACTAACCTTTAAAATTCCAATGCAGCCTCAAAAATCTATAATTTAAAATGCCACTCACTTTCCAGTATACAAAATATAAATCAATTCAATAAATAGCATTGTGCTACAATATGCAAAGCACTCTTTTGTAAAGAATTACAAGTTTACATAAAATATGTAAAGTTTAATTCCAAAAAACTGTACAAAAGTACAAACAAAGGAGAGCACTGGGCATGGCACAAGAATGGCACAACAGTCTACAGGGACTTTGGGAGAGAAAAGAGAAAATATCCTCCTATGCTTAATTAAAACTATATTTAAAATTTTTCTTATTGTTTTATCTGTTTATATTTGTAAAACAGCCTTGTCGAATATAATTCACAAACCACACAATTCACCCATTTAAACAGCACAATTCAATGAATGGCTTTAAGTATATTCAGAGTTGTACATCCATTACCACAATCAAATTTAATATGTTTTCATTGCTCCCAAATAAACATTGCTTCCATTTCAATCCCACATCCGCCCCCATCTAGACTAGCCCTAGGCAAACACCAGTCTACTTTCTGTCTCCATAGATTTGCCTATTCTGGACATCACATAGGATGTGATGAAATCATACAATAGGTGGTCCTTTTTTTAATGACTGGTGGTCCTTTTTTATGACTGGTTTCTTTCACTCAGCATAATATTTTCAAGGTTTACTCATATGGTAAAATGCCTCAGTACTTTATTTGTTTTTATTGCTGTGTAATATTTCATTGCATATCTATTTTATTTATTCATTCATCAGTTCACAGACATTAGGGCCGCTTCCACTTTTTGGCTAACAGGAATATTGCTTCTGTGAACATTTGTGTACAAGTTTTGTGGTCACATATGTTTTCATTTCTCTTGGGTATATATCTAGGAGTGGAATTGCTGGATCATATGCTATTTCCATGTTTAACCTTTTGATAAACTGCCACACTATTTTGCAAAGCTGCTTCACCATTTGCCATTCCCAACAGCAGTATAGGATTCCAATTTTCCCACGTCTTTGCCAACAGTTGTTATTTTTCTTTTTCTTATATATATAGCTACCCTAATGGGCGTGAAGTGGTATCTCATTTTGGTTTTCATTTGCATTTCTTGATAGCTATTGACTTTGAGCATCATTCAGTGTGATTTGGGGTCATTTGTATATCTTCTTTGGAAAATGTCTTTTCAGATCTTTTGCCCATTTAAAAAATTATGTAATGGCCTTTTTATATTGAGTCATCTGTTATTCATTCAATTTTGCCTCTTTTCTTTTTGGCTTATTAATGAATTGTATATGTTTTGTTGAATCTATTTATCCCCACTATTGGGTCATGTCTTAGTTGGGTTTTTGTTGCTTATAACAGAATACCTGAAACTAATAGTTCCCAAAGAAAAGGAATTTACTTCTTCCAGTTATGAGGGCTGCAAAGTCTATGGTTGAGGGGCTGTGTCTGGTGAAGGCATTCTTGCTAGTGTGCACTCTGCAAAGCTTCATGGTTGTGCAGTGTATCCCATGGTAGGCCTGCCGAATGTACTGTATCAGGTCTTTCTTTGTTTTGTTATAAAGACACCAGCTCTATTCCAATAATAACCTATTAATCTAATAATCCATTAATCTATTAATTCATGAATTGATTCATCCATTCATGAGGACAGAGCTCTTATGTCCTAGTCACCTCTTAAAGGCCCTACCTCTCAATTCTGCCACATTGGAGATTAAATTTCAACCTAAATTTTGGAAGGAAATATATTTAAACCATATCAGGTCATTAGCCATACATAATAAATATTTAACTTATCATAGCCTACCCTCAAATAATATTACACTGCCCATGTGTGTATAAGAACATCACAACAATATACTTTCATTTCTTCTTCCATTGTCTTTGTTAGTCATATAATTTTATATACATGTCATAAATTCTACAGTGCATTTTTTTAAACAGTTATTTATTAAAGGTACTAGCTTTTTTTTAAAAGGGTTATATTATAATAGAACAATTTATAATCCTTTGAGCATATACCCAGTAATGGGATTGCTGGGTCAAATGGTATTTCTATTTCTAGATCCTTTTTATAAAGACACATGAACATGTATGTTCATTGCAGCATTATTTATAATAGCAAAGACTAGTAACCAACCCAAATGCCCATCAGTGATAGACTGGATAAAAATATGTGGCACATATATAACATGGAATACTATGCAGCCACAAAAAGGATGAGTTCATGTCCTTTTCAGGGACATGGATGAATCTGGAAACCATCATTCTCAGCCAATTGACACAAGAAGAGAAAACCAAACACCACATGTTCTCACTTATAAGTGGGTGTTGAACAATGAGAACACATGGACAGAAGGAGGGAAACATCACACACTGGGGTCTGTTGGTGGGGTTGGGGGCTAAGGGAGGGATAGCAGGGGGTAGGGGGATTGGGGAGGGATAACATTAGGAGAAAAACCTAATGTAGGTGTCAGGAGGATGGATGCAGCAAACCACTGTGTCATGTGTATCCCTATATAACAATCCTGCAAGATCTGCTCATGTACCCCAGAACTTTAAGTATAATAATAAAAAAATAAGGGTTATAGTTCCTCATATATTTAACCTATCTTGTGGGTTTTATTTCTTCATGCAGATCCCAATTTCAGTCTGATATCATTAACAGTTTTTCTGAAGTTCTTCCTTGTAGTACAACTTTTCTAGCTTGAAGTTCTGTTAGACTTTTTGGGCTAAAAGTCTTTACTTTTAAAGACTTTTATATAATTTTCTATACCATTGTTACATTATTCTGTATTTTTCAGAAATTCAAGGTTATATCTTATTGTCTTCTTGTTGCATGGTTCTGGTAAGAGTTCTCTCATTCTTGTCTTTGTCCTATAAACAGGCTGTTTCCAGTATTTTCACCTAACTTCTGACTTAGGGTGATTTTTGTTGTTGTTGTTGTTGTTCAGTTTTGTTTGGTTTTGTTTATGCTTGGGGTCTAAGGATCTTCTTAAAACTGTGAATTTGAAGTTTTCATTACATTTGAAAATGTTTTAGACATTATTTCTCCAAATATTTTTACCCTCTTCCCCACCTTCTCTTCCTGGGTCTCTAATTATGCCTGTGTTAGACCATTTGCCATTGTTTTCCTCTTTGTTGAAGTGCTGTTTATCATTCTTTATCAATATTTTTTCTGTGCTTTATTTTGAATTGTTTATATTGTTATGTCATCAAGTTAACTGATTTTTTCTTCTGTATATTAGTATTTAATCTATAGTTAATTCTTTCCTATATGTTTTTTATTTTATATATTTTTCATCATTTAAAATTCCATTTAGGTCTCTATTCTGTTTTCTATTTCTTTTATTTTCCCATTATTATGTTTATTTTTTCCATTAACATATATAATATATATATATACATTATATATATATATACACACATATACATTTTATATATAAAGAGAGAACAGTTGTTTTAACATCCTTTAATATCAATATCTTTCATTTGTTTTTCCATTTCTATTGACTGATTTTTCTTTCGGTTAACTTTTCTCTTAGTTTTTGGTTACATTTTTCTGATTATCTGCATACCTGGTAAGTTTTAGTTGGATACTGCCATTGTTGGATGCTAAATTTTGCTCAATTTTTAAAAATAAAATGTAGGCTTTTTTTTCCTGGCTTTTATTTTGATCCTTTCTAAGCATTCCTTTAACATTGTTAGGATGTGTGAAGAGCAGCCTTTATTCTGAGAGTCATTTAAGCCCAATACTAAAGTTTAAGCCTTCTGAAGACATTAATGCCCAGTATGAGTCCCTCTACAATGACTAGTAGAAAATGAATTGTTTGTATGAGCACTGAGAATTGTGTATCTATGATTTTCTAGTAGTTCTTTTCTCAGGTTTGAGTTTTTTTACTTTTTTTCTTCTCAATCCCTCCTGCAAAAATCTATGTCCACCTTTACGTCTCCACTGTTATTTTCCTAACTTATGTCTCCTTCACTATTTATCTAAATTCCACAGGCACTTCTAGGAGATTGTTCTGATGATAATTCCAGTCTTGTTCTTATATTAGTCACTTCTCCATGGTAGCAGAATTTAAGATGAAAACTTAAAGGTTTATTTGTCTTTCCAATTACTTGTCAGTATATTTCTTGAGGACTAGTATGACATCTGGCAATTAGTGAGTATTGTGCTGGTAAATCAGCTTTCATGGGAAATAATCCGGATATCTAACATTTGCCTATTACTATGGTGTAAATATTTCCATCATGGCCACTTACAAAGTGCCAATTAATGTCAGTGAATATGGAATTGTGAAGAGATGCACACAATTAGCTCTCAGAGGCAGTACAATTCAGCTGCAGTACAATTCAGCTTCAGCACTTTGGTGATTAGTTTGTGGTACATTATTGATGTATGCTCTTTGAGTGAAAGACTTTTATTATCTGTGTTAAAATATAAGTGCATAAAAAGAACTAGACCAGCTACGGGAGGATTGCTTGAGCCTGGGAGTTCCAGGCTGCAATGAGCTATGATCCCAACACCACACTCCAACCTCAGTGGCAGAGTGAGACTCTATTCTAAGATAAAATGTTATAAATTTTTTAAAAGGAGAGAACCAGGGCCAACTAACTATCTAGTTAGTGCAGCCTCCAAAAAAGTCAATACAATGCATGAATCCAGTTAATTAGGGAAAAAGAGGAGTATGAGATTAGCATATGCATATATTAATAATTTTGGTGTTTAAATAGTGATTTTAGCATGAAAATTAAATAGAACTTTGCTGAGTAGTGTGAAAAATAAAAGTTAGTAGAATAACTTTATGATGATTATTCTGCATTGCCAGTAAGAATTGTAGGGTAGGCAGTAGGAAAGCTTTACAAAATAAAGGGAATGAAACTCAGCATGTATAAAACTGAACTTTCCTGTACATAACACGTTTAATATCTAGAAGGTATTCAAAGCACAGAACGTTAGGTCTAAAAATGATAAACGCTTACCAGCAAACATATCATAATGCACATAATAAAGAAGAAATGTTGGAAGATAGCCTACATTAAGAACTTGAGATATGCAAACCTGGAAAGTTGTGTTGGAAAGCTGTAATTGCAAAATAATGAGGATGCAAAAGCATTGGCCAATCATCCCTACCATAAATCTTGCTAAGTTTGATTCCCCACTCATATGGTTCCATTTTACCTCACTCACTCAATGCCAAAGTGTACTAATTAAAAATATCTATCTAAGCCTGTGAAGACAGAGAACCACTAAAAAGTAAATATATTGTATTACATACTTTACAGTATTGTGTTGCACTCCTTGCTCTCTAGATATTAAGAGTTCCTGAGTGGTCAATAAATCCTACTCAAACTCCCAATAAAAGATTGATAGGATTTCTGACTGGGAGATGGGTGGCCTGGGAGTGAGGAAGTTCATTAGATGGGGCTAGGGGAGTGACAGTAGTTAGAAACCTAATCTAATATTCACTTAGGTTGAACTTACTTACCCACATGATGTGTAAGAGGAATGTAGCCAACAAAAGTTCAGCTAACATTCTGAAAACATGATCTGTCTTTTCTATGTACTTGCTTTTAGTTTGCTTTTCATGAAAACCAGTTGTGAAATTAGGTATATACTTATGCTTAATTTTTATAAGATCCTAGAATTAAAAAATGAAGAAAATCAGTAAAATCTTATATATAACAAAAAAATTTATGTCATTTAAAAACTCAATGTCCCATTTTTAAAGTCAGTCCCTAATGTCATCTATTAACTCTTATTTGGGTTATTAATAACTCCTGTTGGCCATAATGCCAATATCAGTAACAAAGACATGCCCACTATGACATCAAATAACTGCTGGAGATGAGGTGGTAACCTACTCCAAATCTTTATGTACAATTTAAGGATAAATACTTTTTTTCACATAATTGTTTTTGGGAAACAAATTTCATAGTTGTTATTTGAAGAACACCATTTCAAATGCTGTTTCATATTCATGTTGGAAGGTGTAGCATAGATCTGTTTTTTTTTTTTTTTCAAGTACAGGTCATGAACAATCTCCATGGGAATGTTAGACTTTGGGATTGCCTTGCCTTAAACAGCTGTTTAGAAAGTTTTTCCTATTCCTACTCATGACTATTTTATTTTGTTCTTTTGAGGAGTGACCAGTAAGTCAATAATATATATTTCCTGACACAATATTAGCAGCTCATTTATTACTTGGCTCTCTCAATTGACTCTACCTCTTCTAAGAGAAATACAAGAAGTACGTTGAATATATTTCTTTATTTGAAACATTATTAAAAATCTACTAACATTCTGCAAAGGGGCTTGAAGAAGAATTTGCTAAAAATGCATGTTTAATAGTTTTTTTTTTGGTGGGGAGCAAACAGAATGAAAATCCTGGGATATCAGCAGCATATGACCAAATAAGAGTATAAATGCATGTCTGGCAAAGAAATATAGGGGGATAATTTCATTTATAGTTAATTAACTTATTAAGTTATCCTAATTTAAATCAATTTTATTTTAAAAGAATAGAATGGTTGAAGTAGTATTCCCCTCAGATGCAAGGCTGACAGCAGGTTTGGAAATGAAGTCATATTGGAGGTTACAGCTCCAGGGTCAAGGCCAGGGCCAGGCATTCACTTCCTTTTCATCTATTCTTCTCCTTTAATAATCACACACATACATATTCTTTCTCCCCAACTCTTCTACTCTACTCTCCCACAATTAGTGTTGCCACTATTCCAATTTTCTCAGGTTCATATATTTTATTCCACCTTGATATTTCTCAAAATTTGATCCTAAATCAAATGACCCAAGGTGTTTTTCCAAAATATAAATTCTGAGCTCACAGCCATCCCCCTCCAGAGAGTACCTGAATGAGAACTGCTGGGAGTGTGTCCAGATATTTTCACTTCTAACAAGTACCTGCTGTGATTCTTATAGGTATTTGAGTCTTAAAATTGCTGCTAGTGGTCTTTGGATGAAGCAGCAGGGCCATTTGCAATAACAGCAACATCTTCCACATCATGAGTTAGCCTTGACCTGGGCAAAAACTGTAATAGCAAAAAGAAAACAGAAAGGCTGAATTTGAATTAGGCCAAAATGAATTACTATACAGTCTAGCAGAATTAAGAGTCTGGGAGACCTCTGGGTTCCTAAATGTTCAGTATTACCCCCTCATCTTTGACCCTGAATAAGGTATGAAGAAAGACAATCAGTTTAAAAAACACATTAAAAAAATGTTACCAAGACATTTTATAAATTTAATGGAAATTGTGTTTTGTTTAAATGCTATGAATAGTGCGAAATTTCTCAAAGTTCACTGATTTTTTTTTCTACTTTTAAATGATAATTGAAACAGATTGGAAAAGCAGATCATGTCATTTAAGCTACAATGATTACCTGAGATGGGAGACCTATAAAAAGAAAAGAGGAAGAGTGAAAGAAAAGCAGGAAGGAGAAAGGGAAGAAGGAAGGAAATGAAGGAAGGAAGAAAGGAAGGGAGGGAGGTAGGGAGGGAGGGAGGGAAACAGAAAATATCCATTGGCAGGAAGGAAATGAAGGAAAGAAGGAAGGAAGAAGGGAGGGAGGGAGGGAGGAAAGAAGGAAGGAAAGAAGGAAGGAAGGAAGGAAAGAAGGAAGGAAATGGGAAAACTTCATATTCAGAAAATCAGTTATTTCCTTTCAAACATTACTTCATTAGATAATTTCTCTTGATATTACAGGGACTTTCCTTTCACAAAATTTTATTGTCTTCATCTTGAAAGAAAAATTTCTCAAACTCCACAGTGTTTTGAAGTATCAACTGAATGATTGCATTTGGCAAATACAAACAGAAACAAGTAAGCCCATGTTTACCTAAAAACACAGTCTCCATAATATCTTTTAAAAGTCAAATGTAAAACCATCATTTGTGTCAAGTAAAATGGGCCCTGGCGATAGTCACAGTTAAACAGACAGAAGATTTTATTCAGGTGTAATGCAATAGAGGTCAAGACTATTGCAATAGAGGAAAGAGATTAAACTCAATCTGTTGAAATAAAGGGTGCAGAATTTTTAAGTGTGGGAGTGAGCTAGTGGAAAATTACAGGAGGAAATTGGGGTTGGAGGAGATTGTCAATGTGATCTGGCCATCTGTTTTTGCAGATTAGTATTTGAAGAAGTTAGGCTCATACATTCCCAAAGAGGCTGGAGGATAGGGGCAGTATTTTTCTTCATGATTACATTTGAAAGGGATGGTCCCTAGGTCCCTGTGAGAGACATTCCTGAGTAGTAGCAATGGAAAGAGGCTGGGAGAGGATTTATATCTTTAAAGGGGCACAGAAAGAATGAACAATCTTAAAGCGAATGCTTTAAAAAAAGAGAGGCCAAGGTCCTGTTGACAGGAAGAAACCTGTCTAAAGTTTAGTCATGCCGAAGGGACCATTAAGGTCATCTCGGTCAATTGCCTTTGTTTCAGTCTTTCAGATGATGAAGAATTTTTATTTATATTTATAGATTTATTTTTTGGGACAGGATCTCACTCTGTCACCCAGGCTGGAGTGCAATGGTGCAAACACAGCTCACTGTAGCCTGAACCACCTGGGCTCACGTGATCCTCCTGTCTCAGCATTCTTAGTAGCTGAGACTACAGGTATGCACTACCACTGCCAGCTAATTTTTGATTTTTTTTATAGAGATGGGGTTTCACCATGTTGACCAGGCTGGGAAGAATTTTTATATGCATGAATCCATTGTATGAGACATTGGGCCTCGTTAGTCTAAACTATTTCATCTAAGTATTAGGGACATAGACTGATTGTTTAATTCTAAGGCTGACCTAACTGTCCCTATTAAATTATAGATTGTTTTGAGTTATGTCACAATTCTGTTGTGTACTTACAGTGTCTGCTCTTTTGTTGATTTAAGCCTAAATTCTCTCTTTAAGGAATATTTTAGTTTATGATTTTTGGTTAAGGATAACATTTGGCAAGGGGCCCCCGTAATACAACCTCTCTTGATTTCACACAAAATTCCTGAGAAGACACTGAAAATCCACCACAACTCCAGCTAAAGAGAGGGAAACAGAACCTATCCATTGACAGAATCTGGCAGAAATTGGTGAAAACAATTAGTATTCTCACGTTGTGTCCCCTCATTGAAACATAGTAGCTGATAGAGGATTAAACATCATGTGTTCCTACTTTAGTAACTATCACATGGCCCAAAAACCCAGGGTCCATAAGAAAAATTCAATAGCTTTCCCTGTGGGGAAGTATCCCTATGTAATACTTCCCAATGTTCTCAATATTTTGAACATTTTTTTCCCATCCTACACTTTCACCTCACACACAGTCATTTGGAGCCTCCAAAGCTCAAAAAGTCATAGGCAGAAAATAAGGGTAATTGCTAGTATAAGGCTTTGCATTCTGGAGAGTGTGGCCCCACAGGTAAGGTGTTGTCAAAAGTCCTGTCGATTAAAGGTAACATAGTAGTGGTGCATCAGCGCTAAATCAATCAGATGACAACAATATAGCTTGAGATGGAAGCTTTTAACAAATTGTTCATTTTCCAACTCCTGTCACATATTTGAGTTTGGTTCTGCTGATGTCATGCAGAATTATCTCTTATCCACAATGACTGATCTCTGACATTCAGTACACATGAAGTTAATGATAAAACTACAACTCCTCTAAAACCCAATGCACTGAAGTGACAATGTTGAAGGTATTGTTATCCTGAAATAAGCCCTTTGATCCTAAAAGACAGGGATGGCTAAAGACAACCCCACAACCCCCTCCATGTTTCAGAAAAGAATTATGGCAAGTAACTCAGCCATATGATTTTCAATATGACTTAGGTAAGACTCAGGGATGGCGACTCTGTTTAGCTATGACAAGTCCAGACATAGACCCTCCAAATTTCCAATATTTGCTCATCAATGGTTAGCTGAACTGTTTGCCCAATTGATCAGTGGAAACAAGCTTTTTGTTAACCAAACTTTGGTTAAGCTTCTCTCCTACCAGGGCCCTGAACTTAGGCTCACCCTTAGCCTGAACCAGCATCTGGCTCTTCTCAATGGCCCATCCTGAGCATAGACTGGCATCTGGGCAAAACATTCACTGATTCATTTAATCATGCCACCTTTTCACCCCGCTTCCCTACACTGGGTTTTCTCTAGCCTTGTCTACTCCTCACTATAAAAGAAAATCCTTTTGCATGACCCTGGAGACCCACGAGGATCTCATGGTGGCAGTATTTTCCTTATTGCAATAGTTGTTCTCTCCCTTTTTCACTGGTCCCATTCTCCACCCTCTTACAATAATCCTTTATAATAAAATCCCTCCTATAAGTAAAAGAGGTAAAATAAAGTCTGTATTTATGTTTTATTTGATAAAGGATCCGTCTATATTTGACTCATTTTTCATCTTTTAGTGTTTTCTTTTGGAGACTTCATTTCTTTCATAACTATTTCTTTGCTCTTCTTTCTAAGGCATGCCCCCTTACTGCAGCTAGCATTATTCATCCTTTATGCATCCTTTTAGAAATTACTTCCCTCAGGAAATTTTCCCTGATCTCTTAAGCCATACACTCCCATGACACACCATGTTCTATATTCTACTTAGTTGTATTTTTATAAAACTGCAGTCTCTTTGAGGGAGCAGTGTCTTATGGTCTCAACACTGAATATAAAGCCAGATACATAGTAGATATGTAATAGATGTTTGTTCAATTAGTGTTTTTTCTTAAAAAAGCAGAAGACATTTGCCATGACTGTTTCTTCTTTAAGCCCTACTTAATAATTTTATGACGTGGGGAGTGGTCTCCAAAAAGCATTTATACTTTCAGTGTTTGCTGTTTTTAGTTTGTTAGAAAATGTGTTTCTGATCAAGGAGACAGGGAGAAAAGACATCTTCTCCTCCATCAAGCTGACCATGTTGCTGTGTTTAAGGCACCTACTATTCCTGAGACACTCACATTACTTTTTCAGCTCAGTTCCATCTGCCTTGTAAATGATGAAAATTTCTCAAAATCTGGAAGTGGTGTGCAAATCACTCCTAGCTTTTTGGTGGTGTATAGAGTTTCCATCATTTATTCTGTATTTTTTTCTGCGTATTCCGTGGAAGTTAGGAAAGGTTGTGTAAAGACCACTAGCTAAAAGACATTTTAAACTACAAACCTAATAAGAGAAAACTGATTGACAATTGACTTAGGTGGCTTTGGAATTAATCCTAAGAGAAAGGATTCTTTATTTCCTAACTCCACACTTGCTCTAATTTTCTCATCAGCTGCCTCTATCCCTATCAAATTGTTGTACAAGAAAGGAGAGGAGAAGCAATTTCAGTCACACTCAGCAAGTGCCTAATGTGTACAAATTTACATAAAATTATCTTATCATATACTACTAACATCGAGAAATTACTACTAGCATCTGGACAATTTAGGCTATCAGCAGAAATTATATTAGACAAATTATTTATGATTTGGTTAATGATTTCTAAAGTTATAATATAGAAAGTCATAAGTTTCAGAAAGAATGGTACCAGCTCCTCTTCATACCTCTGGTAGAATTTGGCTGTGAATCAGTCTGGTCCTGGGATTTTTTGGTTGGTAGGCTACTAATTACTGCCTCAATTTCAGAACTTGTTGTTGGTCTATTCAGGAGTTTGACTTCCTCCTGGTTTAGTCTTGGGAGGGTGTATGGGTCCAGGAATTTATCCATTTCATCTAGATTTTCTAGTTTATTGCATAGAGGTGTTTATAGTATTTTTTATGGTAGTTTGTATTTCTGTGTGATCGGTGGTGATATCCCCTTTATAATTCTTGATTGTGTCTACTTTATTCTTCTCTCTTTTCTTCTTCATTAGTCTGGCCAGTGGTCTATCTATTTTGTTAACCTTTTCAAATACCCAGCTCCTGAATTCATTGATTTTTTTATTTTTTGAAGAGTTTTTCCTGTCTCTATTTCCTTCAGTCCTCCTCTGATCTTAGTTATTTCTTGTCTTTTGCTAGCTTTTTAATTTGTTTTGTGATATTAGGGTGCTGATTTTAGACCTTTCCTGCTTTCTCCTGTGGGCATTTAGTGCTATAAATTTCCCTCTAAACACTGCTTTAGCTGTGTCCCAGAGATTCTGTTATATTGTTTCTTTGTTCTCATTGGTTTTAAAGAACTTATTTATTTATTTCTTAATTTTGTTATTTACCCAGTAGTTATTCAGGAGCAGTTTGTTCAATTTCCATGTAGTTGTGCAGTTTTGAGTGAGTTTCTTAATACTGAGTTCTAATTTGATTGTACTGTGGTCTGAGAGACTGTTTAGACAGAAAAAGAGGGTCTCCTCTCTAACTCATTTTATGAAGCCAGCATCATCCTGATACCAAACCAGGCAGAGACACAACAAAAAAGGAAAATTTCAGGACAATATCCCTGATAAACATCCATGTGGAATCCTTAATAAAATATTGGCAAACCGATTATAGCAGGCATCAAAAAGTTTATCCACCACAATTAAGTCAGCTTCATCCCTGGGAGGCAAGGCTGGTTCAGCATATGTAAATCAATAAATGTAATCCATCACATAAACAGAATCAATGAAGAAACCACATGATTATCTCAATAGATGCAGAAAATGCCTTTGATAAAATTCAATACCCCTTCATGCTAAAACCTCTCAATAAACTAGATATTGATGGAATGTATCTCAAAACCCCTTCCTTACATCTTATACAAAAATTAACTCAAGGGGGACTAAAGACTTAAATACATTTAAGACATTAAATACATTTAAGTCTTTATAAGACCTAAAACCATAAAAACTGTAGAAGAAAACCTAGGAAATACCATTTAGGACATAGGCATGGTCAAAGACTTTATGATTAAAACACCAATCCATCTGACAAAGGGCTAATATCCTGAATCTATGAAGAACTAAACCAAATTTACAAGAAAAAAAAAAAAACAAACAAACAAAGAACCCCTTCAAAAGTGGGAGAAGGATATGAACAGACACTTCTCAAAAGAAGACATTTATGTGGTCAACAAATATGAAAAAAAGCTCATCATCACTGATCAATAGAGAAATGCAAATCAAAACCACAATGAAATACCATCTCACACCAGTTAGAATGGCTATCATTAAAAAGTCAGGAAACAACAGATGCTGGAGAGGATGTGGAGAAATATGCTTTTACACTGTTGGTGGGAGTATAAATTATTTCAACCAGAAATTTGTTGAAGACAGTGTGGAGATTCCTCAAGTATCTAAAACCAGAAATTCCATTTGACTCAGCAATCCCATTTTAGTAGAATGATTTATAGTCCCAAATGATTATAAGTCATTCTAGTATAAAAACTCATGCACATGTATGTTTATTGCATTACTGTTTACAATAGCAAAGACTTGGAACCAACCCAAATGCCCATCAATAATAGACTGGATAAAGGAAATGTGGAACACATACATCATGGAATATATGCAGCCATAAAAAAGGGTGAGTTCATGTTCTTTGCAGGGACATGGATGAAGCTGGAAACAATCATCCTCAGAAAACTAATCAATTTACATTAATATTCCATGCAACAGGCAAGAATACTTATAAAGAAGTTGAGAAAATATGGATCCAGTATAATGTGATGTGGAATCTGTTAAGATGTATTCAGAGGATGGCAATGAAAATGTGTGTGTAGTAGAAAAAGAAAAAAATTGAACAAATATCCAAACTTATGGAAATGTAATGTGCTTAAAGCCTATGGCTACTTATTCTATTATTTATGGAATTTGTTGGAAAATATTCTACCTCTATCCCTTGTTGTTATTGTAAATATGAGCTTCATTTGCTCTTATCCACCTAACTATTGTCAGTTCTATCAATTTTTGTTAGAAATACATGCCGGATAATCTGACCTACCTGACTTCTTTAACAAATTCGCAGTGGTCAATTTTCAATGGGATTTTTTTGAGCACATAATCAAAAATTAAGTTTTACTGAACGAATGGGGAAAATTACCTCAGCCACTATTAATTGAAAACTGAAAGGATTTTAATGTTACCAGCAAGCAGAAATAATATTTCTTAATGAATTCAACCTAAAATGAAAGTGAAACATAGTGCTAACATGTGGAGCATATGCTGCAGTAATTTCAACAATCAGTGTGTTTGAATCACTAGTAATGTCAAGTTGCTTTAAACACTTTACATGCTGTCAAACGTTGCAACAAGAAGTGAGATCCTGTTCCCATGCTGATTTTCAGTGGAAATATTTCCTGAACTCAAACTACAGGCCCAGCAGTGGTTTTTGGACCTTGATCCAATTGGGAAGAAAATTTTTGTATTTGAAAATCCACTTTACTGTACAATTAAGGAGTTTCCACCTAATCTTCAAATACAGGTGATTAAACCACAACGTAATGACACAGTAAAAGGTGACTATCAAGAGAAGAGCCCAACAGAATCAATATATGACTTCTAAGAGGTGACTATATTAAATTAAAATTATAAGCTCATGGATTGATGTCAGTATTTAACAGTACTTATTGTGTGAAAAGCCATTTTCTGAGGTAAAATATGTAAATCTTCTTACATAGCAGCAGTAAACTTATCACAGATCAATCCTCACTAAGCAGAATATGTTTAAACAATTTCCCCTGGGCATGGGTGTGTGTGTGTGTGTTGGGGGTGTGTATGACTGAAATCCCACACTCCTGTCTCTTTGGGCATGATAAATTTCACATACTTTACATAGCTCAAAAAAATATTCAGATCAAAGGGTTTTTTTTTTTCTTTCCAATTTAGATTGTGACTTTCTAATTTAGATTGTGACTTTCTAATTTTTACAGGACTTTCTTGTTTTCTCTACTTTTTTTTTCTGACTTCTGCAACTTTATCCTTCTCTTTGGATATTCAAAGTTTTCATTGTGATGTTTGTTTCATCATGTCCTCCAATTTTCTTAAAGCCCTTTGTCTGGCTGCCAACCATTGCATCCTCTTTTATCGATCTGAATTTTTGCCCCTAGCCTTGCAGCACAGTTGTCATAGTGAACTCTAAGAGAAATTGAACCCCTTTCTCTCCCCGTCCCCCATGTCCTATGTTTACTAACCGTGTTTTTCTAGATTATTAATTCACTAACTTCTTAAGGTAGGGTTCTTGGGAGGTAACAATTATGGATTTGTTAATATTTGGATTTGATAATATTTTTGACTGATTATAAAAATCTAGATAGAAATTTATTTTTATTACTTTGAAGGTTTTTCCCCATAATCTTTTAGCTTTTAGCAGACCTAATTAATTTGTCATTTAAATTATCACTTATTAGTGGGCATTTTATAATTATATTTTCAATGTAGAATATTCCACAATTTTTCAAATTGCTGTAATGCTGACATATTACAATTATACATCTAAGTAGGATTCTCTCATCGTACTCTATTCAGAGCTCTCTAGACGCTTTTAATAAGGAAACTTTGGCTTGTCTCTAATAACTTTTCTTTTTTAAATTCTAATTTTTTAATTGTAAATTGACAAATTATAGTTGTATATGTTTTTGGGTACAAAGGGATGTTATGATTTAGGAATACAATGTCAAATAATTAAATCAAGTTAATTACCATATTAGTCATCTCAAATACTCATTATTTTTGTGGTGAAAACATTTGAAATTTACTCTCAGCAGTTTTGGAGTATGTAATATATTATTATTTACCATATTCATCACTCTGTGAAATATATTAATATAATGAAAAAAACCCTCATTTTCCCTAATTGGGGTTTTTTACGCTTTGACCATCATTGTCCCATTCCCCTATCCTACACCAGTTCATTTTAACCATCATTCTTTTCCCTGCTACTTTGGGTTCAATTGTTTCAGATTCCACCCATAAGTGAAAACATGCAACATTTGTCTTTCTGTGCCTGTCTTATTTCACTTATCGAATGGTCTCCAATTCCATTCATGTTGTTGCAAATGACAGAATTTCTTTCTTTTTAAAGGCTGAATGGTGTTCTGTTGTGTACATATGCTACATTTTATTTATCTTCGTCTCTTTTGATGGACACTTTGATTTCATAACGACTACTATGAATAGTGGTATGATGGAAATGGGCATGCAGACATCTCTTTGGCACACTGATTTCAAGTCTTTTGACTAAATACCCAGAAGTGGGATTGCTGGATCTTATGGTAGTTCTGTTTTTAGTTTTCTGAGGAACCTCTCTGGTTTGCCATAAGAGCTGTACTAATGTACATTTTCACCAGCAGTATGCTTAGCTTCCCTTTTCTCCACATCCTCACCAGCACTTGTTGTCTTTTTTGTCTTTTTGATAGTAGCCATTCTAACAGATATGGAGTGATATCTTATTATGGTTGTAATTCATGTTTGTCTGATGATTAGTGATGTTGAACAACTCTTTTCATATATACCTATTGGTTATTTGTATGTCTCCTTTTCAGACATGTCTATTCAAGTCCCTCACACATTTTAAATTGGATGATTTGTTTTCCTTCTATAGAGTTGAGTTGCATATCTATTTTGGCTATTAACCCCTTATCAGTTGTATGGCTTGAAAATAATTTATCTCAATCCTTAAGTTGTCTCGTCACTGTGTTAATTATTTTCTTTGTTGTGCCGAAGCTTTCTATTTTTATGTAATTACATTTGGCTATTTTTGCTTTTATTGCTTAACTTTGGGTAACAACTAAAGAATCACTGCCCAGACCAATGTCATTTCATTTTCCCCCTAAGATTTCTCCTACTAGTTTTACATTTCCAGATCCTAAACCATCTTACATTGATTTTTGTATATGATATGAGATCAGTGTCTCGTTTCATTCTTCTGCATATCCAGTTTTCCTAGCACCACTTATTGAAGAGACTGTCTTTTTCTTGAGATGTTTTCTGATAATATCTATTAATGTGTTTTCTGAAAATATCTGTTCTCATTTTCTATATTCTAGAATATCAAGTAATTATGATATCACATATTAATTCTGAATGCCTTTTATTTCCTTTTATATCATTATTCCCTAGGTATTAGTCTTTTTTTTTACATTTTAGAGAGTTCCTCAAAATTATCTTCCATTTTTTAAAGTTTATTCTTTTATATTTGTAATTATATGTTTAATTTTTTAGAACTCTTGTCTCTAATCATTTTAATTATTTTTTTCTAAGAAAACTCATATAAATGTCAGTTCATTGTTAATATTTCTGAAAAAGTTTTAGATTCCTCTGGGAAATTCTATTCTACATGCCTTGGCTTTTCTCTTATATGTTAATTATTAGGTAACATTTGATTATTTATTTATATCTTAAACTAAGTCAGTGAAGAAGACCTCCATATACTTAGGTAAAGACAGTCAACTAACTTTGCTTTAAGGTGACAGGATGAGGTCCTACTCATTACCATGAAAACTCCTAAGTGCCAAAAAGAATGAAGTTTTAATTTGATGTGATAAAACTCGCAGTAGGAGCTTTAACTTTAGTTTTTATCATTTCAGTAGAAAATAAATCTCTGATATTTTTACCTAGGCTTAATAACCTGGCTGAAAGCCTTTCTGTATCCACATAAGGTATAGAGGCGAGGAATGGGTAGATCAACTGTTTCACATATAAACTTTCTATTAGTGTCTCTGCTTCAGCCATGTACCTCTGCTTCTCCCTTGGCTGAACTTGCTGCTTAAATAAGTCAGCTTTCTCCCTGAATGTAGACATACAGGACTAGTTTATGTTTTAGACTGTGGCTTCCTCTGCTCTCCCTAATCAATCTATATAATAGTTATTTCTATTTGGTTTTCTCAAATATTTGTTGAGAAATGTGTTCAGGAACAGAATATCCTCACTAAGAAAAAATATTTTTATTTTTTAAATAGAGCATTGACAAAGAAAAGAAACAAAAATGGGACCTGCTGTTACAGTAGGCAGCTAGTCAGACATGAGCAGGGCAGGAAAGGCCCCCCAACCAGGAATGTCAGGTGACCAGCAGGTGATAGGCAGGCAGTTGTTAAACTGTCTAAAATAATAATTGGTCCCAGCCAGCACCAGGGAAAGGCTGTGTTCCAATAAACAGAAATGCCTGAGATTGGTGATGAACAGCTTCACAATAAGATACCGGGAGCTGAGCAAGTGGGCTCAAGCATGAGCATTGTGAGGCAAAATGGCTCAGGTTAACTGGTATACGACCTCCTAGAGACATTCGATTGCTAAAGGAAGTGAGCATGTGTGCAACTCCAGTAAATACACTGCACATGCTCATCTAGCAGGCTCCTGCACATCCAGTCAGCCCACCCCAAGGGAAGAATCAGGGGAGCAAGAACACAAGACCCTTGAAGCATGCCAACATATGAAACCTAAAGTCAACAGGTCAAATCATGCACTTGATCTCTCAAGTCACCTGCTTGGCCCTCTTCCAAGTATTCTTTACTTCCTTTCATTCCTCCTCTAAAGCCTTTTAATAAACTTTTATTCCTGTTCTAAAACTTGCCTTGATCTTACCTTCTGCCTATGACCCCCAGTCAAGTTCTTTCTTCTGAGGAGGCAAGAATTGAGGTTGCTGCAGGTCCATGTGGATTCGCTGTCTGTAACATGGGTTCACTGCTGGTGCCTTGGTCTGTCATATTGAAGTGCCTTAGTCTGCCATATTTAAGTGGAAACACACACTCAACAACTATTTATTGAGCACCTACTGTGTGGCATCATTCTGCCATATTTTTATAAACAGAAAAGGAATGGTTTGTAGCCTTGTAAATGTTACCTTCTAGTGACAATGGCTAAGTAAACAAACACAATATAATTAAAAGATAAGATGAGTATAATATTTAGAGAAAAGACAGTACTCTGTGAGAGGGAATGATAGAAGAAACAAACTGTAGATTTATTGCCAAGGAAAACAACAACAAAACACCGATTAGAAAACAAGTCCAGCTCTAAAGAGAGCCAAACCTGCAAAGAGACTGTGGGTAGAATCTTATAGACAAAAGGATCTCTGTTTGAAAAGTAAAAATGAGCAGATGAAAAAAAGCTATAATCTGCTACTCGGGAAGTAGATCAGAAGGAGTTTGGAGACAGAGGCAGAGCCCAAACTATTTAGGACATTGTAAGCCACACAAGTATAGGTGTTATTTTATGAACTTTGAGATGTTTTATAAAATAACTTGTTTTAGAAAGATCATTTTGCTGTTCTGAATAGGAACAAGTTGGAGTGGAAAAGTAGGAGATTTGTGTAAAAATCAGGAACTTATCCCAATTATTAGGTGAGAGAAGGTAGTGGCTTGAGCTAAGATACTAGCAGAAGAGAAAAGAAAGAGAACAGATTCTGTATGGGTGAGAAGGATTGAATTGCTGATACTGATGGAATGGTTTTTGGAGATGAAGAAAAAATTCAGATGACGTGAATTATTTGCTACAAAAGGGATGGTCTTGTGAAATGTTTATTGAGTTGGAGAGGACTGACCAAGAAAGGAATGAAGAATTTAATTTTGAACTCATTAAATTTAAAACATCCAAATACAAGAGCCAAGATGAGGAGGTAAGACTGAGGATTTAAATTTTGTTTTATTGGCATAGATGTGGGAATGAAAACTATGTGACAGGGTAAAATGACTTCAGGATAAAGAAAAAGGGTTAACAAGAGAGGGCAGAACCAAGTTCTCAGGTTAGATACAGACAGAAGAGTCAGCAAGAAAGACTGAGGAATAATATAATCAGGAAGACATGGGCGGCGGGTGGCGCTAGGGCAATTCCTCTAGTCCCAGCACTTTGGAAGGCCAAGGCAGGGAGATTGCTTGGGCTTAGGAGTTTGAGGCCAGCATGGACAATATGGAAAAACCATGTCTCTACAAAAAATGCAGAATTAGCCAGGCACCGTGATGTGCTTCTCTAGTCCCAGCTACTCGAAGGAGGCTGAGGGATGTGGATACTCAGAAGAGGCTGAGGCAGGAGGATCACTTGAGGCAGGGAGGTTGAGGCTGCAGTTGAGACTGCAGTGAATACATCATGCCAATGTATTCCAGCCTGCCTGGCTGCCTAGATGACAGAATGAGACCCTGTAAAAAAGATATGGGAAGGGGAGATAGCCAGACAGCCAGAAATAAGCCAGAAGTTTCTATATCATGGAAGGCAGCTTTTAAATGAGAGGCAGAGAGGTATGCATTTGATTCAGTAATACAAAGATCATTGTTTACTCTGAAAATGGCAATTTCAGAAAAGTAGAAAGGCAAGTTGGATTGGAGTATTTTTAAGGGCAAATGAGAGATAAGGAAGTAGTTGGGAAAATTATGTATTTAAAATTATTATAGAAATTTTATATATGAGAGAAGAGAAAGGAACTGAATGGATATAGGATGAAAGAGGATATTTAAATGTGCTTATTTGTTTGATTATAAAATGAAAGACATTACGTCTTACTATGTAAAACTTCTGACATAAATGCTTGGGCCCACTGTTGTGCCTGTAATGTTCTGGATGGCCTGAGACAATTGAGCCACTTGCCATAGTCCTTGAACAGTCTCCTCGGCTTTCTCCAGTATGATTTCAAATTATTAGATCTTTATATGTGTTATATTTTAAAACATGTGAAGCATGACTTCTGGAGTATAGAAAGCATCTAATAGAGAGAGAGACACAGAGAGCTTAATGATACAGAAATAAGATAAATGATCAAAGTAAAGTTATGGAGAAGGTGGCACGTGTAGAACAATTTGCCTTTGCTGAGAGATAGAAACACCACCAATGCCACCCCAATATTTTCAGGAAAAAGGAAAGAAGTTCATGGCAGATGCAGGTAAGTGTGTAGATTTGGTCATGAGAACATAATGGGCATCTCTTTGAATGATTTCCCTTCTTCATGTAAAATGTAAGGCAAGATTATATGTGCAAATGAGGAGCAAAAGGGTAGGGCATTTGCAGAGCATGGAAGAGAGGTAGAATAGTTATTTCTAAGAGAAAGAACAATGTTACTTGAGAGAATGGTTTCACGTCCATTTGAGGTGCTACATTTTCTCATCCATTCTGATCAAAAATGCAACATTTGGCTGGGCACAGTAGTTCATGCCTGTAAACCCATCACTTTGGGAGGCTGAGGTGGGCAGATCACCTGAGGTCAGGAGTCCCAGACAAGCCTGGCCAATGTTGTGAAATCCCATCTCTACTAAAAATACAAAAATTAGCTGGGCATGGTGGCGGGCGCCTGTAATCTCAGGTACTTAGGCTGAGGAGGGAGAGGTTGCAGTGAGCCGAGATCGTGCTATTGCACTCCAGCCTGGGTGACAAGAGAGAGACTCCATTTCAAAAGAAAGAAAAAAAAAAGAAGGAAGGAAGGAAGGAAGGAAGGAAGGAAGGAAGGAAGGAAGAAAGGATGCAACATTCTTAAATGTAGTTATATAATTATTTGTGTACATTGCTTAAATTCTAACATATCTAGAATATAAACCCTTGGAAGCCAGGAATATTTGTCTCCTTAAGGTTTCATTGCTGACACTAGGTGTAAAGTAAGCACACAACAAATTTTATTTGTTGAATAAATAAGTGTGTTAATGAATGAACAATTATGACTCCTAAAAAATGCTTTTATATGATCAAGAGACTATTGAGCAAATTACATTAGATTTTTGGGGAAAAGGCTTCTTTTGTCCAATTATTTATCTTCTTCTCCATCTTTTCCTCCTCTATTTCTTCCTCTCATCCAAATAATACATAACGATTTCCAGCCAAACCCATTTAAAAATATTGCTCCCTAATGTAAAGGTTGATTTTCAGCCAAAATGCCTATAACTGACTTAATTGGACAAATCTTAGAACAAATTAAAAATTTAATAATAAATCCTCCAAGTAGGAATCATCTTTCTAGCATAATATTTTAATTCTGGATGGTCTTTTCACAGATAATGCCAAAGTCAGCTCTTTTCCATGAATCCTGTGCTATCAGATTTAAGATACAGCTTTAGCTTGATTGACTCCACTTTCTTTTTTGCTTCAAGGAAACCTGTTGACTCTGTTGGCATATTTACTGCTGCCCTTGCAGATATATGAACTACCCCAAGCATAATGTGACCACAGATGGTAGAAAGCTCACTTTAATCAATCTCTTGCTGTGTTTCTGGAATCGCCACTGGCAGCTTCCAGCCTGATTGTCAGTGCCCAACATGTGCACACTGGTTCTGTGGGGGCACTCATCTATTTAATTTTAATAGAACGCAATGTAGCATCTTTATCTTACAGTTTTCAAGAGAGTAAATATTTATTGCTCACTGCTCTCCAGCTATTTCAAGGATGACTATTCTGTCTGAGCAAAGGGATTTCATTGTGTTGGATCTTTCTATATAAAACAAACAGGCAGATGATGTGAAATGTTTTAATCTTCCTCAAGTGACTATAACTTATTTCAAGCAGGCTTTTGCTTCTTTAAACCAATAAAAAAGGGGCATGGTTTGTTACATTTACCAAATGCATATCATCATTATCTGCTTCTGGGAAACCGACCTCCAACTTTGTTGGCCAATCTGGAGTAGAAAATGCTATTTGTTTGTCTGGTTCAGATTTTAGTGGAGAATGCTGTCTTTCATCTTCACAGCTCTAACACCTGTTTGTGAAATTGAACTGCAGTTTTGGAAGAGATTTTATCCTCTGGTAGCTGCAGAGTAAATGCAGATTTTCTAACTGCTCTTAACACCTTGGGGTGAATATCAGGAAAAGTGAGTGGAAAGAAGTGATCTGATTGAATTGAACATGCTTCTTGTATCTATTAGTAAACAACAGAGGCCGGCTTAAAAATTACCTTGAATTTTGTACAATTCTGAGACAAAAGTATTATTAATTCTATTTGCAAATTATATCCAAATAAAAAAGGTATACACATTCTCCCTCTGTAAAATTACTATAAATACTCTGAAATATGATATTCAAAGATTATATTAACTAAAAAGATTCTCTATTAGAGATTCTTCCTACTTATCAAGAATCTGGCTAGGCACGGTGGCTCACTCCTGTAATCCCAGCACTTTGGGAGGTGGAGGTGGAACACACCTGAGGTTGGGAGTTCGAGACCAGCTTGACCAATATGGAGAAACGCTGTCTCTATTAAAAATACAAAATTAGCCAGGCTGGTGGTGCATGCCTGTAATCCCAGCTACTGGGGAGGTTGAGAAGAATCACTTAAACCCAGGAGGTTTGCACTCCGGACTGGGCAACAAGAGGAGTCTCAAAAAAAAAAAAAAAAAAAAAAAGGAAAAAAAGAATCAGTTATTTTTATAAAAGTTTCAGAAATAAATTTAATAATTCCCAAATGCTACCTTAATGTATCCTTTTGTCCTAATCTAATTTCAATATTTTTATGAATTATACTGATTGATAGAATAAAAATAACATGAAAAACCAGAAACAGCCTAAGAAACACAGTATTTCTTTTATTTGGGTATCTAGATATCATCCCGTATTATGAAAATCAATATAGAAATTTGGATAGCAATCCTAATAGATAAAAGTATCCTTTCTAATGTCATGTTAGACTTCATTACCCCATAGGAAAGTGGGGCATCATCATGTTTCAAAAATACTATCAAAAGAAGATCTGGAAACACAGAAGTCATATTAATACCAAGGGATGATTATTAGAATTATTATGTATTTGCATTTTAACTAGATTTATGAAAACTGGATTATACTTCATATTAATTAATTAATTAATGTATCAATATTTCTTTAAAGAAATAATGGGAAAATTATTCAAGTAACTCCAAGAAACAATGTAATATAATTTATATTTAGTTTACATATATATAATTTTGTATGCAAAGTAACTTTTTTGCTATGTATCTATAAATTATTATTTTAGAGCCTTCAGATACCGCCAAAATATTGCATGTTTTGTAGAATTGTCAAACGTCACTGTCAAGTTTATTTTATAATATAAAGCTATGTGCTAATTCAGAACTTGTATGAAAAAAGTTAGCAAGTGTCTTCCTCTTATTGACTTTAAGACAGGCATATATTCAAACAACTATATTTAAATTTTCATGATCCTGAGCCCTGAAAGCCTTTTTGCCATGTTATCTATCTCGAGGCTGAGAAATAGCATTTCTATATAATTTTTGTTAAGTAAATAATTCATTCAAAAAATTAAGATTCTCATTAATTATTTTGGAAGAAGAAAGCTGCTCATTGTAAAAGATGACATTATTTTTCACCTTATCTGTACCCATTCCTGTCCTTCCCCCTCCCCCAAATCACTCTCTTTTGGTTTTAGATTTCCCTCACTGACTGACCTTTTGGTCTAAGGGTAGCTCTCATTCCTCTTCCTACAATGATTGGCGCAGCATTGTATACTTGACCCAATCAGTAGGTGACATTTCTCTAGTCACCAGGAATGATTCATAAATGAGCAGATTAGGTTACTTAATTTAGGCAAAAAAGTTTCATGGCAGGTTTACTGGGATTTATAAAAAGAGACAAAACACATTCCTTCTTTCTCTGGACATTGTAGTGTGAAAATGGGAAGTGTGAATTACAACAGCTTTTTTTTTTTCTTCAATAATCCACCTCCTGATAAAGCCAAATAAGAGAGAAGGACACAGTTGGAAAAAATTGCGTAGACATAGTACAGCATGAGAAGGATTAAAGTTAGTCCTGATGAAAACCGTCCTCCGGGACCTGTGGTATTTCTTAGGAAATACATTTCCTTAGAATTTGGTCCAGTTTAGGTTTTATGTTACTTGTAGATGAAAGTTTTCTAATTGATACATATGACTATTATTACTATTGATTGCACATGGTACTCTAAAGAGAATGCCAAATATGTTCTATGTGATATTTCACCTGATACTCACATCAATATGAAGCATTGTTATAAGTTCAATTTTAAAGATACAGCCCAGAATCACATAGTTGATGAGTGGTAGAGCAAGGATTCAAGCAAAAATCTGTTTGAACCCAAATTCTGCAAAGTTATTTTGCCCCAAAACTATTCAGTAATCAGTATATTAGTATTTTTTCAGGAAATTTAAAGAGAAAACCTATGTGAGTGCTTATGGATTGAGGATAATATGAAGTATCATTTCAGGGGCACCTCAGTCATTTCTGTCTGGAAGAGAAAAGAGCATTTCTCTAAGTATAACTGATGTTAAAATCTAATTCTATGCATTAGTACCAAACAACATTTTTAATTACATGTTGCCAAGGTGGCACATTTATTCAGAATGCTTTGAGTTGAAGTATTTATGTAAACTATATTACTGAGACAGTTGGAATGCCTTAGGCATAGGGAAATGTTCAGAGGAGAATCAAGACTGCTCTCTTACTGATAAATCTGGGCTCTTGCAATTGGCATAATGAAATAAGAATAGCAAGAAACACACAATCTATATGAACTAATGTCATGCAGAAAACATAAGGTGTTGTCTTTTCGTTGGCCACATGAATGAATGAAGTACTAATGAAATGAGACTCTGGTAGGTAATTGAGACTACATTTCTTCACATGGGAAGATAAAATATTCTCTCAGAAAGATAGGATCTATTCTCTATCTTTTATTTTTTATACATTGTAATTTAATAACCTCTTGAAAAATTTATGGTAGAATTGGAATCATTACTTCTATCATTGTTTCCTATGGAATGTGGATGGTACCCAGGATACAGAAACATCCCTCTGTCCCCCAGAAATGGGAAGGATACAGTCAGAATAAAGCAACAGCTAACATCCTTATTGCTACAAGTATATTTAGTGAGAGTTGTATAGGGAACAAAAGTGATTGAAAATATCTCATTTTAACAGGAGAAACAGCAAGGAATACCTTTATTCATGAGTAGTAGTGGTGAGAATCACTAGAGTACAGAGGTGCAGATTGGGCTTTGGAGTCAGACTTCCAGGGTTTGAAGTCTGCATGTGTTCTGCCACTTACTAGCTGGGTGATCTTTAGGAAAACTCCTTCCTTCCCTCCCTCCCTCCCTCCTTCCCTCCCTCCCTCCCTCCCCCCCCCC
>NW_022436943.1:12027544-12056849 GCF_009761245.1 Sapajus apella | reverse complement strand
TCTTTCTTTCTTTCTTTCTTTCTTTCTTTCTCTCTCTCTCTCTTTCTTTCTTTCTTTCTCTCTCTTTCTTTCTTTTCTTTCTTTATTTCTTTTTTTATTGCATTTTAGGTTTGGGGGTACATGTGAAGAACATGCAAGATTGTTGCATAGGTACACACATGATAGTGTGTTTTGCTGCCTTCTTCCCCTTTTTAAAATTATTTTTATTTTTTTTCCTTTTTTTCTCTCTTTTTTTTTCTTTCTTTCTTTCTCAACATCCTATCTATATGCAGTCATGAGATTTATTTAAACAATTAGATCAGGTACAGTGGCTTACGTCTGTAATCCCAGCACTTTGGGAGGCAAAGGCAGGCAGATCACCTGAGTTCAGGAGTTCGAGACCAACCTGGCCAACATGGTGAAACCCTATCTCTACTAAAAATATAAAAATTAGCTGGGCATAGTGGCAGGCACCTGTAATACCAGCTACTTAGGAGGCTGAAACAGAAGAATAGCTTGAACCCAAGAGGCAGAGGTTGTAGAGAGCTGAGATTGTGCCATTGCACTCCAGCCTTGCTGACAAGAATGAAACTCTGTCAGATAAACAAATAAATAATGTCATAAGTAATAAACACTGATATTTTCCAGTAGCACTAATGATGCTAATAATAACAGAAGTAAAAATGAAATGGTTGCCATATAACATATCATGCCCTGACTGAATTTGATGCTTTACATATATTTTCTTATATAATCATGAAATCCTGCCTTAATAAGAGAGGGAGATATTATCCATATTTTCAGATGAGCAAGCAAAGAAACAGTGGTCAAGAATGTTTTCCAAGTTCAGATGGCTTGAGAAAGGTGGGATATAAAGTCAGATCTGACTATTGTCAAGACTATGCTATTAACCACAATCCAGGGTATATTTTTTTTTACATGTGTTCTGATTTGGGTTAAAATAGAGTATTGAGTGTCATATAAGGAGACACAACTCTCATATATTCACAAATACATTTTCCATATCTTTTGAACACAATATATTCTCTAGAATACAAGTTGCTCATTGAGGAAGTGAATTAATGATAGTATCACTTTAAGGAAACTATTAAACCATTGCTATGATTTAAATGGTGTCAGAAAAAATGACAGGCAGTATCAGTCTATTCCAACAGCTTGCAAATGTATGACTACAAGAATGGGTAAGTGCGACAAGGCAAACTTACATCTATGCCTCTGCAACATAAAAGTTCGGAAACCAAAAAATTACATCTCACTAGATAATGAAAGTAGGTGCAATTGCCAAAATTTGTATTTAAAGAGTATTGACAATGATACTGTGCAAAAAATATATATAAGGAATGATGATAGGTATTTGCTAGAATGCAAGCTCTAAGCCAGGGATGATTTCTTATCTGTGTTCCCTCATGCTACATGTGCTAATGTATCTTTACGGTGAACATCTGGATAAAACTTGTACCAGTTCCACCAGCCTACCTGCTTCTATCCCATATAATTCTTGTTCTGATAGGAGACAAGTTTGTGGTCCCAGTTAGTCAGTCCTTCCATCTGTGCCCTGGATTCCATTCCCATTCATTTTTTCAGGGAAATTGGTTCTGCAATATAGTTTTCTCTCTGTTGCATCAGCAATTTCTTTCTCTCTCTAGTGGATCATTCTAATTGGCACACAGCATGCCTTAATAAGATCTTTTAGAAAAATCGTCACATAACTCCACATTAAAAGTGCCAATATATATTACTAGGTATAATCACTGCCTTGTTTTTCTATTCCTCAATCAAGCAAAACTCCAGTAAAAGAGTTCTCTATTTTTAGTTCTCTCTCTTCCCATCCTTTCTTCAGCCTACTTTAAGGGGGATTTTCTCCATGAAACTTCAATGAAAAAGCTGCTTTCAAGATTAAAAATGATCAAAGCAAGTGGTCAATTCACTGCCCTAATTTACTTCACTTTTTAGCAGCATTTAACAGAAGCGATCACAGTTTTCTTTTCTTGAAACAGACTATTTTCTTACCTTTAAGTATACCCAAGATGCACGATTTTCTTCTTCCTTCATTATCTTCCTTTCAAAGTCTCCTTTGGTGGCTCCTCCTCTACCAGAGATGTAAATATCCTGGTGCTCCAGATGTTTTCCTCATCCAGCATACACTCGAGCTACAGAATCTCATCAACTCTCAGAACTTTAATTACAACCTAGGCATGGATGACACTCAGATTTTATCATTTTCCTCATTACTGAGTTTTAGACTTCTTAGGTTTAAATTGTCAAAACTACTCTCCTAAATATTCCTCATATCAACAAATGCACCAAGCATTGTCATTGATTCCTCACATCCCCTCACATGACACACTCAATTCATTAGTTAATCTGCTTGGATTCACCTCAAAAATATTTTTGCAATTCAACCATCACTGTTAAAAACAAACTCCTAGCACCTAACATCTTTCATCTCGTCTGTTGAAATAGTTTCTTAAGAGTATATTTACCTCCATTCACACCTCACTGTGTTCTACCATTTACATAGCAGCCAGACTCTACTTTAAAAAGCAAAAATCAGATTATGTCACTCCACTGTTGAAATACCCTTACCCTTAGAATAAATAGAAAAGTCCTCATCATAACCTTCAAGACCACGCATAATGTGGTACTGCGTTACCTCTTAGACCAGTCTTGAAACAACTTGTTCATTCTGCTGTTGTCACTCTTGCTTTTTTCTAACACAAGATAAATTTATTTCCACAGTAAGATTTTATTTCATACCTGAAATATACTTTCCCTTTTTTTTTTGCGTGATTAACATCGTCAAGGAGCATGTCACCTACTCAGAATCTTTTCCTGATGCTACATTGCTCATGCCATCACTTTCAGTGACCTCACCTTGTTTCATTTTGTTCTTCACTATCTGGAATTTTTCTCTTTGCTTACATATTCATTTATTTGTGCGTGTATTTACTTAACATCTGTGTCATCCTGATTCCCCACCACTAGAATATAAATCTCAAGATAACATCATCTTATTTCTATTACTCATGACTGTGTTCAGTGGGAAGCTTCTGGTTCTTCACGAACATTGGAGTAGAAAGGTAATAAAGTGGAAATGAAAACTAAAATAAAGATAAAGCATCATTTATTTTAAGAAAAATCACAGCCATGTAATTATTAGACTTAAAACTCTTAGGATGTTTACATATAATTTTTCTTAAAGGATGAATGATGCTTAAAGTCTATCATTTCTAGACCACTGTAATGAGATGCAGCAGCCTTTTAACAAAAACAAGTCATGGGGAAAAGGGGATTTCCAGAAGCTCACAAAGTATAAAGCACAGTGGAAACAGATGAAGCATAGACATTTTCTTCTCTCTGCATCTGTCATTCTTCTCCTTTAGAAAGTAGTTTTCTGACAACATTTGTTCCTATTTTAGTTTTTATTTTTTTTTTAGCCTTTTAGGTCTCAGTTACCATCATCACCATCAACACAGAACAGGTAATATTTGTTTAATTATTTCCAGATTTTTTAATTCCACTAGATTTAAAAATCCAGATAAAATGATATCAGTATATTTAATTGATCATTATTTTCTTGCTAGTTAGTATGGATCTTAAGACCTTATAAGTATCAAAATATTCTAGAAACTATAGTCAGCACTACATTGTGCTGCCTCCTTAATCCTCATAAAGACAATATAACCTGGTTTATATTGTTTTCTTTTTCACTGAGATTATGTGTACCAAGGAAACTGAAACATAGAGACACTAATTGTTTTTTAAATAAAAACAATCAGATTATAATTAAAATGATTGGAAGTCCAATCAAGTTGGTGTGATTCAAATGAACCAGTGTTTTAATCACTAACCCAATAATTCTCAAACTGTAGTGTGCAAGGGAATAATCTAGATAATTTCTTTAAAAAATGCCACATTACCAATTTTCATCTCAAGATATTATGTTAAAAAGTTCTTGGATGAGGTTCATGAATCTCCTTCCTTCCCCCCCACCCCCCACTTTCTTCCTTCCTTCCTCCCTTCCTTCCTTCCTCTCTTTCTCTTTTTTTTGCAACAAGATCTCACTCTGTTATCTAGGCCGAAGTGTAGTGGCACAGTCCCGGCTCACTGCAACCTCCACCTCCTGGGTTCAAGTGATTCTCCTGCCCCAGCATCCTGAGTAGCTGGGATTACAGGCACGTACCATCATATCCACTTAATTTTTATGTTTTTAGTAGAGAGGGGGTTTCACCATGTTGGTCAGCTGGTCTCAAACTCCTGACCTCAAGTGGTCTATCCACCTCAGCTTCCCAAAATGCTGGGATTACAGGCATAAACCACTGTGCCCAGTCGAATCTTGACTTTGGATCATACTACAGTGATTTCATTGAAGGAGGGAAGCGAATCACTTTCTCAGGAAGAGTATAATAATTTACAGTATCCCACTGGACTTAGACATATTGTAGGTAGGCATTTAATAATACTAAGTAGCAGATAAGTAATTTGGGATAGTGAAGTCTTTTGACATAAGGTCACATTTTAAATTCAAAAAAGCAACCATTCTCTCAAATAACCTTAAAAAACATATAACACATAAAAAAGTTATACATATACTATAGCAGAAACACTAGAATCAACCCTTTAAGATCGTTGCTTCTTTCATAAAATCATATACTTCTCTTTTAAACAATTACAATAAAATTCTATAGACAGCATAACCTCAGAAATGTGTTAGTTTCCATAATAGCATATTGCTGGGGCCTTCCCATACAATCTTAAAAGTGAGTTCACATTACTGTTTCAGTGCCCTTTAAATTAAATGATGAAGCTGATCCCAATCTCCTAAGCAGCCAAACCTGTTTTTCCATTTGTTTAAAGTATCCAAAAACTTGTCACCTTATATTTCCTGTGATTTTACAAAAAACATTTGTAAAATCTTTTCAGTATTGGAAATAAGTAGCAAATGAGGATATAACACATATGAATATGGTTTAGATTGAAATTTTTATTTTATTTTAGGTATTTATCTATAAAAGCAAATAAGTTAGTATCACTTTTAAATTTTATCACATAAACCAGAAAGGGATCATGATTAAAGTTCAAAATCTTTCATGGTTCTTTTGGTAGGTAAGAAAAAAATCCCAATATTAATATTTTTAGGATCTATGTAAGGTAGAGGCAGACTCACTCACTCAATTGATAGCTGAAGTAGGAAGAAGAAACTCACACACTTGCTAATTGGGAGAGCAAAGTTATGAAACACATTGCCAAAAACAAAGAGACAAACGTAATAAGTATAAGAAGACAAGGATGCAATCATACTGTTTATAACTATCTTTTAATTACCAAGCATATAGAGATCAAATTTAAACAAATATGTTTGCATTGTCACAAGGAGAGAATGCAAATTTGCTCAGAACTTGAAAAGATACCTAATTACAGGATATTTAAAAACATACTATTTCCTTGTTCTTTTTGTGTTTATTATAAAGATTAACATATAATAAACACAGCAGGAATAAAATGTGCTATAATTTTATATTCCTGAGGAGAAGCCATCTGTAATTTTTCAAAATACTGATCAACTAATAAACAAATATTAGCCATGAATCAAACATGCTGTGTTTGTCATTTTAGAAAACACCAGAATGTATAAAACGTATTTCCTGTTGTCCAGTAGCTTAAAGATTAGTTGAATCACTTAACTTCCATACATTTTGCATCCTAATAAATTAATGGCCAAATGAATAAAGACAACAATATAATAGGAAGAAGGGATAGATATATGTCAGCTAGATTAGAAATGTCCTCATGGAGAAGGTGACACTTTAGACGAAACTTGAAATGTAGGCTTTGATAATTTGAAAGACAGGAGCAGAAAATTCTAAGTGAAGCAAAAACATGGGTAAAATCATAGAAGAAGAATATGCAATGAATGTGTCAGAAATGAAAATTGGCTACATTGGTAAAAGTTGAGAGCATAGGGGAAAAGAAATAAAATCTCAAAAAAGGCTCACAGCCTAGAGCATTCTGATTGCTGATCTAAGAATATAAGATCAGGGGTACCGAATGATTTCAAGCCCAGAAGTACCTTATAAAAGTACAATTTGAAACCATTCTTGTAGTAAAAAACTGTGGAAGTGGGGAGCTACAAGTGAATTCAGAGACAATGAGATTATAGATTATAATAGAAATGTGGAAAGAAAAGACAGACATGATGATGTTATTGAAGATATCTGGAAAAATACCCCAAGGTGTCCCAAAACTCCGGAAACACTTACCATTTACATTTTATTTTTAAAATTTCACAGAAATAGAGAATACTTACAAATGACAATTGTTGTCCTTAAGAAAGTAACCAAACATCTCTGAGGCCTTTTCCTGTCAGACATGCTACAAATCTTTACTAAGATTAGATGAGAAAAAGCCACTAATCCCTTATTTAGGCATCTTACCTTGTTTAATCTTTGGACACTTAAGTCTGCAAAAATAGAGTAGATAGAAAATGTTTCTTTGTTATCCCTAAACACAAAGAAGTTAACATAAATTTCACTGTAATTCTATATTTTCTACTCCAGGAAGAATAATAACATTGATAGAACATCCTTTTCTTTGCTGAAGAACACATATAAATTTTGGCCTCCTTTCTTTGGCGTATTCCAGTCAAATAGGGAGCTATTCTAGTTTTGTGGACTGGGGCCCTTTGAACAAATGAAGAGTCATCTTTCAGGTGGAAGGCTGAGGGTAGTGGGAGTAACATCCAAAGATTGGTGAACATTCCACACCATTGGGATTAAAGGGCATGTGAAACTCTTAAGAGACCAGCCATTTTTGTTATATTGAATTTTCCATCACACTGAGAAAAAATCATAAGCTAGCCCTGATTGAGGGGTAACCCCTAAATTTAGCAGATCGCAAAACACCTTGCAAAAGAATGTTTTAAAAACTGTTATTAAATTAGAATACTATCAAAATGTGTTATTTTAGGTCTTAGTGGCTGAGGCGAAAGCAGAGACATCACGAAAAATACCAGATTTTGAAAAGCCCCTAGTGAGTTCATTTTGGACCTTTGGCATGTGAGATGATGGGGAGATATCAACATACTAAGGAGTAGAAAGATTTTAAGAGATATGAGATTGGATGTCAGCAGAGAGATCTCTAGATGAAAATGTTGAAGTAATCTACACAGGGGTTAAACTTATATAACTGGATGAGGAGAGAATTCAAAGAAAGAACGTCAAAGACTGAAAGACTAAACCTTGATGATTTTCCCAAACAGATGTGTGAAAATAATTAATTAATGGAAATAATAATAAAATAGTAATTAATTAATGGAAAGGAGAAGGCAAACCTGGAAGGCAAAAAGAGAATGAGAAAAAATATTACTGAAGTATGATAGGTAAATATCTATCATTTGATCCCTTTAAAGCCAAGACGATCTTTGCCATCTTCCAAACTTTTTAATAAGCAATAGAAATACTTAAGACTAATACAAAATATAGTAGTTTTACAAAATTATATTACAGAGTGTTCATGTGGACATGTAATGAAAACAAATATGTGAAGCAAGTATGACCATTATGTCTATAATCTTAAAATGCTCAAAATGTTCTCCTTGGGTCACATGACATTCATCAATCTGTAAATTAATTTGTCTTAGTTCATTTGTTGCACATCGTTTTTAGTGGTAGACTAGAAAACAGCTATGAGGCCAGGCACAGGGACTCACATCTGTAATCCCAACATTTTGGGAAGCCAAGGTAGGAGGACCGCTTGAGTCCAGGAGTTTGAGATCTGCCTTTGCAACAAAGTGAGACCTCATGTCTACAAAAAAGTATAAAAAGTTAGCCAGGTATGGTGGTGCATGCCTGTTATCCCAGCTATTTGGGAAGCTGAGGTGGGAGGATCACTTGAGTCCAGGAGATCGAGGCTGCAGTGAGTTGAGATCATGCCACTGCAGACCGGCCTGGGTGACAGAGACCCTGTCTACAAAATAGAAAAAAAAAAAAAAGAAACAAAAAAACAGCTATAGTTCTTTTTTTTCATTGCCTCAATGATTTGAGGTAGACATGGTACAAAATTATTATTACATCTTCGTAAGACTAAGTTCCATGGTGTGATGTCTGAGCATCTGATTGTTCTCTTCTCGACAGAAAGCAAGATTTTGAACAGAGTGTTCAACCTAAGACCTTGAAAGATTCATTTAAAACCTCCACATTGTGAGAAAGTGAGGCAGAGCCTTAATCTGGAAAATCAAGTTGTCCATGACATCGAGCATGAGAAAAACTATAGCTATTCTATGTAGATGTATGATTCTGGTTGTTAGGTGTTTAGCAACCAGAGACTCCTTTGTTTCACATGGCATAAAAAAGAAGATATTAAGTTTTGGAGAATCGTTATTTTTTTCAAATACAGATTGTGTTTCCTGTGCCTTAAACTAATATTATATTATGATTGACTTTTCTGCATACAAAAACGGCAGACTCATAACTGAAGAGGATATGATCCGAAAACCTTTAAATCTTCCATTTACCTCTGAAAATTTAAGAAGTTAAATCTACTTAAATTTTAAGTAGACTTTGTTTTAGTTCATTTGTTGCACATCATTATTAGTGGTAGAGAAAATCATTATAATAGTTTCTCTATCTAGATATATGATTCTGGTTATTACTGAAGCCTTCCAGCAGCCACTGAGGTGAATTTGGAAATAAACTTCCTCCCTCAGGTGACTGCAGATAATTGCAGTCACAGCTGATGATTTGATTGCAGACCAGTTATCTCTTTGACATACTGATTTTATTTCATTTCCATATATACTCAGAAGGAGGATTGCTGGATCATTTGGAAATGCTCTTTTCATTTTCAGGACATTCTGTACTGTTTCCATAATTGTTGCAGTAATTTGTATTTCCACCAACAGTGTACCAGGGTTCCCTTTCTCCACATCTTCACCAACACTTGTTATCTTTTTTCTTTTTCATAATAGCCATTCTAACAGGAGGTAATATCTCCTTGTGGCTTTAATTTTCACTTACTTAATTATTACTGATGTTGAATTTTTTTTCAAACACTTGTTCATTTGTATATATTCTTTTGAAAAACACCTATTTAGTTACTTTGCCCATGCTTTAATTGTACTATTTGTTTTCCTAGTATCGGGTTGCTTGAGTTCCTGATATAGAATTTACCTAAGTGTCCATCAGAAGACGATTAGTTAAATAAAATGTGGTAAATATATGCAATGGAGTAGTATCCAACCTATAAAAAGAAGGAAATCCTGTCATTTGTGACAACATGGATGAAGTTGGAGGCCATTACCTATGTGAAATAAGTTGGGCACAGAACCACAAATATGAAATGATTTCACTCATATGTGGTATCTAAACAAGATGGACTTAGAATACAATGGTGGCTACCTGGGGCTAGGGGCCGGATAAATGTGTTGGTTAAAGAATATAATATTTCAGTTAGATAGGAGGAATGAGTTCAAGAGTTCTGTTATACAACATAGTGACTATATTAATAATAATACATTGTATTCTTGAAAATCACTAAGAGAATAGATTTTAAGTGTTCTCACCACGAAACAATGATGAGTATGTGAAGTAATGCATATGCTAATTAGCTTGATTCAGCTGTTCCATAATATATACATATTCAAAAACATTATATTGTACCCAATAAACAAATATGATTTTTATTTATTAAAACATTGCTTAAACTTTGTGATTTTAAGAGGAATAATGTGATAAATAGGCACACTATACAACAATATGCTTCTGCATAACTTGTATTACTGTGCATTGCATTCAAGTGTTACATCTGATGAATAAATTACTAGAAGTGGGGGGCGGAAAGTCACAAATGGTCCTGTGCAACTTTGCATTTTATTGACATCATCCCTCATATACTGATTGTGTGAGAGCTTATTTTCCTCATGAAAATGTGCATTTAGGTCAAGCCTGCTTTTCCAGAAGCAACAATATTCTGAAGAACAACCATGGAGCTCATTAAAGTATTTTTAAATCTCAAGTTTATTCTACCTTTTTTTTTAAATTTTTTACTCTAAGTTCAGGGATACATGTACAGAGCGTGCAGGTTTGTTACATTGATATACATGTGCCATGGTGG
This sequence comes from Sapajus apella, assembly GCF_009761245.1. Classification (NCBI taxonomy): domain Eukaryota; kingdom Metazoa; phylum Chordata; class Mammalia; order Primates; family Cebidae; genus Sapajus; species Sapajus apella. The sequence continues at coordinate 12,046,739 of NW_022436943.1, read as the reverse complement.
TTTGCTGCACCTATCAACCCGTCCTCTATCTTTTAAGCTCTGCGTGCATTAGGTATTTGTCCCAATGCTCTCCCTCCCTTTTCCCCTGACCCCTTGACAAGCCCCAGTGTGTGATGTTCCCCTCCGTGTGTCTACATGTTCTCATTGTTCAGCTCCCACTTATGAGTGAGAATGTGTGCTATTTGGTTTTCTGTTCCTGTGTTAGTTTTCTGAAAATGATGGTTTCCAGATTCATCCATGTCCCTGCAAAGGACATGAACTTATCCTTTTTATGGCTGCATATTATTCCATGGTGTATATGTGCCATATTTTCTTTATCCAGTCTATCATGGATGGGCATTTGGGTTGGTTCCAAGTCTTTGCTATTGTAAATAGTGCTGTGGTAAACATATGTGTGCATGTGTGTTTATAGTAGAATGATTTTAATCGTTTGGCTATATACCCAGTAATGGGATTGCTGGGTCAAATGGTATTTCTGGTTCTATATCTTTGGGGAATCACCACACTGTCGTCCACAATGGTTGAACTAATTTACACTCCCACCAACGGTGTAAAAGCATTCCTATTTATCCGCATCCTTGCCCGCATCTGTTTTTTTCCTGACTTTTTAATGATTGGCATTCTATTCTAATTCTTATGATTCTTTTACAAATTACATAATGGGTGTATAGGATAAGAATTTTTTTTTCATTTCCTGTCATTCCTTTATTTCTTTTTCACCCTCATGGAAAAGGGGTTTTTGGTAGGACATTAGGGAGAATCTTTCAGCATAATAATGCATCAAAAATTGTTACTATTAAAAATATGAATATGAGGAACTTGTCTTGCTCTGGGGAGAAGACTTTGGCATTCCAAGCTCCTTCCCCCTTTGCTTAGCCAACTCTATTTATTTCCTTCCAGAAAGGTACAGGAATATATCTAAAGGTTGAGTAAGGGTGAAAAAAATTCAAAGAGCAAGAAGAGATTTAGGTGAATGTTCAGTAATGAATAGAGATTGAGACAATAAAAGGTATTCTCAGATACACTTTCAAACAAGAGTCTATGGACAGAAAAGTGATTTGGTAACAAGAACAAGGAAATATTTTGCATCACATTTTAGATGCAGTGTGTGTTCATAGTCAGTGGTTAAATAACATCTATTTTATTTTTAACAATGACCAACATATTTGCACAGCTTTCCAGGCATTGTTAACCCACTTAAGTGTGACATATACATAATATATTGCCATCATTTCCCGTTCTCTTCTTTCATATGTCAAGTTTTAAATGCATTTATGTGTTCCTCTTAAATGACATAATGCTTGAAAAGTTTCCTGGGAGTACCCAAACATTGATATTCCTCAATAAATATGAATGATTATCACTATCATTAAATTTTAGGATAATACCTTCACTTTTAAAGATATGACTGTAGCAGTTAGAGTAAACTTCAGTTAGTCAGCTTTCAAATGAGTGGAATTTTGTTTCTAACCTACAATTCACACTTACTGAAAGAACATAATAGAAAAATAGTTTACGTTTTCTGTTAGCAGAACCTGAAACTAAAGGAATCCTGCTCTGGATATGATTTCATAGGAATTTAGAAATATATCTATGACATTCAACACCAAATCTAGCAGACGGCAGCTGTTCGAGTCGATCAGTCTTTCTTTCATTCAGTCAATAGCATTTGTGAAACACCTTCTGAAGGCTGGGCATTATGCTAGGAACTGAGAAACAAGGAAAGACAAAATGAACAAAAGCACTTGAAACCACGACGCTAAGTCTGGAGATGACAGATCTTAACAAATGAGTACAGATCATTAATGAAGTAACTGCAAATGTGAAAATGCCTCAAAAGTAAAATAGGCTTGGAAACCACAAGCTGTAAATAAGTTACTCAGCAGATTACTACAAGCCACTGTATCTCAAAAATGTGTGTGCTGACTCTATGCCAAAATCAGCAGTTTTCGCTCCAGATCATTGAATAAGCATCTTTTGCATCAAATGTGACAGAATCTCCACTAATAAGGAAGCATTCTAACCCCTTTAGAACTGGAAGGCTTCTCAAGAGCAAATGGAACAGAGCTTAACCATCTCATCTACTACTCTCACAAGCCTCTGTTTAGTTCCAGGCCTTTGCTTAACAACAGGCCTTTGGGTTTCCTCTATCCTCCTTACTACCTGTTGCACCACCCTTGGATGACCAAATGACCCATGTACTATCACTTATATGAGTATGTGTGTCTGAATTTTACCATGATAATCCCCAGATTCCAACCTACCACTCAACCACCTCAAGGACTCAGCCTCATATAGGACAATTTGTTCTATAGTTTTAAAAAAGATCGTAAATATCTATTCTAATGCTTTAATAGTAGTTTTTAAATAATAAAATGGTTTTTCAAAAGATTCTCGTGTCAATACTCATTTTATTATTTAAATTCTATAATTATAGTATTATTCTATAACAAAATCAATAGCATCTGTGGGAAAAATACTCAAGGATCTAAAACATTAAGAAAAAAATGATTTTTAGTACAAGTATTGCTTAAAGCTGTAAGTAGACTATATTTAAGAATAATTTTTAATATTAAGATCAAAGCATTTTTTCTGGTTTATCTACCATTCTTTCTGTCCCTTCAGATATTCAGCTAATCAAAGTTTTAATGTAGTAATGTGAAATTAATGTAGGGATTATGTTTCAAGTCATGAATTGGTTCCAGTAGATTTCAATGTTATAACTTAATCAATTTTATTAAACTAATTTTAAAAAGAAGTTGGAAATAATATATGTGGCATAAGTAAAATCAGCATTACTTTACATATGAACTGGGAAAGCTTATATTGAGGTTATATAACAGATATTAATTAACACATTTTAAAAACCCAATATCTAAAACTTATGTATTCTAAGGGGATAGGTTTTATCCTACTGACTACAATCAATATTCAAACTATGATGTTTTGGGAGTCTAGTTTTTAAGGAAATAAAAAGAAAAAATTAAAAAGAAGACATATAGTGCTTAATGTATTTTTTTAAAAGCTTAAATAAAAATAAGAAAATTTAATTTAAAAATAAAGCATTCATTTTTTTCTGAACATTAAACATAATTAACACACAAAATATTTATTTAAAAGAAAAAAAAATCTATCTGCTAAATTAAAGGCAAAAGATTTTCCAACTTTTTCAACAGAAATATAAAATCACTAATGAATTCCACAGACACATCAAAACTACATTACTGTCTATTTCAGACATTGGGATAGAGGTAGTATGTGTATAGGGTAAATGAAACCAATTTCCTGTTTTAGAATGTAAATCCTGGATGCAAAGAAGCAATATAAAATCTTGAATGTTAGAAAATGAGTTGGGAAATTAATTAGAATTCTGTATTTTACTTTTTTAAGATGATTATATTTTTATAAATTTAAAATCATAACTTATGTATACAATTATATTATATTACTTGAATTCAAATCTCAGTATTGAAACTATATGAGGAACCAATGTTATGTTTGGGACATACTGAGCAAACCTGGGTGTAAATCCTAATGCTTTACGTGGGTTTCATCTCTGAAAACTAGTTTCTTAATATGGACCATGAAAATAATCATGCCACTTCATAAAGCTGTAAAGATTAAATGGGACAATATATACAGAGCTTGGCTGAGCTTACCATGTTCTGTATTTTATTTTATGTCAGTATGCCCGGTTGAAATTTTAATGCTTAACTTATAAACAGAAATCTTCATTCGCTCTGAAGGGTTATGAAAAAAATGAGGTAAATATTATTGTAATAAAATAAAGATGTTATTTGTAGCTGTTTAAAATTCAGGTTAAATCCTGCAGTAGCAAAATGAACTTTTTAAATAATACATTTGGTCAAACTTGAAATTTGGTCAAACAAAATCCACCATGGTGCTTGTGAACCACACTTTTTAAAGCTATGGCTAAGATCACAAAGTGGCACTTTTATTGACTGCCTGCCTTTCAATAACTTGTCCATTTCTCAATCAATTCTTCCTCCTTTTATCCTTTTCAGTGCTCCAAAGTTGTTCCACCCCCCAATTTTATACTGCTCAGTTACATCTTTTAAAGCTCTAAAGTAAATAATATATGTCACTCCTTGTGAAGATTACTTAGTCTTCTGATTTATAGACTTAATTGTTGAATTAGTCACTAAACTTGGCTGTGTTTGTTCCATATTCCTTATGCTTTCAGTATCAGTGAGAGTATTTCTTGTCAATTTTAAGAAAGTGTGTAGTTTTTAAAGGAAAAAGATAAAGAAAAATGAACCTGTGATATTTTCACTGCCATAGTCAATCTTGTTCATGGGCTGCCTGAGAGAGTCACAGAAGTTAAATAAGAAATTGGCCTTTCACATCCAAACTGTCTGTTTCCTATTAAGTTTCTGCCCTTTCATTTTTTTTTTTTTTTCTGTTATTCCTCTGAAGTTTCTTCTTGGAAGCTACTGATGTGGTGGTAAGAGAAAAAACTTGCTTTAAGCATTCATCACACAAATTAAATTTTAAGTAAAAGCAATTGGTATTGCTGCTGAGTAAGTTCATCCTGTAGATAGCTCAGACACTCTGCAAAATTGCCTGCGGACCTACTCCATGGGCCAGAGATGCCAGTGGCTTGATAGCCAATAGTATCTATCATAGGTGACATTTATAGTGGAGAGCTCCTTTCAGTTGTGCCAAAAGTACACAGCAACTGCAAACAGGCTATTTGGGATGAGATGATATATTATATTAAATTATATGCTGCACTTTCAACTGAAAAATGAACATCCTAAAGAAATAAAACACTCTTGAAAACTAACCTGAAAAAAGTGAAAATTCGAAGTAACAAAGTACTTTTGTTTTGACGAACTGAGTAGGTAAATATGCATAAACATGGCAACTGCACTTTTATGAAATGTAAAGCATGTCCATCCTTTTAATTCTCAGGTTAATGTCAAGATATATGTGATGTAATCTCCATTTTACAGATGAAGAAATTGAGGCTTAGATAGATTAAGTGATTTGTCAGAGTTGAAACCACTATTAAAAAAGATTCACATGCACATAATTTTCACATATTTAGAGGCTATAGCATATTTATTTCCTTTGTATCATATTTTACATCATTAAGAATATTGTTTAGTTCCAAAGAATCTTATTAATTTTAGAGGATTAAGTGACTAAATATTTGGTGTGATTTTAAGAGTGCCAGCAAAGTTTCTATTCCCCCAATGCACCTATTAGCCTGCATTATATACCTAGAGATTTGATCTAAATGACCTACGATAGTCATAAAATATCATATGTCTTGTACTAGATTGTGAAACATTGAAACTGAAACTGACCTGATGATTAGTCCCCCATCCAAGTACTAATCAAGCCTGACTCTGCTTAGCTTGGGGGATCAGATGGGATCAGGAACATTCAGGTATGACCATAGACCTGATAATTAATCTAATTCTAATCCTTTTACTCATGGTGGATCTAAGGCCAAGAAAGATGGTATTTTGGAAAAACTCACTGATCATTTTATTGCAGACTTAAGGATAGAAATCTAGTCTTAAATTTCAAGTTCTTGTCTTTGTCCTATATAATCTTGCCTTGCTTATCTAGAATTCATAATTTGATATCAGGTCCTACTATATTGAGACTTTGGTGAATTCATTAATGCTGTCTAAGAACATTTCAGTCCTGTCCTGTAAGTCCAGTACTAGTCATTGTAAGAGACATAATGAAGTAAAGTTTGTTGACATATGAATGAGTAAAAAGTTTCACTGAAGTAATTCTTTAATCAAAACTTTACTCAGTCTGAGAAATATACTGCAGGGAAAAATGACACCTGTATGTTAGCATTGCAGCTATGCCTATCTTTAAGCTTTCAGTAATAAAAAAATAAGTATAATCAGAGATAGAGACATCATTACATATAATCCATGTCTTTTGGATCTTTACCCAAAATATTTTCAGTTTGGTTTTTCTTTGTTTATTTTTATTTTACAAGGAAGAGTAAGTAAACCTTTTATTTTCCTGCTCTCAGCTAGGTTTCTGATGTTTGAACATAGCTCTTATATTAAATAGATGTGACAGTAGAAAATATAATCATTCAGAATTAGCTCTTTGAAGAGGAAATTTATGGCTCATAGAGGTATTTTGTGTGGGTAATAATGTAATCATAAATTACTGAACCTCTCTTCCAACTTTTCCTCCACCAAAGTGTGCCTGCTGAAGTTTGCATTTGAAACTATATTCATCTGAGAGCTTTAGGGTTTCTGGGGAAATATGCTGTTCCCCGTGTTTCTAGGCATGAGCAAGGAATGTACTGAGGAAACTAATGCACATGCCTACTTGTGTTGCCACCATAGATCTAACATAAGTGTCTGGTCCAGACATGGATGCACTGCTCTTGAAGAGAACTGCTTCTAATCCATGTAATTGGAAAGAGATACTTAAAAGTATTAATAATTACAGAGCATATCCTTCCACCTCACACATTAACAATAGCTTACTAGTTCATTTACTAGAGACCAAAATGATTAAAATCTGTCATGTCATTCAGTGTTATGATCTGGCTCTATCAAGAAGACATGACATGAAGATGCAATAGAAATACCAAATTCTGGATGGTGAGAGATGAATTATAACACACTTCAAGGGCAATCAGTAAATTGAGAGAACACCAAGATGAGTAACTGTTAAATGCATAGCTAAAGTTACCAAACGAAACAAAGCAAACAAGAAACAAAGTTATTAATCTGTGGATTCGCCTACTTTATGATTCAGTGAGTCCCATTTTAGGAATATATGAACTTAGGCAAAGATTGTCAATTGGTGTTAAAGTCTTCATAATTATCTATCGTAATGTAGCAGTGTAGCTGCTAAACTTCTCCTTCATCCTCTATCTTATATACTGGTTAACTATCTAACATGGCCTCTAAACTTTCTCTTTCTGTGTTGCCTTATTAGGTACCATAAAACATGTTCATGAAAAATGCTTTTGAAACACAGCTCACTTGTTTATAATTTGAGCAAGAACTCTCTGAAAATGTTTTCATTAAAATGATGAATTTAAAGTCAATGTATTATAAAAGTGCAGAAAATAACTTTAAATTTTTGTAACATGCATTTAATGTCAGCTGACAAAATTTAATATTTTTCAATCATTTATTTGTGTTGTTCAGATATTATTAGTATTTGAATGTTTTCAGTATGTAAAATCAAAGATATATTAACCCAAAAATAATTTCCTTACCATTTTTAATATCTAAATTCATATTAAAAACTTCAAACTTAAAAAATTGCTATCTTAGTTGGCTCTCTGGCCAAAGTTACATCTGAACATCCTTGAAAAACAGATAGAAAATTCGTAACTCTTCAATGGCAGAGCTTTTGGACTTGTGGCCTTGGCCTTAGGAGAAAATCCAACATGATTGTATTAGAATAAAGCAGGGAAAATATTGTCCATTTCTGTTCATGCTTTTCCACACCCACTGCCCTGAGACAATAACAGATACTCAAAGCTCTTGCTCAGATGTTCTCAGCGTAAAACCCTATGCTTGAGAAGACCTGAGGAAAATGAATAATGATTACCTAAACTTGGACAGTTGTTTTAACCCCATCTAGCCCTCCAAAAACTCAGGTCTGGCAAATTAATGTCTAGTAGTGTGTTTGTTTTTTGTTTTTTCCTAATTCCAGGGGAAGGAAGAGTTATAAGGCAGGAAGCTTTGGCCTGCATACTTGTTTGTTAGGATAAAAACTGTCTGACTGTAGTTGTCTAGAGCCAGGGACCCTGAAACAAAGGACTCATCCAATGCCAATCCTCCGAGCTCTCTGGGGCCAACTTGGACCAACCTTCACTTCCTCACAGTGTCTGTCAGAGTAGCTGATACTCCTTGGAAAAAAAAAAATGGCCTTAAAGCCCAATAAAATAAATTTTGAAAAGCACAATTCTTATCAAGACAACACAACAAAGATTTATAGAGTCTATTACAGGAAATAAAGCAGAAAAACAAACATTTAAAATTAAAATTTAAAACATAAGAGAGATAAAGATATTACCAGGATAAAACATGAGTAGGAAACTATGACTACAACAGTATCATTAGAATTTAAAATAATAGTTAATGGGCCAGCCTCAGTGCCCCAAACCTGTAATCTCAGCACTTTGAGAGACCGAGGCAGGACAATTGGCTTTGGGGTTTGAGATGAGCCTGGGCAACATAATGAAACTCAGTATCTACAAAAACAGAAACACAAAAGCTATCTGGGTATGACAATGCACACCTGTAGTCCTAGCCACTTGGGAGTTTGGGTGGGAGGATTGCTTGAGCCCAGAAGGTCAAAGCTGCAAAGAACTGTGAATGTGCCATTGAAACCCAGCCCAAAAAAAAAAAAAAACCCTTTTTCTTAAAAAAAAAAAAAAAAAAAAAAAAAAAGGATAGTAGGATAGTCATTGAAATGAAGTACATAATTTATAACAAGAAATAGAAAATATGAGTACATGAGGAGGTATATATATTTAAAATTTAATTTATAATGAAAATTTTTTCTACAAAGAAATGTCCAGGCCTTGACGACTTTAATGTTAACTGCATCCAAACATTTATGAAATTATACTAATCTTAATCTTTCAGAAAACAGCAAAGGAAGACTGTCCAATTTATTTTATGAGGTCAGTATAGTTTTGGTAGCAAAATCTTGACTTTGATATTATGTTTAATAATGAAATATTATGTTTTTCCATAAGATTGGAAAGAAGACAGAAAAAAATGTTTGCATACACTGCTTCTCTATTGTACTAGTCCTTGGTAGAGCAAAAGACAACAGGGATATAATAGATAATGTTTGGGGAAAAAAAGTAAAACTGTTTATTTACAAATTTTATGATTATATAAGCAGAAAATCCCATGGTATCCACCAAAAAATTTGCTAGAACTAATAAGAGAATGTATCATGGTTTTAAGATACAAGGTCAATATAAAAACTCAATATATTTCTTTATATTAGTAACAAGCAATTAGAAAATAAATTTTTAAAAATACCATTTAAAATACCATTTAAAATACAAAATATTTGGGAAAAATTAGCAAATCTGTGTAAGACCTTACCCTGAGAACTGTAAAACACTATTGGAGATACCTGAAGAAGACTGTAATTTTAAAAAAAGCATATTTATAAATCAGATAACTCAATATTATTATATTAATAAATTAAAATTAATAGTTTTAATATAATTCCAATCAAAATCTTTGTTGGCTTATTTGTAGATACTGACAAACTGATCCCAGAATGTTGCCACTCTTTGAAGTCTCTTACAAAGTTAATAAAGGTCATTCTATAGCCCAACATTTTTACTCCTAGGCATTTTCCAGAAAGAGAGAGAGAAAAACAACAACAGCAACAACAAAACTCCACAATTTTAAAATATATTCATTACAAATTTACACAAAACAATCCAGAGGTCTAAATGTTGGTTATAGCTTTATTGCCTCCTTGGCTCACCCTTTTAGACTAATTTGTGAAGATGGATCTTGGCCCTTTAAACATTTTTGCTTATTCCTGCTGACACTGAATTAGTGTGCAGGGAGACATTGCAGAAGAAAAAAAAGTTTTGCTTATTTGCTCCTGTCAGCTTGCTCAGCTGGGTCCTGCAGTGTGTGAGGCTTCTTCAGTGCAGTTTCAGTAGCTCTCAATGGCCAGTAGCACTCAGCTTCCCCCAGCATCCACTTTGGGTGGTTTTGTAAGAGTGTTTCTGCTACATATAGTATCACTTCCTTGTGCATAGTGCTCCGTAGCATCTTACAGGTCACATTTCCAGCAAGTGTTGGCAGGCATAGTTCAAAAAAGCTCTGCCATTTGGTAAGCCACATCCATGCCTTCTCCAACAAGGTCTATATCTCGGCCCAAGGGGAATGTCTTTCTTGGGCACTCTAGTTCAGCCCTAAGCGTAGTGGCTGCTCCTTATAACTGCTGTTTCTTTAAGAATTCTCTATTCTTTATTCTCTTCACTTTTTACTAGCCAGAAATTTGCTAGTCTGATTTACTTTTGGAGTTAGTCTTTATTTTGTTTTATTTTTTAATATATATTTTATTGTACTTTAGGTTCTCGGGTACATGTGCAGATCATGCAGGATTGTTGCATAGGTTCATACATGATCATGTGGTTTGCTGCCTCCATCCACCGTCACCTATATCTAGCATTTCTCCCCATGTTATCCCTCTCCAACCTCCTTACTCTCTGCTGCCTCTCCCCTAGTCCCCCCCAACAGGCCCCAGTGTGTGATGCTCCCCTCCCTGTGTCCCTGTGTTCTCATTGTTCAACATCAGCCTATGAGTGAGAACATGTGGTGTTTGATTTTCTGTTCTTGTGTCAATTTGCTGAGAATGATGGTTTCCAGATTCATCCATGCCCCTACAAAGGACACGAACTCATTGTTTTTGATGGCTACATAGTATCCATGGTGTATATGTGTCTTAATATTAACTTTATGTGTTAAAATTATTATTGGTTTTGCCCTCCTTATTAGACCCAGATTGTTTCAGTCTATCAAGAGGAGAATGGCTAAACAAATTGTAGTGTATTCATATGATAGACTAATACTAAACAGCAAAAGGAACAGAGTACTGATACATAAAACACTGAAGATAAAAGAAAAAAAAAACATGTTGAGAAAAAGAAGCCAGACAAGGAAGAGGTCAGACTGTATGATTCCATTTATATGATGCTCTAAGTATGCAAAATTTACTTATTTCTGTTGAAATCAGAATGTTAATTGTACCTGCGTGCACTGGATTTTCCAGAAATAGGCACATAAAACTATCTTATGAAAGTTGATTAAAATATTATTTACTGTGATAGTGATTTACATGGAAAACATGTTTGCCAAAACTCACCAATCTGAACTCTTAAAATATGTGCATTTTACTTAATGAAACAAAATATATTGTGGAGAAAATTTATAGACACATTTTTGGCAGTAATATGATAGTTTGCAATGGTTACTGGATGTAAGGTTGATATCTAAAAAGTCAGTTATATCTAAACATTAAGAAATGACTACATAATGTAAAGGAAAAACAAAATTTACAGTAGCATCACAAAACAGGAAAAAAATCTAACATGGTGAAAAGAGCTATTTAACAAAAACTAAATAAAGTAAACTTTATTTATGGATAGAAATACTTAATATTTTGGTGATGCCAATTTCCCCCAAGTTATGACTTAGGTTCATAGAAATTCAAAATACAGTTCAGAAGATATGTGAAAAATTCAATGTGAAAGATTTTACTTTTTAAATATGATTGTTATAATATTTCTAATCTGGCATGATTTTCAGAACCATTCACTGTTTTATCATATATGAAGTTTATTTCCTTTCTCCTCAAAATCTGGCATTGATGAAATGAATTCAGCAGAAATGATGGTGCATGACTTTTGAGATTAGGTGATTAAGGAATACAGCTTTAGTGTGGCTTCTTGCACTTTCTCTGTCTTTCCTTCTTTCTCTTTTATTTCCCTCAGGACATTTTCTCAGATGAAAACTGACTAAATATGTAAGCCAGTGAACTAAATATATAAAACATGTTTATTTAGAATTATTACTTTAATGACTTGTTTTTAGAATAAAAAACTTGCTATTTTTTATAATTTAATCTCATTTCTGTGTTTTTAAGTTTTTTTTTTTTTTTTTTTAACAGTTTTTCAATATACTGATATGCCCCAAGTTTTGACCTTTGGAACAGTATATTCTCTCCAATTATTCTCATCTATATAAAAATATCTACTAGTTTTCTATATCTAGCCCAAATCTATTTTCCGTCTTCCAGGGTCCAGCCTTCTTTATGCAGCCATATTCTAGATATCCACATTGAGGTAGCTCATGCAATTTCTCAGAAAGCATGGATGTCTCATCAATATTTTTTACTGATATATTCCCACACCCTTCCACAGTGCCTGACAGAGAGCAGGAATTGAAGAAATATTGGCTGAGTGTAAATATATCAAGTTCTGCAATCAACGTTTATCTCATTATATTATGTACACATACATGCCCCCCTTACTCATTATTCTGCACCTGTGGATGGAGCTGCAACCACCAAGAAATTCAATCCAGAAACCCATGCATGTTTGTTAGATTTTTCTCTATTCTGTGATGCTACAGTAAGTTGTGTTTTTCTTTTATATTATTTAATTATTTCTTAATGTTTAGATATAACTGACTTTCAGATATAAATTTTATCCAGTAACCATTGCAAATAATCATTTTACTGCTAAAAAATTGTCTATAGATTTTCTTCTCGATACTTATTGTTTTATTGAGTAAAATGCACCTTTTTAAATGCTCTTCTAACTCCTACCATTGATTCTAATTTCTAGATATCTTTCAAACCCATCCTCTCTTCTCCTATATTGCCGAGGCTGGACTCCTGGTCTCAAGCAATCCTCCCACTTCAGCCTCCCAAGAAGCTGCGACAATAGGTAATTACCACCATGCCCAGCTTTTTCCAAAGATTTACAAGATGTAAATGAGTTGGCCTCTCCTCATATCTGAAGGGTTCACTTTTGTTATTTTCCCCTCACATATTAAACTTCATCTGTCTGACTTCAACTGAGCCATAATCACGATTTTTATTTTGGTTATATTTCTGCAGAGAAACTATTCTTCTATTCTCTTTAATCTATGTATAGGCCCAGTCATTCTTCTAACTTCTGACTTTCTTAAAACTCCAGGCTACCATGTTAAACATATGATTATGCTTCTAATTAGTACACAAAATAGAAACCATTAGGCAAGTATTCCATCAATGTTTCATCACCTGATTTCCAAACCTATCTATATTTGGAGTATTCCTTATCTTACCTCTTATGAAAATCTAGAACTACTTCTCTCTCTCTCTTTTTATGTTTAAAGATGGAGTCTCACTCTGTCGCCCAGGCTGGAGTCCAGTGCTGTGATCTGGGTTCACTGCAACCTCTGCCTGTGGGTTAAAGTGATTATCTCACCTACTGAGTAGCTGGGACTACAGACACCCACCTCCATGTCCAGCTAATTTTTGTACTTTTAGTAGAGATAGGGTTTCACTGTGTTGGCCAGGCTGGTCTTTAACTCCTAACCTCAAGTGACCCACCCACCTTGGCCTCACAAAGTGCTGGGATTACAGGCATTAGCCACTGCACCCAGCCTGCTTCTCTTATTGTTCATCAATTAAACTCTATATGCCATCTCCTAAATTCACAGAAAATTTGTACTGTTGGTTAATTGCCTCTCTCCTATATTTTATAAGTCATCGAATATATCCAGGTCTTCACCATCTTAAAAAAAACAAAACAAAAAAACAAAAAAAAAAAAACTCTCTCTTAATCATTTCTTAGCTTTTTTAACCAAATTTTATTAAAAAAACAAAGTGAAACTACATTCATCGGCTCCATTTTTACTATGCTCCCTCATTAGCCTTAAGCTATACTCTACCCTATTATTTCATCAATACTGTTCTTAACAGGGTCAGTAAAGTTCTCCAGTGGACTTTTGTTATCATTTATTTTATGTCGCAACTACATTCAACATAATTTAATACTTTCTTTTTAAACAAGCTCTTTCCTTGACTTCTATTACTCACATACACTTGGCTTAACCATAACATCTGTGGCTATTCCTTTCCCTTTCTCTATAAAAGCATTAAGAACTAAAGTTCCTAAGGACTTCATTCTATACATTTTTCTTTCTCAAGTATTATTTTTCTAGTAATGTTATCTATTTCCATAGGGTCTATTACCAATCCATCTGCCAAATTACATGCCAACTCAGTTTACCTTCACATTACATTCTTTTTTTTTAACTCTAGATTCAAATATTGACTGGTTTACACAGTCATTTAAAATTAAGTGTTCATGGCCTTTGATATGCTAGATAATAAACCAAAGAAAAGCAACACAACTGTTTTTCAAATGGAATTATCATCATCAAACACAATTTTGAAATCATGTCAGACACATGGCAGGCAAATAATAATTGACCTAATTAAAAGAATCAGTAAATTTTAATAAATAATTGATACATTTTCCAACATTGAATAAGTACTTTTTCACTCTTTGAATTTAAAAAACACTTCTTCAACATTAATTGTGATAACTAAAAATCTATTAAAGAACTATTTTCTCAACTGCTGAATCTAGAAGATAGGCAAGGAATATTAAGCTGATATCTCATGATGTCTTCAGCTTCTTCTTTTTTGAAGAGACCAGGACTTTTATGGGTTGGCATATATGATGAATATATATGCCTAGAAAGAAATATTATTTACTAAAACATCCTAATCCTGATATTAGCTAACACCTATTCATTTTCCATCAGCATTCTAAGTGCATTGTGAAAATTAACCCTCATAACAATTTCAAAAGGAAGATATGATTGTGATGATTGTATTTCCATCCATTACTCTAATTTCAATGTTGGAGTTCCTCCAGTGAAAACTTTTGTAACACACTTTTGCTGTGAGTCAGAATTCACTCAAATTTAAAATGTTCCTAGCTGAAAAGATTTGCTGCTCATCATAAAGCCCCATTTGCAATGTACAGAAATTGTTGGTGTTCATATTCTATGAATCCTAAGAATAAATAATAGGCATAGTTCACTGTGAAATGAAAAATATTTAAAGCCTGGAAGCTCATAAATAGAAGTAAGGTGAAGTGGAAATGGAAAAATAAGGCCTGGGGCTCAGCCAAATACCTTGTATGCTCTTTACTTTTGAAAAGGATGAATAGAAAGAAACTTACTTCCACCCACTGCACAGTAACCTACACATGTTACTTTGTGCGTACAAAAGTAAATTTGTGCCTTTGTACGTACAAGTACAAAAATATAAATGTGACATAAAGAACTTATAAAAGTGTAGAAATTAAAAATTACATTACATAGGAAACAAAGTTATAAATTCTCAACTACACGTAGTGACTTTTAAGAAGAGCCCTAAGTATAATTCTTCTCCAAAGGATATAATGTTAAAATTCTGGGTGTATTTTCTTTGAATTACATATTCAGTGTCCTTTGAGAAAATCAGGTGTTTTGTATAGGAATTTGGTTATATTAAAAACCGTAAGAAAAAAACGCATCTAATCAGTCAAGAGTAAAAGAAATAAAATATTTAAATTGGGCAGCATATTTTAGGATGCTTTCAAGATTTGCAGAAAAGTTGTGAAAATGGTAGAAAGTTCCCATATACTTTACCCCCAGAGTTTCTTACTGTTAACATCATAAATCAGTATGATACATTTGTCACAACAAGTAAACCAATACTGATATGCTACCATTAACTAAAGACAATACTTTATTAAGATTTTCTTTTGTGTTTTCCTAATGCTTGTTCTTTTCCTATCCAAGATCCCATGCAAAATGCCACATTACACTTGGTCCTCATGTCTCCTTAGGGATCTGTAGACGGTGACAGTTTCTTAGACTATTCTTGATTTTGATGACCTGGCAGTTTCGAAGAGTATTCGTCAGGCATTCTATAGACTGCCTTTCGGTTTGGCTTCATGTGATGTTTTCCTCATAGTCTCACAGAGTTTACAGCTGCTTGGGAGGAAGGTCAAAAAGGAAGAGTACCATTCTTATCATATCATGTTAAGTGTACCTGGTATCACCATGACTTAGCACTGTTGATAATTTTGATAACTTGGTGGAGGCATTGTGTTTTGAATTCCTCCACTGTGAAGTTACTCTTCCCCCCATCTTTCTGTACTGCACTTTTGGGAAGGAAATCACTGTAAAAGACCACACTTAATGGGGGAAAACTATGTTCTACTTTTTTAGGGCATATAGAGTCATTGATATTAACTTTATATCTTATGCTATAATTCAATGTTTCATTATTTATACATTGCTCAAATTTCCCATTAGAGGTTAAAGAGAGCTCTTATAAGTGTGTCCCTTTTACATACTCCCATTTGTATATGTGTGTACATTGGAGCACTTCCTTACTTTCCGGTACTATAAGGTGTCCCAGCTTCATCTTGAACATCTCTACCTACAGCCTTAGAATCAGGAGTTTCTTTAAGGAAATCTTTTTCTTTGGAAAGAAATAATGTTAGAAACCAAGATGTAGGCCGGGCGTGGTGGCTCACGCCTGTAATCCCAGCACTTTGGGAGGCCGAGGCGGGTGGATCACGAGGTCAAGAGATCAAGACCATCCTGGTCAACATGGTGAAACCCCGTCTCTGCTAAAAATACAAAAAATTAGCTGGGCATGGTGGCACATGCCTGTAATCCCAGCTACTCAGGAGGCTGAGGCAGGAGAATTGCCTGAACCCAGGAGGCGGAGGTTGTGGTGAGCCGAGATCGCGCCATTGCACTCCAGTCTGGGTAACAAGAGCGAAACTCCGTCTCAAAAAAAAAAAAAAAAAAACGAAACCAAGATGTAGACACTAGATTTGCTCATTGCTACCAAGGGACACCTTGATTTTTAAAGCCTAATTAAAGGCATTAATATTATTAAGTAAAAAATTATACTACCAATTTTTTTTCCAAAAATCTATAAACCACATATGGCATGAAGTTTTTGTTTCATAAAGTTATAAGGATTATCAGTGATGTTAAAGTATCATAGATAAGAAGAAAAGGGAAAAATATTGTATAGTTTTATATTTCACTTCTTTTCAGAAAATAACTTTCTGATAGCATTCATGGATCTCCATGGAAAAAGCTGATATGCACTTCCACAGTCATGGTTGGATGTTTCTAAAAATTATGAACCAGAATTTTAATTAGTTCATCTGTTGTTACATTTTCGAGTATATTATCTACAGAGAGCTTTTTATTAAGAAGATATGAGATCCTCTTATATAGTAAATAAACTATATTTGAAGAGACAAGATATACACATTGGAGGAAATACTGACAAATGAGTAGTATATCCCTATAAGATGCATTAGATTTTAAGCACTTCAAGTTATTTTATAGTTAAAAATTTAAATAAAAAAGGTTCACACTAAAGATGGCAATATCCACTTCAATAAGACTTAAAAATATATATATTTCTGACATAAATCAATTTTACAAGGGCCTTTATGGTCTAGGTCTCTGGTTCTCAAAGTATTGTCTGGAAACTCTTGTTTGTTTCTGAGACCCTTTAAGGAGAGCCACAATATTCAAAGAATTTTCATAATGACACTAAGATATTATTTCTCTTTTTCAATTTGATTCCCTCATAATCTGCCATGGAGTTATCTGGGGACTACACTATCTTGTGATAACACAGCCACTCATTGTATGCAGTGTTTGCGTAAAAAATTAATTTTTGTGTTAAACTCTTCCATTTACTGACAGAAACTGAGAATGGTGAGTCATACTGAAAGCAACCTTCCACTTAATTTTCAGGGCAGGATGTTTCTATGGGCCTACATGCAGGTGTGGCAAAAGAAATTTCTTCCAATATCTTTTATTCACTGTGTGTTTATAAGCTATTTTTAAGTTAAACTTTTCCATTTACTTAAAGAAATGTGGTAATAATGAGCCATTCTGAAAACAATCTTTCATTTAGTATTTGGGACTGGATTTGAACGAGGGCCTATAAACACATTTGGCAAAAGAATCTTCTTTGAATAACCAATTCTCTATGTGAATAACTAATTCTTCACGGGTGCTTATGAACTTTTTTTGTGTTAAAATGTCCCATTCACTAAAATATAACTACTAATGATATTTTTATTGAACATTCATTCCAGCCACTCAGATGGCTAATGGTATCAGGAAGTGGCATTATCCTGTAATAACATAGCCACTCATGGTATGCAATGTGTGTGTACAAACTTTATTTTTGTGTTAAACTCTTCCTTTCACTGTCAGAAAACTGAGAAAAAGCATTTTTGTATGCTTAATAGTGCCTCAGTTTTAGTTACTTACACTACAATATCAATAAACATAACTCACATAAACAAAAGCCTTCTGGAATCCTCAGTATTTTTAAGAAAACTGCTGCAGTCAGGCATAGTGGCTCAAGGATATAATCTCAACACTTTGGGAGGCTGAGGTAGGGGATTGACTAAGTCCAGGAGTTCAAGACTAGCCTTGGCAGCAAATGTTCGTAAAGTTATAAGGGCTGTCAATGGTATTAAGATAACATAGGCAAGAAGAAAGGGGAACAATATTACAATGCATAGTTTTATATTTCACTTCTTTTAAGAAAATAATTTTGTATATCCTTTATGGATCACTACAGAAAAAGCTAATATATACTTCACCATGCTGGCTGGGTGTCCTCAGAAAATATGACCCAAGATACAAATTTGTTCATAAATGGTTAAATTTTAGAGTATCTATTTTTAATGAAAGAAAAGAAAACTGCTGACTAAACAAATCACTACAGAAATTATAGTCTAGATGTAAGAATGGAAGATGTGTGGTAGTGCAGAGAGATCCGAGACACAACTGAAACAAGAGAACATATGTCACCACACATCCGACAGACACCGAAGCATGTAGACATTGCAGCAGCAAATCCAATAACTTAGGTGAAATGGATTAATTCCATAACATACATAACTTACCCCAAATAATACACAGTAATAAATCAGAATAACCAAATATCTATTAAAGTACTTGAATCTGTTAAATAATTTCTAAACAAAGACAATTGCAGGCCCTGACTTTTTCACAGGAAAATTCCATCAATCATTTAAGGAAGAAATAATACTGAATTTATACAAACTCTTTTAGAATATATAGGAGTAAGAAACAATCGCTAATGAACTTTGTGAAGTTAATGTAACCTTGATACATAATCTGATGAAGACATTACAGGAAAAAATGATAGGTTAATATAAAGACACAAAAATGCTTAAAATATATTAGTAAATTAATTGCGACACTAAGTAAGAAGAGTATTATACCATGACCAGCTGGAGTTTATCCTGGGAATAAAATGTTGGTTTACATTTGAAAATATGATTACTAGTATACTACTTCAGATTGGAATGATATCATTCCAAATTGGTTAACAATATATTGACCTCGGTTAACATTTTCAATGGGAAATTATGCAATCATAACAAAGTAAAGAAGGCTTGAAAAACATATGATTCAAGGAAAGCAAATGTCAAGCACTCTGTAGATACTGAGGTTTACCCTACTTGCAAATGAACAGAATTAGCCTGCCAAAGTTTCAAGTGTGTTTGTGCACACTCCTGGATCACATGCAAATGAATTTTATAAAACTT